>NC_080540.1:244547793-245147793 GCF_028640845.1 Ahaetulla prasina | reverse complement strand
CTCAATTTGCTTTAGGGTAAAGAATACTTAATCCTTATATTGTACTGTGTTATATTTAGTATTTACTCGAGATCTTAATGCATGGGAAAATAGCTGAATTCTGAATATTAAAAAGAATTGTTCTGCAAATGAGATTGTTTTGTAATCATTCAGTGATATGCATGGCTTATTCTTGCCCCAAACAGGAAATCTGTATGTTTATTTCCTTTTGTGTTAGCTTGCTTAATAATCAGTGGAAATGCATTTTTGGGGACAAATTAATTCCGTCATGCTAGTTATTTTATGTACAAAACAGATATAAAATTATTTCATGTCTTTCGGTTTCTGTTTTTAATAGCAGCTTTCCATGTACCTCAGAAATTCTCAGAAATTAAATTGCTGAGGTTTTTGCTTTGTTTGTAATTTTTAGTCTAGAGGATGGCTAGAGAGAATGCAAGAACTGGAAGACATCCTGGCTAAAGAAAGGGATACCTTCCGCAGGACACTCTCTGACAAAGAGAGAGAGATGGCAGAGATACGAGATCAGATGCAACAGCAGTTGAATGATTATGAACAACTGCTAGATGTAAAATTGGCTCTGGATATGGAAATCAATGCCTATAGGAAGCTGTTGGAGGGTGAAGAAGAAAGGTAATGTAAAGACCATTTAATCTTTCTATTCACTAAACACTTACTCATCTCTGAAGGTCAGGAGAGACCTTGATGAAAAAAGATATGTGTATGGTTTTAACAACAGTCAAAATGGAAAAGATCCTCTTTGCCAAATTTTCTCCTAGGATTTCTGTGATCAGTCTTACATTGGTTGACTTAGCCATGTATATGTAAAACAGCTAAAGTCCAACTAAAACTCTTGCTGTAAGGAAGTATATAGTATAAACAACAGTACTGAAATAGTATTGATCTGGATTTTGTAAGTATTCTAATCACTGGGGAAAATTGCTCTTGGTATAGGGAATTGTTTTGCTAATGGGAAATTACAGGTAGTCCTCAACTTAACAACTACAGTGGAGCCCAAAATGTATGTTGCTAAATGAGAAATTTGTTAAGTGAGTTTTGTCCCATTTTACAACTTTTCTTGCCACAGTTGTTAAGTGAATCAGTGCAATTGTTAAATTAATAACATAGTGGTTAAGTGAATCTGGTTTCCCCATTGACTTTGCTTGCCAGAAGGTTGCAGAAGGGGATTACATGATCCTGGACACAGCACAGGTCATAAATATGAGTCGTCACACATCCCAAGTATAAATCACATCGCTATAGGGATGCTGCAATGGTCATGAATGAAAAATGGTCATAAGTCACATTTTTCAAAGCTGTTGTAACTGAAAGGTCACTAAATGAACTGTGGTAAGTCGAGGATTACCTGTATTCGTTAAAATCATTTAATAAAAATACTTAATGGTAGCTGGTGTAGATCTGAAAACAAAACATTCTCGATGTCAGGACAAATTAGCTTGGATTTGCTGGATATCAGATCACTTCCACATGCATGTGCGCTTGTCACTAATCAGTTCAGAGAGAATTAAAGTGCAACTCTGGGTGTGTGCACAATGGAAAGTGTATTCTGGAAATTTTCCGAATTCAGCCCATAGGGTACTTAGATCTGTTCTGCAGGGCTACCCTGGAAACAGCAAAAGACCAGCCTGTGCCATTTTCTCTGGCAGAGGGTTGCAGGAGGCCATCACAGCCAGAAATGGAGCTTGGTTTTCGCTGGCAGAGCACTTGGGCCACCATAGGCGCCCCTGACATAAGTGACATTGAGCTGGTCCTGCCCCACCCACCCTGAGGTTAAACACAACCCTGATGCTGCCCTCAATGAAATCGAGTTTGACACCCCTGATCTAAATGAATTCTAGAGGAGACTAATCAGAAAAATTGAACAAGGCTTCAGCAGCCTCTCCCTTCCTCCTAAATTCTTAAATGGCCTGCAGGTCACCAGTTTGCCAATCTTACCTACGTCCTCTTAGCTACCACACCTGCTAATATTCTTGGATTTTTTTCCATCCAGTTGCCAAACCACTATTGCTTATGATGCTCGTGTATTGGTGTAAAAGTACTATACAATTCACAGACATGTTCGGGCACAGAAGAACTTGCATAGTTGTAAATATCGCCCTTTCTATATTTTTCAGCCTACTTGTCATGAGCTAGCAGTCTTGAGGTTTAGAAGAAGATTCATTGCTCCTTTTTCTTTCCTATTAGTTTTGTATTGCTTTGGTCATGTCTTGCATCTCCAACAGAAAATCCATGTGTGGCATATTTTTTTTCTCTACCACGCCATCTAAAATGTATGCTGCTAAAAGGACAATTTAATACATTATTCTTTGGCTATCCTTTATTTTAAAACTTCTTAAAAACTAGCCTCAGTTCATAATGTTGGTTATGCAGGGAGGGGTGGAGACAATAACAGAACTGTTTGTAGTTGAAAATGTATGTTAATTTAAATATAGATTAATTGACTTATTTTGTTCACAAACCTTACTATGAACTTTTACCAGCTCATAACACAGGATGGATGGAGACATGGTTAAAAAAAAAAAAAACTATTCATGAATTTGTCTCCTCAGGTTGAAACTTACTCCCAGCCCATCTTCTCGTGTAACTGTCTCTCGGGCATCATCAAGCCGTAGTGTTCGTACAACAAGGGGAAAGAGGAAGAGGGTTGATGTTGAAGAATCGGAGGCCAGTAGTAGTGTTAGTATCGCTCACTCAGCTTCTGCCACTGGAAATATCTGTATTGAGGAGATAGATGTAGATGGGAAATTTATCCGCTTGAAGAACACTTCTGATCAGGTATGTTAATTATGTACTAAGACATAGTATTGATTTGTTTTTGATTATATAGTATATATAAACTCAGCCAGTGAAAGGTTGTTTTAAATCTGTTTACTGAAAAGTTTTAGTTCTATAATCCCAGTGGTGACATATTTTATTACACAATTCATTCTTCTCCAATCTTCATGTGCCAAATTCCCTAATTCTCAGCAATTGCCATGCTGGCTAAGGACTATTTGGAATTGAAATTTATATAACTAGAGCTGTGATGGCGAACCTATGGCACACATGCCAGAGGTGGCATGCTGTGCCCTCTCTGATGGCATGCGAGCCATTGCCCCAGTTCAGCTGTACTTCGCATGCATGCGCACCTCCCACCAATCAGCTGGTTTTCGGGTCTGTGCTGTGCATGCATGGGGGTGGCGCATATGCGTGGGGTTGTATGTGGGGGTGGCACACAAGCGTGGGGATGGGTCTCATGCGCTGATCCGCACGTGCATTGCATTTTGGGGGTTTGGGCAGGCGCACTTTGGGCACTTGGTCCGGAAAAGGTTAGCCATAGTATATACTATACCCATGATGCCGGAGCCACAGGTGGCATGCAGCACCCTCTTTGTGGGCATGTGAGCTGTCGCCCCATTTTAGTTTCATGTATGTGCGCGTGCCTCCCACCGGCCAGCTGGCCAGCTGTCGGGTCTCTGCTACACGTGTGGGGGGGGGGCAAGTGCGAGGGGGGCATGCGCATTTCATTGGGGGGGGGGTTCAGGCATGTGCATGGTTCACATTTGCACACACACGCTTTTGGCACTCGGTCCGGAAAAGGTTAGCCATGACTGAACTAGAGGATGGATAAGGCTGACATAAGGTAGAGATGGGAACTTAAAGCCTTTCAGAAACTACAAATGTAGCATTATTTCATTGCCCATGATAAGGGAACTGTTGGAAGATGAAGTTAAGGGTTCTCTTAAAGTTTAGCTACAACGTATAGTGTTGCATGATTCATCTTTGTATGAATAAACTGCCAGTCTAGAAAAACTATTGTACTTATTCTTTGTTGATTGGTAAAAAGGATAGAGTATATGCAAAATATATTGTATATACTGGCAATTCTGTTAATCTGAATGGTTTAATGGGTAGAAATATATACTGTAGGTACTCACGGCTAAGCCAAGAATTTTAGGTTCCAAAATATACTCCAAAATTGGTTTGATCTATCTATAGACCAAAGTGTAGACCAGATTTTTTAAAGCCTATCACAGCATTAAAATTGTATAAATTGCAACATAAAAATTTGTCATTTCCTGCCTGTCACTATGGTTAAAAATTTAAAGTTAGATTTATCTGCAGATGATGCATTTTTGTGGTATTTTGGTTGAAATTTCAAGGTTTGGCTTATCCATATTCATGTATTGTAATTGCGTAATACAGATCTTTTTGTCCTCTGATTTAATTTAGGATCAACCAATGGGAGGCTGGGAGATGATCAGAAAAATAGGAGATGTTTCTGTGAATTATAAGTATACCTCAAGATATGTGCTGAAGGCAGGCCAGACTGTTACAGTAAGTGAGATAACTTTGTGGAACTCAAAATTTAGTTTGTTAATAAAATATATTAGTTGTTGTCCAGAACGCCCAGGTGGAATGGAATAATAACTAATTAAAATATGAGTAAATTAATTCTAATCAATATAATGAGTGTCATTCAGACTTTTTCCCCTAAGAAAATGAAGTCTGCTATTGATTATAGGTCAATGTCTTTAAACTGTTATTTTGCTTAAGGTTTCTGGCAATTTGTACCCAAAAAGTTTTGGTGTATTTTGTCTTTTAACCTTATATGTAAATTGAGATGCAAAGATACTTACTGGCAGATATATATTCATTTTGTACGATCTGTTTTATTTTTCTCAGATTTGGGCTGCTAATGCTGGAATAACAGCCAGTCCTCCCTCTGACCTCATCTGGAAGAACCAGAATTCCTGGGGCACTGGCAAAGATGTGAAGGTTGTTCTGAAAAACTCTCAGGGAGAGGTAACGTAGATACATATGACTCCATTACCTTGATACAATTTAATTTATTTTGTTAAGAAAGGATGTGACCAAATAGAGGAGCTGTGATTTTCCTTTTAATATATAGTATACCTCTCCAAGTGGGATTTATATATTTATAGCAGAAGTACATGCTTACTGTAGATAATAATAAAAAAAGTCCTGAAATAGTGTGAGTGATAATAACCCAGCAATGTCTATTATAGGAAGTTGCTCAGAGAAGCACCGTCTTCAAAACAACTTTACTTGAAGCTGAAGAGGGGGAAGAAGTAGAAGAAGAACCAGTTGAAGCTGTAGAAGAGGAAGATCTATTTCACCAGCAGGTATCCTTTAATTTCAAATATCTAAAAAAATTGTATCTTCTGAATAATGTAAGAGGTTTTGCAATAAACCAGGATACATTTAATTTTTTAACAAACCGACATGGAGATCTCACAAATGAAATAAATAAAATTCAAAGAATCTACTGCAGACTGAGATCCTGACAAGTTTTCTGACAGTTCCAGTTATAATGTGATATTAACGTTTGGTAGGGTTGCTGATTTTGGGCTGTTGGTAATCTAGAGCAGGGGTGTCAAACTCCTGTCGTTGTTATGTGATGTGCCATGACTTTCTTTCCCTTTGCTAAACCCATGGGCCGTGAGTTTGACACCCCAATCTAGAGCAGGGGTCTCCAGCCGTGGCAACTTTAAGCCTGGAAGACTTCAATTCCCAGTATTCCCCAGCCAGCTTTGGTGGCTGGGGGATTCTGGGAATTGAAGTCCTCCAGGTTTAAAGTTGCCACGGTTGGAGACCCCTGATCTAGAGGGTAAAGAAGGAACTATTAACTATCCATTTGAAAGATCAGTAGGGGAAGAAAGACCAATCACTCCATCCTCATTAGTAAAAGCCACAAGTGAAGAAACACCACCAGGCTGATTGATAAGCACATGAAATACGGCCAAGCAAATATCACTGTTAACCATCTTTAGTGCATGAGGTAGTAGAGAATGAACTGGGAAGAGTAGTACATTTGTGCTTGTTTATGTTCGAAATGCTTTTCAGTTGTTCCAGTTTTCCTCAGTGTACATTTAGTTTTCTGTTTAGCCAGTTCCTAATTTGAAATGAAATGTCCCAGTCTTTGCCTACACTTACTTTAGAGCAGTGTTTTCCAACTCTGGCAAGTTTAAGATGAGTGGATTTCAACTTCCAGAATACTCCAGGCAGCATGCTGCTTGGGAAATTCTGAGAGTTCAGGGACATATTTCTTAAAGTTGCTGAGGTTGGGAAATATTGGTCTAGATCATGGATCCCCAACTCCTGGCTGTGGCCTATTTAGAACCGGGCTGCATGAGAGGTGGTCTGGAATGCACACGCAGCTCCACTTCAGCAAGAGGTAAGTTAGCATGCATACATACCATCCCGCAGCCCGCTTCCTTGCCGCAGCTGGGCCGGACCGCTGAGCCACAAAGATTGGGAATCACTGGTCTAGATCATAGCCTGCTCCACAATTTTAATGTTTTAAGCATTGTTTACATAGACCTGGCCTAAAGGTGCTAAATTATAGTTATTAAAATAGTTTTGAGAGCCATAAGCAATATAATTGATCCAAGATTCCTTAGATTCAAGCCATTGTAAACAGCCATGGCACTCACTACGTGTAATATTTGTCTTGTGACCGTTCTGTATTTTTTTAAGGGGTGTGCACAAGGTAGAAAAGTTTTGCAGGGTTTTGTTTTTTTTGAATTCAAAATAAGCACTTGTGACTCAGAGGTTCGCATACCTCTGCAAATAATCATGTTTTAATAAACTGGAATATTTTGTTTGTTCCAGGGTTTGGCAGAAAAATGTTGGAGGGATCTTAAAGGGCTAGTGGAAAAAAAATTATGCACCTCTTCTGCCTTCACATGAGCTATGAGCTGCCTTGCCTGTCAAACCTCTCAGTGCCTTTCCCTATACTTGAATTCAACTGGAGAATCTACAAGTGGCAAGCATATACTGTGCTTCAGTCACCCCCCACATTCCAGATCTTCTCACCAATTTCTCTTCCATTCTCATCGTAGCCATTGCACATTATGCCCATACATTGAAGAGCAGCGAGTCCAACCGCTTTCCCCCCCTGACAGTATCTTCCTTTCCTTGTGTTTCCGTAGCTATAATCAAGTGGCCTTGCTTGCTTTTCCCAGTCATTCCAACACTATTATGCCTAGAACACTCCACATTTCAGGCCCACGTCTGGACAAAATACGTGCTTTATTCTAGACAAAGACACTCAAAACTGTTCTATCATGCTACAACCCCACTATTAAAAAATAGTTTCTAGCAACAATGTAGAATTAGTTGTATTTCAGCTTTTGCATATGAAAACTTGCTCAAGATTTTGAAGGAAGTAGTTGTCCATGTGTTTCTGATGCTGTATGTACAACGATATTCAAATATAGAGAGGAGAAATGCCTCCTATATAATAGCTGTCAAACAGAATTTATATTGCTTCATGCAAATAATTTTAATACTCTTGAATTGTTCCATGTTTTCGTCCTATGACAGAACATAAAATGCATTGGTAATAAGATCCAGACATGTTTATTATTTGTACTATTATAATTTGGGAAAAGAGGCAGATTATTCATTACATTGAATGTATATCAAACTGTACAGTTTTATATCAGTTGCAATCTTAACAATTTTTTATATTTAAAATAGGGAGACCCACGAGGAGCCAACAGAAGCTGTGCAATCATGTAAATGGCAATCATCTAGTCCTCACTTATGCTTATCCCTTCCTGCAGAGGAGAACCTTCTTGGAAGCACAACATATTTTTGTATTTCCTTTTGTGAATTTTAAAGCTGTGTCTGGCCTTAATTTCCTTTCTTCCAGAGGAGGAGGTTTTTGTATGTCAAATCATATATATAGCTTTTTGAAATGTGAACTATTGACACTGAACTATGTACTGTTTTTTCAAAAAAACAACCCTCATTTTTACGGTGGCCCTTTTTTAATATCCTTGTTAAAAAAATACTTGTGTGGGGTTTGGTTATTAGTCTAGCCATCTACTCTTTATCTTTTTACATTCTTACATGCTTTTTGGAAGGGGGAGGAAAGTGCTTTCAACAAATTTTTGTATGGAAAACTTTTGTATTTTAGCAATCAAGATACACAAATTTTACTCACGATATTTGTAAAGAAAATTGTCGTCCATTAGTTACATCATAAATAGAAGGATGAAGGACTCTATAAAACTATTTGACTAGTTTTACTTAGCAATTTAATCAGGAAATGGGCTTATGTTAATGTGTGATGTGTGTTTTTAAATTCTAGTGTAACTTGCATACTTTTTCATGTCATATTAACAATAAAAGCTATCTTAAGAAGGCTTGCATGTTAATACTTGGGGGGGGAGTTGAATTTTTAGTAAAAAGAAAATATAGAATAATGTTTGTTACTGAGGGAATCAATTGTTTAATAAGTGGGTATCTTAGGTTAATTGGTGTTTTTAGATTTTATAAAGTATTTGTCATCTTACCCATACATCCCATAAGAAAATGTGTTTTTTTTGTGGGGGCTGGATGGGACGGTTTAATCAGGAGTAGTAGTCATGGAAAATTAAAGAGGCTTACAAGGGAGAGAATAATGCTTACAATGCAGATCATTGAAAATGACATTGCTCTTTCTCCAAGAGAATAGAAAGCTCATATGACCTTGTATCCCTGCATAAGGCAGGCTTGCAGAGTAGGTAATGGCCTCCTACTCTGAAAGCCTGAATGGTCACACAAAGTCAGCTCTTTTCCCATATTAAGAATATGTAAAACAACATCTCTTGGTTTTTTTTAAGCCACAACATACTAATCTTTTAGTCTTACTAGTATTAATACATCAGCATTGTTATTGTACTGTCAGAATTCTTTACAGATACAGAATCTCCTTCCTAGATGTTGGAAATCCATTCTCCTTTTTTGTACATTATGCATAGGTTGGACTTTCTCTGCTACATAGGAGCCTCACTTTTTGCGGATGACCCTGTTTTGTTTGCAGGTTGATCTGTCCTGGACCTTTTGAAGGAATTATATTATAAAGGGGGGGGGATTTCACTCATTGCTCACATTCACAAAATCATCACAAGATTTTCTACTTTTGTTATACTCTAATAATTTCAATTAAATTCTGCTAATGGTTATTTTTCTCAGACAGTTTTTCAGAAATATGAAAGAATGTGAAATATGGGCACTTGTAGATTGTGCTTTTTGTTGATGAATAGAAAAGAACCCTATGTAGAAGTTTGACTAAATCTTACTTACATCCTTTGGTTGGGTTTTGAAACTGGGAAAATGATAGTGACTGCTTGATTTACTTGACTAGTGTTTGTGAGAGAAAAAAATCATATTCTGATTAACAATTTTTTTAGAACCAACAGACTATTGTATGCTAAGGAAAGTGAAATCAAGTTGCAGATGCAGCTTTTCTTATGCAATGTTTTTCAAAAGTGTGGTCCAAGGATTCCTGGACATTACCCAAGACCACCTCGGGGTCTGCAAATTCAAAATTGCCACCTTAAGAGTAAAAATAATATAATATAAAAGACCTTCAGAAGGTTGTGAGACGTAGTAGGGACAGAAGATGTATCAATTTTAATTATTAATGTATAAAATATTGATAAATAATAAGCCATACAAACAAGCTCTTTTAGGGACTTTTGTAATTTTTAAAAATGGGAAAGGGGCCTGAGGAAATAAATGTGGGAAGTGATTCTAGAGATGTTTCTCTGTCAGAATTGAAGAAGCAGTTGTATTTACCTCCAGAACTTGAAAAGAGATGTTCAGCTTTATAGCATTTATTTTTTCCAAACAGGATACTGAAGCATCAGCCAGAGATAAAACAGTTTTAAGCACTATTAAGAGTTGTAAATGCCAAAAATTCTGTTGTGGTTATCATGTTACAATACTATAATCAGCCACAAGATGGAAGTCTTGCTATTAGACTGTTCATTGAAGATTCAAAAGGAAATTAGAGTTGGTTCTTGCTCAGGGCATAACAGTGCTATTTCAAATCCAAGAAAGTAGATAAAGGGCAAATTAGAAGAAATGCTCATTATGTAAGGGGTCACAGGCAAGAAACATTTGGAAAGGATGCAAATAGTACATTTATGATTTCGGCTGATCAGAAAACTAGCTTCCAATGTATTTTTAATGAATAAAATATTTAGTGGACATTTTACTTTTAACATTGGCTATTAAGCTGAATAGCTCTGGAAAAGGCTAATTTACAATTGCAGAATTTTTCTACTAAGCTCTGATAATCTAATAGAATTCAAAATCCATTACCAACTAGAATCTTATGTTGAATTTAGCATTTCTAATCAAGTAAAATGCTGTGAATTTGGCTCTATGGAGTTTGGAAGGGGCAGAATATTTTCATTGTATTAAATCCTTGACTCAATGTTCAAAATGGGCTGGGAATTTATTTTTTATTTATTCGATTTATTGATTACCTTTCCATACGGAACCTAACAGCCAGGGTCCTTCAAGGAATTAAGTCAGGAGTTTTCAGTGTGGTATTATGACCACCTAAAAAAATAAATGAATATGTGTCGGGCTCCGACAGACATAGGGATAAGATGAAATGTGGCTTGTCGACAGCAGGAACATGATTTGCCAGGAATTGTGGATATGCAAAGGCCAAAGCTAGATTGGTGTCACTACTTGTGAGCTCTGAGAGCCTTTCCTGTATCAGTCAGAACCCACTCTGGAGGGTAGCCTTAAGTATCTCAGCCAGAATCAATTGCCTTGGCTCACTTTTTCTTCTCTTCCAAGATTGGTTGTTTCTTGGCTTCCTGGGATCATTGGTCTGGGTCCTGGTGCTACAAATCCAATTTCTCCAGGCAGCCAGCATGGCCTGGCCTCTCATCAAGAGATATTTGCTGTTGTGAGGAAAAAACAGGAGGAAGCATATACCACCTTGAGCTGAATGAGAGGCAGGATATAATTTGTAAGCAGAGGAAATACATTGCCTGGACTCCCTGCAGTGGACATGGAGGACCAGTCTATGACACAGCATAATACCCTTTCCAGGAAGAAGCCTTGGGTGGCATTAAGTAATAGAACTGAACCCTGGCAGGGTTGTCAGGTAGCACTTCGGATAGATTAAAACTACCATAGGGGTCATTGCAGCAAGCAAAATTGCTGTGGAAGGAGAATCCCCAGTTTTTGGATGCTTTACTCTGATCTAATCCAATCCAGTGCTTGGCAAAAGGATTGCAACTCAGGGGAGTCATTTCCACAGCCTGAGAATAGAAAGTTAAGATTTGAGAGATGGTGAGATACATAATGGGGAAAAAATCCATACAGGATTAGGAATCTCAAATTAACAGCTATTCTGACAGGAGTGTTGAATTCAGGATGAGAAAATTATATATATAACTCGGAGCCGGGCCAGGGCCCGGGATGCTGCATCACAGCCATCTGCTCATGACATCTCATCACAGAACTCCAGAGGCCACAACACCAAAGCTCAGGAACAAAAGATTAGGACCACACCCACACAGGATGCTGCGAGGCAGCCGACCAATCTGCAAACACCCACTCCATCTACCAATCAAGATGCAACCACACAGCCAACCAACCTGCTCACAGCAACACTCCCCACCTCCCCACCAGTATTTATAGAGAGACGGCAGCTCTGACCACACTTTGCTCACAGAAGAACAAAGCCGAAATACAGTATTGTGGATTTACAGTGACGGTGTACATTGTGGATTTTACTGTGACTTTACAGTACTTATGAAAATCAAACAGTAAAATAAATTATTCTGGGATAATTAGTTGTTAGTTCATTTTTAAAATACTAATAGATGTAGTCATTTGTTTTAAGCATTTACTGAACAGAATTATGAGAGAAGGGTCAGTTCAGTTCATGAACACAGCATAGGTATTCTTATCTAAAATGTCAAGGTGGTGCTTATAGTTGTAGGCTGTGAACAAAAGACCATTTGCTCAGTGCCCAAAGGAGATTGGACTCTGATAAACATGAAAGATGCTTTATGAGAGAATAGTTTCCTAACATTTGGGCAATCAATCCTTGCCAGCAACCCAGATTCTCCGGTGTTATATAGTGGAGTCTCTATAATTGTTGGTAATCTTAATTGGATAATCTAAAAGATCTAAAACAAGTATTTGACTTTTTATACACACTATGGGAAGCTTCGGATCTTAACAGTGGAAATTTAGAGGCCTTCAAGAATTTGAACTACAGTATAAATTCTAGCTTCTTCAGTTAATTAACGGTGTTTAAGATTACACTTTCCTGGTGGACAGTCTCATCCACAAGAAGAAAAGGAGAAACTTTTGGAGGAAATAGGACTTATTTTGTTAACATGTACCCTGACAATCTAACAGAAAAACAGGTTGGGGCAATTTTTTAAAGAAGCTGTTCTGAAATGATACTGTGAGAAATGTCCTTTTAAAAATGGAGTTTCCACAGGACATGTTATGAAACAGGAAATTCTTCAGATATATCTCTCTGAAACCAGCAATGGGTAGGAGAATCCAATATTGTGTTTGATCTGTCTACCTTAGCCTTCCAGACCTCAGGACTAGCTGTTTTGACATTGGATATAATGGAGGATGAACTGGTGGCATGTTAGGATCCAGAGCTCTCTTAGTTTTTCACTGTTGACATATTTTCAACACAACGAGGGCAAATGCTACTCCCTACTTTTTCACCTTTGTTGCTGGATTTATGATGTTCTGCGTAAAAGTTCATTGCTCAGACATTAAGAAATAGGACAATTTGAAGCCTCTGAACTTTATACTGGCTTAGAGTTTGAATTACTTTTTAATGGAATTTGAAATTCTTTCCAGATTGGAAGGTGCACTGAAACAAAAGGACTTATTAGGCTTCTGTTATTCTCTGATTTTATGAGAAAAAAGTTTAAATGTGGAATCCAGAGCCCAAATGAACCCCAACCAGGGTGAGTATGCAGTAATCTGCCTTTTGCTGTACAGACATTAAATATTTGCATGGGTAACTCTTCACATCCTAAGCCTGCTGAAGTGGAAGGAAAAAAAAACTTTGTCGTTGTAGTGTGAAAGAGGCAGAAACATGCATTAAACATCTTGGCAGTCATGGATATGTGTGCATTGTATTAAAGTTTAAAATGTCAACTAGTTCAGTGAAAGCAGGATCATACTTTATTATAAAGAATTTGTATCTGTCCAGATTCAGGCAAGGTATACTCTAAAAATAATATCTGAAACCTGTAGTGAACTATACAAATTTAGCAGATTTTACATAAATTCTACAAGTCTGTGTCATGAGAAGACACTGCAGTGGTCCCTAGTTCTTTACTTATGAAATGTCATTCTTCTGCCTACCACTAAAAAGCAAATGAGAAAAAGATATCTGGCCCAAGGAATGCAAAAATTAGCACAGGGAGAAAAAGCATACGGCCATCTTTAGATTTAATTAGAGTAGGGTACAGGAATTAGGTCCGAATGTCCATCAAAAAGGAACTGAAAAGAAATCTGAATGTACAGTGGTGCTTAGCTGCTGAAGATCAAAAATGTAGTATGAATGGATATTGAAAGTCATTAATTTGGCTGAGATGGCTAAAATCTCAGCTTTTTAAAAAGACAATACGCAGGAAAGATATTTAATTGAATGGAAAAAATGGATTGATTATCTACAAAACAGATATCAGATTAAGAAATATCAGATTGCCTTTGAATAATTAGGAAGTATTATTTTATATAATGGGGAGGGGGTTGGGAGATGAAAAGATTTGGATGAGGTTAATTGGATTAGAAGGGAAATTTTTACTCTGTTTGGTTTATGTATAACAATACCTTGTGATTGACCCTGGAAGCCGGGGGGGGGGGGAAGGGAGGGGGGAAGGGGGTTTTCTGGGAGGGAGGGGGGAGAAAGGGGGGGAAATGTTTTTGTTTCTTAAAACTTTTTCAATTAAAAAAAAAAAGTAGTATGAATCTCCTTGATTGCCCAGCGTAAAGTTAATAGCCCACTTGTCAATTTTTGCTCATGGTCATAATGCCTTTCAATCAAAGCTGTCAAATCTTCCCAGCCATCTTTAACAAATTCTCCCTTAATTTTTGCATTTACTCCTGCTACCTTTTTCTTAATACTGTGGAGCAATATTATCTTCCAACTGTCAAATGGAGATGCAGTCTGCACAAATAATAAAAGGTAAAGGTAAAGGTTCCCCTCGCACATACATGCTAGTCGTTGCCGACTCTAGGGGGTGGTGCTCATCTCCGTTTCAAAGCCGAAGAGCCAGCGCTGTCCGAAGATGTCTCCGTGGTCATGTGGCCGGCATGACTCAACGGCAAAGGCGCACGGAACGCTGTTATCTTCCCACCAAAGGTGGTCCCTATTTTTTCTACTTGCATTTTATACATGCTTTCGAAATTGCTAGGTTGGCAGAAGCTGGGACAAGTAACAAGAGCTCACCCCGTTACACGGCAGCACTAGGGATTCGAACTGCTGAGCTGCCGACCTTTTGATCGACAAGCTCAACGTCCTAGCCTAATCAAAAGACAGCCAGTATACAAGCAAACTACTTCTGTCTTTTAACATTTCTCTAATTACACCATCCACACTTCCATCTTTCAACATTCTCATTGCACACATGGCTTCCTTTTCATCCGTTTTTGCTCAATATTAACAGTTGTATTCATTTCAGTACCACTATTCAATGTATCACTAACATTCCCATACAACTGTCTTACATGGTCCTTTGAGCATTCTCTTACTTCAGTTTCAACCCAAATCATTTCATCAGTTTTATTTTTAGTTACACTCTGATGAAAACTTCTAGTTTACCTTCATCCATTTTCAAAATAATTATTTCTATCGAACTCATTTGCCTTCCTTTTAAATCTTAACCATTCCTTGCTTTTTTTATACTACATTCTTTGTGCTGATTCTTTCCCTTTAAAGATGCTATGCAATATATTTCTCTCATTCTTAAGTTTTTTTTGGTAATTTTTTTCATACCCACTTGGTAGGGCTTTTATTTTGTTGCTTTTATTTTCTTATGTGTATATTTCCAATTGTCTTATCTGGGGATATTAATAAAAAGCAAATAAAAATTTTCAAATCTGTAAATCCCATTTCTGCTGTAATACTCTGTCATAAAGCCTGCTAGCCTACCTGTTTCCTTTCTCATCAGAATTAGATTGGCCTGCATTTTAATAATGAATAGGAAAAGTTTGAAAGAAATACAGTCATTTTCTTTAATTGCTTTTAAGCTATTTGCTCCAGAAAAACACTTCTTTAGAAGTGCAAGAAATAGATTTATCTTGACATTGTGCATCTCCTATTTAAAAATGATTTCTCAAATGATAACAAATCTATCAGAAAACTACTTTAGTTAAAAGGTGCTATAGAATGAAAGTCTTTAATATAAACTGCAGAAGGGGAGAGAGACATATATTGAAAAGCAGAGCTTTTCTTTCCAAAGCTAACAAAAAATCAATTCTCTAAAGAAGCTAGACTTAAAGGGCTGTAATGTATTACAAATGAATATTCATACACACTGTAGTAAATATTGCTAAGGGGTCTTCTTGAAACAAACTTTATGTATCTGTAACTCCAATGCTTTTTGATATATAAGTAAATAATTTGCTGTTGTGATGCCTCCCTCTATCATAATGTTGAATCAAACGTTGAGTGGCATTGAAGTGACATTGAAGTCCAAATAACATTTGGGTGCACATGAGTAACTACCATTTAACAAATGTTCCAGAGATTGTCTTTTGCTGCATAATTGTAATGTGTATTATTTCTCACCTAAGACTCAGATTAGCACATTGTGAAGTGCTTGGAATATGTAGGCTTCATTCTGGAGAGTGAGAATGTGGTTTTGCACAGAGAATCGGTTCTCTAGGAAAAGGCTTATTGCTATGTTGTTGGTTTGAGCTCCGAGCCCGAGCTACTAATATTCAAAGACATTGCAAAGGCTTATTGCTTTTTTAAAAATTATCTCTCTTCTTGCGATTCAGAGTTCTTTAGATAACAAGTCAAAGCAACAGGGGTTTTTTTTGTTTTCACATGAGAAACTAAAGACAATAATGCCACATATATATTTATTTTCCGTTTTTTCCTCTCATCTCCAGCTCCATTGATTATCAGAATTTCTTTTTTATATTTTTAGTATCTTTGACTTTGAAGGGTTTTGAGTAGTGCTCAGTCTCAAACATTACCCTGTCTTCAATGCTACATTGTACAGCTGTCATCCTGGCAAACCTGTTCTAACCCTTCTCAAACAAAACTTATGTGTTCTAGTTGTTAAGAGCAGGATGAAGAATAGGCCTGAATTTTGAGATTGACACAAGTGCAAATACCACTGCATTCTGTGTTTAAATTTTCAAGGCCGGATAAATTACTTGCCAGAGTTAAAGGAACAACATGGTGATGTGGCTAAATCTTCACAGTGTGCATTATATTTGAAAAATATACTGAAATGTCAGTTGACCAGAAAGGAGCAAGCAACCCCTACCTTCAAAAAGGAGAGGAGGAAAATCCAGCAAATTAACACTGGGGGGGAAAATATGGAGCAAATTTTAAAGATTGATTTGTATGCATCTTGAAAACAATGGGATAATGATCTGTGTGATCTATTCCCTCTTCCTCCTTGTTGTTTTCCCCGAGTCTGTGGAACAGAGAGCTGTTTTTCCCATGGAAGAGCAATTTGGCATCTTGATTTCAGGACAGAAGGGCTCGAGGAAAGTGTGGCAAGAGAGCAAGATGCCTTGGCTTCTACAGAAAGGTGAGTAAAGCTGAGGCGACTTGCAGATGGAAAACTGCCTGCTCCAGTATTCATGGTCCAGATTTGCTTTTGCAAAATTATCTCCACAATGGATCTGGATGTTAGCTGGCCCTGCTGGAGAAGAGCTGCAGAAGCCCAATGCTTATGCACACAGGTCTGTAGGACAGGAAACCAATGATGAAAACTATTGTAGTGGCACATTTTAAGTGCCATCCTTCCCTTTTGCATATGCATTTCTTACAATGGCACAACACACTTTTTGTCATTTTGATGAACACTTTGGATCCTGCAGTCCAGCCTTCTATGGAATTCTAACGGATGTTCTCTCTAGGAGAGAAAGGGCAGCAAGTTGCTTCTTCTTCTTCTCTGATTGGGTGGCTGTCTCTGAAACAAATACCACCTTGTGCAAAGGTACATCCTTCTAAATCAGTTTTTTTCAACCTTGGCATTCTTAAGATCTGTGTACTTCAACTCCCAGCATGCTGGCTGGGGAATTCTGAAAGCTGACGCTGAAGTCCACACATCTTAAAAGCTGCCGAGTTTGAAAAACACAGTTCTAAAGCATCCTTCCCCAACTTGGCCTTCCAGATCTACAGGTAGTCCTCAACGTTCGGCCACAATTGAGCCCAAAATTGATGTTGCTAAGTGAGAAATTTGTTAATCGAGTTTTGCCCCATTTTACAACTTTTCTTGCCACATTTGTTAAGCGAAACACTGCAGTTGTTAATTTAGTAACACAGTTAAATTGTTAAATGAATCTGGCTTCCCCATTGACTTTGCTTCTCAGAAGGTTGCAAAAGGGGATCACATGACCCCAGGATACTGCAAACATGATAAATGTGAGTCAGTTGTCATGCATCTGAATGTAGAACATGTGACCACGGGGATGCTGCAACAGTCATAAGTGACAAATGGTCATAAGTCAATTTTTTCGGTGCCATTGTAACTTTGAATCGTCATTAAGCAAACTGTTGTTAAATCGAGGACTACTTTGCATTGAAAACTGCATTGGATAGTTTCTCCAAACTGCAATAATCACTGGAAAGAGATATAGTGGGGTTTTTTGCATCAGCTTCCATAGCTCTGGTCAGTGAATCTATATTGACTTCCAATTTGTGGGGGAGAGATGAACAGGGCAGGTGGGACATTTTGAACATGTTATAGAGGAATTATAGAGGAGCTTTGAGTTAAAGGGCGGTTATTCTGAACAAGAAGGAAAAAAATGTAGGTTTAGTCAAAGTGTGAGTTCTTTTTACAACTGATTCAATAGCTCTAGTCTAAAGGCTTAACTATTGTACAGCAAAAGGAAAATTAGAAACTAAATATTTATCTCTAACTTTTTAGCAGTTTTCTTCTTTGTTTTCTTAAATAACAATGATTACTCCACTTAGCTCAGAGATTCAAATATTTTCTTGCAATGTAAAAATTATGTATTTTGTTTAAGGCTAAATTCTCATCATCAATATACTGAATACTAACTGCACAATAATTGCTTTGTCTTATTATTATTCTATTCCTGAATTCTTTTCTCCTTTCCCTTGTTAATTTTTTTTATAAAAAATAAACTTTTTAAAAAAAATTAATACATGGCATTTATCTACACAGCTTAATATATTCATGAATTGTACATATTCAAAAATCACCAAAGTAGCTTGGATAAAAAACCAAAGAGATGAAGAGATTTCTTGCATTATGGAACTTTCCTTACTTTTCTTTCTCCTGCACCCCATCCAATACTTACCATTAAGTCTGTTCCAGTGAAACCCCCAAGACCTGCAGTGTGTGTTCACTGCTGGACACTAAAGAGAAGTAATGCTAAAGAAAAAAAAATGGACTAGTTGGCATAGAAAGGCAGCTGGTTAGAGTTTTAAAGTCAATTGGGAACTGTGCACAGGCTAATGAACCCCTTGACATCCCCTCAGATTCTATCTCTAAAGTATTGACAACATACTTTAACATCTACTTGTATTTAATCTGTTTGTCCTGACCTCCTATGATCTCAATTTGATTGTCACTCACTAAGTTCACAGCTCTTTCAGAGTTTCTTGTGCTTTGTGAAGTAGCTCTTCTATGCAAAGCCACTCCTTTTTGCTTATTTAATTTTACTAATCTATACGGTCTCATAAAAAAATCAGATGCAACCGAACAGATGAAGACAGAGGCTGGTTTTTGGACAGTACCAACAACAGAAAGATCTTTTCCTATCACCAAGCCCTGCAAAACCATCTCCCCATGTAAATTTAAAGCATGAAAGTTATGTGTATGTGCCTTGGGTGTGTGGGTGTGCTTATTTTCCAAGGGTGAGGGGTGTGTGGAATTTTTCATAGTTTGCAATGCACTCTGGTAGCTTGCACCTGTGCGTTGTGTGATGGCTGTGATCATATCCATAAGTAGATGTAGACTGGAATCTGCATATGGTGGGGCTCAATTCTACTAGTTAACAAAGAACAGTTGTTTAATCCATTTCAAGTCTTTGCAATTTGCTTTAATACACATCCTCTTCATTTCCCCTGCCCCCATAACATGTTGAGACGAATGTTGAAATTTCCTCCACTGAAATATGATTCAGCAGTGTATTTTAATTAATAAATATTCTACATGCTAGGAACATTTGTGGATGTAAGAAAAGTCCATTTGATAGCCTAATTCTAAAAATAATGGATCGAAATGTTGTCTTTGTCTCTCATGCTTTGGGAAAGGCAGTCATGCCAAGACCTGCCACCCAAGAAATGAAGAATTCAGATTCCAAATTGGAATTGGCTACGATTATAAGGCGGTTGTAAACATTTTTAACAAAGAGGTCTTAGTCTGGTAAGCACAAAGAAGTTAAGGCTTAGATGTTTCCATCTAAACTTATCTGTCAAGTTGCAAATCCAGCAAAGCTGTACTCATTGTAATGCAAGGCAAGTCCAAGCTTCTTAGAACATGTCTAATGAGCCAGTCCTTTATTATCTGTGCAAAAGTCCCCCTTACAAAATAAATTTAGGAATTAAATTTAGAGAACATTGTTGTGATGCAACTTAATTCCTTGCGATTTCAATCAATCATTTCTCCACAATACACTGCTTCTTTTTCCTCTCTGCTTGATAAAATTGCTTTCTGAAATGATGTTTTTTTTTCTTCAGACGTCTGTGTTTTGCAGCAGGGATACAGCAGCTCTAGTCTATAATCATGATTGCAAGTCTTCACCATTACAGATTGCTGTGAAACTGGTCCCTAGAAGGTAGAAATTCTGAAGGCAAAAAAATTAGCTAAGAACATTTCAAACGGCTTCTGGAATTTTTGCAGATCATGTTCATCTCCCCTCTGCAGTTTGGTAGGGGCTTTGGGAAGATTTCCTCCCTACTTCTCATCGCAAAGATTACTACTGTAATGAAAATGTGAACAAGCAAAAGTTTTTAACCTTGAAATAAATAAATATATGTATAACAGACTATATAACCGAGCAAGAAAACATACTAAGCATAGCAGTGAAAGATACTCTTAAACATAAAAAGAGATCCACCTATCCAAATATAGGGCTGGCCTACATTTAAACTACATTTTAAACTACATTGAAACTACATTTAAACTACATCTACATTTAAAGAAGCCTTGCCTACTCCAGGTAGTTGCCAAGAGGAAGAAGTGACTCAAAAATAAAACAAACCAAACCAAAAAGAAATGTTCCCACTATTGAGTTTTGGAAGGTATAGAAGAGACTTTCCGAATTTGATTTGTTCCTGATGTTATAAATGTAGGATGTTAACTCTGAGAGTAGCAGTTCCAATATACAGAAGGTGTATAGCCAGGGAAGAGGAAATATATAAATATCCGAGCCCCATTTATTTTGGGATTGTGCTTAATAGATAATTACAAAGCCTTCAATTTTTTTTCTCTCTCAAGACATTAAGCTATAAAACTTTTCATTAGCCTTCCACTGAGAATTCTTTCTTTTAACTGTCTCTAGACCTAGTGTGGCTGTGTGACGAATGGGTTTTGTATGCATGTGCTCTCTCTAACATACTCTTCATGTCATTATACTTCTTAAAGCAGCCTCCAGTTCTCCTTAATTAGTCTAGATATAGGAAGGGAGAATGCAGCATAGATGATGTCTGGACGTGTCTCAGAAATAATACAATTCACATATTTTTGCAGTGTTTGCCATCATCATTTTTAATCACAATTAGAAAAGAGTTGCATCCCTAGTGATGCAGCTATCAACATGTGTTGGAAAATTCCATACAGTATCTGCTAAAGTTTAGACATGTTTGGCAGCTTAGCAAATATCATATGAGTGCAGCATCCATGATTTAAATTGCAACAGTCATGTTTTTTTCTTCTACAAAAAGTGTCTTTCCAGCTATGATGGAGTTCGTGGCCTCTGGAAAAGATTATCACAATTAGACAATGGTCTCTTTTGAGTTCCTTTTGACTGAATGCAAGCCCAGCAAGGATTGCTGGGTAGAAGGGATGCTGACAGACTTTGGGATGAGGAGGATAACTCTTTGATTGGTCCGACGCCATTCATTGTATAATCTACAGTGATACCTAAAGGATACCTGTAGGAAAATAAAGAGAAGAATTTACGGTTAAGATGACCAGAGAAACACACTCAGAAGAAAAGTCAAGGGCCTTTTAATATAAGTTGCATTATTGTGCCTCAACCTGAATGATTCTCTTTTAACTCCAGTTCTTCTCAACTCAATATGCACTTCAAGGAAGTCTTGAAAGGATTGAAAAATCCAGTTTTTCAATCTGCTTCTGTAATATTTAATCTAATTCTCCTTTTCTATAGCAACTAATGGATCCAAAAGATACATGGTAATAAGTCCATTTGGGATCACTTTGTAAATAATTTTAGTGAATTTAAAAACCTTTCTCTGAACGTAAGTTTTTTAAAAAAGCAAAAATGCTTATAGTTTGGAGTATCATCTCTTTTAAAAATATATCACTTTTCTATGCAACGAAGTAAACCACTTTCTTCAGATTGGTGTTTGAATTATAGAGTAATATGTTTGGCAATGTCTTTCTTTGAAAATATCCAAATCAGACAGATCAATGTATTGGGATAATAGTGACAACATAGTTACGAAGTGATGTACCTAATAACCTATTTGTAATGAGATTTAATTGATCAGAGTTCTTTCAAGCACTTGTGATAGCATTTTTACAATGGCCACTCGATTTTCAAATTCTTCCCCCTGAATGGATGTGCAATAGTGGTGACAGAGGGATAGTAGGCAGATCCCATGATGCCATTTCTTGTCAGTTGTCTGTGCCCAGGACAGGAGGAGGGAAGGACTATTGTGTATCAGTTCCAGGACTGGTGTGACTAAGAACTCCCTTCAAGAGGAGACATCAGGAACATAGAAAAAGTACAGCTTTGCAGATCTTTACTCATCTGTGTCACATCTGTGTGACTCTGTTTTCATTACTCATGACCACTAGTGGCACAATATCACTACACTCTGTCTATCTATCTATCTATCTATCTATCTATCTATCTATCTATCTATCTATCTATCTATCTATCTATCTATCTATCTATCTATCTATCTATCTATCTATCTATCTATCTATCTATCTACCTACCTACCTACCTACCTACCTACCTACTTACCTACCTACTGTATCTATCTATCATCTTGATATTGTTTCCTGATTGCTTATTTGTACCCTATGACTATCATTAAGTGTTGTACCTTAGAATTCTTGATGAACGTATCTTTTCATTTATGTACATTGACAGCATATGCACCAAGACAAATTCCTTGTGTGTCCAATCACACTTGGCCAATAAAAAAATCCTATTCTATTCTATTCTATTCTATTCTATTCTATTCTATTCTATTCTATTCTATTCTATTCTATTCTATTCTATTCTATTCTATTCTACATTCATGGGCTTCTCCTTAGGTTACTAAGATTCTTTCCTAGAGTCCCTCTCTGTTATGGAAAGGATAGGTTCTTTTTATAAATTTTTGCATTGTAAGCCATGTTCTCAATGAATATTTAAGGGATTTTCACAGGATAACATCGTCCCATTACTTCAGCTTGTCCCACCTATTTAGGCAGGGAAGATAAATTGTGGATTTCGTCAACCAAAGAATTTCGACTGGCAGGGTCCAGAAAGAGAGCCTTCTCTGTCATTGCTTCTGCCCTGTGGAACACTCGTCCGGTGTTAGGGTGGAGATGAGGAAGGACTTTCCAGAAAGGCGTGAGAACATGGTTCTGTGGCCTTCCTTGGGGTGCCCGGATGAGGACACAACTCTCAGGCTAGTTGGTGCACTGAAAGCCCTCCCCACACCCTTTAATTTTGCATACTGTCAACTACTGAAACTCAGAAGCTCAATGTTGCATTTTGTAAGGAAAGTCTTCTGTCAACAGTTTGCAATGTTGTTAGTGGATAGCAAAGTTGTATAAATAACCATAACCATTTCTAAATCTCCGGGGTTTTCAAAAAACATTTTGACTAAACGTTTGAGTAAATTTATAAAATTAGTTATAAAACAAACTCAATGTGAAAGCAGGATCTAGTCTTTATCATTTTTTTAAAAAAAATCAGAAACTTGGATCCCGGATCCTTCCTGTCCAAGAACAGAGATGAGATTTGTTCATTGATCATGAAAACAATGCTTAGATTCATTTAAAGGGCTAACCAGCAGTCTTTGAGAGAGACGTGGTCTTATTTAGGAATGACAGAAAATAGCTCCTTTGAAATGTATGGATCTCTGTTCTCAAAATAATTGCTCCACTAAACTCTTACATTATTGAGATACAGCAGTGTTATTCACCCAGATGGCAGGGTTTGGTTTATACATAGCTTAATATGAAGGCCAATGTGGAAAAAAAATGATAATAACTGCCCTGAGATATATCTTATGAAAGACAATCTATCAAGCAAAAAACATGTAATACCACACACTGTCCATCACAACACTCAACACCTCTGGAGTTCTGGACTATCTGTGGTGAAGTCTCAAAGCCAAATTATGCCATAAGCAAAGACTGTAAATATAGTTTAATTAGGTGAGTGGATTTGCCAAGCTTTATGTATTATGAGATGTATCAGGTTTTGTTAACCTGATGCAGGTGGCGTATTTGATACATTTTAAACCCTTAACTTGTGGTAACCTAAACCGCAATAAAGCTACTAAGAAACTACAACTATTAGAATCATCTTTGAAAACCAGCAGCCTGAATCAATATCAAACTTAACTAGAACTTAAAATCTAATTCTTTTATAAAATTATTTTGACAATATGAGTTTGAGCTTTTTCTTCCAAGTACATGAAACTGAATAAAATTTATCTGAATTGTGCCCAACCTCCTGTCCTACTGTTGTTACTAGTGGATTGAAAATGGACAACAATAAAATGACTTCATTAAATGAAAGCAAATGTATTCAAATAGTATGAACAGTCCAGTGCTCTTTGTTTGCCTGAAAAAAAAATGCTAACAGGATACAATGTAAGGACTACCTGTGTAATTTTGTACAGTCATATGCTATTGTGTTAACAAAAAAACTTATGATTTGGGGTCCTAGCATGAGATAATGAAGTATAATTGAAGCATATTGCAGAACTGTTAGGTGGCAACTGGCTGAATAGAAAGTGGATTGGGATTTAATCTCTCTCTCTCCCCCTCTCTCTCTGCCTCCCTCCCTCCCTCCCCCTACTATTATAGTGAAGCCCTGTTGTTAGACATTGAAACTTTGAAACTTCTTCTCAGAGAGCACATTTCCTCATTAATATAGTCCATTCCCACTGAAGTCATAAGAGGATAAGAAAGATTCTCCCATCTGGCAAGCAACTTAAATTATGCACCTACCATGCCCCTGAAACTGTATATTCAATACAATGATGGGAGCCCATGTTTGGTTTAGGCTTATCACCTCCCCATGTATGTGTAAAACAATACTCTTGGATGAAAGGGACTTTTAATGATCAGAGATAGTTTAAGTTATACACAGTACTGAAGTTTGCAAATTAAGATCCTTATCATTAAATAAACCTTCACTGGTGCCTCTCAAACCTCTCAGCTTTCCTAAGGAGATTTGAGAAAGCTGTAGGAAGAGGACAGCAAAAGGAAACTCTCAAAGCTGGATGAAAAGGACACTCATGGGATGTTGGACTCAGCTCTCCAACTGTAATTTAACATGCATATTTATTTGGGTAGCAATTAAGAGGCAATAAAATATGGTCACGGCATACTTTCCAGAAAATATATCTCCTACATTCTTCCTAATATGAAATATAATTTGGGATATGTAACTTTTAAAATCTGTCCTTTTCAGTGTATCATGATGATGTACATTTATGATGTACATTTGTTGTCTGTAGCAGCCCATCAAGAGAACAGGAGAACAGCAGTACTGTATAAATATAGCAGTACTGGATAATATAAATAATGAGAAATATATTCATATAGGCTTCCTATTAATTTTAGACAGTAGAATTTTTCTGTCAATTTTTTCTGGAAGCTGTGCATATATGAAAAGAACCTACAGTAATTTTACTGAAACTAAAGGAAGTTTCCAGTCAAAAACTATTCCAGTCAAAAATTAACTTGACTAGTACAAATCAATTGATTTAAATAGACATTTTATTAATTTAATAAACATTTGTTTCTTTACCACCTTGAGTCTAAAAGACTTTGGGCTGTAGTAGATAATTAATAATGCTCCTAAAACAGTTTTTTTAAAAAAAAAATCCTAGATGACTGCCATAATTTCTGCTAAGCGGCCAAAGAAAATGATTTTAGTGTCCTTCAAAATGTCAGAAGAGAAGGGATGAGGCACACCTTTCTCAACTAAACTGAGCCATCCTGTATGTTCATTATAATTCGGAAAAACCTTAGGGACTCTGTGTTTCCATTACGGGACTTAGAGAACAGCATCCCTGACAATGTTATACTTGTTCCTACTGTGATGGCTTTCCAGAAGTCTTAAAGACTGAATTCCCGCCCCCTCCCAAGAGTTTTTGTTGGCTGAATTTAATCTTATTAGTGATCTTTGACAACCAACTTGAGCTTTTCTTATACTGTTAATACTGTTATTTCTTTCCTTTGTGAACATCTTAATACTATTGTCATAATGCCTTTTACCCTGCATGTTTTACTGTAATATATTTATGGATGTTTTAATTTCATTTGTCTGCCTGAAGTTGGCAAGATATAAATTTAATAAACAAATACATAAATAATGTGGCAGCCATTATTGAGAAGACCTGCCTTCTGATCTGTATTCCTTGGACACAACCTCTCTAGATTGTTTAGACTGCAGAAGGATTCATGGGTGATAATTAACATTATGCTCAGACTAATAGCAACCGGTGCA
Source organism: Ahaetulla prasina (assembly GCF_028640845.1). Classification (NCBI taxonomy): domain Eukaryota; kingdom Metazoa; phylum Chordata; class Lepidosauria; order Squamata; family Colubridae; genus Ahaetulla; species Ahaetulla prasina. Next base: position 245,121,897 of record NC_080540.1, on the reverse strand, counting down.
GTGATCACAGAATAGGAGAGACTCTGCAATAATAAGATTTTCTTGTTTCTTTTCTGCAACATTCTCCACCAGTTACAGCTTCCAACTGCAGGCCCTGCAAGGTAGGCCCATATTAAGTGTGTTGCAATAACATTGAGGTGCATGATCTCTCTTGCTGGATTATAGTGTGTATGATGTGTATGCATGGATAAAACAAATGTGGTCCATCTAATATGAAATGCTTTAATTTATACAGATGTGCTGACCAATGGTGGGATTCAAATAATTTAACAACCGGTTCTCTACCCTAATGACCAGCTAGGTGGGCATGGCCATGTTGGGCGTGGCCAGGAGGTGTGACAGGCAGTACTCGACCTCCTGCACTCCCCTGGGAGCAAAAATGGGCACCGGGGTGTGTGTTCCCCCCATGCCACATTTTGGGCCTAGTAGGCCTCCCTGCAGCCTCCTGGAAGCAAAAGTGGGATGTGGAAGGGCCGCAATGCAATTCCCCCCGTGCCCCTGTTCTGGGCCTAGTAAGCCTTCCTACAGCCTCCTGGGGGCAAAAACAGGCTGCAGGGGGCCGTGCTGCACCCCCCATGCCCTGTTTGGGGCCTAGTAGGCTTCCCTGCATTTACTGGGGAGCCAAAATGGGGCGCGTGAGGACTCCTGGAAGGGGCGAAAAGGGAAAATTGCCACACAGCAATTTAACAACTGGTTTGCCTGAACTGGCCCAAACCAGCTGAATCCCACCACTGGTGCTGACAGTGATTTCCTTTTTCTAGCAGGAATATTCATCTTATTCGAAGGTTCTTAACATAAGTGCTAAAGTGGATGCAGTTTTGATAAAGAAACCATAATAGGACTGAAAAGCAATGCAATGAAAACCTAGAACCAGACCAACCAAATATGTATCTTTTTCATTCTAGTACTCTCAATTAGAGACAGCACAAGAGCTGCTAAAAGCAAAAGTAGACATTAAAGATGGAACATATTATTTGGGATAAAACTAAAATATTTTCAACTTTCTTCACAGACTAAAGAATACTGCAAATACCTAGTATCAAAAAGTTGGTGACCTTCCAAAGGTATCATATGTTAATAACAGTTCAGTCAAATAAAAATTTCAGAAAACTAAGGAATTAGGAGGAATGCACACGAATAAAGGAAAATAATTAAGAATGAACAAAGGGGTGGTGGTGGAACCAGCACTTCTATTCAGATGTAAGTTTCTGTAAACTTCATAAAGTTTAGTCCCAACTAAGGATATTTAGAATGGCAACCAGATATAAAGAAAAGAGAAAGCAGATGAGCGGAAGTCAGTTTATATCATAACAAGGTGAATCAGGGAATAACAGAGAAGCAAGAGAGAGACAATAATTGACCACCATTCTTTGCTGTTGAAGATTATGAAAGTAATTGTTTTAATCGTATGTGAAGACAATAGCACAATTTTTCTGGGAGATTGGTGGCTGCACACTGCTGAAAACAGTAATGAAAATAGGATCTGTTATGGAGGGGGGAGATTAAGTAGACCATATTTCCTCTTTTGTATGGAACGGAGAGCATTTTTGTTTACTATTTTTCAAGACTGACTTACAGTATGTCTACTGATGTCTGTGCAGTAAGGATACCTTCTCCCATGAAGCTCTAAACTATAATCTGTTCTTCATAGCTGCTGGACCACAGCACACATATCTGGGGAGTGTGCAGCATATTTGACAGGAAAGGAAAGTCTTTTGGTGTGAGTGGGAGCCATGGCACTAAATGCAGTTCTTTTTTCTTTTTTATCTTTTATCTTTTTTATCTTCCCTATATGAGTACTCAACTCAAAAGTGATGCTGACTAAAACCTATATTTATTTTATTTATTTATTTTGTCACAACAATATATGTAACTATCATACAGATAGGTTATATAGTATAAGTATATATATATAGGAAGGTATAAGCATATATATATAACATATATATAGGAAGGTATAACATATATATATAACATATATATATATAGGAAGGTATAACATATATATAGGAAGGTATAACATATATATATATATATAGGAAGGTATAACATATATATATAACATATATATATAACATATATATATATATGTTTTCTGAGGTTTTCACGGTGTTTGTATATAGGTCTTTGGTTATTCGGGTTTTCTCCCGTAAAACTGAAGTGTATATATATATGTTTTCTGAGGTTTTCACGGTGTTTGTATGTAGGTCTTTGGTTATTCGGGTTTTCTCCCGTAAAACTGAAGTGTATATATATATGTTTTCTGAGGTTTTCACGGTGTTTGTATATAGGTCTTTGGTTATTCGGGTTTTCTCCCGTAAAACTGAAGTGTATATATATATAACATATATATATATATATATAACATAATATATATATAACATATATATAACATATATATATATATATATATATAGGTCTTTGGTTATTCGGGTTTTCTCCCGTAAAACTGAAGTGTATATATATATAGGAAGGTATAACATATATAATGAGAAATATATTCATATAGGCTTCCTATTAATTTTAGACAGTAGAATTTTTCTGTCAATTTTTTCTGGAAGCTGTGCATATATGAAAATAACCTACAGTAATTTTACTGAAACTAAAGGAAGTTTCCAGTCAAAAACTATTCCAGTCAAAAATTAACTTGACTAGTACAAATCAATTGATTTAAACAGACATTTTATTAATTTAATAAACATTTGTTTCTTTACCACCTTGAGTCTAAAAGACTTTGGGCTGTAGTAGATAATTAATAATGCTCCTAAAACAGTTTTTTTAAAAAAAAATCCTAGATGACTGCCATAATTTCTGCTAAGCGGCCAAAGAAAATGATTTTAGTGTCCTTCAAAATGTCAGAAGAGAAGGGATGAGGCACACATTTCTCAACTAAACTGAGCCATCCTGTATGTTCATTATAATTCGGAAAAACCTTAGGGACTCTGTGTTTCCATTACGGGACTTAGAGAACAGCATCCCTGACAATGTTATACTTGTTCCTACTGTGATGGCTTTCCAGAAGTCTTAAAGACTGAATTCCCGCCCCCTCCCAAGAGTTTTTGTTGGCTGAATTTAATCTTATTAGTGATCTTTGACAACCAACTTGAGCTTTTCTTATACGAGTACTGTTAATACTGTTATTTCTTTCCTTTGTGAACATCTTAATACTATTGTCATAATGCCTTTTACCCTGCATGTTTTACTGTAATATATTTATGGATATTTTAATTTCATTTGTCTGCCTGAAGTTGGCAAGATATAAATTTAATAAACAAATACATAAATAATGTGGCAGCCATTATTGAGAAGACCTGCCTTCTGATCTGTATTCCTTGGACACAACCTCTCTAGATTGTTTAGACTGCAGAAGGATTCATGGGTGATAATTAACATTATGCTCAGACTAATAGCAACCGGTGCAGTGATCACAGAATAGGAGAGACTCTGCAATAATAAGATTTTCTTGTTTCTTTTCTGCAACATTCTCCACCAGTTACAGCTTCCAACTGCAGGCCCTGCAAGGTAGGCCCATATTAAGTGTGTTGCAATAACATTGAGGTGCATGATCTCTCTTGCTGGATTATAGTGTGTATGATGTGTATGCATGGATAAAACAAATGTGGTCCATCTAATATGAAATGCTTTAATTTATACAGATGTGCTGACCAATGGTGGGATTCAAATAATTTAACAACCGGTTCTCTACCCTAATGACCAGCTAGGTGGGCATGGCCATGTTGGGCGTGGCCAGGAGGTGTGACAGGCAGTACTCGACCTCCTGCACTCCCCTGGGAGCAAAAATGGGCACCGGGGTGTGTGTTCCCCCCATGCCACATTTTGGGCCTAGTAGGCCTCCCTGCAGCCTCCTGGAAGCAAAAGTGGGATGTGGAAGGGCCGCAATGCAATTCCCCCCGTGCCCCTGTTCTGGGCCTAGTAAGCCTTCCTACAGCCTCCTGGGGGCAAAAACAGGCTGCAGGGGCCGTGCTGCACCCCCATGCCCTGTTTGGGGCCTAGTAGGCTTCCTGCATTACTGGGAGCCAAAATGGGGCGCGTGAGGACTCCTGGAAGGGGCGAAAAGGGAAAATTGCCACACAGCAATTTAACAACTGGTTTGCCTGAACTGGCCCAAACCAGCTGAATCCCACCACTGGTGCTGACAGTGATTTCCTTTTTCTAGCAGGAATATTCATCTTATTCGAAGGTTCTTAACATAAGTGCTAAAGTGGATGTAGTTTTGATAAAGAAACCATAATAGGACTGAAAAGCAATGCAATGAAAACCTAGAACCAGACCAACCAAATATGTACCCTATCTTTTTCATTCTAGTACTCTCAATTAGAGACAGCACAAGAGCTGCTAAAAGCAAAAGTAGACATTAAAGATGGAACATATTATTTGGGATAAAACTAAAATATTTTCAACTTTCTTCACAGACTAAAGAATACTGCAAATACCTAGTATCAAAAAGTTGGTGACCTTCCAAAGGTATCATATGTTAATAACAGTTCAGTCAAATAAAAATTTCAGAAAACTAAGGAATTACGAGGAATGCACACGAATAAAGGAAAATAATTAAGAATGAACAAAGGGGTGGTGGTGGAACCAGCACTTCTATTCAGATGTAAGTTTCTGTAAACTTCATAAAGTTTAGTCCCAACTAAGGATATTTAGAATGGCAACCAGATATAAAGAAAAGAGAAAGCAGATGAGCGAAAGTCAGTTTATATCATAACAAGGTGAATCAGGGAATAACAGAGAAGCAAGAGAGAGACAATAATTGACCACCATTCTTTGCTGTTGAAGATTATGAAAGTAATTGTTTTAATCGTATGTGAAGACAATAGCACAATTTTTCTGGGAGATTGGTGGCTGCACACTGCTGAAAACAGTAATGAAAATAGGATCTGTTATGGAGGGGGGAGATTAAGTAGACCATATTTCCTCTTTTGTATGGAACGGAGAGCATTTTTGTTTACTATTTTTCAAGCCTGACTTACAGTATGTCTACTGATGTCTGTGCAGTAAGGATACCTTCTCCCATGAAGCTCTAAACTATAATCTGTTCTTCATAGCTGCTGGACCTCAGCACACATATCTGGGGAGTGTGCAGCATATTTGACAGGAAAGGAAAGTCTTTTGGTGTGAGTGGGAGCCATGGCACTAAATGCAGTTCTTTTTTCTTTTTTATCTTCCCTATATGAGTACTCAACTCAAAAGTGATGCTGACTAAAACCTATATTTATTTTATTTATTTATTTATTTATTTATTTTTGTCACAACAATATATGTAACTATCATACAGATAGGTTATATAGTATAAGCATATATATATATATATATATATATATATATATATATATATATATATATATATATATATATATATATATATATATATATATATATATATTTGTTTTCTGAGGTTTTCACGGTGTTTGTATATAGGTCTTTGGTTGTTCGGGTTTTCTCCGTAAAATTGGAAGTGTCTTGGCGGCGTTTCGAAGTCTCATTCGTCATCTTCAGGCTTCAGTTGCTTCTGGGAGCATGTGATCGCAGCTGTTTCTTCCTTTAACAGGAAGAAACAGCTGCATCACACATTGCTCCCAGGCTGAAGGCATATATATATATATATATATATATATATATAACATATATATAGGTCTTTGGTTGTTCGGGTTTTCTCCCGTGTAAAATTGGAAGTGTCTTGGCGACGTTCCGATGAAGTCTCATTCGTCATATATATAAAGAAGAAAAGAAAAACAATAGGACAGGAATGGTAGGCACGTTTGTGCGCTTATGCACGCCCCTTATGGTCCTCTTAGGAGTGGGGTGAGGTCAATAGTAGATTTGGATAAAACTTTTAGGATTATGGGAAGAGACCACAGAGTCAGATAAAGTATTCCAAGCACTGATGATTCTGTTACAGAAGTCATATTTTCTGCAATCTAGATTAAAGCGGTTGACATTAAGTTTAAATCTATTAGTTGCTCTAGTATTATTGCAATTAAAGCTGAAGTAGTCTTTAACAGGAAGGACATTACAAGAGATGATTCTGTGAGTTAAGCTTAGGTCATGTCGAAGGCAACGGAGTTCCAAGTTTTCTAAGCCTAGGATTTCAAATCTGGTAGGATAGGGTATTTTATTGTTTTCAGAGGAATGGAGAACTCTTCTTGTAAAATATTTCTGGACACGTTCAATTGTATTGATGTCAGATGTGGTGAGGGTTCCAAACAGGCGAGCTGTATTCTAGAATTGGTCTAGCACAGAGGTTCCCAATCTTTTTTGGTTTGCGGCTCCCATAACACTTCGGATTTTTTCCGCGGCTCCCTTAATAGGTACATCTTATTTTTTTTTAAATTTTTGTCTTTTTAAGGATTTGGAAATCTACTTTTTAGATCGTTAAGGTTAGGTTAATTGAAAAATAAATTAAATACGAGCTTTAAATTCACAATTTAAAGAAGGTCTGCCCGTCTGGATTTGCTGATGGACGCGCCGTCTCCTTTGATAAGAGCAACCTCTGCAAAACTTTCCCAGAAATGAAAGTCCCTGCTTCGGTCTCGGAGTTTGACCTCTCACGATCCCCTTGTTCCCTCAAATCTCCGCCTTGTAAAAGAGGTGACTGTTCTCGCCTCCAGCCTGACTCACCTGGGAGGAACCAACAAAATAGTTTTACTATTTTCTGCGCAACCCCTCTTTCCCGATGCCATCGAGCATGATGGCCGCAGCCATGTTGAACAGCGTGTCAGGGCAGGCGCTGGATTCAAACGGGCGGGCGAAGCCGGCGCTCGTGCTTCTCCTTTAGTCCGTCGTCTGGGCAGGCGCTGTGATTCAAACGGGCAGGCGAAGCCGGCGCTCGCGCTTCTCCTTTAGTCCATCGTCTGGGCAGGCGCTGTGATTCAAACGGGCAGGCGAAGCCGGCGCTCGCGCTTCTCCTTTAGTCCGTCGTCTGGGCAGGTGCTGTGATTCAAACGGGCAGGCGAAGCTGGTGCTCGCACTTCTCCTTTAGTCCGTCGGCGGCGGCTGCCGTCTTCCTACCTGCTGTGGCCTGCCCCGCGGAGGGTGTGAGTGCGGCTGCGCAAAGGTCCCTTGGCTTTTAGAGTTATCCCAAGTTGCGGTGTACGAGTCCCGGTCGCTGCGGCCGTGTCCGGCTTTGTGCATCTGGGATCTCGCAACACCGCGTATGGAGCAGACGCTGCTTCTTCGCGGCGCCCTTATGACGATAGCGCGGCTCCCTGGGGAGCCGCGGCTCACACTTTGGGAATCACTGGTCTAGCAAATGTTTTATATGCTCTAGTTAGTAGTGTGGTGTTTTTGGAAAAGAAGCTAAAACGTCTACCCTGTAATGGCATTTCATGATAAGAGGACAGTAAGTAAAAAAGTGATTTTCTTTTCTTTATGAAAGCATCTGTGGAGTTGATGCATCTCTGCTATAAGGAACCACTGCTTCTTTCCTGCAGATGCCTTTCAACTGGGAAGATTGACTGCATTCTCTTCACACTTCTTTAGCAGTGAAAATCAATCAGCCCATTTTAAGTAATTCAACCATTCTAAAAGGATCACATTCTCAATTCTTCCTCCATATTTGAGACATCTGGATGTCTGGAGGAAGAAAGACAACTTGTGTTTCAAAATATATTAGGGTACAAGGTTACACAGTAGAAACTGGTGGTGTCGAACATAGCTTTCTCACTCAGGTTTAACTAAAAGCTCCAGACTTGTTATTCTGAAATCTACTGAGACTTGAAAAATGCTTCTTATTACCAATACCAAAAGAAAAAGACAGCTCAGATCTTTCCTACTATAGCTTGTTCAGAGCACTATAGTTTGTTAGTCCTGAACAATTTCCACAAAAACTTATTTAGGAAAGATGAGCAATGTCTCATGCTTCTGTCTGGAGGTAAATGCAGGGGTCTCACACAATTCACATTAGAATGAGAAGCAGGCTCCTATCCAATCTCTCTCTAATGTTGCCCATCCCAAACAACTTAGAGGAAACAAAGCATGCTGGGTAAGATTTCAGAGCTTTAGCTTCAATCTACCTATATTAATGCCAAAAGGGACTGTTTATTTTTTTTACTTGCTGCATAGATGTGATATTGATGATGTCTGCAAATATTTTGCTGCCTATTTTCTCAGCACTGATTTATTTCACCAGGGTCCCACCCTCTTATTTACTCATTGTACTTTGGCTAAAGTCTCTTCATATTAGGCCATTCCAAATACTGGCTTGGATCCAAGGCCATCTGTCTACCGATGGAAGACCTTTCAATCTAAACAACACATCTAATACCACAGACCATTTCTGTGGTAGAACAGGAAGAGATACTCTTTGTTAAATATATCCTTATTCTGAAGTCTTTGTCATTTCTAACATTATGTTGTGGAACAGTGGAAAGGTAGACAGAGGGAGGTAAAGAATGTTACAAAATAATTCTGCCACTTCCATCAGCCAAGAACATTCTAAGAGGAACTACGGGAATGTAAGCCATTCTAGAGCCAATCTAAAAGAACCAAATTTTGTGCGCACACTATATATTCTTTTAATGACCCTGCTTAAGTGTGAGGTCGGGGCAACTGATTGGAGCTGAGCATTTGCTGGCCAGATTCCCTTCCTAACACCTATGTGGAGTTCACAGTAGACAATTTCTCATTGTGCCCAGAGAGAGAAATAACTGCTGCTATCTAGGATCGAACTCGCAGCCTCCTGATTGTGAGGTGAGAGCTCCACCTCTAGGACACCATGCCGCTCACGATTTCAAGATATATTAAAAAGCTGTCATTCAAATAAAGTTTGATCTTTTCTCATACACCAATAACTGTCACCAGATGTTCTCAGAATAGCATTACAAGATTTATCATACTCTAATATAAATAGAAGTCAAATTGAAAGACTACTTACTAGTGTCCAAAAGAGGTAAATTGTGAAGAGTGCGACAGTGAGTGCAATGAGCCCAACAGCTTCTAGCCTACTACTAAAGTGCAGATGATCCACTGCTCCCCGCAGACACAACCAGCCGGAGATAGTAGCCAATGGAGTTATAAACAAGAAGCACACCATGTCCCCAAACAAAGTCCGTTTCTCATGTTGGGGGCCAGGATTTTTTAGCCACTGCAGAAAGAATCAATGCATAGTCAGTCTCAACAAAAGGTATTCATTCAACTAAAGAAACCATTTTCTATCTCATTTATACAAAGTTATGTTTTAATAAACAGTAGAAGTAAGGTCACAAAAAAGACAGAAACTTATTAAGCAGAGCTGCTTCTGTTTTTCAGCCAGTATGAGGGAGGGCTCCACTTTGATCTTCTATTTATATTACAGCAAAGTGTTCCCATTTGCTCTTTCATATTTGATACATAATACTTTCTAAAACTCTAAAATTATTTTAACATTGCTAAATAAATAATAGTATGCAGAGTATATAAGTATCCCAAGGTTAATCAATAAGTGCTTATTGATAGTTCTTCCAGTAAATATAATAATTTGTAGGTCATAAGATGTGGTTATATTTATAAAATTGTGAGTATGCATGGATTTAGATTCAAGGAAGAAACAATCCAGATATTTACATTTTGATAAATCCAGTGGGGAAAAGAGGAAAGAAAACCGTGTTTGTAAAAAAAATATTAATAAAATATCTATTTGTTTAACTTCAAAGCAAAAGATAGTTGTTGGAAAGCTGCAGATGATAAAGCTTGATTTTATTGTGGAGAAACATGACAACATTTTTTTTAAAATCAAGCTTGTATAGGCTACTACTACTACCATACACAAAATTCTACTTTTATTTTTTTCAAGAATCCTATATATGTTTAATCACAGATACATTTTATTGTTTTCAATTGGGTGTTATTGTCAGGTATATATGCGTAAGATTTTACATTTTTTGATTTAGATCCGTATTTGTATGACTGAAGAAGGACTCCTACTGAGTAACTGCAAATTATTTATTAATTCTTGTAATTTATTCTAATAACATACTTCATTAATATCCTGTTCCAATCACAGATCATACAGATCTCATTTTCAACAGGTTATCACTTTCGCTTTTGTGAACAACTCCCCATCCCCAAAAGTAGAAATAAACATTAAATTGTTGTGAATGTAGTTATTTTAAATTTGCTTTAATTTAATTTGTGAATGTAGTTATTTTAAATTAGATTTGAATCAGCATCCAATTATATAAAATATTCAAAATAAAGGATAGCAAATAGTGCTAAAAAATTCTGAAAAGTTTGGTGGATTAGCATAAAATGATGTTGTGTCTCCTAAAATATGCAAGAATAAAGTAAAGCAAAATAATCTAACATAGATTGTTAGATATAACATAAACTGATGGAGATTGAGCTGACATTGCCTAAGAAAGCAATCGCAGAGGATAGGTGAACAGCTCAGTAAAAATATCAGCACAATACAGAACTGTCTTGAAAAAGCTAAACCCAAGCTGAGATCAGTAGGAATAGAATTGTAAGATTAAATTTCCAATACTGTAATGTCTTTTAAAAGCCTGATGATGATGATGATAATGATGATGATGATGATGATATACTTCAAATACTGTGCACAATTCTGATAATCACACTTTGACTACAGAGAGAGTGGAAAAAATAATGAAAAGTTCCACACAGCTGTGGAAAGACTCAGCTATAAGCCAAGAGAATGGTTGTGGCTCTATTAACAATAAAAAGGGATACAATGGAGATATATAAAATTATGCTTGGAATAATAAATTTACTGGATTAAATCAACCTAGATGATTCCAATCTCAGAAATGTACTTGTTTTGCTCATCTGAGAACTACTGAAGGAAGAGTTGAGGTAGTCAGTCTCATATTCGACAATTTCTTGAAAGTTATGTGGTGACCGTTCTGAATTCACTAGTAGCTACTATTTCCAAGCAGATTATTTGCTTCTCTTTGTGTAGCCTCATATAAATAGAACTATGTCACTTAAATAACTTCAAATTCTCTGTACAGGTGAACATAGGAAGAAAACTGCATTGAAAGGCCATGTATCTTGACAAGGTATCAGGAAATGGGAAAGTTTTTTGGTGTCTTGAACCTTGATTTACTCTTTCGCAAAACATGCCCACTAGTAAATGTAGTCACTAAATAATTATCAGTATGCATTTGGTGCATGAATTGTTTTAAGGGTTACTTCCACAACACTTCTAGGATTTTAAAAATAAATCGACTTTGTAGAGTTTAAAAGAGCAAAAATAGTGACTACCCTTAAAAATATTACTGCACTTCACTTTGTACTATTATCTCAAGGTTAGTTAAAGAATTTAGCAAGGCAGTTGGGAAGTAGATATTTTAAAAGATATTATATTACAGACAAATAAAAGTCTCACATAGATTTCAAGACACTGTATAAAATGAATCAGGACTCTGTCATAAGGATTTATCTCATTTCCTTAAAAAATACTGCTGAGGATAGAAACTGGATATGGCTGCTGCAGCAATCCCAAGTACAATTGAGATACTTCAACACATGACTGACTTACAACTTACACCTTGTAATGAGAAACCAAAAAACAACCAAGAGCAAATAGAAATGCCAAGAAGAAAATAGGGAAGAACTCCAAAGATGACATTCAGAGATTAGTGTAAGAGAAAATATTTGACATGCAGACATTCATTGATCACTGTTATGAACTGCAGGTACAATGGAGTTTAATTCACTGGGAAGTCTATGCTACACTGTAGTCAATCCCATTGAAAGACCTTTCATTCTCTGATGTCGTGCTTCCAAATTTCCTTTATTTATTCAATCTATAAGCCACACTTTATAAATAACTAAAAGAATCTTAAAACTACAAGAATTGGGCTACAGAAACCCATGAGTCAGAATTTTCTGCTTCTCTTTCCTCCCATCTAGTGGTCGTCTGGATTTTTGCAAGCCAGATTTGCTAGTCCTAGTCTCTGTTGCTGCCAGACCAATTTCTCTTCAACTATAAAGTCTGCATCAAGTATAATAATATATTATTAGGTATTGTGCAGTGAGAAGATTGTTTTTTTCCTTATGATCCCTGTTGATTTTATATACTTTGAGGTCCTTGCACTTCCTGTAATGATGTATATTTTCCACATCAGTAGGGTCCACCTCCCTGGTCCTTATCACTTGTTCTGAAATGACAATAGATAACTCAAAAGCCTAACACTATTTCCACTTCACAAATTTAGTCATTTTTCTAGCTATAGAGGTTCAAGTTGCTCACATTCTGGCCTATTCAAGCACCATCTTCACTGAAGGTTCCAATTTCTAGGCTGGCCTCAAAAAATTTTATATCTTTAAAAAATAAGTCTACATTTTCCTTCCAATTAAAATGAATGCAATGTTACATATCCATTATCCCGACGTGGCATGTTACTGTATTTTTCCTGCAGGTTTCTATTTGATATCTAGTTCAAAATGTATTCACATCTGATTTTTGCAAAAGAAAAGTGTAGAACTGGCATTTGCAGAGATGGACATCTATAGAAATAATTAAAGATATATAGAAAACATTAAAAGAGCTTGGTGATCTGTTTAGCTTGAAATATCACATAAATGGATGCCATTTTTTTCTTCTTCTTTCTGAATATCTGCTTAAGTGAAAATGGTTTTCAGCCGTGAGAAAATTAGTGGAGCAGGCAAGGCATGAACAGGTAGTTTTCAATCTTCATAACAAATTTGTAATAACATTCCATATATTCAACCAGTCAGCAATTTGGGATAGTATTTGTGTTTCTGCCATGCAATCATTCAATACTGGAATAATCAATTGCACATTCTATATAGTTTATTTAGGAACTATATTTTTCTAATGCACTTTGGAGCATAAGCTCATTAACTTGACTTTGTATACCCATGATCCAATATAATTCAGTAAGCCCTTCTTTATATTTTACTGGGTGTCTATATACCCAGACTTCAATTTCTGTCTTATGGTATGAAAGAAGATCTATAAAAGATGCAGAGTAAATTAATTTATGTTTAAGTGTTTAAATTTGGGCATGGCCAATAGGAATAGCAATAGCATTTAGACTTATATACCGCTTCACAGTGCTTTATAGCCCTCTCTAAGCTGTTTACAGAGTCAGCATATTGCCCCCAACAATCTGGGTCCTCATTTTACGGGCCTCAGAAGGATGGAAGGCTGTGTCAACCTTGAACAGATGAGAATCAAACTGCCAAACTGCTGGCAATTGAGAGTCAGCAGAATTAGCCCACAATACTGCATTCTAACCACTGCACCACCATGGCTCTAATACTAAATACACACACATACATATACACATACATATGACTATTTTTTTAGCTTCTTTTTATAGTAGAAACAAATGTCAAGCAATCATATTTTTAAGCAGAGTATATCACTGTTAGACTTCATTGGCTGAGCAATAAGTTCATCTTCAACCCATTGTATGAAACTACGCATACCTGAACCAACCTGAAATTCAAAATGCAATTTTCAGCACTTAATAATTTAATTCTCTAGGCATGTTAAATCCATTAGCTATTAAACAGAAATGAGTGCAGTTTAAACCAAGAACCAGAGTATTTCAGTCTAACCCAATTCCTAACCATGTTGTAAAAGGTAAAGGTAAAGGTTTCCCTTGCACATACGTGCTAGTCGTTGCCGACTCTAGGGGGCGGTGCTCATCTCCATTTCAAAGCCGAAGAGCCAGCGCTGTCCAAAGATGTCTTCATGGTCATGTGGCCGGCATGACTCAACTCCAAAGGTGCACGGAACGCTGTTACCTTCCCACCAAAGGTGGTCCCTATTTTTTCTACTTGTATTTTTACGTGTTTTTGAAACTGCTAGGTTGGCAGAAGCTGGGACAAGTAACGGGAGCTCACCCCGTTACATGGAAGCACTAGGGATTCAGACTGCTGAGCTGCCAACCTTTCGATCGACAAGCTCAACGTCCTAGCCCCTGAGCCACCACGTCCCTCTTACCACCTTACCATGTTAACATCTTACCATGTTGACTTAGAAATAAATTCCACTGATTTTAATAAGCTGTGGCTCAAGCTACAGATATTTTGGATTGTGGATTTACACATCTCAATCCCAACTGTTTATTCTGAAATACTGCTATTGTGTTCAATGTCTTAGCTTCTTGTTGTTATTAGTTGCGAAGTCATATCCGACCCATCATGACCCCCTAGACAACGTTTCTCCAGGCCTTCCTATCCTCTACCATCCTCTGAAGTCCATTTAAGCTCATGCCTACTGCTTCAGTGACTCCATCCAGCCACCTCATTCTCTGTCGTCCCCTTCTTCTTTTGCCCTCAATCTTTCCCAGCATTAGACTCTTCTTCAGTGATTCCTTCCTTCTCATTAGGTGGCCCAAGTATTTCAGTTTCATCTTCAGGATCTGACCTTCTAAACAGCAGTCAGGGTTGATCTCCTCTAGGACTGACTGACTTAAGAAGACACTGAATAAAAAGGGAGGGCTTTTGTTTCTGCAAATACAGAATATGACTGAAGCTTAGTGGAATAGCTGTCAAGAAATATAGACCACAAAACACAAAAGATAGATTTAGGGGTACAGAACATAACATTATAGTAAATCAGGGGTCTCCAAACTTAGCAGCTTTCCTGGCTGAGGAATTCTGGGAGTTGAAGTCCACAAGTCTTCAAGTTGCCAAGTTTGGAGACCCCTGTACTAAATGGATAAATATACAGTTAGGCCTCAACAATTTTCATACTTACGACTGTAGCAACATCCTCATAGTCACATGATCAAAATACAGGCATTTGGTAAGGAGCACATATTAACGACAGTTGCAGCATCCCAGGGTCATGTGGTCACCATCTGTGACCTTCCCAGCCAGCTTCCAACAAGCAAAGTCAATGGGGGAAGCTGTATCCACTTAATGACCACTTGTTTCACTCAACAACTACAGTGATTCATTTAACAATCCTGGGAAAAAAGTTGTAAAATTGGACATGATTCAACACTTACTTTGCTTAACAACAGAAATCCTGGACTTATTTTTGGTCATAGGTCAAGGACTACCTGTACACATTATCTGGACTTTTAAAGTTACTGACTTTCTTAGCAGATTAAATTTAATGATGTTCAGGAGGTGTGTGTGTGAGTGTGTGTATGGGTATGTATATATTATCTGGACACATTATCTGGACTTATAATGTCCAGATATTATATATATAATAGGAAGCATCATAAACATCAATTTATGATTCAAATATTTATATATAGTTAGGATAAGGTGCTCAAGATACTAATATCTTGCTACAAGATGCCTGAATTCATAGAACCCAGGTTAGTTCCAAGTAACTTTGTCAGAAAAGACATCTGTAAGTTTAAATTGTCTCTTTCTAGGACAGTTAGGTCTACAGACGTGTTGCTATACTGACTGCCAAGTTTCGGCATATTTCACTACCAATGTCTATAGCAAATGTGCAGCTTTCATGCAGACTCAGCAATAGCTACTTGGACTCTTTCTCTCATCTGATTGTTAATGCACACAGTTCACAATTCAGAAGGATGACTTCAAAGCATGTGAAATAGGATATATTTTAATAGTATTGATGTATTTATCTGTTGACATGAGCATAAAATTTTGTTTCGCAGTGATGTACTGATGGCTGTTGATTATCTCTACTGATTCAGCCTTTTGATTTTATGGCCGAAAACCTTACTGGAAATGTTTAATGTTCTTAGCTAGATTTTGAAGAGGAAAAAAAAACACCCCGTGATACAGTCATCACATGATGAAGAATACCTTCCATGCTACCATCTGTGATAGCCAACATAAGTGGTCCATTCAACATTGTGCCAGGTCACTTAGCATCGTTATTAATAATAACTAGTAATGCCTTAGAATAGATCTTTCAGAGTAGTCTTCTATCTATTGGTCAAAGACCCAGTGACACATACACTGTCACTGAGCTGGATTTAGAGTTAGTAATGCTTGGAATTGGTGTGAATTAATGTGATGGCCTGGCTCACACAACACACTAATAAAATGGCTGGGGCCCCAATCCTCTGTCAGTTTCATCTAGCATACAGTGAGAACCCAGCCGCAAGTTTCAGACAGTTTGATTTGTAATGTTTATTCTATTGTAATACCTCTCAGTGCTCTCGTTTCTTTTCTCTGGAATAAGTTTTAAAAATAAAATAATAAATCTTTCAGTCTAGGCTTCAACTACCTTAGGAGAGTAAAATGAAGTTATTCCCTCTTTGGTTGCAATAGGCTCAATTGCCAATTCTAGCCCATTTTAGGTCTTAAAGCCAGTGGGCCATTTCATTTTGTTGATTACATGCCTAAAATGTTTTTCCTTCAGCCCTGACAGTGATCTCTTGGTGAACTGTGTCAGAGTGTCAAGGGCCCCCCCACATTGCAGTAACAGGATACTAACCTCCTGCCTCAGTGAATGGCAATAGGTTAAGGTGCACAAAGCTAATCTCAAAGGAAGCAGAGAAAACAGTTCAAAGCTCAGTATGGGAAAACAGTCTAGTGATGTTCATATTTCAGTATAACCAACTGCAGAAAACGTTCATATAGCAGGAAAATGCCTCTTAATACTGCTGAGACTAGTAAAAGACTAATAAAGCCTTTCTGATACATTGTAAGAAGCTTGGTCAAAAAACAATGTTTAAGCCTTAGTTCTGCATGAATATCGCCGTACTTCAAAGGATTATTATATTGCATTGCTTAAAACATTATACAGGTTTGTGATAGCATTCTCATTTGTTTTAATGTATTGCATACCGTTTAATGCTCCAGTAATATTGGAAGAAATTGTGTGTGCTCATATGCTGCTAGGTTAGAACTCCTAGCATCATTTTGTGTTTAGTCATTGTGTAGTGGAGACTACACTTCCCATTTTACAGATGGGAACACTAGAGTTTCATAGAAATAAATGCAGCAGGTGAGGCATGTTGCTGCCAGAATAGTATGACCTACTCAAAAGTCCTCCAAAACTCATTCCAATATCATGTACAGGTGATCATGTACAGTCCTCGACTTACAACAGTTCATTCAGTGACCATTCGAAGTTACAACAGCATTGAAAAAAGTGTTCTATGACCATTTTTCACAGAACCTTTGCAGGATTCCCATGGTCACGTGATTTACATTTGGATGCTTGGCAACTGGTTCATATTTATGACGATTCCAGTGGTGGTATTCAGCTGGTTCTATCCGGCTCGCTCGAACTGGTAGCGGAGACTGCGGGAGGCTCTGTCCCTTCCGCCCACCTGCCCGGACATCATCACATTTGCGAACCAGTAGTGAAGGTAAGTGAATACCGACCCCAGGACACGATTGCAGTGTCCTGGAGTCCTGTGATTCCTTTTTGAGACCTTCTGACAAGCAAAGTCAATGGGGAAGCCAGATTCATTTAACAACCATATTATTAATTTAACAACTTCAGTGATTCACTTAACCACTTAAAAAAAAAGTCATAAAATGAGGCAAAACTCACTTAACAAATTTCTCAGTTAGGAACATAAATTGTGGTTGTAAGTCGAGGACTACCTGTACACAATTACCAAATAATGATCTAACACGAAACCAACTAAGTGATTAGATTCATGCTCAACTAGCATTATATGATTTGTTCAGTTCTGCATTACCATGCAGTAGGAACTAAGCATGTAGCTAATAAATCACTTGGTTTAATTATTGTTTCGTGTCCATTATTGTTTAATGCAATATGCAAATACAGCCACTGACAGCCAAATTCTACCTAGGTCTATTAAACTTACAACATACAGTTTTTAAATCATCATCATCATCATATATTAATTTTGTATGCCACCCTATTTTGAACGACTCTGCACAGCTCACAACAATCAAAGAAATTGTATTAAAATCAATAAAACATAAAGGTAAAGATAAAAAGGTGGCAACCACAAAATATGAATTAAGGGGTCTCACTCTTCCTTGCCAAAAGCCTGAGTGAAGAACCAGGCCTTCACGAATTCTTCTAACCAATAGAGTAGGGGTCATCCTGGGTTTAGAAAATTTAGAACTCCGCCGCCTTCGACATGATCTGAGTTTAACTGAGTTTAAATCATCTGTTACAACATCCTTCCTGTTGAAGACTACTTCAACTTCAATCACAACAATACACGAGCACACAATAGATTTAAGCTTAATGTGAACTGCTCCAATCTTGATTGCAGAAAATATGACTTCAGAAACAGAGTTGTTAATGCCTGGAATGCACTACCAGACTCTGTGGTCTCTTCCCAAAATCCCCAAAGCTTTAACCAAAAACTGTCTACTATTGACCTCACACCATTCCTAAGAGGTCTGTAAGGGGCTTGCATAAGAGCACCCATGTGCCTACCGTTCCTATCCTAATGTTCCCTTTGATTGTATCCAATTTCATATAGTTATTACATACTTATGATTGTATATATGCTTATATATCGTATAGTTATTTCATGCTTATGCTTATATATACTGTTGTGACAAATAAAATAAATAAATAAAAATAAATAAATAAAATAAATTTGGATATTTGGGAAGCGGACTTTATTCCAGAGAGCAGGTGCCGTCATAGAGAAGTTATGCTTCCAGGGTCCTGAAAGATAACACTGTTTAATTGAAAGAACCCGGAGAATTAGCCAGGTAGATAATATATTTAGCTCAGGAGTCATTGGGATTACCGTATATACTCGAATATAAGCCGATCCGAGTATAAGCCGAGGTCCCCAATTTTACCCCAAAAACTGGGGTAAACTGATATATATATAGTATGCCGAGGTGGAAATGAGGCACCTACCGGTTGAGCCTCCTCCCTCAGCTGAGAAGGCTGGCTCACACACACACACACACACACACACACATATATACACACACACACACACACACACACACATACACATTTGAAATTGCTCCTGTTACTGGAATTAAAATAAAATCAGATAGTTTCTGAATATGACTTCACATTTTCACAACTAAAGTTATGAGGGCAGAATGTACTTTCTGCTTTTTGCTTAAAAGTTCTGAACCCTGATGAAAAGATATTCCTTTTATAATGCTCATGAATTCTTATCTATAGTATTATAGTCTTTTAATAAGAAAAAGAAATGAAAAAAAACCCTCTAATCTTTCCCAGTAGAACTAGAAAAAAATTGCATTTCGTTATCATAAGGAGAACAAAATACCATACAAAATGTTACATTGGAATTCACATTTTCTTACATCCGATTTTACACAATTATATAATAAGCTGCTGACGTCATAACTTTATATTTGGATGATTAAAAAGTAAATAAAATCCAAGGCTAGACTCTAAAATAATGAAGAATCTTTAATAACTGCCCGGTAGGTAAAAAACCATGCTTTATGCTTGCCTCGACAAATGACACCAGTGTTATTTTGTGATAAGATAAAACCCAGGGAAGAAGAAGCTATAAATTAAAGCTTGGCATCCCACCTGTTCTGCAAGGTGAATGAATAATGAAACCAACGCTTGGTCAACATTGACAATGCCTCTAATCCATATTCTCTGCAAAAGGAAATCCTTATCGGGGAGAAGCAATAGTGAAGTCAGAGGATCAGAAGGTAAATAGATTACAAAGATCCTCTTCTCTGAAAATGAAAAACACGTTGGACAAAAATGGCTACAGTCTCCATTTTTATCAATGATCTGAATCACCACCATCTGAAATTTGTCCTGATAGAATTATGCTGAGCACAAATAGTGATAACCTCTACATAAGAGGTCAGCCGTGCGGTTTCAGTTTCTATGCAATTAAGAATATGTCCAGTTTGAGGAAAAACTGTGTAGAACAATCACGGGCCTTTTAGTTTCTATTCATTGTTATGAACCCATAAGTTGGTATTTTATAGAATGCTGCTATACATATATTTCATTTATATTCATGTCTTACTTTGTTGCCTGCCTCCATAGGAAATTTCCTGAGATAGCTAGTTCTGGAACATATCAGCAAATCTTTATTTTTGCAGATACTAAACTACTTTAAATTAATTCCCTTTTTTATACAAAAAAAAAGTACAAATAGTATTGAGCATGCCCCTGAATCTGCCTGTTAACTCATTTTCACTTTTGCCTTATTTAAGCATATAACATAAGCCAATTTTTAACAGGCTACTTTTTTGCCTCGAGTTGAAAGAAAATTTTCTCTGTGATCACACAGCAATACCTTCCCAGCTCTGGAAGCATTCACTTTCCATTTGAGCTCACCCAGTTACTATTAAGACTCAAGAAATGTCACATTCCATTTGTGCAGGAGAACATTTTCATGGACAGCCAATCAGAAGGTGAAGCTGAAATAAATTAAGCTGTACATCTACTCTCACTGAAGTCTTGTGTAATTTATTTATCTTGATAGGGTTTCAATGAAAAATCATATGCACTGATAATTGAAAATCTTTTTTGGACTTTTGGTTTTTAAAGGATTCCTTACAGTAACCAAGCTTTGAATCATTTCCCACAGTTGTGATTCCAATGCAGCTACTCACTTAAATTGGGAGTTCATACCATAATGTAGACTTGGTTAAACGCAGCTAAAGCTACAGCTGAACAAATAGGTTTGTGGAAAGAGGAATAACTGCAGGCAATAAGATTACCCCCAGCTTCACTATCCCTCATTTGCTACTGCTTTCATCAGATAGATTAGCCCTGCCCTCTCCCATCGCAAAGACCATGGCAAACAAACTATTTTATGAGGGGGGAAAAATCCAGGGCTTTTTGATGTAGAAATATTGGTGCCACTGGTGCCTTTTCTGCTATAGTGAGTTTGTTTGTTTGTGTGTTTGTTTGTTTGTTTGTTTGTTTGTTTGTTTGTTTGTTTGTTTGTTTGTTTGTTTGTTTGTTTGTTTGTTTGTTTGTTTGTTTGTTTGTTTGTTTGTTTGTTTGTTTGTTTGTTTGTTTGTTTGTTTGTTTGTTTGTTTGTTTGTTTGTTTGTTTGTTTGTTTGTTTGTTTGTTTGTTTGTTTGTTTGTTTGTTTGTTTGTTTGTTTGTTTGTTTGTTTGTTTGTTTGTTTGTTTGTTTGTTTGTTTGTTTGTTTGTTTGTTTGTTTGTTTGTTTGTTTGTTTGTTTGTTTGTTTGTTTGTTTGTTTGTTTGTTTGTTTGTTTGTTTGTTTGTTTGTTTGTTTGTTTGTTTGTTTGTTTGTTTGTTTGTTTGTTTGTTTGTTTGTTTGTTTGTTTGTTTGTTTGTTTGTTTGTTTGTTTGTTTGTTTGTTTGTTTGTTTGTTTGTTTGTTTGTTTGTTTGTTTGTTTGTTTGTTTGTTTGTTTGTTTGTTTGTTTGTTTGTTTGTTTGTTTGTTTGTTTGTTTGTTTGTTTGTTTGTTTGTTTGTTTGTTTGTTTGTTTGTTTGTTTGTTTGTTTGTTTGTTTGTTTGTTTGTTTGTTTGTTTGTTTGTTTGTTTGTTTGTTTGTTTGTTTGTTTGTTTGTTTGTTTGTTTGTTTGTTTGTTTGTTTGTTTGTTTGTTTGTTTGTTTGTTTGTTTGTTTGTTTGTTTGTTTGTTTGTTTGTTTGTTTGTTTGTTTGTTTGTTTGTTTGTTTGTTTGTTTGTTTGTTTGTTTGTTTGTTTGTTTGTTTGTTTGTTTGTTTGTTTGTTTGTTTGTTTGTTTGTTTGTTTGTTTGTTTGTTTGTTTGTTTGTTTGTTTGTTTGTTTGTTTGTTTGTTTGTTTGTTTGTTTGTTTGTTTGTTTGTTTGTTTGTTTGTTTGTTTGTTTGTTTGTTTGTTTGTTTGTTTGTTTGTTTGTTTGTTTGTTTGTTTGTTTGTTTGTTTGTTTGTTTGTTTGTTTGTTTGTTTGCTTGCCTCGACAAATGACACCAGTGTTATTTTGTGATAAGATAAAACCCAGGGAAGAAGAAGCTATAAATTAAAGCTTGGCATCCCACCTGTTCTGCAAGGTGAATGAATAATGAAACCAACGCTTGGTCAACATTGACAATGCCTCTAATCCATATTCTCTGCAAAAGGAAATCCTTATCGGGGAGAAGCAATAGTGAAGTCAGAGGATCAGAAGGTAAATAGATTACAAAGATCCTCTTCTCTGAAAATGAAAAACACGTTGGACAAAAATGGCTACAGTTTTCATTTTTATCAATGATCTGAATCACCACCATCTGAAATTTGTCCTGATAGAATTATGCTGAGCACAAATAGTGATAACCTCTACATAAGAGGTCAGCCGTGCGGTTTCAGTTTCTATGCAATTAAGAATATGTCCAGTTTGAGGAAAAACTGTGTAGAACAATCACGGGCCTTTTAGTTTCTATTCATTGTTATGAACCCATAAGTTGGTATTTTATAGAATGCTGCTATACATATATTTCATTTATATTCATGTCTTACTTTGTTGCCTGCCTCCATAGGAAATTTCCTGAGATAGCTAGTTCTGGAACATATCAGCAAATCTTTATTTTTGCAGATACTAAACTACTTTAAATTAATTCCCTTTTTTATACAAAAAAAAAAGTACAAATAGTATTGAGCATGCCCCTGAATCTGCCTGTTAACTCAATTTCACTTTTGCCTTATTTAAGCATATAACATAAGCCAATTTTTAACAGGCTACTTTTTTGCCTCGAGTTGAAAGAAAATTTCCTCCGTGATCACACAGCAATACCTTCCCAGCTCTGGAAGCATTCACTTTCCATTTGAGCTCACCCAGTTACTATTAAGACTCAAGAAATGTCACATTCCATTTGTGCAGGAGAACATTTTCATGGACAGCCAATCAGAAGGTGAAGCTGAAATAAATTAAGCTGTACATCTACTCTCACTGAAGTCTTGTGTAATTTATTTATCTTGATAGGGTTTCAATGAAAAATCATATGCACTGATAATTGAAAATCTTTTTTGGACTTTTGGTTTTTAAAGGATTCCTTACAGTAACCAAGCCTTGAATCATTTCCCACAGTTGTGATTCCAATGCAGCTACTCACTTAAATTGGGAGTTCATACCATAATGTAGACTTGGTTAAACGCAGCTATAGCTACAGCTGAACAAACAGGTTTGTGGAAAGAGGAATAACTGCAGGCAATAAGATTACCCCCAGCTTCACTATCCCTCATTTGCTACTGCTTTCATCAGATAGATTAGCCCTGCCCTCTCCCATCGCAAAGACCATGGCAAACAAACTATTTTATGAGGGGAAAAAATCCAGGGCTTTTTGATGTAGAAATATTGGTGCCACTGGTGCCTTTTCTGCTATAGTGAGTTTGTTTGTTTGTGTGTTTGTTTGTTTGTTTTGCTGCCTATCTCACTCTGAAAAGTGCCTCTGGGTGGCTTACAATTAAATGACAAGCCATTAGGAAAACCAAGCAAAGATCCAAAAGGGGATGGCCCACTTCCAACTGCAAATAACCAATGGACTATGACAATTCACCATGGCCCACTCACCGCAGGACAGCTCGCCAGGGGACAAGAGTTACAATAATATCAAAGAAATGGTGGAACAGAATCATTAAAGAAAGGATGCAAAAGGAGGGACAGAATGAAATATGAATAAATTTTCAAAATAAAATAATTTTCAAAAATTATTTTAAATAATGAAATTGAATTGAAAATTGAATTTTAAATTGTCTTGTGGTGAGTTGGCCCGCTGTGAGTTGGCCATGGCAAATTGTCTCATGGCAACCTGGCTGTAGCAAATTGTCCCATTCCGAATAACCATTCCTGGCAATAGCACCTGTAACAAGCTACAGTAATGCCAAAATGACACATGCATGTAATTTTAAAATGCCATGACTATGGTATGTATTTGTCAAAAATATCTGACAGAAGTATTAAGTTGCAGCATTTCTCTGATTTACATATCAGGTGTATGCTGTCATTTCCTTGCTTCCCTTTCCCCTCTGAATACCTATGATTTCTAGAAAATCTCATATGTCATCAAGCTTTTTTTTTAATCTGTCAAGTCCTCCCATTTGGTGATGAGCTTAAAGCATTATATTCATCTACTCATGAAATGATGAAAGCACAGACCTCCCTCTGAATCTTACTTCCATGAAAGGGTAGCCCTTGCTTAACGATCATTAAAAGTTATGACTGACCTCTCCCAAAGTTAGTTATCACCTGTCTACAAAATTATGGCTGCTAACCCCCCCACCCCCATTATTGAATTTTCGGTGCTTGATAACCAGCTCACATTTATGATTAGTTATAGTGTCCTGTGGTCACGTGGCTGCAATTTGTGCCTTTTTTTGCTGGTTTCTGGCAAAAAGCGCCCATTAAAAAGAATGAATTTGCTTAATGACCACATGGTAATGCTTTACTGTGGTGACTTGATTTACAACTGTCATAGAAACAGTTGTAAGATCTAGTTAGGTCATATGTGACTGGCATAATGACCGCAATGACTTATGACCAATGGTGGAATTCAAAATTTTTTACTCCCGGTTCTGTGGACGTAGCTTGGTGGGCGGGGCAGGGGAAGGATACTGCAAAATCCCCATTCCCACCCCACTCCAGGGGAAAGATACTGCAAAATACCCATTCCCACCCCACTCTGGGGCCAGCCAGAGGTGGTATTTGCCGGTTCTCCAAACTACTCAAAATTTCCGCTACTGGTTCTCCAGAACCTGTTAGAATCTGCTGAATAGCACCTCTGCTTATGACCAAAATTCTGGGTTCGACTGTGTTTGTTAAGTGAAGACTATCTGTAGTCTTCTAAGTAAAGTTTAGAAAACTGAGACATCATTGCAAAGTATAAAGTCGGTATTGGCCCAGGAGATACCTTTCAGAAGGTGTTTCCATTATTGGAAGCTAGTAACTCAGTATCTACCAAATGTCTGCATCATTCTTCCTCCTTTCTATCTATTCCTTTTATGTACGTGTCATTTCTTCTAGATTTTAAGCTTTAAGACCCCAGATTCCTGACAAGGGAGAAAGAAAATCAGGATTCATTTATACCAGTGGAACTTGGAATGGGTTTTGTCTCTCTGAAATACAGTGGACAACTACCTGAGCAATTAACCAGAATACTACAGAAAACACATGAACCCCTATGAATTGAAAAGAGCTAAGTGTTGACCTGAAAGAAAGAGGTGTTTTGTGGTGGTCACTAATTTCCTCCCAAGATGAGCTTAGACAGCTATATCCAGACACAAAATAACTGCCCAGAGTTGCTATGATGGGAGAGGTGGCCATATAAACCTAACTGAATTAATTAAATAAATTCTTTATGTATAGTCTTCTATGTGCCCGTATAAGAAAGCAATGAAGGAAGTTACCAAGACTAAATCTATCAATATCAGTTCTTTTCTCTTGATTCTGGATCAATGACAGAGCCAAGAAAAAGTTGAAAGACATTATAAGGATTTGGAAAGGAAGATCAAGGAAATTGGAGTAGAGGCAGTGTTTTCATTAATCAGTTTCTTTTCATTGGTCAGTTTCAATTATCCATTGAGGGTCATGGGGCAAGAAGAGAAAACAGGATTCTAGAAGTCAACAAATGGCTCCACAAACAGAAGCGTTGGATTCTATGACAGTGGCCTGTGCAACCCTCATGGAGGGCTTCTGGAAATTGATGAACAACTTACAAAACCTGGGAAGTGTTTGCCAGTGTTTTGAACACTCTAATCAGGAAGGCATTAAGCAAAACAAAAGTAGACTTGGGTGTCAAAAGTCTAGAATTGACTATCTAGCCAAGGACAGCGTCAAGAAAGCAGAACACAAAATGAAAAGCAGGATACTGGGATGGAGCCTCTTAGGATAAGACTGCAGAGATACCAGTTGGTGGTACTCAAAACCTATATTTTAGCATCAATGTAAAAATAATAATAATATGGGAATAAAAAGGGAAAACCAGAGCTCTTAATTCAGGAAGACAAATGCAATGAGCTAAGCATCATTGAAACTTGTTGGGCTGATACTCATATATCTCTGCAAGTACATGAATAGGAAGGAAGAAAAGCAACATAGACAAATAGAAGATGGTATCGAGAAATTGTAGTAATTCTGCCACAAAAATTAACAGACTGAGCTGAGGCTTGCAAGAGATACCAAAACTAACAAACAGAGCATTCTTTGGTTATGTTAGAAAATGCAGGTCCATTGCACAGAGAAAGTGGTGAAATGTGTGGATGATGGTAAGAAGTAGAACTTCCTAAATCCCATTTTATATCTGCCTCCTTTGAGAAGGAAAATGGAGCTGTAGGTAGCAATTTTTATGTTACTGGGAGAACAAAGAGATACAGCTTTGAACATAGAAAGAAAGAATAATAAAGAACTACCTAATGTAAATGAATTTGTCTCCAGAGCCATATGGATTATATCCTGGGGTAGTTAAATAATTAGCAGAATTGATCGTAGAACTGTTCTCAGTAATCTTCCAAAACCTCATGTCTACACTGAACAAAGTCCTTGAACAGATTATCAAGCAACCTGTTTGTGAGAGCTTGAATTGGCATGTTACAATTAAACAAGAGACAATACAGTTTATCAAAATCAGAGTCTGACTAATACTACTCCCTTCAGTAGAATTTCTAATTTAATAATTCACAGGAAGACATAGTATCCTTGGACCTCAATAGAACTTACATCAGCTAGTCATCAATGAGTAAAACACGAAGTAGATGATATTAGTTAGATGAATTCACAATTACTTGAATGATTGAACCTACAGAATTCTCATTAATAGCATCACTTCAGACAGTAAGTATTGAGTGACTATAATTTATACGATGGAATGTAACAGAAATATAAAGTTCTGGATACGGGTAACAAAAATGTAGGGCAGAATATAGGATGGGTAGACACTTGTCTGGCAGGTATATATGAAAGTGATCTGGGTATCCTGTGATTAAATGTGAGTGAGCTGTGTAATTTAACTGCTAAAAAAGGCAAATACTGTATTAGGATATAATAACAGAAGCAAAGAGTCCAGAAGTACCTGGACTCCAGAACCACAGGATCAGTGGTTTCAAAAATTTCTACTACCGGTTCTGTGGGTGTGGCTTAGTGGGCATGGCATGGCTTGTGAGCGTGGCAGGGGAAGGATACAGTAAAATTTCCATTCCCTCCAATCCAGGGGAAAAGTTACTGCAAAATCCCCATTTCCTCCTGATCAGCTGGGACTTGGGAGGGAGAGAATAGATGGGGTCGGGGCCAGTCAGAATTTTTACTACAGGTTCTCTGAACTACTCAAAATTTCCGCTACCGGTTCTCCAGAACTTGTCAGAACCTGCTGAAACCCACCTCTGCACAGGATGTAAGTGTTCCACTCTGTTCTGCTCTGGTCAGAATCTACTTGAAATACTGCATATGGATCTGGGGACCAGAGTTTTAAAAAATGGACCAAATGGAACACGTTTGGAGGGGAATCACGACAGCAAAGAATCATGAAGAACACTTAAAAAAATATAGATATGTTTATAATAGCAATTTTCAAACATCTGAAGGGCTGTCACACTGGAGTGAACATCCTCTTTTGCCCCAAACAGTTAAAATATAAAGAAGGAAAGTCAGGTTAGCCATCAGGGGGGTCTTTCTGAATGAATGATCTATCAGCCAGGAGACAGGCTACCATATGAGGCAGCGAGTTCTCCTTCACTGAAACAGATGGCGGATGTCAGAGATGATCTGATGGCTCCTGCACTGAATGAAAAGTTGACCTAGAGACTTCTAAAGTCCCTTCAGTTCTGTGATTCTGAACAGTGGAATAATATCGGTTGAAACAAAATAAAATGCATAGTTCTATCATGTCAGTTTAACAAATAATTTTTTTATAACTTGTGGAAAAATAATATATTATTCAGAATCCTCACAATCCACTGCTTCATGTTGATTTTTAAGTGGCCTGTAATATACTATCTTTCAAAAGAAAACAAAAAGCTTTTAGTGCGGCAGTCAAGTGAGTATATTGTCATTTTATATACAGCTCAATTTATTTAAATCACTTATTTAAATTACTGCAGCTAGAATGAGCAAATAGAATAAAACAACTGGCTTATATGACACTGGTTGGCAACTGAGAGATGCAAGAAAAATATTTAAAATGTAAAAAAAAACCCTATCACCTTGTCAGTTCAGTGGATTTTAAAAATGATTTCTTAACAAGTATTTATAATACACACTAATATTTCTCTTAATAAATTTATTTCCTTTCAAAACACCAAATCAAAAAATATTACATTTATCCTAAATATTTTCTGCTGTAGTTAAATAAAGGTATATAAAACCCAAGGCATCAATTCCACTTTAATCACTCATGGGCTAAGCTAAAAACTGAAAGGATTCATAATTGAATTTTATTTGTATTTTTATATAACTCAATTTTTCATTTGTTCGACTACTCTGAGCCATTTAGACAGTGAGGTGGGCAGTGTGTAAATTTGATTAATAATAAATAAATCTCTTCTTGCTGTCCTTCTGCTTCTCCTCTTTGACCCTAAACTTTCCAGATTACAGATTTTTCTTTGCTTGCGGTACAGTATAAAAACATCCATAATTAAAAGCTTCTCTCAATTACTGACCTCGACCAATGGCCTTGGTTTGCGCTCTACTGTAAACTTGAAGTGGCAAAGTTCACAGTAATTGGTATTTGAAGATGAGAGCCAGTGTTCCAGGCAGCTACGATGAATAGTTCCCAAGGTTCCAGTACATTCACAAGGAGAGAGCAGGTCTTCTTGACTGCTGCCTTCGTGGCAAATCCTGCACATTGGTCGGTCATTGAAAGGACTGCAAAAAAGGAGGATTAAGTTGGTGCAGGAGTCATAAATTGAAAGAACATCAAGGTTATTTCAAGGTTAATTGTACTGTATACACTTGAACTTAAGAGTCTTTCCAACTACCTACAATGTAATCTTACCATAGTAAAAGAATTAACAATGCAGCCCTATTCTTTAAGAACACTCAGTCAAGTCATATAAAGAAGCAACCCTTAAATTTTATTAGTTAATGTGACCTAGGCAACATTCATTACTGCTCCCAAATGAGTCACCATGTATGCAGTATATTGTGGTGTGAGTGAGAGAGAGGGGGGAGGGAGGAAGGGGAGGAAGTGGGGGGAAGAGATGTTCCTTGATTCTCTAACACATTTGTGCCAATATCGTCTTCTCAATGACAATAACAGCACTTTGGAATCTAGCCAAAATTGCTACAACCGAGAAAATGTCTTTCATCAGTCTACCAAAAAGTTCTACTTTGTCCCAGTTTCCCATACTGAGTTTTCAGTATTCTCTACATTTTTTCTCTTTTGTAGCCTCTTTACAATTCCTGTCTGCCATTTCCTCTGGATTATATAACAGGACCAAATCATGATTTGTAACTTTAGTTTGTATTCAGAGCTTAAACCAGAGTTTCTTGAATGAAATGTAATGGGAAACTGCTTTAACAAATTCCAGAAGTATTATATTAAGATACAAGGAGAAATGAAGGTGAAGAGTGAGACTATGCAAAAACTTTGTTTCAAACTTTATTATGGCACATGACCCCCCAGAAATCCAACATAATAAAGAAAACTTGACATATAAAACATTCAATGATCTACTTTATTAAACTAAAATTGTTAACATTTGGAATGAGCCAACTTCAGATATAGCAGTTGTGTACTGCTATTAATTATACAGCGCAATCAGAAATATAAGAAAACCAAAACTATCTGTGACTGGCAAATCTCTTAGGGATGCAACTGCTTAAATTGAAATGGATCCACTTTCTACAAAAGACAATCCTACATAAAGATGTCTTGTGAATGAAGCTCTTTTCTTCTATACTACAACTCCTATTGTAGACTTTCACACAGCTTTTTCTTGGAAACCAGCTTCTGATTTTACAGCATAATAGTTAATTGATTAGCTGTAGCTATTCATTCTCACACTTATTTTTCACAATCTCCTTTCCTTCCTTCTCTAATGTATGTCTAGAGTATATTTATATGCATGCTCAAGATTTATTTGCTTGAACGGATGAAGTATTTTCAATCTATTTTTTTCATTTCTTCTTCCATTGCAATTGGTTTTATTTAAGAAAAATCTATTAAAATTATCAGAAATATCCAAAACAAACATTTCAAGTAAAATCTAATTCTGGCTCCCTTGAAACAGTATTAACTATCCTCTCTGATGTACATGCAGCTTTACTGCTTCTTGAGGTTATCACATGCAGAGTGTCCATGTGCATGCTCTAGGCAGAAGTCCTATGGATGTTAGGTTTAATTTACTGCTCTACATAGTCAGCCTACTTTCTCCTCATGTTAGTTTCACAATGTGCTGGCTCAACTATTGTATCTCCTCTCTCTTTTTCCAATCTACACGAGTTAGGAAATCTCTTTTTCCACTGGCACCAGTTTCCCTTTGAGAATTGGAGCAATGTCTTTGCTGAGACAAGAGTATCTTCTCTAGAACTTGGGGATAATGAAGAGAAAACTAGACAGGAGGCGCAAAGCTGCCAACCAGAAGCAAAAAGCTGAGACCACATATTTGGTGCAGGCGCCCTTCATACCCAAAAGTGAGAAATGAGCAGCACAAAGTTTGCTACTATGTAAGGACAGGTGAGATTTTAAACCTTGGGGCTGCTATAAATAGCAGGCTGGCTTGCAAGGTTCTGTAACAGCCGATTGTCTCATTATTTCACTTTTGTTTGTAAAAGTGACTTTTAGAAAAGACTCCCTTCCATTGCTAGCTGAGTAAGGAATGCTGAGTAAGATTCTTCAGAGAGATGTACTACTGTCTCTTGGGTGAAGGTCCGACAGTTCCTACATTTAAAGGAAACAGTGTTCTGCCCTTATTTTTGGAGGACTCCAAAGTATACTTTGTGGAAAGCCACCAGAACAGTTACCACTCTTAGGCTTCTTCACTGTTTTTATATATGATGTGATAGACTGTTTTTCCAGGTCCTTAGGTTCTTGTAAGATCTCCAAAAGAAAATAAAACAGAGGATAGCTGTAGGGGATTTGTTGCACAATGCACATACAACATTAACTTACACAGAATAAACCTAAGGGCCATTATCATCTGCAACAGTTCTTCAAATTATTCTTCAGGAAAAGAAACTTGGGACTTTATTTCTTAGCCTATTTGTTTAAGTTTAAAATCTTTCTTCCCAGTTAAATTGTTAAAATTGATTTGAATGAACATCAGTAATTTATAAGTGAGGACTGACCTGTTGTGTTCCATTTGCTTTCCTTATGAAATAACTGAAGCATAATGTATTTGATTTGACCCTCCCTATAGCAAGGCAATCAAACTGGGATATTTCTGTTTCAACCTATTTATTCTTTCGTTAAACATGATCATAGGTATATCTCAATGACTAGCTTATTCATAATCTCAAAATTATTCAAAGTAATATTTACAATTTGATACTGCCTATCTCAATAATTCCATTTTAGGCAGTATGATACAGAATTGCTTTCCCTAATGTGGGAATACAGGCATTATCCAAAATATCAGGAAGAGACCAAATTGGGAAGGGCTGGTATTCTAGTAGCAGCATTGGGACTTGAAGGTTAATATCCGTCTTAACTATGTATCAGAGTGTCCTTCCTTTAAATCTCTCAGCCCTAACATATCTCACAGAGCAGTTCTGGCAAGACTGAACAGAATCCTACGTGTGCTGCTCTTAAGAAAAAGGAGAAACCAACACAAAAACAACTGCACAAATTTTAGAAATTTACTGTTAGAAAAGGCGTTTATTCTAAGACAGATCTATCATGGTGATCTGCAATTGAAACTTTAGCTTTTTATATAAGTAACTTAAACTTTCTGCAGAAACTTCCAATAATCTGTTTTGTAAAGAAAAAGCACATCAAAATGTTATGTATATTTTATTAACACAGTTCACACATCACATATATGCACCCACCCACCTGTGCCGAGTTAGGAAAAGAAATACCTTTTTCTAACAATCCAATGTGGTTTGTTGAAATTCTGGTCGAATTGGCTAATGGTGTAACAGGCAATATACATGCCTGCATTACAATGCCCATCAGTCCCAGCCAGCATGCACATTCCCATAAGTTAACAGTAATACGACTTCCAGCTGTCAGACCTATTCCTGAAGCACATTTGAGAAAAACCATGTAGCCAGTGATTATTGTGTCAAACAGTTAAAAGGCTCCTTGACTGTAGAAATATAAAGCAGATATGAAAGAGTGGGGGGAAAAAAGAAAAAAAAAAGAAGCTCCATAACAATCCGAAGCTGGATGAGAGATGACCTAAAGAATCTCCTTCTGTCGATCATTCATACAGAGGCACACAGTTTGCAATGAGCAGCATGCACAAGTCAGCAGGATGACACTTCTAAAGTTTTCTTTTCCAAATCGGGAAGGATTTATTCACTTTACAACCCGCCTCTCCCAGCTATTTCCCTACCTTTTCCTGCACCGAACGAGAATGAGCAAGCTTATGCATTAGAGATATTCACAAAGTTATTGACAGCTTACAAAATTCATTCTGAATTCAAAGGAGGAACGCTCTAAGTTGTGCGTGGAGTCTGCTCAGAGTTACGGAAACAGGAGCGTGCAGAACAGAAGCTTCTCATCTAATCAGGATAAAAACAGACTGTGCATAGCCTGGCCTTAAAAATAAAAGTCCCAAGTAGGACTACAAAGGCTCAGATCTTGCAACCAACATCCCCTCCGTTCTTTGCCCTTACTCCTCCAGCACCGCTGAATGGGAAATCAGACATGTCTCGAGTTTGATACGACTGACTGACCGTACCTCTGCGTGGCAAGAGTCCGTACTACAGTTGATAGCAGCTGTCCGTCCTTGGCCGAAACTTGCATGACATACTGCGGCTGTCCATTCACAAGGCTGCTACAGTCCTCCACAGTCTTTACCACAGGAGTGGCTGGGCTGGTGCAGTCTGGTAAGACTTCGGGCAGGTGACTGCAGCGGCTGGTTGTCATGGTAACAGACAGCAATTACTCTGCTAATGGCTTCCACATTCATACAGGATTTCCATCTAGGAAAAAAGATTAGAAAACCATTTATTGAAGAGCAGGCTGCAAAGACTGAATACAGACCACCTGCATCTTCATTCATTAATATTCAGCGGAACTCAAAACAGCATCATTTCTTGTTATAGGTTGCTTTTTTTTTGTTTTTGGGTAAAGCACAAAAGGGGAAAAGCAAAAATTGATAACAATGCAGAGAGCCCTGCGATGTACAACGCTGTCTTATTGATTCTCTAGGAAAATGAGAGATTTTCTCTCTTTAGGAAAAAAAAAAAAAGACCCATGTTCCTACTATTGGCGGGGGATGGGCAGCTTTGAAATGTGGGATTGAGAAATTGCATCTCCATGAAGCAACTGTGTGTGTTTGTTTCTTTATGTTTCTCCACAATCATCAGTGTCTTGATAATAAATGGGAAGTCTCTTTTCACTGCTTCTCCTTCCTCCCCACCCCCAAACCTGTCTACCCTCAAAAAACATTTCTTGCTTGTTGCACAGGGCAAAATAGATTTTGCTTTTGATTCTGTCAATTCGATCCGAGCCTCTCTTCAAAAAGTTATGCCTTTCACGAGAAAGAGGACAAGAAACTTACAATCTCTCTCAGGGAATCATCCATTATTGCTAAGTGCATTACATCATCAAGCATGGAGCAAAACACCAAAATTAACGTTTAATGAGAGAAAGGCAGTTGACCACCTCAAAGTAGGAATAATGTATGTTACAAGTTAAAAGTGAGGAGATAGGGAGAAAACCAATAGTACATGGGATTAGCTTTTTACACATAAACATGGTCCCAGCAGAATAATATGTAAATATGATAACTAATTTATCAAGAAAATTCTATTCTCACTCTCAGCCAAGGTATTGGTGAGGGTGTTAAGAGTTTCTCAGGATCTTAACAGAGCTAAGTGTGAGACAAGAATTGTACTTATTACTATTTGCCAAACAATAAAAGAGAAATCCCTGGGCTATTGTTATCTTTTTTTATTATTCAATAATTTCATTTATTTTAAAAATTGTACATGTCACAGCCTGCCACAACTGGCAGTCAGCATAAAATGGAACAGTTTTCGGAGTCCTCCTTTAAAGATCAATGCAATATCTTACTGTAATATTTCCCAAAATATAAAAAACTAAAATTGAATGGGGGGGGGCCCAAAGGAGTCTTTTATTTCATGGGACTTTGCATACTTAAAGGTAAAGGTTCCCCTTGCAGGTATGTGCTAGTTGTTCCCGACTCTAGGGGGTGGTGCTCATCTCCGTTTCAAAGCCGAAGAGCCAGCGCTGTCCGAAGACATCCCCGTGGTCACGACTAAATGCCAAAGGTGCACGGAACACTGTTACCTTCCCACCAAGTGTGGTCCCTATTTTACTACTTGCATTTTTTATGTGCTTTCAAACTGCTAGGTTGGGAGAAGCTGGGACAAGTAACGGGAGCTCACCCCATTACGTGGCACTTGGGATTCGAACTGCTGAACTGCCAACCTTTCAATCGACAAACCACCGTCTTATCCACTGAGCCACCACATCCCTTTTTTTGCATACTTACAAAATATTAAAGAAAAGAATAATTGTTTGAGAACACTACCCTTATTTTAGAGGCTGTTTTAGCCTTGAAGAAAGTGGCTATTCTCCAGGGAATCTGAATAGTACCTAGGTATTACTATGTGGTAGTGTCAATGCTCCGAGGACAAGAAAGAAAAAGAATAGCATCCTAATCCTCATTTCCAATAAATCAGAACAAATAACACATTCTGGTACCATTAATACTAAAGGGAATGCAGGAGAATGCAGACTTAACAGAACAGTCTCATCTCCTACAGCATATGGACATGGATTATGAGCTACATTTTAGTTTTGAAATACATGCTGAGACTGTTCATTGAGCGTATGCAGCAGCACAGTAGCTGCCTCATTAAACTTAAATAGCCTAGACAGTGCTGTGCTTACAGATCCATGCTATAGAATTCTACATTTTCTTGCTTGCTGCTTCACTGACCTCATTATGTACAGCAGCAAGATTATAATTCTGCAGAAAGTGACCATCCGTGGTTTTACAAAGGTTTCTGTCAATCAGTGAGGAGTGTTTTTTAACCACCAAATGATGCCGCTAAGAGCAAAACATTAAATGCACCCAACTCTCTTACGGTGGCCATTAATTAAAAATAATAAAAGTTCTGAGCAGCCCACCCAGCATGCTACATTTAAACATATTTGTAACATATTAAAAATAGCTTAAAAAATTTAAAACTGTCATTTATCCTATTATAGATGCAGAAGATTTGAGGAGCTAGAAAATAGCACAGGGGAAGAGATCGGCTGCTGAAAAAGTTCATGGATGACATGACATTTCAAACCAGATCAACGCCAGAACTCTCTTTGGGTTAACAGTCTTTCTTTTTCTTCTTCTTTCCTATCCTAGGTCAACCAAGCGAGAATTGTAAAATGAACACCAATCTCAAACATTTTTTTTAAAAAAAATCAGTGATGACAGAAACGCTATGATGTGATTCTCTGAAACCAAAACATTAGATTGTTTCTCACTATTCTCTCTAAACACGATACCTCATGCAATATACATCCAACAATAATATACCGGTAAGTGATAAACTGCACATGTTGAATTCTGAGATAAATATCAAAATTTGTTCTGAGAAGACCTATTGACTAAGACATTATCAACATATATCAAAAAACCAAAAAACCAAACCAAAAGAAATAAAATAAAATAATGCCACCTAATGAATTTCTATCCCATATAGATATTGCCACATTGAGGTTGACTCCCTCTTCTTTGTGGCGGCCCTTCAGATATTGGAACATTGCTATCATGTCATCCCTAGTCCTTCTTTTCATTAAACTAGACATACCCAATTCCAGCCACCGTTGTTTATAGGTTTTAGCTTCCAGTCCCCTTTGAGATCTTTGTTGCTCTTCTCTGCATTCTTTCAGGAGTCTCAACATCTTTTTTATATATGGTGACCAAATCTGGATGCATTGTTCCAAGTATGGTTTTACCAAAGTATTATGAAGTGGTATTAACACTTCACATGATCTTAATTTTATCCCTCTGTTAATTGGCTTTTTTGGCAGCTGCAGCACACTGCTGACTCATATTTAAGTGATTGTCAACTAGGACTCCAAGATTCCTCTCACAGTTACTACTATTGAGCCAGATTCCACCTATACTATACCTGTGCATTTGGTTTTTCTTCCTAAATATAGAACCTTACTTTTTTCACCATTGAATGTCATTTTGTTAGATAGTGCACAATGTTCATGTCTGTAAAGATCCATCGGTATGTTAAACTGATCTTCTGAAGTGTCAGCTATTCCTGCCAGTTTAGTGTCATCTGCAAATTTGATGAGTTCCCCATCTATTCCCTCATCCAAATCATTGAAGATGTTGAAGAGTATTGGGTGTAAGTCCTTGGGGTACTCCACTGCATATTTCCCTCCATGTAGGGATAGTTCTTGATTTACAACCATTTGTTTAGTGAATATTCAAGATTATAACATACTGAAAAATGTAATTTATGACTGATTCTTCCACAACAATATTACTGATCAACATTTATAGTATTCCAATAAAGGAATAGTCAGTTCTTAAGCAGAAACTGATACATCATGAATCCAAAACTATAGTGCTGGGATCTTCATATTTTCCAATCTAAAAGAGTTTTTTACTGCATCCCACACCCCATGTAAAATCCACGGTTCTTCTTAAAATGGTAAATTCCAAATTTTGGATTATAGTTCAAAATTAGATTCATATTTTAAAACAATTCTAATCTTTGTAACAACATATTAACAAAGTTTGGGATGTTAAATCAAAAGAGTGTAACAGTGAGACAACTCCATATTATGAGTGCTCCCTCATGTATTTTACAATTTCAGCCTAATGGGATTGATTCTTCGAATCTTTTAAAAATATTTTGAGGTGTCCTAAAAACATGATTTCTGTTGTTAAATTAAGAAGATATTCTTTAAATCATTAATATGTAATTTGTTAATTGGTAGTATTACAACTCTTTATTCTTGCAATATTGAATTAACAATTAATATCTCTTAACTTATAAACAAAAATGCCATGGCTTTAAAATCACACCAAATGCATATAATATTAACTGTAATTTAGGAGTTTTAGATGCTGCTGATGCAAACTACACCGAATTATGAAATCCTTTATTTATTATTGGTTTGGTTTTATTGCAGAATTATGCTATATAAATGACTGGCTAAACTGTATAATTTTCTCTTTTGAAGCAAAAAAAAGTTAATATAATTTCTGCACCAAAAATATGAGTTTTCAGATCTCCCGATATCTTGCAAGTTTAGATGTTTTCCTTTGTATAATTCATTTTCATTCCGCTAACCACAACAAAGGACAGACAGCAATGTACAACAGGTAATATATATTCAGCTCAGTCTCCTTTCAGAGATCTAAATTCATAGTACTTCCAAACCAGATTTCACCGTTACTTGAGAGCAGAGGTGGACAGAATACTAATAGATCTTTGAGTGATCTGCTATGGATAAGAAAGGTTGTCTAATACCAATAACAACTAAAAAAGGCTTTTGCACCCTTACCTTAAAACCCAGAGAATTTGTTTTTTTGAAAACTATTAAAACGGAACTTGGAATCTTGAGAAGGTTTAAGTCTTTGTAATAAACATTGCTTTTACTGCATTATAACAAGTTGCAACTTAACAGTAATACTTAGAAGTCTAGATGTATCCCACAGAGTTTGCTTTTTTCAACTAGTGAGTGAACAAAGAGTGCAAATGGTAGTTTATCAAGAGAGAACATGAGCCAAGGAGGGGGAAGAGACTGCTATTGCATATGACTGCTAATAGTTTCCTGTGTGACTACTCACTGAATCTATTCTTCCTACTTTCAGGCAGCTAAAGGCACATATAATGCAGGGGTGAAATCCAGCAGGTTCTGACAGTTTCTGGAGAAGGCAGGTATGGGAAAGAATATTTTCCTTTGCCTGAAGGACATAATCATACAAATTATGTAGAGAATATGATCTTCATGAAACAGTACAATACATTATTTCCCTAAGGGAGCATCATGGTGCCAGTTAAGCATTTCCCTTTTGCATTTCTATTACTGATTTAAGTGACAGGTGTGAAAAGTGCAGAGAGTAAGAATATTCCTTACTCCCTACTGACTACTCATGAGTGGAAGCTGAATTACAATAGCATTGCATCACATATTTCAGTTCCTCCATAGAGCTCTAAATATAAATCAGTTAATGAATAAACTCTCAAGTGAGACAATAAAGCAGTGCTGCACATAGAAACATTGTGGTAGAAACCAGTGGAAAAATGTTGGGCTAACCTGAAAGGATTTAAAACAGGGTTTGATTACCATTTTTTCAAAAACCGGAAGCCATTCTTCTGTTCTTCCAAGGTCCGAGAATGGACTTATACTTTTCATAATTTGTGGTATAAACCAAATATGCTGTTTCATAAAGCCATGAATAAGTAAGTATTTAATCAGTAAATAATTTCTTGAATTTTTAAATCAAGGGTTAAAATCATGTAGTTTAATTTCTTCATAAGACCCAGTTCAAACTAGTAAAACTTAATCTTATCAAATATCCTATTCTGGCAAAAAAGAAACAAACATCCATCATAATACTGTTTATTCTTATTTTGTGACTGAGAAAAAGAAAAGGTAAATAACTTTGTAGATCTATAAAGCAAAAGGTACTACAAAATTCATCTCATAAAAGACATTTATATACTGCAATTCATCACTATTTATTTCCAGGGACTGTTCAATGTAAATTTATATTCAAAAACAATATGAAAATTAATATATTACAATTGATAACAATATAATATTAATTATAATATGATTTTAATTGATCATGCTTTTGAATGTAATTTTACATTGTAAATATTATAAGTTACAATATACATTTTATTATATATTACAGAACATATTTTATACACTCACATATACAGACTATAAAAGACTCATCTCCAATATCTGAAATAAAATATAATATAAAGTGCCCGAATGAACAGAAAAAAGTATACATATACAGTAAAAAAAATAATGTGCATTTATTTGTAATACTAAATATAAAAAAGTAGTATTTTGCTGTGTTTGTCTGGTTTCTTTGGGAGATAACATACTAGAAGGTATAATAATGAAGGTGAATATCCAATGTTGAAATTGTTGCATGTACACTATTAAGTTGAAGAATTGCAAAAGAACAGTGGAAGAATATCTGAAGGACAGCAAAGAAGATGCACGGAAGTTAAAAGCATAAAGGCTTACTAGAGAGACCAAATCTGCATGCAAAGCCAGAATTGAGAAGATAGTTGTTTTATCTAGCCTGAGTAATGAAACATCTGCAAGAAAACAGCCAAGCTCAGAGAGCACCAAGGACCCCCTCATTTTAGAGCAGGGGTAGTCAACCTTTTTATACCTACCGCCCACTTTTGTATCTTTATTAGTAGTAAAATTTTCTAACTGCCCACCGGTTCCACAGTAATATGCCGTGTATCATCGTCTGCACATGCCTCTCGCGCATCGTGGATTGGGTTTGGAGGGGGCGCTGGTTACCAGCTCTGCCTGTCTGTTACAGCTGGGTAGTGTGGGGGGAGATGTGCGAGCTATTCTGGGATGAGGCTCTTTTGTTTGCGGTTGCACTATAGCGCCATTTAGTTTCACTTACGTAATGTGAACTAAACTTATGTGCGGGCAATACAAATAGTATATTTTCAAAAATTTTAATTGTCAAGGGAAATTTTATGAAAACCTAATGAAAATGTTTTTAAATAATGCTATGAAATTTTTTTAAAAAGTCAATTAAATTAAAAAAAAGGAAAGTGCTTCAGTATCGGACAAAACCCCTACCGCCCACCATGAAAGCTGGAACGCCCACTAGTGGGCGGTAGGGACCAGGTTGACTACCACTATTTTAGAGCTTTAGATGTTCTCCTTTACTAAGAAGACAGTAAAGAAGCAAAAGAGGCAGACAACCACATAGTTAGCTGCTGAAAGAAAATAACATAGACTGTCTACAAACACCGCTTGACAAAATAGGAAAACTACTGGAATATGGGCTACTCAATGAAGCTAGCAAAATAGCAATAGCTAACAGCAGCAAAGACAAAAATCCATGGCAATAAATGAAATAGAGCTTGATTTCTTCAAGATTTATTGCTGAACAAATCCCTCTAAATCTTAAGACTAGGCCACAAAATTCGATTGCTGAGTTCATCTAATATGCTATGTCCAAGAAAAACATATTATGGCTTAATATGGAAATTTGGTTCACATAATAAGCTAAAACAATTGTTGACTTCCCACTCTATCACACATTTCTCAATTCATTTTTGTCAAGTCTACTATTTTGTCCAAACTCAGCTCCTTTTTTTTTATTATTTGCATTTATATCCCGCCCTTCTCCGAAGACTCAGGGTGGCTTACACTATGTCAAGCAATAGTCTTCATCCATTTGTATATTATATACAAAGTCAACTTTGTATTATATACAAAGTCAAAGACCCCCAATAATCTGGGTCCTCATTTTACCTACCTTATAAAGGATGGAAGGCTGAGTCAACCTTGGGCCTGGTGGGGCTTGAACCTGCAGTAATTGTAAGCAGCTGCTGTTAACAACAGACTGTCTTACCTGTCTTACTGAGCCCTTAACTTAACTTAACTGTCTTACTGAGCCCTCTGTAGCTCAGAGGTCCTGGTTAGATATTTGCCATTTTCGTCAGTTGTAGGGCTGATATCCAATTGGACCTCATTTTAAACACGTGAAACAGTATTATAATCAACAAATTATACTTTCAGTCACTACATGGTGGATGTAATGTAGAGAGTAAGAGAGAATGAAATAGAATTTAATACCATGAGTATCAACTGTTTCCTTTAAAAGCTGCCTCTGACAGAAATTATACAGATATACATAGAACCATTTTATCACCAACCTTATAATTCTTAATTCATAGCTAATCCAAAGAAGATCCAATTGATAGTATAAAAGACAGAAAAGTCCAAAATAATAGACAGGACTGCATTGTTACTATAGTTTTTTTTTAGGATGCAAGCAACTGAACATTGACTAAAATGATTACTAGCTAAGACTATGAAAGGCTTATAGGAAGATGTACCATTTTTAAGGTTCTTGTCTACGTACTCTTTGTTTTCCATTATAGAGTTATCCTACTTTGGAAAAATGCAAACCGCTAATGGTTCTTCAAATGGCATTTCAGCTAGGCTGACTGGCTAAGTTTTTATAACAGTTTGATCAGAAATTTATAAAGGACTTACACTTTCATGCTGAAATAAATTACAACCTGTATAACCCATTAGGGAAAACTTGCACTGCATTCCAATTCACCTCTGGACAATGAGATTCATATGAGATTCTCTTTGGCCGACCTACAATTATGTAATTAATTTCCCTTGGAAAATTGCCAGTCAAATCTAAACCCTTTATTACATCCGATGTATGGTTTTATACTGCATTATTTTGTTTTGTTTTTAGAAGCTTTTTTCCCTTCCAAATATTGTAATTCATTCTGAGCTTTCAGGCAAAGAATCTCAAAATATACACATTACAATTGAATAATATTAATTCAATAAAATATTCTTTTTTCATCGTTTCATTGATCCATTTTAGGTCAGTATTGTGAATATCTAATTTTGTCTTAGTTGTATTCAGTACGTGTACATTTTAAATATATGTAAATACAATATGCAGATTTAGAATTTTTCTTTTTGGTATCATATTAGCTAAATGAAAGATTGTTCCTGAATACTCGCAGAAAAAATTTACTCAAGCTTTAGAAATCCAAGGCAGTAATCCAATTTATAAAATTATCCATACTTAAACATTGCCCTATTGGCATAGCCAATGTCAACAACATTCAATAGCTATTCAGAACAGAGTAATAGAGGGGGCATGTATAGTAGAGGGGGCATGCATAAGTGCACTAACATGCCTATCATCCCTGTCATTGCATTTTTTCTTTTATTCTTGTTCTCGTTTTTGTTCGACAAATTCTAATAAATAAAATAAATAAAGAGAATAAAAGAATTGGAAAAGACCTTGGAGGTCATCTAGTCCAAACCTCTGCTCAAACAGGAGATCCTATATCATTTCAGACAAGGGTTAGTTTCAGACGGGTTTTAATGGTTTGGCAAAGAATAAAACTGTGACTCAAGGAAATCAAAGAAGACTGCAGTATTCCACAAATGACTTCAAACAAGCATGGATATACTTAGTAAGTTGCACTCAAACATATGTCAAGCTGCAGCCTTGCCAGCCTGGAGATGAATTTAAGCGAGAACTCATTTGCATTTACAACAGGAACCCAAGTTGAAACATTCATTGCACTTTTGACTACTTTGCATAAACTGAGCTCATTTCTCCAGTGCATCAAGCGCTATTATGACAGGGAATTCAATTACCCAACTAGATATTTCTCATTTCAACCAAGTTTGTTAGGTAGTCTTCAGAAAACTCCGAGTAGCTTTTGAATCACAGGACATAAAGTGCTTTTTAAAAATAGGATGTGGGAGTTAAAGTTGAATAAATATTGAAGTAGTAACTTGTACAAGTTACCCATTTGTGCTTTTTCAGCACCTTTTTTTTTTTAAAAGTGCATACTGCTTCAGTAGTGTTCAACACTTTTAAGCACTCTGAATGAAACCTACAGCAACTTCCTATTTCATGTTATTCCCAAGAGTCTCCTACTAAATTTCAAAGAGATACTCAAATACTTGAAAACATTTATCCTGCAGCTGTTGAACTTCAAGGCCACAAGAAGGAAAATACAACTGGCATGCTGGTAATGGAAGGCTCCCCTAACAGTAGTCATCTACATGAAAGTGTGAGAGAGAAGAGTGGGAGGAGAGAAGAGGATCTCAAAACTAGAACGGGAAACAATAATTCTCAGTTTTTAGAGTCTATGCAAAATAATTAATGCTTCCAACATTTTGTGCACCTGCAATATGTGTATTAGCTTACAACAGCCTAATCAAGAAACCACAAAAAATACTCCCACCAACACTGACAGGACAAGCCACTAGTTTATAAAAATACGAGCAAACTCCACTAGCTTCTACCACTGATGATGTTACCTAGTTTGGTAATGAAACGTCTGCAAGAAAAACACCAAGCTCAGAGAGCACCAAGGATCCTACAGTTCAACCTTGGAGCTACAAATATTCTCTTTTATCAATGTGTATATTAATTGCTCAAATGTATATTATTGAAAAGTCATTAATCATGGAATTACTACTACACAATACTGGTCTCTATTTAGGAATTAATGTTTTTTTGAAAAATTATTACATAAATCTTTACACAGCTGTCAGTTTTTACCAAGTAGCTTCATTATTAGCTCAGACAGCACCAAACAGCCCTATCCTAAACTTTGTTGTACTGTCATATACAACTGCTTCAGACAGTGAGTTAACATTCAATATACACAAGCGAAGCACAGCTTCCAAAACAAACATCAATACACAAAGACAAAATACACAAAGTAAATACACAAAGACAAAATAAAGACTATAATTTTAGAGCAGTATGACCCATGACAAAACAGTCATTTGTACCCCAGGGTGCCTTTGTATCTTAGCTTTAACAGATTTCTGCAGTTACTGTGGATTTTAGTTGCTTGAAATATCTATAAAATTTTCTTTTAAAAACCTACATTACTTAATTATTCCAGAATAATTTTTTTGTCAACTGTTCATCTTTTTTTTTTAAAAAAGAAAGCACCTAGAGATTTACTCCTTTGGCAGTGATTGATGGTAATTAATACTACTATTCAGCAATCAGGAATCTGTTAAACCAGTGGGAACATTTGTAATTTAGGTACTTTATAATGGGCAATCTCATTATATCATGGTAGACTGCTAGAAGTGAAA
This sequence comes from Ahaetulla prasina, assembly GCF_028640845.1. Taxonomy (NCBI): domain Eukaryota; kingdom Metazoa; phylum Chordata; class Lepidosauria; order Squamata; family Colubridae; genus Ahaetulla; species Ahaetulla prasina. The sequence goes on along the minus strand of NC_080540.1, from coordinate 245,078,134 downwards.
CTAGTGAGATAATTTAATTAGTTTTCCCAGAATGACTACTGCTGTACCATACCAGTTTATGGGGAATGGGAGTGCCTTTTTTTCCAGGGAAAGGGCAAACGAGGCTACCCTTATCCACCATTTATTTAAATCATGCATGTGAAAGTCAGAAACATAGGAAAGTGAATCAAGTCTTCTGAGCCAAGCTTGGCTCTTGGTAACTTTCACAGGCATGTCCATGAACTTTTTTTTCACAATAATACAGATTGCTATCACCTTCTCATCATCATCATCATCATCATCATCATCATCATCATCATCATCATCATCATCATATAATTTTTATACCGCCCTTCTCCCGAAGGACTCAGGGCGGTTCACAGCCAGATAAAACCAACACTACAAGAATACAATACAATTAAAACCAAAAACTTATTAACTCAAAAACTTAAAAACTTATTAAATTTGGCCCATAATTAAAATACATTAAAGCCATAAAACCACATTAAAATTAATAATAATAATCATAATCATAATAATTATTATGCCAGTCCTGCGCGGAAGAATAGATACGTCTTCAGCTCGTGGTGGAAGGTCCGGAGGTCAGGAAGTTGTCGAAGTCCTGGGGGAAGCTCATTCCAGAGGGTGGGAGCCCCCACAGAGAAAGCCCTCCCCCTGGGGGTCGCCAGCCGACATTGTTTGGCTGACGGCACCCTGAGAAGGCCCTCTCTATGGGAGTGCACAGGTCGGTGGGAGGCAAATGGTAGCAGTAGGCGGTCCCGTAAATAGCCCGATCCTAGGCCATGGAGCGCTTTAAAGGTGGTAACCAAGACCTTGAAGTGCACCCGGAAGACCACAGGTAGCCAGTGCAGCTTGCGCAGGAGAGGTGTTATATGGGAGCCATGAGTGGCTCCCTCTATCACCCGCGCAGCCGCATTCTGAACCAACTGGAGCCTCCGGGTGCTCTTCAGGGGGAGCCCCATGTAGAGAGCATTGCAGTAGTCCAGGCGAGAAGTGATGAGGGCATGAGTGACTGTGCATAAGGCATGCCGATCTAGAAAGGGGCGCAACTGGCGAATCAGGCGTACCTGATAAAAAGCCCTCCTGGAGACGGTCGTCAGATGTTCTTCGAAAGACAACCGCTCATCCAGGAGAATGCCTAAGTTGCGCACCCTCTCCATCAGGGCCAATGAGTCGCCCCCAACAGTCAGCTGTGGCTGCAGCTGACTGTATCGGGATGCCGGCATCCACAGCCACTCCGTCTTGGAGGGGTTGAGTTTGAGCCTGTTTCTCCCCATTCAGACCCGCACGGCCTCCAGACACCGGGACAACACTTCGACAGCTTCATTGGGGTGGTTAGGGGTGGAAATGTACAGCTGAGTGTCATCAGCGTACAGCTGGTACCTCACCCCAAAACCACTGATGATCTCACCCAGCGGCTTCATATAGATGTTGAACAGGAGAGGCGAGAGAACCGACTCCTGTGGCACCCCACACATGAGGGACCTCACGGTCGATCTCTGCCCCCTGCCAACACTGTCTGCGACCGGTCGGAGAGATAGAAGGAGAACCACCGAAGAACGGTGCCTCCCACTCCCAGGCTCCCCAACCGACGCAGTAGGATACCATGGTCGATGGTATCAAAAGCTGCTGAGAGGTCTAATAGGACCAGGGCAGAGGAATAACCCCTGTCCCGAGCCCTCCAAAGATCATCAACCAACGCGACCAAAGCTGTCTCTGTGCTGTACCCAGGCCAGAAGCCGGACTGGAACGGGTCCAGATAGACAGATTCATCCAGGTACTGGGGTAACTGACGAGCCACCACACTCTCAACAACCTTCGCCACAAAGCGAAGGTTGGAGACGGGACGATAATTTCCCAAAACAGCTGGGTCCAGGGAGGGCTTCTTGAGGAGGGGCTGCACCACCGCCTCTTTCAAGGCAGTAGGAACAACACCCTCCCTCAAAGAAGCATTAATAATCCCCTGGAGCCAGCCTCGTGTCACCTCCTGTGTGGCCAGCACCAACCAGGAGGGGCACGGGTCCAACAAACATGTGGTGGCATTCAGCCTTCCCAGCAACCTGTCCATGTCCTCGGGAGCCACAGTATCAAACTCCTCCCAGATGGTCTCTACAAGACTTGTCCCCGTCATCTCACCTGAATCTACCCAATGTTGGTCCAATCCCTCCCGAAGCTGAACGATTTTATCGTGCAGATACTTACTAAAATCCTCGGCACATCCCTGCAAGGGATCATCCCGCACCTCCTGATGCAGGAGGGAACGGGTCATCTTAAACAGGGCGGCCGGGCGGTTATCTGCCGATGCAATAAGGGAGGAAACGTAAGCATGCTTGGCCTCCCTCAATGCCACTAGGTAGGTCTGAGTATGTGACCTAACTAGTGTCCAGTCAACTTCCGAATGGCTGGACCTCCAAGCACTCTCTAGGCGTCTTTTCCGGCGCTTCATCTCCCTCAGCTCCTCGGAAAACCAAGGAGCTGGTTGAGATCTATGCCGGGTCAGAGGCCGCAAAGGCACGACACGGTCCAAAGCTACAGCCGCGGCCCGTTCCCAGGCTGCGACTAGCTCTTCGGTCGAGTTGTGGGCCAGATCCTCAGGGAACGGCCCAAGCTCCATCAGGAACCTCTCCGGGTCCATCAGGCGCCTGGGATGGAAACAACGCATTGGCCCCATCTCCCTGCGGTGTTGAGTGGCAGTCTGAAAGTCCAGACGAAGAAGTGAATGATCTGACCATGACAAGGGTTCAATCACTAAGTCTCCAAGTTCCAGATCATTCAGCCACTGTCCTGAGACAAAAATTAGATCCAGTGTGCTTCCCCCGGTGTGAGCGGGGCCGTTAACTAATTGGGTCAGGTCCATGGCCGTCATGGAGGCCATGAACTCCCGAGCTGTCATCGATGTCACGGTCGATCTCTGCCCCCTGCCAACACTGTCTGCGACCGGTCGGAGAGATAGAAGGAGAACCACCGAAGAATGGTGCCTCCCACTCCCAGGCTCCCCAACCGACGCAGTAGGATACCATGGTCGATGGTATCAAAAGCTGCTGAGAGGTCTAATAGGACCAGGGCAGAGGAATAACCCCTGTCCCGAGCCCTCCAAAGATCATCAACCAACGCGACCAAAGCTGTCTCTGTGCTGTACCCAGGCCAGAAGCCGGACTGGAACGGGTCCAGATAGACAGATTCATCCAGCTACTGGGGTAACTGACGAGCCACCACACTCTCAACAACCTTCGCCACAAAGCGAAGGTTGGAGACGGGACGATAATTTCCCAAAACAGCTGGGTCCAGGGAGGGCTTCTTGAGGAGGGGCTGCACCACCGCCTCTTTCAAGGCAGTAGGAACAACACCCTCCCTCAAAGAAGCGTTAATAATCCCCTGGAGCCAGCCTCGTGTCACCTCCTGTGTGGCCAGCACCAACCAGGAGGGGCACGGGTCCAACAAACATGTGGTGGCATTCAGCCTTCCCAGCAACCTGTCCATGTCCTCGGGAGCCACAGTATCAAACTCCTCCCAGATGGTCTCTACAAGACTTGTCCCCGTCATCTCACCTGAATCTACCCAATGTTGGTCCAATCCCTCCCGAAGCTGAACGATTTTATCGTGCAGATACTTACTAAAATCCTTGGCACACCCCTGCAAGGGATCATCCCGCACCTCCTGATGCAGGAGGGAACGGGTCACCCTAAACAGGGCGGCCAGGCGGTTATCTGCCGATGCAATAAGGGAGGAAACATAAACACGCTTAGCCTCCCTCAATGCCACTAGGTAGGTCTGAATGAATGACCTAACTAGTGTTCGGTCAGCTTCCGAATGGCTGGACCTCCAAACACTCTCTAGGTGTCTTTACCGGCGCTTCATCTCCCTCAGCTCCTCAGAGAACCAAGGAGCCGGTTGAGATCTACGCCGGGTCAGAGGCCGCAAAGGCACGACACGGTCCAAAGCTCCAGCCGCGGCCCATTCCCAGGCCGCGACTAGCTCTTCGGCCGAGCCGTGGGCCAGATCCTCAGGGAATGGCCCAAGCTCTGTCAGGAACATCTCCGGGTCCATCAGGCGCCTGGGACGGAGCCAATGCATTGGCCCCGTCTCCCTGCGGTGTTGAGTGGCGGTCTGAAAGTCCAGACGAAGAAGCGAATGATATGACCATGACAGAGGTTCAATAACTAAGTCTCCTAGTTTCAGATCATTCAACCACTGTCCAGAGACAAAAATTAAATCCAGTGTGTTTCCCCCGATGTGAGTGGGGGCGTTAACTAATTGGGTCAGGTCCATGGCCGTCATGGAGGCATGAACTCCCGAGCTGTCATCGATGCAACACCGGTCGATGGCAAGTTGAAATCCCCCATGACCATAAGTCTGGGGGTATCAACCGCCATCCCGGCTATCACCTCTAACAGCTCAGGCAGGGCTGTTGTCATGCAGCAAGGAGCCAGGTACGTGAGCAACAAGCCCACCTGCATCCTACGTCCCCACTTCACATAGAGGGATTCACAACCGGCTATCTGAGGTACAGTGGCCTCCCTCGGCTCTAGACTCTCCTTAAACATCCCAGTCTAGTCTACATCCCAGTCTAGTCTACATTACTGGAGGTCTCCTACGCAACTACCAACTAGGCCTGGCCCTAATTAGCATCCGAGGGCAGTCAAAGTCAGCTAAATCCTACTATATGCTAAAGTTCATTTGTAATATGTGTGTGTGTGTGTGTGTGTGTATGTAGGTCTTGGCATATTTTCAGGTCTTTTCCCATGTAAGGTTGAGAGTATCTTGGTGATGTTTCGATGAGGTCTCACTCATCATCTTCAGGCTGGTGTCTTCGGCACGTCGCCAAGATACTCTCAACCTTACAAGGGAAAAGACCCGAAAATGCCAAGATCTACAGGATTGGCATATTTTTCCTATTATGATGTATTTTTCCCCACTCCATTCAAAACAAAACTAAAAAGGACATACCAATTATTAGTATTATTAATAAGTTTCATATTGATGCTACATATTCTTGATGGTATCAATATGCTATCAATCTACCGTACCTCTGAAGATGTTCAAGAGTCAGTCCTTAAGTATTCTATTAAAAAAAGCAACAGTAATGCTTTCATCTGCTTGGCATCTGATTTGTAATCTGAGTACGTATTACAATAATGTTTTACAATATATAGCCTTGCTGGATTTCACCAATATAAAGAAGCAATTCAGCCTGGTTGTTTTCCTTCGTGTAACCCATGCTCTGATTTTTGAAGAGAAAAACATTTAACGCTCAACTGGGTCTAAAAGGAACTGCACAAAGCTTCATGTCCCTTTTTAAAAAAAACTTAACTTGTCTCTACAGTACAACCAGAAAAAAAAAATCCCAGACTCCCAGAATGAAAAATTAATGATGAGTTTTAGATAAAGAGGTAAGCTTTACCTTTATCTAAATAAATGTTTCAATTTATTTATACACTGGGTAATTAAAACTTTCATTGCCACCTTCATGACTCACCGGACTTTTCAATATATCTTAATTTCATTTTAAAGCTATCTTCTATCAAAGGCCAGATTGCCTTTTTAAGATCTGAAAAATCCATTTGCTACCATACCATTTCATTACATCTATAGTTTAATTGATGAATTTTATGATAAACAGAGAATAAAAATGTGGGCCCCTATATCTCCTGAATATATAAGTGGCAAAAAACGGGCACTGGAAACCATTGGCACTAGCTCTTTAGGAACATAGCCTCAGAAAGGGTTGGTTTGGATGCGTAAGTGATGAAGCATGGAGTTTTCTAAAGCTGTATCAAACAGATAGATATGCTTTCTTGCAAACACCCATTTCCTATTAGCCATGAAAGGAGCAAAAGCAGAGGGAAATATATAAGAAACAGAAAACCAGAATCTGTAACAATTCATGAACTAGGCAACTGATTGCATGATAAAAAAGCTTCTTCTGGAAAAGAAGTTATCTTTTATTCAATTGTTAAAAAGAAATAAATAGTTGCGCACATACCAATGTGTTATTAGCATAGTTTGCTTAACTATGATTTACTGAATAAACCAGTTAATTAGGATCCCACCATACTGAACCATAAATCATGTGTAACAAAACTCAATAGCTTGACTCGCACAATGTGCCAAGCCTAAATGAAAAATACCTCTGCATTATGACACAGCACAATGTGGGTATCCAGCCTATGTGTCGAGCTGGAACCGAGCTGCAACCGAGACCTACTCAGTAACTTTTATGTTATTTGGCAGGGGAACTTAATTCTTCTCCATTTATTACAATGGGAAGTGGTAAGGTTTGGATAAACAGCTCTGGTTCCTTTGTATTTCACAGCAAGTCAATTCCACCTTGAAGTAAGCTGCTATCTCTTAACCTCAGCATCTTCCACTGAATCGTGAATCTTGGCAAGCCTCTGTTTTTGCTGGAGAAGCCACAAAATAATATAACAGCTGAATAGCTGAACCTGAGAAAGGAATTGGAGGACATATTCTTATTTCTTCTAGTAAGCAAAAAATAAAAAACAAAAAAACCCCAAAAAGCCCTTAAGAAACTTTATTGAGTCTGTGACCTACTGTGTCCATATGCAGATGAAATATTCCTCATTTTCAGTGCATTTCTAAAAAAGGAAGGCTTAATTTGATCCTATGTCACATTGATTTACCATAGCCAATTTTTTCTCTCAATTTTTTCAGTTTGACTTTCTCATTTCCAGGCTAGAATTAAAGACTAATCTGGCTGTTACATATTATTATGGTTACAAAAGCCAAATGAGAAGGTGACAAGGGATTCACTGTTCAGATCTTGGACTCTGGAGGAAACGGTCTTGCATCTGGGCACTTGGCTGATTTTACCTCTTTGTAAGAGTGCTGCATGATACGTTTACATGATCTCTGCATTGGTGAAATCAACCATGAGGACCTTTTTTGCCTCCCTAAATGCTACACAGAAGCAGGGAATGTTTTATCTTGTCTAGCCTTGTGTTGTTCATATCTTGGGGTTCAAGATTGAGGTATTATGTGCCGTGTTCTGGAACAGGCTTCTCCAACCTTGTCAACTTTAAGACTTGTGGACTTCAACTCATAGCTTTGCTGGCTGAAGTACTCTGGGAGTTGAAGTCCACAAGTCTTAAAGTTGACAAGGTTGGAGACCCCTGTTTTGGAAGACAGGTAGGTGTTCTCACATTAGTGAGATGTGCAAAGTAATAATAATAATAATAATAATAATAATAATAATAATAATAATAATAATAATAATAATAATAATAATAATAATAATAATAATAATAATAATAATAATTTAATTTGTATACCGCCCTTCTCCCGGAGGACTCAGGGCGGTGAACAAGGCAGATAAAATAAAGACAATACATTCAATAAAAACAATATTTTAAAAAACTTATTCCAATAGCCTAAATTTAAAATACAATACGAAATATAAAATAAACCCCAATAAAATCCATATTTAAAACCCTATTAAGCCAGTCCTGCTCGAAAGAATAGATATGTTTTAAGCTCGCGAAAAGTCCGGAGGTCTGGAAGTTGTCGAAGTCCTGGGGGAAGCTCATTCCAGAGGGTAGGTGCCCCCACAGAGAAGGCTCTCCCCCTGGGGGTCGCCAGCCTGCACTGTCTGGCTGACGGCACCCTGAGGAGGCCCTCTCTATGAGTGGGAGGCATGTGGTAACAGAAGGCGGTCCCGAAGGTATCCCGGTCCTATGCCATGGAGCGCTTTAAAGGTGGTAACCAACACCTTGAAGTGCACTCGGAAAACCACAGGTAGCCAGTGCAGCCTGCGCAGGATCGGTGTTATATGGGAGCCACGAGTGGCTCCCTCTATCACCCGCGCGGCTGCATTCTGAACTAACTGAAGTCTCCGGGTGCACCTCAAGGGGAGCCCCATGTAGAGAGCGTTACAGTAGTCCAGGCGAGAAGTGACGAGGGCATGAGTGACCGTGCATAAGGCATCCCGGTCTAGAAAGGGGCGCAACTGGCGGACCAGGCGAACCTGGTAAAAAGCTCTCCTGGAGACGGTCGCCAAATGATCTTCAAAGGACAACCGTCCATCCAGGAGAACCCCCAAATTGCGCACCCTCTCCATTGGGGCCAATGATTCGCCTCCAACAGTCAGCCGCGGTTGCAGCTGACTGTACCGGGATGCCGGCATCCACAGCCACTCAGTCTTGGAGGGGTTGAGCTTGAGCCTGTTTCTCCCCATCCAGACCCGTACGGCCTCCACACACCGAGACAACACTTCAACAGCTTCATTGGGGTGGTCAGGGGTGGAAATGTACAGCTGGGTGTCATCCGCGTACAGTTGATAACTCACCCCAAAACCAGGTCTTCAGGTAATAGAACCGAGATTGCTATTTATTTATTTTTTAGCTTGTGTAGATAATCTAGCATTACAGCTTCCGAGAGGCTTCTTTTGGAAAATGGTAAAGACCAGCAACAAATAGATTGGTTTTGTCTTTCCTGGTGGTGATGGAAGCTTTACTTCTCCCCACTCCCCAGTTTTAATAATAAAAGAGAACAAAGTTACTTGCATTCTATTTTACCACTTATTTACCACCTATGCTGCATCTTGGTCTTTGCTTATATGTGCATTTCTTATTCCCAAGCAATCTGTATTGCTCAAACTTATATCAAAGTCTCTAGCCACCATTTAACCACCTGGAACTTGGCTTCTGTTGCTGTCACCCACTGTCCTAAATTGCTGCTGAAGAATTGGCAATTTCTCAGTTTGTGCTGGTGGGGTGGGGGGAGAAGAAGGGAGACAAGACTTTACCAAGTGTTGGCTGGCTTTAGCTTCTTAGTGCTGCCGCTGGCCTCTGCTTCTCCTTTCAGCTTCTTTGCTGTTGAACTGGTGAAGTCCAAGCCTCTTTTACAATCAATTAATTGCCTATTGAACTGATACAGCTGTTCTTCTCCCTCAGCTGCAAATTCCTCCTTTTTGCTTTCCCACACAACACAACTCTTCCACCAAGGTCAGTGGCACACTCTAGTACTCTCAGTCCTTTCCTTTTTCTTTTATCATCGCAAACCAGGTGTGTTGCTCTTTAGACGGCCTGAAAGTCCCAGAGGAGAAAACAAAGGGAAGGAAATGCTCATGCTGGCCACTAAAGGCTTTTCTTCTTAGTCACATAGGTGACTAAGAAAATTGGCTGTATTTGCTGATGATACCAAACTGTTCAAGGAGGTAAAATTAAAAGGAATTGTTAAGGTTTTCAATCGGAGCTTTTCAAATTGTGGGAAAAGGCTTAAATAGCAAAAACAGTTGTAAAAACAAAAACTAGTATAATGCAGAACAAATTCAAATCTCACCATTAATGGGATTTGAGCTGGCAGTGGCTGGCCAGGAAGAGGACTGTGTATTCACCGTGGACACCTTTAAGAAACTGTTAACACAGTACATAGCAGCTGTACTATGTTCAAATAACCACAATTCCTGAAATCATTAAGGAATTGAAATGGAAGTGTTTATAATAACGTCCATATATACAAATCTAAGGTACTACAACAGAATACATTACAAGGGAATACTGTATGAAGTTCTGATCCCCATATCTTAAATCACTTTTTCTCAACCTTCGCACCTTTAAGATGTCTGAATTTCAACCTACATAATGCCTCAGCCAGCTTGAGTTGAAATCCAAACATCTTAAAGATGTCAAAGTTGAGAAACACCAATTTAAGTATGACATAGCTAGAAAAGTTCAAAGAAGTTCAATGAAAATGATCAGGGGGCATGGAACTCCCCTTCAGCAATTGGGGCTCATTAACTGAGAACAAAGGAAGATAATGAGAAATCTGTGGAAGTACGTAAAATCATGCATGGCACAGATAATGAGAGAAAGTGGCCTTTTTCTTACATATGGGTTAGAACTCAGGTCATCCATTGACACTAAATGAAATATTTTGGATTAATTTGTCTTTTTTTATAGCGCAAAAATATAATTGAGGAATCTCTGCTAGCATAATAGAAGCCAATTCAGATGATTTTAGATGGTACTGGACAAGTTCATGGAAACTCAGGCTATCAATAACTACAATTGATGACTGTTTACTCTCTCCCGAACGGCAACATATCTTACAATCCCAGCTGAGAAGTGACATTGGGAAAGGACTATCATCCTCTAGTCCAGACTTGTAAACTTCCAAAATGAATCCAGTTACATATTCTGGGACAGAGGTTGCTGGACTAAATGAACCTGAGTTCTGTTTCTCCTCTAACTACTGAGCAAGAGAAAAGAAATTTAATAAATAATTAAAAATACACAATGTGTATTTCTGCCTATATGTTTTAGATCAGAGGTTCCCAATCTTTTTCGGTTTGCGGCTCCCATAACACTTCGGATTTTTTCCGCGGCTCCCTTAATAGGTACATCCGATTTTTTTTTAAATTTTTGTCTTTTTTTCTGAATTTTTTTCTGAAAGCTGAAATCTTTTCTGTTAACTTTAAAATGTGCATATTGCCTCCTTGTAAAGAGAGATTCAACACATTCAACTTTTCAAAGATATCACATAGGTATGTGAGTTTAATCAAAAAGTCTGTTTCTACAAAGTGTTTGGCATACTCATGTTTTGCTGATGGACGCGCCGTCTCCTTTGATGGGAGCGGCCTCTGTGGAACTTTCCCAGGCGTGGGGGTCCCTGCTTCGGTCTCGGAGTTTGGCCTCTCGCGATCCCCTTGTTCCCTCGGGTCTCCGCCTTGTGGAGGAGGTGGCTGTTCTCGCCTCCAGCCTGGCTCACCTGGGAGGAACTAACGGGTGGTTTTGCTATTTTCTGCAGCCTCTTTCCCGATGCCGTCGAGCGTGGTGGCCGCGGCCGTGTTGGGCAGCGTGTCGGGTGGTCTGGGAGGCCAGTGGCGTCGCGGGCAGACTGGAGGGGAGGTGCGCCGTTGCTTCGTCAGGCGGCGGGTCTGGGCGGGCGCTGTGGTTCAGGCGGGCGGGCGGGGCCGGAGCTCGCGCTTCTCCTTTGGTCCGTCGTCGGCGTCTGCCGTCTTCCTGCCTGCTGTGGCCTGCCCCGCGGGGGGTGTGGGTGCGGCTGCGCGGGGGTCCCTTGGCTTTTGGAGTTGTCCCGAGTTGCGGTGTGCGAGTCCCGGTCGCTGCGGCCGTGTCCGGCTTTGTGCGTCTGGGATCTCGCGGCACCGCGTGTGGAGCGGATGCTGCTTCTTCGCGGCTCCCTTGTGGCGGTGGCGCGGCTCCCTGGGGAGCCGCGGCTCACAGTTTGGGAATCACTGTTTTAGATGCACAATTTTGTGTGTAATACATTTCATTTCAATTTTTTTTTCCTTTTTTCTCCCCTTAACCATAATCTCTTATTTTTTTTTATTTTTATTACAGGTATTCCTCGACTTATAACTACAATTGAGCCCAAAATTTCAGATGCTGAAACAGTTGTTAAGTGAATTTTGCTCCATTTTACGACCTTTCTTGCCACAGTTGTTAAGTGAATCACTATAGCTGTCCAGTGAAACACTGCAGTTAAGTGAATCTGGCTTTCCTATTGACTTTGCTTGTCAGAAGGTTCCAAGACAAGAGGAGATCACATGATCCCAGTATACTGCAACCTTCATAAATTTGAGTCAGTTGCTAAGCGCCTGAATTTTAATCACGTGATCATGGGGATGCTGCAACAATTGTAAGTGTGACAAGCGGTTATGTCACTTTTTTTCAGCACCGTTGCAACCTCAAATGGTCACTAAATGAACTGTTGTAAGCCAAGGACTACCTGTACTGAGCATTCTTAAGAGCATACACTTTTCTTACATGTACTGCTATACAGTTTAGACTTATGAGAACAGAGTGCAAAGACAATAAAATGAACTTATAAGTACATGAAAATAATGGATAGAAATCCTCAAGGAACACTAAGTGGGACACTGGATAAGGATGATATACACACATTAATTTCTACCCCACAGTCCTATTTTAACGGCCTTCCCTTCATATTTTTTTATTATTTACATTTATACCCCGCCCTTCGCTGAAGACTCAGGGCGGCTTACACTATGTTAAGCAATAGTCTTCATCCTATTTGTATATTATATACAAAGTCAACTTTTATTGCCCCCAACAATCTGAGTCCTCATTTTACCTACCTTATAAAGGATGGAAGGCTGAGTCAACCTTGGGCCTGGTGGGACTTGAACCTGCAATAATTGCAGGCAGCTGTTGTTAATAACAGACTGTTTAGCAGTCTGCGCCACTCAAGGACCCTTATTATATTTCAGAGTCTTAAACTAAAATTCTTCAGTCCAAGGGAAAAAAAGTATACATAGACTTGCAAAAATAATGTTCCTAGACATCATATTCATAACACTTATTAGACTTAGAAAACATTTTGTGTGGTAGGTCCTTCTTTTTAGTATACCTTATTTTGATAATGCCCCATAGCTTTTCCCTACTTTCTTTTGCTATTCAGTAAAATATGCTAAAAACCAATCATTTGATATCTATTCATTAGGGCATTAACAAAAAAAACCAAAACATTTTCTGTTCTATTTTTCCTACCACTGAAACTATACAAAGTTCATTGCTGTCGTTGTGTTTAGAATTCATTGAAATGGGTAAAGTTAATTACTTGATAATATTTGCTAATCGTAGCTCAGTTAAAAAAAAATGAAAAAGAAATGGGTAAAAATCCTGTGCAGTATTTCCCCTAGTAGAATTGCTTCTACCTCCAGATTAGAAAGAAGGGGTGATTCCTTCCATTTTTACCTCCAATGTGGTCTCTAAATTTGGAGGGTTTCCAAATTTGCACTAGACAAGGGAAAATAAGGTTTTATCCAATCTTAAAAACACTGTACAATTTATGAGCAACCATGAGTCTTTATTTGACTTAGAGGTCTCTAGTTAAATCGAATCTTTATCTGAAGGACTACCCAGTTGAAGTAGCTCATCTATACATTATGATTGCTAACTGGCATTCATTTCTAATCTTCATCCCAAAAGTTTAGGTTCCCATAATTGCTTTGGACAGAATCCATAATCTGATTTTTATTAGCCCTCCCATCTTTCATTCCTCTGCCTTATTTTTGGCAAAGTATGAATAAAACTTTATTAGCCTGTTATTTTCTTTGTGGTAATTGATAAGATGCAAGTACAGCCCCAGACTGATTAGTGTGGCTGGGCAAATTGCTATTAAAGCTGTTTCATGTTCATAAGCCATTAAAATGAGCATTTCCTCTTTGGAGCTTCAACTCATTTTATTTATTTCTTTTCTGTTGAATTGGGGCTATGGGATTAGCAACAATTAATGTTAAGTATTTTTTCCTTGAACAATTTAAATTATCTCAAAGCTATTTTCTCCTATTATTTCTTCTTCTTCTAAATTTACTATAATTAACACAATGTTTATTCCCTCCCCTTTTATAAAGAAACTGTATTTATATTATAAATTTATAATAAAAGCTACATTGCATTGCTTCATAATGCCTGAATCCGGCTGCTGAGCTTCCCTGCTTCTTCTATGTATAATCATCCATGACTTTGAAAAACGTCAATTATGCTCTATAAATAGGGTCACATAATAGAGATTAATAAGGATATGATTTCTTCTTACAGTAGTGGGCTCAGCTCCTTCCCAATTAAAAAATAAATCAGCTGTGTTGGAAGAAAAAAAAAACTATGTACAAATGAAAATGGAAAGCATGTCAGGATTCAAACCAGAACTTTTAGCAATAAAATTAGGGGTTTTTAATTCGTTTTAAATGGGGTTTATTTTTATATTATGTATTTTATATTTAAATTTAGGCCATATGGAATAAGTTTTTTAAATAGTTGTTATTGTAATATATTGTATTGTTTTACTTGGCTGTTCACCGCCCTGAGTCCTTCGGGAGAAGGGTGGTATAAAAATCAAAATATTATTATTATTATTATTATTATTATTATTATTATTATTATTATTATTATTATTATTATTATTATTATTATTATTATTAAAATGCAACAAAATAATTACCCTTGATGCAACTATTGTACAGCAACTACATTCCAAAGTTACGTTTTTGCTACTTCCTTGTCTAGAGACGCAATGCAACTACTACGAGCAATTAATACACTAGTGCTTTTGTCATCAAAAAGCCTACAGCCATCCAAGATAAATCAATTGTCAAGATTGAAAGAAGGCATTTCCTTCCATGGCTTAATGATTTGGGTGAAGTGAAGTACATGGCCAACTTTCCAAATGCCTCTGACTTAAAATATATAATATTTTGATAATATAATTTTCTTGAAATGTTTAATGTACTACAGCCAAGAAATTTACAATAGTCACAAATACAGCAAAAGTTGAACTCAATAAACAATTGCCCTGACATATATGGCATAATGAGGTGTTAGAAATTCTGTTTTATTATATAGAAATTGTAGCAGAGGATTATTATATAGCCATACAGATTGGTAGCAGAGGATGATTACACAGCCATACAGATCAAATAAAGTGTACAGTGTACAGTCACCATGTGCCTTGCTGCTTAATGGTTTCAAGTGTCACAGGAAACTCTCCTCAGAACAATCATAGATTATAACCATAGATGCAAACTAAATACTATCATCTACTGGCTGAATAATTCCATAGTTTTTTGCAATACAAATGCATTCTAATACACAGGTCTCAAACTGGATCCCATTGTAGGCCGTATCAGGATTTTGTTTGCCCTTGGGAGGCTGGGGTGGGAGGGTGGCCTGGTTGTTGCGGCCGGCTGGGTGGGCATGGCTGGGGTGGGCCAGGACAGCAGGAGCCGATCTCTCACAGTCTCTGGGACGGCCCTGCGGGATAACTCTGGGCCTATCGTGGACCAGATCCGGACTGTAGGCCGCATGTTTGACATGTCTGTTATAATGCATTTCAACATATGGCAATGTTCTGAATTAAAATATAAATCTGAAAGAAACTGCTTGACAAATACCTGAACCTTTTTTTTTATTTTGCAAAAGTGAAGGATTAGTAGCGCTACACATTTACATAATCTCAACACCTATCTTTCTAAAATTCTTGGAACTGTACAGTGACTACGGTAGCAGCCAGAAACCAGGAAGTTGGCCCAGTTGCTAATCACCCATTTTTCAAGGAAACTTTGCAACAAGAGTGGGCAACTTGTGACCACCGACTACACACAGCTCCAATGATAGGCAGTTCATAAGTCTGTTACTCTTAGAGTTCTTTCTGGCCAGGACTGCTAAGAAAACACAACAGTTTCCTTTCACTTTGAATGGAAAACACATATAAATATACTGTATCCCTAAATCAGACTGACAGTACATCACAATCTCTCATCTGCAGTATGGTGTAATATGTCTCCTTTGCTATTACTGTAAAGTTAACAAGACTTCTGAATGGAAAGTCTTTTGAAAATCTGAGACTGATACACTGGAATACTAAGTACTTTTATTCTTCTCTCCGTGCCAAACAGGAAAGAGAAAAAACAATGGCAGCTGTTGATATAAATTGTCTTTTTTTGCTAAGCAAGAAGAGAGAACTACCGAGAACTTTCCCTTTTCATTTTTATGGAATCCCCTCCAGACTGAAATGTGTGAATTGAAATCTTTCATACATATTGTTTGCTGCTAGCCAACACTGTTCTGGTTCTCTGTGGCACTTGGGAAACCAAATGCCTACTATGTCATGGACTTGGAACAGTGCTACTGCTATGCCAGTTTTCAGCTCGCTCAGATTTGCAAAGCATCTGTTGTGAGCAAACAAAGTATTAATGTGAGAAATGCAGAGCATGTTTGTAATTATGTGTGTCTGTATGTTCCTACTGCCATGAAAAAGACAGCCAATGGGCATAAATACTTCTGTCAATCACAGTTACTATTATAGCACTGGGGACAAAGGAAATCCTGAGTATTCATCCCAGAGCAGTTAATGGACATTAACCGCTTTACTCTGAAGTAAATGGGTTAGGAATTTCAATGGAAAAACTATAGAATTCTATTCAGTGGCTTAAATGTAAGTTATTAATTTGCATCGTAAAAGGAAACTACATGTTACAAAAGATTGCATTACATTCTCTTCTAATATCGCTATGTGCTATTTTTGCAGCAAAGTTTCAAAGAATTTCATACACACAATCACAGTAATCCTGTAGCGATGAGGAATTAGCTGTTTCCCTAAGGCCACCCAGAGAGAACATTACAGCATCCCATCACATCAGCTATACAACTAGCTGCCTTAAGTATGAAGATAAATCTTTTAAAAATGTATGTCTGTTATTCTATGGGAAGAGGAAGAAACATGTGTTCAATGTGACTTAGTCCAGGTCAATATCAGTTTTCTATCAGTGATTATTTATTTATTTATTTATTATTTCAATTTCTATACCGCCTTTCTCCCGAAGAACTCAGGGCAGTTTACAGCCAACTAAGAACAACCAATACAAAAATTAAAAACAGATTTAAAAGATTAATTTAAATAGGCTGAGAATTCTAAAAACTATTAAAACCCCCATTAAAAAACTATTAAAAAGCTATTAGGCCAGTCCTGCACGATGAAATAAAAAAGTCTTCAACTCACGCCAGAAGGCCCGGAGGTCAGGGAGTTGGCGTAACCCTGGGGGTAGCTCGTTCCAGAGGGCTGGAGCCCCTGCAGAGAAGGCCCTCCCCCTGGGGGTCGCCAGTCGACATTGTCTGGCTGACGGCACCCTGAGGAGACCCTCTCTGTGGGAGCGCACTGGTCGATGGGAGGCCACCAGTAGCAGCAGGCGGTCCCGAAAGTAACCCAGTCCTAAGCCATGGAGCGCTTTAAAGGTGAGAACCAACACCTTGAATTGCACCCGGAAGGCAACCGGAAGCCAGTGCAGCCTGTGCAAGATAGGTGATATATGGGAGCTTCAAGCCGCTCCCTCAATCACCTGCGCGGCTGCATTCTGGACCAGTTGAAGCCTCCGGGTACTCTTCAAGGGGAACCCCATGTAGAGAGCATTGCAGTAATCCAGGCGGGAAGTGACGAGGGCATGAGTGACTGTGCATAGGGAATCCCGGTCCAAGAAGGGACGTAACTGGCGTATCAGGCGAACCTGATAAAAAGCTCCTCTGGCGACGGCTGTCATATGTTCTTCTAACGACAGCTGTGCATCCAGAAGGACGCCTAGACTACAAACCTTCTCCGTGGGGGCCAAAGACTCGCCCCCCACAGTCAGTGATGGCCTCAGCTGATTATACCGGGATGCCGGGATCCACAGCCACTCGGTCTTGGCTGGGTTGAGCTGGAGCCTGTTTTTCCCCATCCAGACCTGTACGGCCTCCAGGCACCGGGACATCACTTCAACGGCTTCGCTGGGGCGGTTTGGGGTGGAAATGTACAGCTGCATATCGTCAGCGTACAGATGACACCTCACCCCAAAACCACGGATGATCTCACCCAGCGGCTTCATATAGATGTTTAACAAGAGGGGCAAGAGAGCCAACCTCTGTGGCACCCCACATAAGAGGCGCCTCGCGGTCGATCTCTGCCCCCCCGCCAACACCGTCTGCGATCGGTCAGAGAGGAAGGAGGAGAACCACCGAAAAACGGTGCCCACCACTCCTAACCCCTCGAGCTGTCACAGCAAGATACCATGGTCGATAGTATCAAAAGCCGCTGAGAGATCTAATAGGACCAGGGCAGAGGAACAACCCCTGTCCCGGGCCCTCCAGAGATCATCAACCAGCGCGACCAATGCCGTCTCTGTGCTGTACCCAGGCCGGAAACCGGACTGGCATGGGTCTAGATAGACAGTTTGATCCAGGTACCGAGGAAGCTGATGCGCCACCACACTCTCAACAACCTTTGCCACAAAGTGAAGGTTGGAGACTGGACGATAATTTGCTAAAACAGTTGGGTTCAGGGAAGGCTTCTTTTTTTTTTTTTAATTTGCATTTATATCCCGCCCTTCTCCGAAGACTCAGGGTGGCTTACACTATGTCAAGCAATAGTCTTCATCCATTTGTATATTATATACAAAGTCAACTTATTGCCCCCAACAATCTGGGTCCTCATTTTACCTACCTTATAGAGGATGGAAGGCTGAGTCAACCTTGGGCCTGGTGGGACTTGAACCTGCAGTAATTGCAAGCAGCTGCTGTTAATAACAGACTGTCTTACCAGTCTGAGCCACCAGAGGCCCATTCTTGAGGAGGGGCCTCACCACCGCCTCTTTCAGGGTGGTAGGGAAGACACCCTCCCTCAAAGAAGCATTAGCAATTCCCGGAGCCAACCTCGTGTAGCCTCCTGTGTGGCCAGCACCAACCAGGAGGGACACGGGTCCAATAAACATGTGGTTGCGTTCAGCCTCCTCAGTATCCTGTCCATGTCCTCAGGAACCACAGTGTCAAACCCATCCCAGACAACATCTCCAGGATCTGCCTCCGTCTTCCGTCTGGATCTACCCAAACTGCATCCAGCCCGTCCCGGATCTGAGCGACTTCATAGAAGTCTATGAAGATTAAAACTTCATAGCCCTTTAGTATCTCATATTTCTCTCACAGGTCTTCATTCTTTCCACTACTTACAACTAAGGAAAGCAGAAACCAAAGAGTTTTGAATAAAGAGGTGGGTGAGCTATTACAAGCTAGTTTGGGGGATCTGGCTTTTTCACAACACCACAAACCTTTGACAATCTTGGGAGGAAAAATCAGTGTAATATCTCATTCACTAGTTGCTGATCAATTACTTTTTCTTTTAATAGTAGAAGGCTAGATTCTGCCACATTGAGCACTGAAATTGTATTTTAAGACTGTCAAATTTCCACGTTAAGTGGAAGGCGTATGATTAGAACTGATTTTCATATTCAGAGCTGGTAGATACCATGCCCAGCACCCATTGGACAATCAAACAGCTTTTCATGGACATGCATTACTTTTATGACTACAATATTTTTCTCTACAGAGTAGTCGTCAGTCATTTAAGTTCTCTTGCAATTTATATGAAATCCATCACTTTTCCTTGGAAGTCAAATAGTGTGATCCGGCAATAGGTGCACCTTCCTTACTCAGAGCTAACATATAAGAATCTACCAATCTATTTATTTCAACAACTGAAATAAGTTATATATATTGTGCACATACGATACCTAAAGGATATTTGTGGAGAATTACAGGCAAACTACATTTATTAAGGGTAGCTGCATACATGATTTATACAAAAAAGATATCTTAGAGAAAATGGAACATAGCAGTAAATGTGTGTGTGTGTTTTCTAATCCACAGAAATGTGTTTGGCTGGAATAATTTGTGACTATATACCACAGTGACATTTATTTTTTTTATTACTGTGTTGGTATTGCTATAAATGTCAGACTTAGACTAAACTGAAGATTCCATCTCTGTTCAGTTTTCTAAGGTCAAGAAGGTGGGTGAATGGATCTATTATAGTCATAATTCCACAAGACCCATAAATCACAACAATATCCTGAATGAGGCATAGTTCTTTGCAGGTCCACTTCTTATGACCAAGCTAGTGGCCTTTCTTTGTTGTCTTTGTACTGTTGCTTTCAATGGCCATCACATTTTCAGCTAACCTTCGCTCATCTTCACACTGACCTTGAAAACAAAGTGCCAACAACATGACTGCAAAACAGCACTAGATGTATTTTGTAAACCTCACCATCCACCGGCTTCTTTTTTTTTAAAGGGAATAGATTGCAGGACTATTTCTGTCAAACTTTGGACTGCTATCTATTAGAAAGGGTGTAGGGTCTGCTTGGGTGGGGTGTTGGACTAGACGACCTACATGGTCCCTTCCAGCTCTACTAATCTGTAAATGTGCAATTTATAACACGAGAGGTATCCCTTAATATTATGTCTCACTCGGCTTCATTTTGTTTCGTTTCAGAAAAGGAAGAAGGAACAACTATAACATTCTTACCAAGAGCCAATTACTTCATTCTTGCTCGCAAAAAAAAAAGTATTTGGAGATGAGCATCTTTCAGCTAGTTTCTAGACTGGGATGGCAGAGATCTGCCTTGGTACTGCAAGAATAAAAATGGACCTAGCACCTGTGCATGTATGACAGTTCTCTCCAAGTTCACTAATGAGTTACCATTGGAATTATTTCAAAAGGTCAATTATGTCATATGTAAAAACTTATTTTGGGGGATTATATAAATTATTTTCTAGGATGCTTGCAGGAAACTTAATGAAACAAAATACTGCAGACATCAGATCATTTAAAATCTTCTTATAAGATTAGGGATGAAAATGAATTTATATTAGAAACTAGCAATTAATACTATAGCATAAGAATTCTAACCCTAACACTCTTTTTTCTCGATCAAAGTTCTGACAGCCTCAGCCAGGTTATAAATTGCTGACTGTGAAAAACTTTACAAGCATTTACTACTCTGCTTTTTAATCCTCCAAATTAATCTGACAATATTTTGTAAAAAAAAATTATCAGAAACAGATATAGACTCATGAATCAACATAACACATTTTTTGAGATTAGACCAACGTATCAAATGTGACCTGAGCTGGATAGTTGTCTTCCTATAGTTATCCAGTCCCTGGAAACACTCAAGTGGATTATTGCAAAGCCACTGAAAACTTAACCTAATCCAAAATAAGATCAGCAACATTTTTATCTGGACTATAGGACCAAACTTAAAGCACAGGTTTAAACCCTTTAAACATTAATACTTTCGTACATATAGCTGAAACATCCCCGGAAACATTTTTGCCAGCTGCACTTTGGGAAAGCATCAAAAAGACATAAAGAAAAAAACCCAACAAGACGGACACAGACTTCAGAGAATAATTAGAACTGCAGAAAAAACAATTGCTAACAACCTGCCTTCCATTGAGGACCTGTATATTGCACAAATCAAAAAGAGGTCTGTGAAAATATTTACAGACCTCTCGCATCCTGAACATAAACTGTTTCAACTCCTACCCTCAAAACGACGCATCAGAGCACTGCACACCAGAACAACTAGGCATAAGAACAGTTTTTTCCCAAATGCCATCACTCTGCTAAACAAATAATTCCCTCTACACTGTCAAACTATTTACTAAATCGGCACTACTATTAATCTTCTTATCGTTCCCATTACCCATCTCCTTCCACTTATGACTGTATTACTGTAACTTTGTTGCTTGTATCCTTATGATTTATATTGATATTGATTGTTTCCTAATTGCTTATTTGTACCCTATGACTATCATTAAGTGTTGTACCTTAGAATTCTTGATGAACGTATCTTTTCTTTTATGTACACTGAGAGCATATGTACTGAGACAAATTCCTTGTGTGTCCAATCCCACTTGGCCAATAAAAAAATCTATTCTATTCTAAACAAATGAACATGGCACAAAACTAAGCCACAAAACTGATAAATGTCTCCTGGAGGATGTCCCGTTTCTTTCATCATATTTTACATCTCTCAAAACAAGGTGTTGATTAAGGGTTTCTGAGGATGATTAAAATACTTAAAACAATGGAACGCAGGTAGATCTGTATGAGGCATAATACAACTTGTGGCTTAAATGGTAGCAAAATTCCCCTTTCTAAGCTATAGAATAACAAGAACAATCCATTGAGTACTTCTGGATATGTTCTAATTTCAGAAATTTGTCAAGAGATATGAAACACAAATTATATTGGGGCAAAAAGAGTAACCTTGGAAGTAGTTTCACTCAAGCAATATTACATAGGTATAAGAAGTATACCACTGAGCAATAAAAAAGTATATACAAACAAAAGGTAAAAACAGTATAAAGGACTTTAATGCTAGAATTTAAAATGGAAGAAAATGTGTTAATGAGGCATTTGTAAGTTCTAAGTAAAGCTTCAGGCATTTATCAGTAAGACAAGAGTTCAGTCAAAATTAATAGAACCATGGCTCGCTGGGACAAGAATCACTTAATTAGAAATTGGAACAAAGAGTTTAAAAAAATAACAGGTCACTTCTGGACATACTTATTGAAGCAATGCCAAATGGTTAATTCAAGGAAGGAACACAGCCAGATAAGCCACTACTTCTGGAAAAGCCCTACTAATAATGTGAAGAGGCAATCAGCCAACAGTAGAAAAATACTTTAAAAAAATCCCAAACCAACAGACTCATAAGGAAAAAGTTCTTTGATTGAATGCTGTGTCATTTTTGAAAATGCTAGCAATGATTAATTGGTATTAAAAACCATTTGGTGATTAAAACTGTGTTACCACTTACATGTCCACAATTAATCTAGGGCCTTTTTATTTGCTAGATAGAGTTTCTCTATCAAAATAAATGCCTCAATGGTTGGAACCTTACAGCATAGCTTAAACTTACCTGACTGGTATTTCATGGCAGATCTCCAGAAAACATCAGCATTGTAGACTACAATTGGAATTTTTTTTTTAAAAAAAAGCAAAGATAGAAACTAAAAGTCCTAAAAAAAGCAATACCATTTTTATTTTTGTTAAAAATGCTGCATAGTTATGTCCATGAAGTCACCAGGAAGCTTGATTTAAAGGAGATTTAAAGGAATGTTCAGATCAACACTTTTTAATTAAACAAACATTTTTGTAAATTTGTTTTTCTAACTTTTTTATCTTTACCAAATGCAGTAATACAGCAACAGCTGAGAAGTTACAAGAGATTAAGATAACTACTGTTTTTCTCTGTTGGTGAAGGCCACTCATGCAGTGTATGAAATTAAATGGTAATGTCAATTTTTTTGTGTTTTAGTAATCAGACATTCAGTTTAGCAACCTTTATTACAAAGCACAAAAGACTACAATGGCTAAAAATCCTTAAATCTCTCACTTAGCACAAACGTCTGAGCTCTACAATGTTCCAGAAACTGATGAAGACCAGAATGTTCATCTACCAATTAATCTTGGGTGATTCAGAAGAAATTACCCCAAAATGATCCTGTCCTCATTATATTTCTAATTCTGGTATTTTTTCCCCATCTATTTGCAATGGAATCTCCATAAGGATACATCTGATACATTTCCTCTTGTCCAAGTGCTAGGCTGTCCACAAGCCAGACTACAAAACATGGAAACAAGCATGAAACAATTCCATTCAATGTCAGTTGAGTCAGAAAGCCAAAGAAAACACATCTTAATGTTTTAAGGAAGACCATTTCATGCTCATTAAAACCTGAGTACATTAGTAAATCCATGATAATGCTTTTTTTATTCTGAGCTATTATGGGTGTACCTTATCATTAAGGCTATATTTTTATTCTTCCCCTGCTATTCAAAAAAGTTAAACGTTATTTTGTAAAAGCTAAAAAGGAAATGCTCTTAAGGAAATAAGTTTTTTCCAGAAACTGTTTTAGAGGAAAGATGGGGCCACCAGAGATTATAAAAAACAGTAGAATCCATTGAGAAAAGTGAAAGGGAAGGGTGAAGAAGCTCAGAAAGTTTACAGAGTACAAACACAGACTCTTTCTAGTAACTTTGGAGATACATGGAAATGTGTACAGCAATTTTCTTAAAGAATTAACCAGTGATATTACTGTGCACTCATCTGAGAACTGATAACTAAAGCAAAGCAGACTAAATTCTGTATTGGCTTCAGGTCACAAAGCATGGTTTTCCATACCATGTCCACAATCTTTATGAAAGCCATAACTTTTTTTCCAGAAACAAATAAAAATCAAATCAGATAAATAAAGATATTAATATATCAGATTCAAGCAACCAGATCCACATGTGAAAGGTTGAAGATGATTACTTTATTGTATTCTACCTATAATACAAGAATCTCCCCAAAATGCTTACCTTCTCTTGGGAACAAACAGATAAGATTTCATGGAACTTGCGGGGAGGACTTTTACTCCTAGGTTTCTTGTGGTTGAATAATGACTCTAGGCTAATTCCCCGTTTGATCCCTCCTCCTGGCCTGGCTGGCAGTTTCCCAACATAATGGCTCTCTAACTTCTAATTGGCTTGGCCAAAAGGGTTGAATAACTATACATTTCATGATGAAAAATAAAATCCTTCACTTCAACAATATCACTTTTCTTCCTTTGAGAATTGGCAATGTTACAATGTCAGAGATTGTATTTTATTTAATAAGAATGTATCACTGCAAACTTATACCTAGGAAAATGAGGCTTGACTCCAAATAAATGTGAATAGGACTGACTTCTACTATTGTTGAATCAGACAATGACTGTTGCTCCAATGAACGGACAAATTTCAGCTGAAGCCCAATATGGAGGTATCTTTGGTTTAGAAACCTAAATATGCAATTCACACAGAGGAACATCGGGAACAAACAAAGATTTCTCTACCTATGGTCCTTTATCAAAAAATAAAACCTTCAAAACTCTTTTCCTTCTTGATTTCAAATAACTAGAAGCTAACTGTAGAATAGTTCTTACAAGCCTATTCAATAGCGTATTGTGAGTCCTGTTCCTTTTCTTTATATCTGATATTTACAGAAAGTGTGTTATGTGGATCTTATAAAGTCCTGCTTTTGAACAGCCAGGATCTATAATATTGTTCAATATAAAGTTCCACGCCATACATTATTTTGTGAAACTTATTTGTAATGTACAGTATAGCTGCAAAAAGATCAAATAAGTAATTAGACTATTAGACAGTTGTTCTCTCTCTGAAATTAACCAAATGACTGAAATGGGCAATCTTTGTGTGCTTCTATCTTCTCCAATAATGTTAGATTTTCTTTAGATATTATTTCTATGACACAACAAAGTTTAAAAAAAATCCCTCCTTTAACTGATGAATTTTCCTTCGTTCATCAGTGCTCAGAGTCACATAAATATTACTGGTTAATTCCTTTAAGAAAGTTACTGTACAAATTTCCATGACCAATTTTTTTGTTGGTTGATGATTCATCGAGAAACTGCCATATTAAACATTTTTATTATAATATGAATCTTAGAAGATTATTACAGAATGTATGAAATTGGAACATTGTAAAATCAAAAATAAGCAGATTTACAATGAATTATTTACACAATTTTGATCTGGGAATTCTGAAAATTATAATCCTAACTCATAAGAGGGAGGGAAAGCCACACAGAAAACTATATAGTATGCAGGGCTGTCTTAAAGCATGGGCCTCATGGGCACTTGCCTGTGGGCCCCACGAGCATAGGGGCCCCATACTAATCTGTGCATGTTAATCCTTCAATGCACCTCGTATCATATATATACAGCAACTGTATGGTTTACTGAGTATTATTGTGTTTTTCAAGCTTCATGTATTGTTCAAATGTTTATCATGTTGATTAGTTGCTCCTGCACAGCATGTTTTTAATGTTTCAACTCTGATTTTGTTAGAAGTGCCAATATAATAAATATATGTTTAATTTTATTGACCATTTACATTTATATTCCTGTGAGTAGTTGTCGTAGGGGCCCCAGTACATTGCTTTGCCTGGACCCATAATGCTGTTAAGATGGCCCTGAAAGTATGACAGTGCTACTCAGCTTTATGTGAGGGGGAAAAATGCAAACATTAATATGAAAATTTATTTTTATAAAATGATTACAGAAGCAGATGAAATAACATAGGTATTTATTCCAAAAATATTTGAATTGATATATGAAGGCAATACCAGCTATTAAGGATTTTGATAAAGTGAATAGTGTACACTTTCAATATATTAATTTTTCTGTGATACCTATTGAACTCAAAGTGTGTTCCACCTTTAACTGTAAGTCCTGATTATTAAAACATAATCATGATAAACCTTACTGATTTTAATATAGATTTATCTTCCAACTCAGTTCTGATGGCATAAAGCAGGTAATCTCGTTCATAATCTACAAATGTCTTGAGTTTCAGCTCTTTTCAACCCCAGACAGCATAATTAAAGCATATCCTTCATCATGAGTTATGGAACTTCATATTTTCATGGGTGCTCATCCAAACTCTTCATTAGGCTATCTCAATGATAACTGCATCAGGCTGCCTTACACTGAGAATTTCTCTGAAGAAAAAGATTACAAAATTCTTGTTTAGGTCCTTGGCATGGTTTTAGTTCTCTAGTACAACTTTCAATTCTCTAATGCTTACAGGTTGGTTATGACCACAGTCTGCCCAGATTATGTGCATTTTTTTCCCAAAGGGAAGAAAAGTATGGTTGCAGTATTCAAAAACTGATGGAACAGAATCCACAAATAGAATGGATTATTTAATTAATGAATCCCATTCATGTCATTTATATAGAGAAAATGAAACACTTTTAAACAGACTTGCTAGATCCGTGATGGTGTGGCACACGTAGCCATATCAGTGGGCACACAAGCTCAGATCCGGCACGCCAGCTGATTTTCAGGCCTTCTGGGCCCACCAGAAGTAGGGAAACAGGCTGTTTCCTGCCTCCAGAGGGCCTCGAGGGGGTGGTGGGAAGGCCCATTTTTCTCTCTCACCTGGCTCTAGACCGTCTCTAGGAGTCTGGGGAGGGTGAAAATGGCCTTCCCCATCCTCTGGAGGCCGAAAATGGCCCATTTGCTAACTTCCGGGCCCACTGCAAGCTGGTAAACAGGCTGTTTCTGGCTTCCGGAGGAGCTCAGGAGGGTGGGGGGCGGAGAAGGCCATTTTCACCCTCCCCAGACTTCTAGAGTGGCCCTGGAGGCTGGGGAAAGCAAAAAACGGGCTATCGGGTCCCACCGGAAGTTGGCAAACGGGCCATTTTCAGCCTCTGGAGAACCTTCGGGCGGTGGGGAAGGGCATTTTCACCCTCCCCAGACTTCTAGAAAGGCTCTGGAGCCAGGTGAGAAAAAAAAACGGGCCTACCGGGCCATCATGTGCCAGGAGTGGGGGGTGTCACGTGTGCATGCGCAGGGGAAAGGCGCATAAAATTATGGGTGGGGGCATGTGGGGGCGCAAATCCCCCTTCCCCCCCTCCTGGCATGCAATGGCAAAAAGGTTAATCATCACTGTCTTAGATCCTCCAAATCTAAAGCAAATCCAAAATTTTGGAGCAGCTCAATTTTTTTCCCCTCAAATATTTTGCTTTGGCCTTGAATAAAAACCACTATTTTTTCTAAGATAAAAGATTCATATTTTATTTGAATTAGCTTAATAGAGTTATTATAGTTAAAATTTTAATGCACTGGTAACAAATATACTTAAATCATGTGTCTATAGTATATGTTGGAATAGCCTGCACTTTAGAAGATAGGCTCAAGATCCAGAAGGATCTTGGCAGATTTGTACACTGGGCTCTACTCAACAAAGTGCAATTCAATAATAATAATAATAATAATAATAATAATAATAATAATAATAATAATAATAATAATAACAACAACAACAACAACAACAACAATAATAATAATAATAATAATTATTATTATTATTATCATCATTATTATTATTGTTATTGTTATTTGCATTTATATCCCGCCCTTCTCCAAAGACTCAAGGCGGCTTACACTATGTCAAGCAATAGTCTTCATCTATTTGTATATTATATACAAAGTCAACTTATTGCCCCCAACAATCTGGGTCCTCATTTTATCTACCTTATAAAGGATGGAAGGCTGAGTCAACCTTGGGATGAGAAAAGCAAGCTCTTACATTTAGGCACAGGTATAGAATAGGTTGTACCTGGCTCAACAGCAGTAACTGTGTGAGAGATCTAGGAATCCTAGTGGGCAACCATTTAAATATTAGCCAGCAGTGTGCTGCACCTACCAAAAAGGCCAATGTAGTCCTAGACTGATCAAGAGAGTAATAGTATCAAGATCACATGAAGTATTAGAATTGCTTTATACTGCTTTGGTAAAACCAGTGGTGAAATCCAATTTTTTTTTATTCCCGGTTCTGTAGGCATGGCTTGGTGGGCGTAGTGTGGCTTGGTGGGCGTGGCAAGGGAGGGATACTGCAGAATCTCCATTCCCACCCCACTCCAGGGGAAGGATATTGCAAAATCTCCATTCCCACTACTCTGGGGCCTGCCAGAGGTGGTATTTGCCAGTTCGCCGAAGTACTCAAAATGTCTGCTACTGGTTCTCCAAACTATTCAAAATTTCCGCTACTGGTTCTCCAGAACCTATCAGAACCTGCTAGATTTACCCCTGGGTAAGACCACACTTGGAATACTCTGTATTTGTCACCATGATACAAAAAAGTTGTTGAGACACTAGAAAGAGTGGAGACTAGAGCAACAAAAATGATTAGGGCGCTAGAGGCTAAAACGTGAACAGTTGCAAGAACTAGATATGTCTTACCTAATAAAGAGAAGGACTAGCGGTGATATGATAGCAATATTTGAGAGGCTATCACAGAAAAGAGACTCAATGTATTCTCCAACCATCTGAGGGCAGGACAAAAATAATGGATAGAAATTTATCAAGGAGAGCTCCAACCCAGAACTAAGGAGAAATTTCCTGCCAGAGGGAACAATTAATCAGTGGAACAGCTTGCCTCTAAAAATTATGGGTGTTCCAACACAGGCGTTTTTAAGAAGACATTGGACAGTCTGTTATTCTGTTGTATCTGTCCATTATAAAATTGTGTATTTACTTCAAGCATACAAATAATATCCTTTCCTTCACTATTTTATCGTGTCATGTATTTATCCATTTATAAATAACTTCTACAAATATATTGTGATTGTCTATGTTCATTAGCAATTAGAAACCATTGGTTTAAAGCATGCAATAGATTTATCCTTTAGTTAGAACACATAAGTGCTTCCTTGCAATATATTTGGCACATTTCTGTACCAAGCAAAGAGTGCAGGACTATCCATTTATCCTCAAACAGTTAATAGGTTATTCCAGATGTATAGAGTGTAGTGCTAACAAATGTAAAAGCATTGTTGAGATACGCTTTGTTTTAGATGGAATGCAAGCAAATGTTAAAGGTTTACAAATGTAGGACAATAGTGTCAGGATTTACATAACATTCACAAATGAGAACAATTGTATAAGAAATGGCTAATCTAAAACCTTTCATAAATTTTCTAAATTAATTGCCTTTGCCATGCTCAGCTGCCATTCTGTGTCCTTTGGCAAGGAACTGGTGGCATTCAAGGCTATTAGATACAAGATCATGTTAATTTATATGGGTAATAGGCTGTTCTTCCAAAACTAAATCACACTTGTCACACTAATAAATTCCCCATATTAATATTGACATTTTTTTACATTTCAATATTTACTTATTCATATATTTTCCTCTCAAAAGAACCTTGACAAAGATTTTTTTTTTGGAAATATTACTAGAACACATTTGTCCTAGCATATGTAGGTACCGTTATTTTACATTTGTAAAATATATTACCAACTGCACACTTGGTAATATTAATTCTCCTTTAAACTTAAAAAGACTTGATTGACCTTTTCATCGGTATAATTGCATTGGAATTTAGCACACAAGTTCTACATACTGTACAAGGTCTCCAATGAACATAGAAGCTGAAGATCCTGCACATATTCTATATATATTTGTAAGTATATACTTATACTTACTTCAATATTACACAAATTAGGAAGGCATTGTATATCATAAATATTATATACACTTTCTTATTTCAATAACTACAGGACAAGCAAGTGAGGCCCCATCATTAACAGGAATCATCATTGTAGCTTATATGAATATAATTAGTTGTAAAGCTGCCAAACTCTGCTCATAGACACACATTCCTTCATATGCTGATAAAGAGAAAGCGGTATCATTATGGTCATAAATCTAGGGGCAATCAAATTACTGTAATAAAAAGATAAGAGTTAAATCAGTAATTGCTCATGTCAGAAAGGAAACTTGCTCTTCTCTGCACTCTAGCAGAAACTGACAGACTTAAGGACCAATTGAGGAATGAGTAGGAAGTAACCACTTAAAGCGATAAAAGCAGCTTCAAAAGAAAGACCCAGAGAGAAAAATTAAAAGTGACAGATGTGGAAATTCAACAGGCAGCCTGCACAAGACAGACAGGAGCTATGTGTCATTGCAAATGTTCATCTATAAATACAGGCCTAAATTTTAAATTAGAAAAAGTTCCAAAGCTCAAATATGAAAGGCAGAAAATATTGGAAAAAAGTGAATATAGAGAAATCCACTAGGGGGTTTCATAGTTCTAAAAAGAATCAAAACCAACTCTGATTATGGTGTGAATGGAAGTTCTGAAGAGAATCTGCCTTACTGTAGTCTAAAATTGGAACAACCCCCAGGGGTGAGGAGTTATCTTAAAAAATAACCTATTTTTAGTACTGAATAAAGGGAGAGGTAATTACAGTTTAAAAAAGAGCTAACACCAGCAAATTTTTATTCTGAATGTCTGCTATGGGTAAATATTCCTTTCTACTCTATTCTTCCTTCCCTCAATATCGCCAATTCATAGATTATGTTTCATAATTTTTGATTCCTGACGACCACATAGTTTTTGTTCGCGATGATCTAGGTCTTCCAACATTGCACCCATCCCATTGTACTGTAAATGAGTCCATCTACCTTGTTGTTGGCCATCCTCTTCTTCTCTTTCTTCCCAGCATTAGAGCCTTCTCTAGATAGCTAGGTCTTTTCATAATGTGCCAATGTATGATAATTTGAGCCTGGCTATGCATCTTGAATGGAAACTCTAGCTTGATTTGTTTGATGATCCATCAGTTTGTTTTCTTGGCTGTCCATGGTACTGTATTTTCTGGAGTCTTCTCCAGAAGCAAAGTTCAAAGACGTCAATACTCTTCCTAGCCTGCTTCAAAGCGTAATTTCTGCTTCCATAGAGTGAAGTCTCCAATTGCCACGTCTTAAAACATTCCAAGCCTACCCCATATGACTTTCAACATTCAGTTTTCTTGATCATGGAATTTCCAAGAACACTTTACCAATGCTAATTCTAGATTTTAATGGTTGGAACTAAAATAATTGCTTAGTTCTTAGTTGGAACTAAAATATTTTTAAAGTTATATAATAAATACCTTCCTTTTTGGTATCATACAATGGGGTCCTCCCCCCAAATATCTAATAAATTGATGGGCCTGATCAAGTTTTCCATTTTTATTTACAGGATCCAGTCTTGGTCGGTCACTGGGACCAGAGATTTTGTCTTCTGAGCTTTCAGACTTGTGCTGGAGCCCATCTTCAGGGAACTTCTCTTTAGGTAGAGAGAAGTTCCCTGAGGATGGGCTCCAGCATGAATCCGAAAGTTCGGAAGACAAAATATCTGGTCCCTGTGATCGATCTAGATTGGATCCTGCATCCTTATCCTGGGATATGCATATTTGCCTTCATTTGTCAGCTTTTATTTTCCCAAATAACTCTCCTGCTGGAGCAGGGACTGGAATAGATTATCTTCAAGGTCCATTCCAGCTCTACTCTTTTCTGATTATGCATTCTATTGTATAAGGCACTTCTTGGAATTGCACTGGTAATTGGAAGCAGAATTTAAGATTATAGTTATAAAGTGTGATGTAACTTGAGCATACTGTTTAGCGATAATGGTAGTCCTGTTTCCTGTCATAACCTCTTATTAAATTCTATCTGCAAGACTATAACATAGCTACTTTGTGTTTCAGGGCTAGATTTCTTACACATGGAAGGGAATATCCAAAGCATTTTCCTTTCCATTTTGCCAGAGCTGGGCTGAAAAATGAAGCATTCAGTAAGAGTTTTTTAGCCAGACAGATTAGATTATATGAAGTATAGTCTTGAGTATATTTTACTGTGTAAGCCTTGGAAGAAAGATTCTGCTAATGAGGATTTCAATTATACTCTCCCAGCTCATAATAATATTTTTTATAGATTAAAAAAAAAGGTTTACTCTGGCTGAATAAAGAGTCAGGTTGACATGCTGCAATCATTTTTTTCAATAAACAAGACACTAAAGAATACAAACAATGAAATGGTTTGGTTGATGCTGAAACAATGCTTCCTTCCTTTCAAATTTATCATCACCAGATACCAGAAAACAAGCTGCCATATAGGAAGTCAGCATTTATTACAGCAATAGTTCTTCATTCTGAAAACAGTAAAAAAGAACTTCTATTTTTTTTTTGAAAAATCACCCACTTAAGTCAAAACAAGTTGCACATATAACGCAATAGAGCTATCACTATGTTGTATTCCTAAAACAGTCACTTTGGCAATTTGGATTTAGGTTTGTTACTTGACCATGATCAAGGAAAGAGCCATTAATACTGTTGTTCATAATATAAACACATTTTCATTCTCTTGGTACTGCTAATGAAACATTTTTTAAAAACTGTTATTGTACCTGTATGTTAAGATATAGAATTTATATATCTTGCCCATATAAATGCTTTGAAAACACAGTGTTTCTGTCTTTTCATGCTCCAAAGGTATTTCAGAAACCAGTTACGTATTCAACGCTCTCTAAATTAGAGCTCTTTAAACCTCTAATACCCAAGTTATTTAACCAGGCAATCAAGCTATCCATTTTCATTTTGACAGTCTATAGATTGGAACTGTGTTTGGAAGCATAACAGCAAATGAATTCTAAAACAGTTGGAATTATCCACTACCCCTTTATCTCATCAAGCTCAAAAATAAGTTTTTCAACCTTATTTCTACCTCAGAAGGAAGCATTGAAAAATAGGGGGGACAGGGATGGATGGGAGAGAACAGAAGTTGAGGCCAAAAATCCAGGAACACAATCATTATTCTTGTGGCTGAATGTTTTAAATCAGTACATTATTAAATTATTAAATTTAGTTAAATGGAATATTTATAGTATGTGCTACATTGACCCTTTTAAAATTAATCCATTATTTATGAAGGAACAAGCAGGCCTCCAGCCCATCTTGTACTTTAGGCATATGTGCATACAACATACAAACTAGTTTTCAAGGAATATATGCAATAATACAAGCCAGGCAGTTAAGGGGGTCATCCAGTCCATCTTACTGGTCAGGAGGTTTGATTGTTACCAGCAATGCTGCAAAAATATCCTTGGAAATCCAAATACTTTTTCTACTGAGTAAATCTGGAAAAATCAGCATACAGACTGGCCAACAGACTGCTGGACTAGAAGTCAAGGAATTCAGATTCAAATTCTCAATCAGTCATGAAATTCACTGGGCCCTTTGATCTACCATCTTCCCTTATTCTACATCCTTCTCATAAGGATGTAATCAGGGCAATCAGAAAATGGAGAATCTGGTGAACACCTATTTTGAAAGTGACTTGGATTATCCCAACCTTTTTGTTAACTGAGACAATGGCACCTAATCCAATTTTATGTATAAATGCTGACCAGATTGGAAGGAGGGTTTCTTCATGGTTAGGAAGAAGGCTGCAGTATGAGGAGTAGTAATGTCCCTTTGTGCACAAGTAGTGTAGGCTATCCAACACCTTCCTGTTTCTCTTTGCCTATGCTCTGTCACTCTACAAAAGGCAGAATGACTTCACTCTATGTAATGGTCAAGCTGTGCCTGGCTGTTACAATACAAGGCAGAAAGTTCCATATTGAAACACAAGGTAGGGAATTCAACAATGCACAAGATTCTTTATCTACAGTACAGAAGGCAGTACAGACTGAGACAAACCTCAGGATGTCAAAGAAAAGATGTAAATGGTATAGAATATTCGGAAGGCTTTGGAGAGAAACTGAAGAAAACCAAAATTGTCATGAGTTCAGATAAAATCTTTTGACAAATCTTAGTGAAGGGATTTGTCTCTAAAGGGCAGATTAAGTGAAGGCTTTAGGAGGATCTTTCAAAGTTGGCTGCAAAATCCATTTCTATTACTGTAAAAATAACTGTTGGTACTACTAATATTATTGGGAAGATTACAAATATATCAAATAGGCTGATAAACTCATTCACATCCTGCTTTCAAAATTTGCCTTCACATTCGTTATAGAATTAAAAATGTGTTTTTGGAAACCAACATATTTGGCTTTTTCCTGAAGTACAGAAAATATTGAATAAGCAATTTCAGTAAAAGATAGCATGCTTTTTATCTAGTTATTATTTTCTGCAGTTTGTAAGAGCTGAACCTTTGTGCTCAATGGTTGCAGCACTGCAATTATTGAGATCTCAGAGCTCAAATCTCATCTATATACTACTAAAACTTTCGTTCTCATGACCTTTAACTAGGCAAAATGGTGCATCATAGGACAACCGTTTTTGAACCTCAAACAAACTAACTTACAGAATGTGTCCAAAATTCAGGACATGTGACTCCCAAGGGAATGAAAATTGGGGAAATTGTTGGTCGCTTCAGTACTGCTTGGTGGCTACTGTGCTGCCAAGCTGTTACTGCAGTCGTATGATCTTCATTTTCAATTTTCCATGACAATTTCCCAGCCAATCTTGCTCCCTCTCTCACCCAACAGCAGCCATTTACCTGTCTGCTGGGAAGTAAGAAAGAAACTTTCACGGACTCTTCCCAGCGCATATCACCAACTGTGTACTGTCCTGACCTGTGCCGCCTCCCAAGTTTTCTCTGACCTGTACTGCCCCCTGCGTGTCTCCCTCGACTTCTGCAACACCTCTTGTGCACCCCATGAACCCTCCTGACTTTGGTATACCTTCCCTAATCTGCACGGCACCTTTTTGAAATCTTTAGAAATTGTAACAAGGCATTGTCAGAGCTGACTGTTGAACAGTGTTACTTTTTATTTCTTGACTCTTGCAACTATGATGCTAGGTTTTTTTTTATCTCAACATTATATATTTTTATACATAGGTCAAGGCAGCAAATATTCGTAATACTCTTTCTACATCCTATTTTCCCTACAACAACTACCCTGTGAAGTGGGTTGGCTTGGAAGAGAGTGATTGGTCCTGTTCTGTCTCCATCCTTACTCTGGAGTAACGAGCTGGCCTTCAGCCAGTGGATACATGGCTCTTATCAGTCCTGGCCGGGAAAATGCAGCTGCCTGCCAAAAAGTTCAAACAGATTAAGACTTCAGCTCACTTCGACACGGTTCAGCTAATTTGCTTCCCATAGAACTGAAAGCAGTCCCAAAACTCTTTATATATCCTGCCCCCCCTTCCCTTTGATGATGCCGCCTCTCTAATCTTCTGAAGGATCGGTCCAGGCTTGATTGGTATGGTTATCAGCTGCATCTGTAGGCGTAGCCTGAGGAAGGGAGGAATCAGGGGATGTTGGCCTCATTACGTCCTCCAACTGGCCTGGTTCTGGCTCCTGGAGCCGGGCCAAAGGAATCGGTGCTCCTGAGGCAAGCCTTACTGGCCCTTCCCCCTCACTCTCAGAGTCACTTTCGGGCATAGGGCCAGGTTTGGAGGCTGGAGCCACAACAGGTCCAAAGTCATTTAGCCGGCTTCCATGCCTAACATGGGAGTAGAATTGAAAGTCTCCCAGTTTCTAGACTGGTGCCTTAACCATTAGACCAAACTGACTCTTTTTCATGTTAATAGTTAGCACACAAATTGTTTTCCATAATGGATAAATTTAAGGACAAGTAATTGTATATATTGTTATAACCAAAACTTTCATTTTCTGTATTGTCAGAGTGATAATTTAAATTTTCATATAGCAAATTTCTTGTATTATATTCGTGAAAAAATTCCAATCATAATATTTTCATCAAAGTAGGCAAAGAAACTACTTCTGACATTTCTAAGAAAGATAAAATGATGCTGATGTGATGAAAAGTCATGCATTAAAAAAATCCTACTTCTGAGATTTCCGGTGGCTCCGCTTCGTTGATGGCAGTCTATTTTAGACCGCTAGCTCTGTGATTCCGTAGAGCCGCTTAGATAGCGCTAATCAGCTGTCTGGCGGCTTGAATATCTCTCCCTCAGGCAAAGAGGGAGAGGTGAACATTCGGGCTGAAGTAGAGCCTCCAGGAAAGCCCCAGGAAAATCTCTGGAGGCTTGATGGGAACGCTCCTTCTATAGCCCGAGAAAAGCTCCGGAATCCAGAACGCTTCTGCCTAATGAAGGAACAAAACACAGCGCCCATCTCAGCGACTGAAATGGATTAGTGATAGACTGCTAATGCGGACAGAGCTGAAACAGGAGCGTTGGCATTTGTTTGTAAGAAGATTTTAACTCCCTATCAGAGGATATATTTGTAGTCAAGATTGGAGATGAAGAAAGGAAATGGCGTTTTGTGTATTGAAAGCAAATGGCATTTTGTGTATTGGAAGTGAAAGTTAAGGAAATGCTTATTACAATTGCTGGCGTGGAACCTATAAGAAGAATATAACAAGATATTTTTTAAATGGAATGAATAATTGTTTATGATTTTTTTTCTTTTTTTTCTTTTATTTTCTTTTTTTTATTACAGTGTTTAAGAAGAGAAGTTTATTGAATTTTTTTTTTTGGTAGATAATACAGTTTAAAAATGGCTTTTAAGCAAACAATTAACCACTACTAAAATCTTGGAAATTTCTTCAGCTCAGATACGGAAATTAAAAGAAGATATCAAGGAAGGTTTAAGGAATTTTTTACAGGAACTTATGGAGGCTCATCTTTTAGAAATAGATCAAAAATTTAATGAAATGGAGAAAGAAATATTGGATTTTAAAGATATGATGGAAGAGCAGAGGAGGGATATGAAAAAGGTAAAGGATTCAATTACGCCATTATTGGTATCTAGTATTCAGACGGAGGAAAGACTGGAAGAACTTAACCAAATTAATTTAGATTTGCAAAGGAAAATAGAGGAAGTTCAAATGAATCAAATTAATTTGAATTTAGAAAATAAAATAGATGATATTCAGGTTAAGGTGGATAGGGCAGATGAAGAAAGGGTTATATTACAATATAAATTAATGGAATACGCTATAAGGGTGAGGGGATTAAAGGAATATAGGCAGGAAAATTTAAAAGAGATTTTTACTCAGGCCTTTGCTCAGATAGATGGAGTGGAACCAGAAGATTTTGAAGTTAATATTGAAAAAATCTATCGTGTTAACTCTTGGTTGGCAAGGCAGACGCGTTTACCGAGAGATGTGGTTATTTATTTTACAACTAAGAAGATTAGGTATGGAATTTTACAAGCATTCTATAAAAATAAATTTCAAATATTAGGACAAGATATAATAATGAAGAAGGAAATTCCTCCTAAAATGTTAAGAAAGAGAAAAGAATTTGCCTTTTTAGTGGATGAGCTTAAGAAATATCAGATATATTTTAGATGGGAAGTTCCAGCTGGCTTAACAGTGAATTATAAAGGAAGAAAATATTTTCTTAATACAGTTTTCAAAGCAAGAGATTTCTATACCAATGTATTAAAGATTGGAAATCCTTTATTGCTAGATGTTAAGTTGATTGGTGAGCAGATGGAGGAAAACATGTAAGATAGAAGATAAGGGGAGGGAGAATGTTTAATTTTACTAAATTTGATTATGGTTAATCTTTACAAATGATTTATTTTGGATGTAAATGTGTAATTTTAGAGGTATTATTTGATATATGTGAGGTATAAAGAAATGGAAAGATGGAATATTGTTTAATTTTGGAGGATAGATAGTAAAATTTATGAATTTGGATTAAATATTATATTTGAGAGATTGTTTATGTATGTAATGTTGTTATTTGGTTAAACAGAACTTAATTGTTATAATTGATATATTTTGGATATAAGTTATAGGTGTAATTTCAATAACGTTATTTGACATACGTAAGGTAAATTGAAGATTTTAATTATTACAACTGACATATTGTGGATACAATATAGGTTTAATATCAATATTAGTAATGCTATTTGATGTATGTAAATGATACCAAAGATATGAGAAGTTAGAATATTGTTTATTTTTGGAGATTGGACAGTAAAATTTAAGAATTTAAGTTGGAAATATGAATTATTCTTGAGAGACTGTTTAAGGAAGAAGGATATTACAGAAGAATTCCTGATGAATATTGGAAGATGGAATGTTGTTTTGGCATTAATCGATGAAGATTGGATACTAAAAACTATGTACTTTATCGAAGAACTGGAAATACCAATTTAATTGGAAGATTCTTAAGACTTTAGGAGTGGAATGGACTGATATATAATGAACTGGAAGAAGAATGTACTTTCTTGTTTCTGGAAGGGGAGTTAAGGTTTTAGAGAAAGGAGTGACTATGGATTATGATTTATGTTGTATTTTAATTTATGATTGTTAATTTTATACCCTGTATTCACTTCTGGGAAGTCTTGGGGGGGGAGGGGGGAGGGGGGAGGGAGGAGAAGGGATGGGCAGGGGGTAGATATGGGTGGGGAAATTTTTTGTAAAACTTTTTAATAAAAAAAAAATCATACTTCTGTAGAAACTTTGTCAGGTTTCTTTTGAACAGAAACATGATATAGAGTCAGGGAGAAGAAAATATTATGGCTTCTTATTGGGTGCTGGAGAAGGCAACATTCAGAAAAATCAAAATGATGAAATAATATTGTTCCTTCAATGCTATAAGTGAGGGAAATAACACATTTTCTATCAGAATTCCTTAATTCAACTGAACTCTGACTTGCCATCACATAACCTGGAATTGAAGATAGAATCGCCCATTGTTTTTTTTGAGGAACTTGTATCTTCCAAAGCTTCGCAATGGAACATGGATGATCAGGGGAAAAACTCCACAAAAATCTCATTGTAGCAAAGATAAAATAATAGAGTTGAAAAAAGGACATTGTTAAGTCCAAAAATTGCAGATTTAATTTATCAGAAAGTGAAAAATGTCGCTTTTGACCAGCCACAGACATACATGTTTTGCTCTCATCATACATAAAGCAGGAAGACAAACCATGAAGATACTGCAGAACCATGTATTTGCAAAAACTGACATTCCAACATGATCAGTTGCACAATGCTTTAAGCCATTCTAAAGAATGGCAGATCAACCATAAATGGTGTCATGAAACGTGTTCTTTGTTAAATGAAAAGCATCCATATTTGTCTTGCTTTCTCTTTCTTCTTTAAAATATGTCAAAACCAAAACAAGAGCAATCTACCTATGATCACTGGGTTTCTCTTTAGAAACCCACTGAGTGATGCATGAAAGAACGACCCAATGTGTCACCAGTTATAAAGTATATTCTAAATAGCTGAACTTCAAGGTAACATAAAAAAAAGTCTTATTTTTCCTGAAAACATGGTTCTTTTTATTAAACATTCATTGTGTGTTTCCAAATGGAGCATTAAGTAATAACTTTAGAGACAGATGAATTTCTCGTTTTAAATGTTGATTAAAAAAAACCCTAAACATTGTTGAACTTATGCTTTAATCTGATCTAAAAATATACAGCTGTTTATGATAAGCTTGGTGCTATTGAAGAGTCTAATGCTTTCTTCCACTACTTAATTTTTCAGATCTACTTTGAATGCAAAGCCTAATCTTGCATTGGCTATTAGCAAAACCATTTTTCTTCCAGCTGTTAAGGGTTAGATGTGCAACATCCATTAAAGAAACGACTTGATAGTATGGCTGGCCAAGAAAAGAAAAAGATCATTACAGCCTCAGAAAATTAATGTAACCTTCACAAAAGAAGTGCCACCACCCATTACTACCAAACACTGATTAAGTATCAGTATGATCAGCAAAACCAAATTATTCATTGCTAACATAGAAGAAAGTCATTTCTTGTCTTGGTGGGGCAAGGAGAAGAAAAAAAGAAAAGGGAAGGAGCATAGACTTTACATTAGTAAAAATGACACAGGGGTGTCAAACTGGTGGCTCACGGGCCAGATGCGTCATGCACAGGCCATGCCCACCCCAGTTCCGCAAAGGAGGGAAAGTCGCAATACGGCAACATGACACAGCAAGTTTTGACATCCTGATGTAAGGGATAAAAGTGCAATGCTATTATCTGTCAATGGAATCCAATCCCCACCAAGCATGTTTTTTTTTCAGCTTTCAGCTTTCTCCATCAGCCACAGCCATTCAAAAAAGTCATGGCTTCTTTCTTATTATCACTAGTCTGTTTCCATATCTTTTTCTTAAGTAGTAGTGGGGAATTCCAGTTTGCAACAAGGAAACTGGCATTATATTTAAAAGCTTCATGATGTGTAAAGATCAGAGAATTTCATCAACTTCCTCCCTGATTCTACCTATAGAACATCTTTATCATCATTCACTGATTTTCTATATTCAGAAGGGTTGGGTTTGTTTGTTTGTTTTGAGAAAAAAAAAGAAATAAGCAAAAAGGAAAGTAACAGGATTGAGATCTTCTTTGATTCTAATTGCCTTAATAGATTCTTATTATTGGATCCACATTAATTAAATGTGTTTATTTGCTTAGGAAATTTATTTTATGTTTATCAGAAACTGAACTGATTATCATGGATATGTTTTATGCAAGTCTCCCTTCCAAAACAACAATTTTAAAGTAAGTTGTTTGCAACTTATTACGTTAGGGACAGTACGTTTGTGGCAGCTACTGTTTGTGGCAGCGTATTTTCTGTGCCTCCCTTCAAATTAAGAGTTCTGCCTTGGATTCAAGCTGTGCTACCTCCAGGCTTTATTAGTCATAAGAAGCTCAAGCTAGCCAAATTCCTCTTTGCCACCCTTGGTTATGTTTTTCTTTTCCTGCTGACATACAACATTTCCCACTCCCACAATTGCAGCACAAGGAGCCAGGCACATTATTTACTATGAGATGTTACTTTATAAAACTCAAGTTTGAAAAACAACAGTGTCATCAAAGCAGCTGGATGTATTAGATAGAGCAGGGGTGTTCAAACTGGGCCCCTTGAAGAGTGGTGGACTTCAACTCCCAGAATTCCCCAGCCAGCATGAGCTAGAAATATGAGCAAGTTGCAGCAAAGTAGAGCAAAGTAACAATGGGAAGATTACTCCCAGCCTCACCTAATACAATAACAGCTTTAGATGAAACACCAAGGTTGTTTAACAACTATCCCAGAGCATATTAGGAAGCAGGGATACCATGTTTAAACCATCAAGAAGAACTACAGGCAAGCTGAATTCAATTACCCAACTGAGTTAATTCCTTAAAGCGAGGCGATAGCGCAACTACTTTTTAC
Organism: Ahaetulla prasina; assembly: GCF_028640845.1. NCBI lineage: Eukaryota > Metazoa > Chordata > Lepidosauria > Squamata > Colubridae > Ahaetulla > Ahaetulla prasina. The sequence continues at coordinate 245,037,350 of NC_080540.1, read as the reverse complement.
AATGTCTTTGCCTACATTTAATCAGGGGAAATCACAAGATTTGGAGAAAGTCTAATTCCAAGGCATGAGTTTCGCTTTGCTAGGATAGGGCAAGATGACCCACTCATTTGTAATTTCTTCCAAAATGTACGTTATGTAACAAAATGCTTTTAGAACAGATGTGCTCCTTATTCTTCTAAGTGTTCCCTGAGGGGAAAAAAAAGAATTAAGCTAGCCTATTATAATCCAGCTGTATTTATAAATGTGTTTCTACAAGTCATGAACAAAATGATTTTTCATTCCACAAAGAAGCAAAGCTCAAATATAAATCCAATAATAACAGGAAAAATCTGCAAAGTTAAAATATTGTTTATAAGGAAGTTATTTTGATAAAGATAACCCTTTAGTCTATTCTATTATAAAAAGAACCTGTTCTTACTATCTTATCAATATGTTGAAAGTGCTGGCTGATATTAATATGGGAACCTATCTAAGAATTTGCAACAATGTTGGAGTAACATCCATATTAATAATTTATTGTTCCCCACAGGCATTTAACCATGCATTAAAATCAATATTATTCTCAGATAAACTTTTTGAGATATCTCTTTACACGGGAATATTCCTTGGGATAATTATTCTAAGGTATTTAAAAGAATTCAAGCAATATGAAGCTTCAATCTTCATATATCTCCAAAGAAACCTTCAATCCTGTTGGAAGTATATTAGATTGATTCTAATTAAGAAAATATCTGCTTTTATTTAGTGAACCATGCTTCCCTATGAGACAAGTTAATTTACATAATGCACAAATGAAAGGTCTCCAATTATGAAATGTCTTCATTGCCTCAAATATCTTCAAAGTTCTTTGGAAATCAAACAAGGATGGCGTAGCCCAGGTATTGGAGTAGCCCTGGTCTTATGGGGCCCATTGCAGGGGTGAAATGCTCCTGGATCAGACGGGATCGCGCGATCCAGTAGCAATGGCGGCTGCTGGTTGTGAGGACCGGTAGCAAAAATCCCTGCCCCCCCCCGCCTCTGCTGAGCCGCACCATCTGCAGAGGTTATTTTTTTTACTTTTAAAAGCCGGTTTTGCTTCAGCCGAAACATGCCTTTAAAAGTAAAAAACAGCAGAACCTTACTTGTACTCTTACTTGTAGAAAACATGTTTTCTACAAGTAAGAGTAGAGATTCTAAGGCACTTACCTGATTACTGATGAACGCATGGCTCTCTTTCCAGCCCGAAAGCAGTTTCAGTTTCAGCCAGACAAAATCAGTGGCTCAGCTAATCTATTTCCTCGGTGATCAACTGGCTGGCTTTGCTAGCTGAGGAACTCTGGGATTTGAAGTCCACAATAAAATAAAATAAAATAAAATAATAAAATAAAATATTTGTGCAGCTTTCTGAGATTTGGTGTGTTTCTGTAGTGTTTCACTCTAATTACACAAACACACAAAATCTCAGAAAGCTGTATGTGGCATATTGTGTGTATGTGTGTGTGCGTGTTAGTTGTGTGTGTGTAAAGTGTGAAAGTTGGTTTTTGAGCTTTTTGTGGCTGTGTGAAATGTGAAGCGCAGCTGCTTTTACATTGTGTGTGTGTCAGTTGTATTGTGTTATGTTATGTGTTTGTAAAGTGTGAAAGTTGGTTTTTGAGCTTTTTGTGGCTATGTGAAGTGTGAAGTGCAGCTGCTTTTACATTGTGCGTGAGTCAGTTGTGTTGTGTTGTGTGTGTGTAAAGTGTGAAAGTTAGTTTTTGGTACCTCTTATTGTTTTTTTATACTTTGTTTATTATTTTTATTATTTATTGTTATTGGCCACACCCACCAAGCCATCTGACCACCAAGCCACGCCCACCAATTAAGCCACGCCCACAGAACCGGTAGGGAAAATTTTTAGATTTCACCCCTGGTCCATTGTCTTACAGAATCACCGTCATAATTGAGAAGGCCTGATTATGGTGAAGGGACCCTTAGCAAATCTGTCCCAGTTCTTACTGGAGAGAGGCAGAATTAACCTACCAGAGCTGGCTGGTAAGAATTTAGGCCTTGAACCATGGCCTTGAACCATGTAGAGCAGGGCTGTCAAACTCGTGGTCTCCAGGCCGGATGTGTCACACACCAGCCATGCCCACGCGTGGTTTAGTGAAAGGGAAAAATGTCCCGATAGTCAAGTAACACCGCCATGATACCATGAATCTGACACCTCTGATGTAGAGCTTTAAATGGGATGACTAGCACCCTATAGCAAACTGGCAGCCAGTGCAGGTCACAAAGCAGTGGGTGTTATAGAATAGAAAAGAATAGAATAGAATAGAATAGAATAGAATAGAATAGAATAGAATAGAATAGAATAGAATAGAATAGAATAGAATAGAATAGAATTTTTATTGGCCAAGTGTGATTGGACACACAAGGAATTCGTCTTGGTGCATATGCTCTCAGTGTACGTAAAAGAAAAGATACCTTCATCAAGGTACAACATTTACACCACAAATGATGGTCAAAGGGTACAAATTTAACACTTAATGATACAACACTTAATGATAATCATAGGATACAAATAAGCAATCAGGAACAATCAATATCAATATAAATCATAAGGATTACCAGCAACAAAGTTACAGTCATACAGTCATAAGTGGGAAGAGATGGGTGATGGGAACGATGAGAAAATTAATAGTAGTGCAGATTTCATAATAGTTTGATAGTGTTGAGGGAATTATTTGTTTAGCAGTGTGATGGTCTTCGGGAAAAAACTGTTCTTGTGCCTAGTTGTTCTGGTGTGCAGTACTCTATAGCGTTGTTTTGAGGGTAGGAGTTGAAACAGTTTATGTCCAGGATGTGAGGGATCTGTAAATATTTTCACGGCCCTCTTTTTGATTCGTGCAGTATACAGGTCCTCAATGGAAGACAGGTTGGTAGCAATTATTTTTTCTGCAGTTCTAATTATCCTCTGAAGTCTGTGTCTTTCTTGTTGGGTTGCAGAACCAAACTAGACAGTTATAGAGGTGCAAATGACAGACTCAGTAATTCCTCTGTAGAACTGGATCAGCAGCTCCTTGGGCAGTTTGAGCTTTCTGAGTTGGCGCAGAAAGAACATTCTCTGTTGTCCTTTTTTGATGATGTCCATTTTAGATCTTGCAATATGGTAGAACCTAGAAATTTGAAGGTTTCTACTGGTGATACTGTGTTGTCTAGTATTGTGAGAGGTGGAAATATGGAAGGGTTTCTCCTAAAGTTTACTACCATTTCTACGGTTTTGAGTGTGTACTGACTCCCAAGTGCTGCATCAGCTGAAGCTTTCAAATGATCTTAAGGACAGTCCATATAGAACACATTATAGTAATCCAGTTACAAGATCACAAGGTTTGACTGACCATGAATGACTGTGATTAGTATATGAGAAATAACTGTGCAAAGGCCCTCATGATCATGGTCTTCACCTGCTATTCAAGTAATTCAGACAGATACCCAGATTGCAAGCACTGTAAACTCCATCTGGAAAACTATGATCTCTTCCAGGTGTATTATCTTCACATGCAATTGGCCTTTGAATCCATAATTATTCCACCATTCTTTGTCTTATTTATTCTTAACAACCTCTAGGTATCAGATTAAGATCATCCTATCCTTATCCCATGCCAACAGAGGACCTCACCCAGTAGGTTCATGTAAATGTTAAACAGCAGAGGTGAGTGCTGTGACATTCCATAGCAGAAAGTCCTAGGGTTTAATTCTCTTCCCCCTGTCCAATTGTCACCAACTGGAACAGCCACTGAAGAAAGAGGACAGCCACTACATAACAATGTTCCTCATTCACAACTCTTACAATTCATCCAGAAGACTATTATGGTTGATGCAATCAAAGGCCATTGAAAATATCAGTAGGACTAGGAAGTCCATACTACCTCTAACCTGGTCCTGACAATGGTTATCTAACAAATGATCATTGTAGTTTTCACATCATATTTAGGACCTCTTCGGGCTGATCAGGATTTGGATAATAAATTCCATCCATGATTGTCAACTACCTTCTAAAAAAATCTTCCATCAAAACTGACAGATGCAAAAGACAGGACCATGCATGATCTTCCCTAATTATGCCTACGCATAAGAATCTACTCAACAAATACTTAATACTATCTTGACATTACGTAAAAATCAGTGGAATTCAAGTGAGTCCATTTGAGCCTAGAGACTCTAGTCTAGGCTGATTCCTCTTTAGACTCCTCCCCCAGGTTCTGCCACTCCTTCTTCTACAAAATCTGAGAGCGATTGTGGAGAGGCTGGAAAAGGAATGGAAAAAGAGTAAGCCTAAATGGATAGTGAGCCAACTGGCAACTTATTTCAAAAATGACAAAATTTTTGTGTTTCCTCAACCTCTTTTTAACAGAATTTTGTTTTTAATTCTATTTTTATCTTTGTTTTTTATACTACTGTATGTTTTCTAAAAGGGACGTGGTGGCTCAGTGGCTAAGATGCTGAGTTTGTCGATCGAAAGATCGGCAGTTCAGCAGTTTGAATCCCTAGTGCTGCGTAACGGGGTGAGCTCCCGTTACTTGTCTCAGCTTCTGCCAACCTAGCAGTTCGAAAGCAGGTAAAAAATGCAAATAGAAAAATAGGGACCACCTTTGGTGGGAAGGTAACAGCATTCCGTGCACCTTCGGCGTCAAGTCATGCCAGCCACATGACCACGGAGATGTCTTCGGACAGCACTGGCTCTTCGGCTTTGAAACAGAAATGAGCACCGCCCCTAGAGTCGGGAACGACTAGCACATATGTGCGAGGGGAACCTTTACCTTTACCTTTTATGTTTTCTAACTGCTGTTTTACAAGTCTTTGCCCTTGTTCCAGGCTGCAGTTGCAGCAGTCCAGGTCATTGAGACTTCTTCCATTTGAGCTCAGACTCTGTTTTTGTTGTAAAAAACTCCTGCCAAGACAATGCACTACAATCCCCAGCAGCTCCTCTGCAGTCAGTGTCTGCCTCCAATATCCCCAAGCTTTCTGCACTGACAACAAACTACCACTGGCTCACTGCCAATCAGATGATCTTCCTCATTCAGTCCTCAGTTCGTTCTTTTCAACCTTTTCAATGCATCCATCTGGTTTTGTCACTCCTCTTCCTCTTTGTTCCAAACCAACCCACTCCAAACAATATACTATAACAAATCTTCTAGTCATTACTGTCAAGCAAAATATCGTTCTACTTCTCAGTTATGTCATCAATACTTCATTTTATTCCCTCCACATATGTATCAGTCCTTTAAGGTAATCCAGACCAAGAAACCAAAGTTATGTGAATGCTAATGCTACTTTTATTATAAGAATAAAGATAAAGGTTTCCGTTGTCCAGTTGTGTTTGACTTTAGAGGGCAGCGCTCATCTCTGTTTCTTAGCCAAGGGAACCAGAATTGTCCAAAGATACTTCCATGGTCATATGGCTGCCATGACTATACGTCAAGGTGCAAAAAAATGTTTCTACCTTTCCACTGAAGTGGTACCAACTTATCTACTTGCATTTGCATGCTTTTGAACTGCTAGGTTGGCAGGACCTGGGGCAGGAATGGGAGGTCACCCTGTCATATGATACTCGGATCTTGAATTGCCAACCTTTCAGTTGACAAACCCAGCATCTTAACCGCTAGCCCACTGCACCCCTAGTAACAGAATCTGGGAAGACTAAATGCACCTTTCTCCTCACTGCCTTTTACATGCGAGAGAATTAGGGAAAGTCATGGCTGAGATACTTTCTCAAATTACATTCCAGCTTTGGACTCGGATTTCTCTTATCTGGCCATTGCCTTGGCTGTAGCTCTTCTTCCTATTCCTCAAGGTTATTCTCACAGCCCCTTATGCTTAAAAACAATTTGATAGGAAACTGTTGTTTTATATCCACAAACTATGTTAAAAACAGATAATTATTGATAATATATAAAGCATTATTAGCATACAATAATAATTCCTACTCTTCTCTGTCATCTTTGTACTCCAAAATGTTATCAACTGTGATAAAATACACTAAGAGCTCCAAAATCAAATTAAACATGATAGGAATATAAAGAACATTCATAATATGTTCTTCGAAGCATATTAATGGGTAAAAATAGTTCATTTGTAATAATACTTATTATAGCATTTATAATAATCTGATCCAATTTATAAACATAAGAGGAAATCCATATTTAGCTAAGACATGATTTAGAAATTTAAACTAAACCATATTTAAAATCTTCTCTTTATCCAGTGAAATAAACTGTTGCCAAGCCCATTTAGCAGCTGTATCACAAAATGTTATTATGAAAACATAAAGCCTTGTTTGCAAGTTTTTCATTAGGAAAAAATGGTTTGCTATTGCTTGATTCGTATGGCTGAAGAAAAGGGACAGGCCCAAAGTCACCCATCAGGCTTTGCGCCTAAAGCAAGACCAGAATTCAAGGGTCTCCCAGTTTTTAGCCTGATATTTTAACCACTACATCAGATTGACTCTATTACATTATTGGCTTCAAAATCCTGAGTTTCAATATACGTAGAGATTAATGTATAATGCCTTACTGTATTATATCTTGATTCTTTCCTTTCCCTTTGAAACTGAAGTCAGACTTAAGACAGCCTCTTAAGAGATGATGGCTCTTGCTTTTCCTAGGGAATACAGTAAATCAAAATTGGTTAGCAGCTCCATCAACTTTCTCAATGACCCTAAACTTGAATGATATTTAACTCGAAGATAAAGAAGATTTATTCAGTTTCTATCCCTCTATCAGGTTTCTGGTAGCAGCTTTGACTGGAAGTAGTTAATTCCAAGAAGAAATATCTCAAACTCTGATTAGTAAGATTTATCAAAGTTAAACCGAATCCCAGTTCCCTACTTTGAAAGTCTAAATTAATAACATATGGTTGTTGTTTTTTTCTTATTCCCATTCTGTATAAAGGGGAAGAGGTTTTTCTCTTTTGTTGTTTTGGAAACAGTTACTAGACTTCTTATCAGTTCAAGAACTAACTCTAACCGGACTTCCGGGTGGCTCCGCTTCGTTAAATGGCGGGCGATCTCAGTCCGCCAGTTCTGTGTGATTCTGTAGAGCTGTTTAGACAGCGTTAATCTGCTGTCAACAGCTCGTAAATCTCTGCCCTCGGGCAAAAAGGGAGAGATGAGCATTTGAGCTGAAGTAGAGCCCCCAAGAAAGGCCCCAGAATGATTTCTGGTGGTTTGCTGGGAACGCTCCTTCTATAGCTTGAAAAAAAGCTCCAGAATCCAGAACGCTTCTGCAAAAGCAGAACAAAATGCAGCGTCCATCTCCGTGAATGAAAAGGATTATTGATAAATTGCCAACACGGAAAGAGCCGAAAATAGGAGGGCTGGCATTTGATTGTAAGATGATTTTAACTCCCTGACAGAGAAGGTATTTGTATTTAAGAGTGGAGATGATGAAAGATGGCGTTTTTGAAAGTGAAAGCTAAGATAAGCGAAAGCTAAGGAAATGCTGATTACAATTGTGGCGTGGAACCTTTAAGAAGAATATAACAAGATTTTTTTTTTAAAATGGAATTCCTTCTTTTTTAAAATCTCTTTTTTTTATTATCTTTTTCTTATAGTGTTTAAGAAGAAAAGTTTATTGATTTTTTTTCTTTTTTCTTTTTATTCTTTTTTTTCTTCTTCTTCTTCTTGATATTACTTAATTTAAAAATGGCCTTTAAGCAAAGAGATTTAACCACTTCCACTTCTAAAATATTGGAAATTTCTTCACTTCAGGTACGGAAATTGAGAGAGGATATTAAAGAAAGTCTAAGGAATGGAGGCTCATCTTTCAGAAATAGATCAAAAATTTAATGAAATGGAGAAAGAAATACTGGATTTTAAAGATTTGGTGGAAGAGCAGAGGAGGGAGATGACAAAATTAAAGGAATCAATTACCCCATTATTGTTATCTAGCACACAGACAGAAGAAAGACTGGATGAATTTAATCAAATTAATTTAGATTTGCAAAGGAAAATAGATGAAGTTCAAATTAATCTGAATTTAGAAAATAAAATAGACGATATTCAGGTTAAGGTTGATAAGGCAGATGAAGAAAGGGTTATATTACAATATAAATTAATGGAATATGCTATAAGGGTGAGAGGATTAAAAGAGTGTAAGGAAGAAAATTTGAAAGAGATTTTTATTCAGGCCTTTGCTCAGATAGAGGGAGTGGAACCAGAAGATTTTGAAGTTAATATTGAAAAATTTATCGTGTTAATTCTTGGTGGGCAAGGCAGAAGTGTTTACCGAGAGATGTGGTTATTTATTTTACAAATAAGAAGATTAGGTATGGAATTTTGCAAGCATTTTATAAAATAAATTTCAAATATTAGGACAAGATATAATAATGATGAAGGAAATTCCTCCTAAAATGTTAAGAAAGAGAAAAGAATTTGCCTTTTTGGTGGATGAGTTTAAGAAACATCAGATATATTTTAGATGGGAGGTTCCAGCTGGTTTAACAGTGAATTATAAAGGAAGAAAGTATTTTCTCAATACAATTTGTAAAGCACGAGATTTTTATACTAATGTATTAAAGATTGGGAATTCTTTATTAATAGATGTTAAGTTGAATGGTGAAAAGATGGTGGAAAATGTAAGACAGAAGAAGGGGAGAATGTTTAACTTTATTATATATGATTATGGTTAATTTTTGTAAATGATTTATTGTGGATATAAATGTGTAATTTTAGGGGTACTATTTGATATATTAAGGTATAAAGGAATAGGAAGATGGAATATTGTTTAACTTTGGAGGATAGATAGTAAAATTTAGGAATTTGGATTAAATATTATATTTAAGAGATGGATGTAATGTTGTTATATGGCTAATTAGAATGTAATTGTTATAATAGATATATTTTGGATAAGTTATAGGTGTAATTTTAATAATGTTATTTGATATAAGTAAGGTAAAGTGAAGATTTTAATTATTACAATTGATATATTGGATATTTGTAATATTATTTGTTGTATATAAATGTTAAAGATGTGAAAAGATGGACTATTGTTTACCCTTGAAGGTTGGACAGAAAATTAAAGAAATTAAGTTGGAAATATGAACTATTCTTGAGAGACTGCTTAAGGAAGAAAGACATTTTAGAAGAACCTTGGTGAATATTGGAAGATGGAACGTTGTTTTGATATTGATTGATGAAGGTTGGATATTAAAACTTATGTACTTTATTCAAGAACAAACATTAACTCAATCGGAAATTTCTGAGAACTCTAGGAGTGGAATGGTCTGATATATAATGGATTGGAAGAAAAGTATCTTCTTTGTCTCTGGAAGGAGTGGAGGTTTTAAGGAATGATTATGGATTATGATTTGTGCTATATTTTAATTTTGTTGTTAGTTTTATACCCTGTATTCGGTTCTGGAAGTCCCGGGGTGGGGAGGAAGGGAAGAAAGGGAGGGGTAGAAAAGGATTGATAGTTAATGTACAAAGATGATTGAAGATGTATAATTAATGTAAGATCGGAGCTGCCCGGCTACCACTTCAGAATGATGGGAAAGAAGGAAGTAGAAGAGAGAAGGAGGTAGGAAAGAGAAGAGGAGGAAGAGGAAAGGAAGGAAGAGGGATAGAAGAGGGAGAAGAAAGGAGTAGGGAGGAAGGAGGAGAGGACGTAGATAAGAGAGGGGGAGGATGGTTGTGGAAAGTAGAAGAAGGTAAAGAAGGAGAGTAAAAGGAAGGGGGTGGTGACCGGGCAGATCCGATTAATTGTATATGATGGTACATTAAATATGTTATTGGATATGTTATTGGATAAGAATATTAAAATAAAACTTTTTTAAACAAAAAAAAAAAGAACTAACTCTAACCCATCCTTTTTACCAGTGGTGAAATTCAATTTTTTTTTTACTACCGGTTCTGTGGGCATGGCTTGGTTGACGTAGCAGGGGAAGGATACTGCACAATCCCCATTCCCTCCCCACTCCTGGGGGAAGGATATTGCAAAATCTCCATTTCCACCCGACTCTGGGGCCAGCCAGAGGTGGTATTTGCTGGTTCTCCGAACTAATCAAAATTTCTGCTACTGGTTCTCCAGAACCTGTCAGAACCTGCTGGATTTCATCTCTGTTTTTTACCCAGAGGAAATTCAATACATAAATAATGTTTCTTCAACATGGGTGATCCAGTTAAGTGCCCCACTCAGTTAACAGACTGTTCTCTTTAGAAAGCAAAATGATTTGTCTAGATTTGTTGGAACAGTGTGAGTGTGTATGGATGGTGGTGGTGGTTGAATTTTAATATGATTTTAAAACAATGATGAATGGGCTATTCATCTCATGTACAAGTTTATATTGGGTATGAATACCTCCTTCCTAAAACCCTACATTTTTAAGAAGGCAAATTAATAAAGAATTAACTTGTTTAATTAAAGATATCCTATCCGTTTTCTCTCTTGCCTTTAATGTCTCTCCTGCAATCTAGCTGCTGAGCCAGCAGGCTTGGTAGTGACTTATATGAAGTACATCCAGCTGCATGACCCAAATGTCATGCTCAGAAGTGCATATTTGTGCACAGACTAAGTCTCCATTAAGATAGTATTTTGCCTAATCCACTGTGACTGCCCAAAATCTCCTGATATGTCTCAGTAATGATAAATTGTCTTATCTCTGTAGACTTTGAATTGTAAAATTAATCTAAAATGACTTATCGGTATGCAAAAGAGCAGAAAAGCAAATAATTCACAAAATATCTTTTTTTTTCGTATAAAAGGTACAAGTAGAAAGCAGGTAAAGACTCTTCAGCAGGCATTTAAAAAAAATTAAAACATCCGTTTTTCCGAGAGGAAATTCAATAGATAAATAATTGGTAATGTTTGCTCATCATGGGTCATCCAGTTAACTGCCCACTCAGTTAATAGGCTCAGAAAGGAGGTTTCTCATCCTGTAGCTCACGGGTGTCAAACGCATGGTGTCACGTTGCCATCACGTGATGGATCACAACATTTTTCTCTTTGGCGGAGCTGGGGTGGGCATGGTCTGCGTGTGACGTACCCGGTCTGTGGGCCACCAGTTTGACACCTGGTGTGTGTAGCTCACACATGTGTGTAGCTCAAATGAAAATTCACTGTATTCATCAGCCATATGTTCTGTTCTTGCCATATTTTCTCATGAACAATCAGGGTTTCAAATCTTTGTTAAGCACATATCTATAAGAGAGCCCCTAAGAAACTGATCCAATTTAAGATAAATGCCATGTTCAAGATTATCTTGTGACAAACCTGCATTGGGCATAGTTAAAGGACCATTTTGAAAGAATTTTGGATGTTTAACCGCTTGGAGAGAAGTTGGGAAATGGCAACTGTCCAATAAACTCTAATTGCAGGATCAGAACTTTAGATGTTCTGGCCATCTGAAGTTTTTCTGCAATGATGCTACCGTATCTTACCTGGACACAAAAGAAATACTGAAAGGAATATCTTAGGGTCATAATTTAAGTGGATTATCTTATTTGTCTTAATGTCAGAGCATCAGGAGAAAACTGGAGTTCTAACAACAGAAGAGTTATTTAAGTATAGTTCTATGAATTCCAGCTTGGTGTCAGAAGAGTTTCAGGAAGATGGGGGAAATGATAATCACCTCAGGGAAGAAATATTAGTGTCCTAATGGACAAGAAAAGATAAAATGAGAGGCTACAATCTAGCTGTAGCAGAGAATCAAGGATTGGTTGTTGGTTGGCCTGATTCCTTTCAGACTGCAATATAATCAGAGAAGATGATAACTTTCTTTTATGTACACTGAGCGCATATGCACCAAGACAAATTCCTTGTGTGTCCAATCACACTTGGCCAATAAAAAATTCTATTCTATTCTATTCTATTCTATTCTATTCTATTCTATTCTATTCTATTCCAATCTATTCTATTCTATTCTATGATAATTAAAGTGGACTGTCTGTTCCACTAGATCTGGACATGTTCTGTATACCCTTGGTAAAACAGTGACACCTACTGGGCTATAGAAAGTGTGACTTTTCTGGCATGGCACCTGCCCTATGTAATAGCCTTCCCTACCAAATCCGGATGACTCCAATTCTATTGGGTTTTTTTTTTTTTTTTTGGAAGGTTGTGAAAACCTGGCTCTTTCCCTGGGCCAAGGGCTGGGAAGTTAGCAATGGGAGCATGCAATTGATGACTATGGATAGCATATTGGACTTCAACTTGCCTTGATTTTGTTTTCTTTTAATGCAAAGTTTCACCATCCAAGGCTTTTTTAGATAGATGGGTGGCTATATAAATCGGGAGGAAGTGTGGGCATTGTGAGCACTATCTGTCAGTGTTTCTGGTCCTTTCTGTTGTGTTTCATTCAGAAGGTTCCAATCCTTTTTGGGACATGTTTACAAGATAGTGCTGAGGGACATCTGTTCAACCTTATATATTCGGCTGACGGAATCCCATAGCGTTCTACCTTGTCCCTCACACTGCTTGAGATCACTAGAGTGGGTGATTCCATCAGTGTGTTGATGCCAACCTGTTCTACCATTCCTTATAATCTAACTCCAAAGAGGCAATCAGTACTACTGAATCAGAAGTGGGTTTTAGCAGGTTCTGACCAGTTCTGGAGAACCGGCAGTGGAAATTTTGAGTAGTTTGGAGAACTGGTAGTAAAAATTCTGACTGGTCCCACCCCCATCTATTCTCTGCCTCCCAAGTCCCAGCTGATCGGGAGGAAATGGGGATTTTGCAGTAATCTTCCCTTGGATTGGGGAGGGAATGGAGATTTTACAGTATCCTTCCCCCTGCCACGCCCACCAAGCCATGCCAGCCCACAGAACCGGTAGTAAAACAATTTGAAACCCACCATTTTACTGAATGTGCCTAATCTCAACAACTGGGACTGGGTTAGTTTTTAAATTTATGGGTTTTTAAATGGGTTTTTTTATCTTAAATTTTTAATCTTGGCCAATTTAATAAGTTTTTTAATTGTATTTTAATCGTATTTATATTGTATTATTGTGTATTTTTATTTGGCTGTGAACCGCCCTGAGTCCTTCGGGAGAAGGGCGGTATAAAAATTTAAATAATAAATAAATAAATAAACAAGCTAGATAAAAGAGAAGACACTGAAAGACAAGACAGAGACGCTGTTGATAGCAAGTAATTGGACTTAGACATTGAGGTGAAACTTGTTTCATATGATTTTTTAGTATCCCACAAAGAGCAGACTTTCCATTTGACGGTGTCCTTTGCCCATATTTGCAGGGTGGAACCTATCGCAAGAAATGTGTTTGTATAACTGGCTATGATACCAGTTGTGACCTTCTTGATCTGGTCAGATTTTGACATAGATATATCTGCCTTGGTTTGTTTGTTTGTTTGTTTGTTTGTTTGTTTGTTTGTTTATTTATTTTTTTATTTATTTATTGTTTAAATTTATATACTGCCTTTCTCCTAAGACTCAGGACAGTGTACAGCATAGACATAAACAAATGTACAAAAGAAGTAAAATACAATATATATTTAAAAATCTAATTCCATGAGCCGAGAATTTAAAATAGGAAGATAAAATTATAAAATAAAATAGCCCCACTAAAACCCCACTAAAAACCCTCAATTAAAATTTATCATTAGGCCAGCCCTATGAAAGAAAAAAGTCTTAAGCTTGCGCTTAAAGGTCCGGAGATCGGGGTTACGATCAGTCTGGACTACTATAGTACACTTTATATGGAACATTTTTGGAAATTGTCCAGAAACTGCAAATACATTATATAGACTGTTAGCTAATTAAAAGTATGGGAATCACATGATTCGCCTGCATGGAAAGATCAGCAGAAGCTTCCAAATGCCCATCAAACATAATGTAAGTATTGTTTATATGAAAAATTATGAAGAGTTTAGAACCTGATTATTTGAGAGATTGTCTGGTTGATTTTACAAGAAATTGTCCTTTAGCGACCACAATTGGGACCAGCAACTCAGTCATTAAGTGAAGCAGTCATTAAGTGAAACTGTGACTATGCTTATCAAATCTCAGCTTTTGTTAGCTTTACAGATTTGCAAAGATAATAAATTTGAGGACTTTTTCATCATCATAACAATTGTGAATGGCCACTAAATAAATTAGTTGCTAAACTAGGATTAGTGTAATTGGAATTATTTTATTATTGTGATTTATCTTTTGCTCTATTATTGTATGCCTTGAATGCTTATTTAAGTCAAAAAGTAAGACACAGATAACTAAATCACAAAGGATTAAACTGTGAGGCCTCAATTGAAAAAACAAGGTTTACTCTTGTATATGAAAAAGAACAGTCAGAAGGTCAGTTGCTCCAAAGGTTTCTTAAGATGTACATTGGTCATACAGACTCACTTTGCTAATTTGATTTGAAAGCAATCTTGCAGAGTTACTTTTGGAAAATGAAACAAAAAAATATCTAAAACTCAGTTTGTAGGTATTGCTGAATATGCCTAGCACAACTTATCCTGTTAACCCAGTTAAGAATGGGTTTCCTGATGTATGTTTCAATCAAGTTAGATCATGAATATTCTATCTTGATTTTCTCCCCATGCTGATGTAATAATTCAGTCTTTTTTTTTATTTTACCAAGACAAATACAATGTGCACCAATAGCTTGCTTTCTTCCAAATCTGGAACTTCTGGTCATTTCAAAAGTAGGATTTATTGTTGTTTGCATGACCTAAAGACAATCAAAAATGGTCTAGGTTTTCTTTCCTTTGTTCCCAGTTATATAGTTGTGGCCTCTGGGGTTCGACAGTTTGACATACTACTATCATGGAAGTATTTTAGAGTTTGAGTCAATTTCATACAGCCTGTCTGGTAACTGTCACTTTGATTTTCTCAAACTTCATCCAGATGATAAAATAAGCTGGAAGTTTAATCAAAAGAGGAAGTAACCCCAAAGCACTCGAGTGGTTAGTAGAGTTCAGAGAATTGTTTCTAGAACAGATTCTTGAATGTTAAGACAAAAATAAAATGCTAAGATTTTCCAGATTGTCAGCAGGGATCATCTGTGGGAACTGCATTTTTTGTTTCTTTATTTACTCAAACCTTTACACACGCTAGTCTGCCAGCTTCCATATAGCAAACAACAGAGTTGCAGGCTAGTCAATTTTATTTTCACAACCACTCTGGAAGAAAGGCAAGGTTATGGGTAGCTGAAAGAAAATGACCGGCCTAAGATCTCTCTAGTTATGTAATGCCCGAGCGCCATATTCAGTTCTGTTCTTCCAAGCTGTAGTCCAAAACCTGATCCCATTGAATAAAATCTCATAACAATGCAATTTAATCTGTTTGATATTCTGATCCAAACACAAATAGATTGACTTTTTATTTCTTTCTGCTTCTATAGTACTGACCTGTGCTCCTTTCCTTTTCTGCTCACTGAGTAGGATAGATGCTACTGTTTTAAGCATCTATATTGTTGCGTTAAGGATCTATACCCATTAGAAGAGAATATACTTACATTACCAATTTCTCCATTCAAATGCCTCTCTCCCACTATTCTGACCATTCCATTATCAGCCCTTTCTTAAAGGCCTTTTAATTAGGGTTGCTTGACCATCTCCATGCTATATTTGATATAACCTATCACAGGGGTAGTCAACCTTTTTATACCTACCGCCCACTTTTGTATCTCTGTTAGTAGTAAAATTTTCTAACCGGCCACCGGTTCCACAGTAATGCACCATGTATCGTTGTCTGAGCATGCCTCTCGCGCATCGTGGATTGGATTTGGGGGGGAGGGCCGCCAGCTACCAGTTCTGCTTGTCTGTTACAGCTGGGTGGTGTGGGGGGAGATATGCGAGCTATTCTGGGATGAGGCTCTTTTGTTTGGGGTCGCACTATAGCGCCATTTAGTTTCATTTACGTAACGTGAACTAAACTTATGCACGGGCGATACAAATGGTATA
This sequence comes from Ahaetulla prasina, assembly GCF_028640845.1. NCBI lineage: Eukaryota > Metazoa > Chordata > Lepidosauria > Squamata > Colubridae > Ahaetulla > Ahaetulla prasina. The sequence goes on along the minus strand of NC_080540.1, from coordinate 245,021,472 downwards.
TTTTCAGAAATTTAAATTGTCACGGGGAATTTTATGAAAACCTAATGAAAATGTTTTTAAATAATGCTATGAAATTTTTTTTAAAAGTCAATTAAATTAAAAAAAAGGAAAGTGCTTCAGTATCAGACAAAACCCCTACCACCCACCACGAAAGCTGGAACGCCCACTAGTGGGCGGTAGGGACCAGGTTGACTACCACTGACCTATCAGTATGTATTCAGCATGCTTCTCATCTATGTTGTTCAAAGCATACTTTGAAGCAATTCAGCAACAATTTTTTGAAGGATTATATTTTCTTGGAGGGGTGGAGTCTTGGTCAATGCTCCAAGCTTTTCTTTAAAAATATGACTTTGGAAGCCCAGGTGTTTACATTTTGATTATACTCTGGCTTTTATATTTTAAAAGCCATATTTCATAGTGTAAGAGATGTGTTATATGTGATCAATTTATCTGGCCTACATGTCAGATAAGCTCAGTAAAAAGTAAAAACATTTGAAACCAACACTATTTTAAAATTGCTTTGGCAAGGATTTAGATTATCTCTTGCTTCTGGCTTGTACAAGAACATTGGTTATGAAGTCAACAGTACTGACAAAGCAACTGAAACCAGAAAACAAGATACGACAGGGGAAGTCTAGAGATGAAAAAGCCAGCCTATTAATAGTAATGTAACAACACAGGATTTTCATTGTAGTTCTAATATAATTTGGTCAGATTTTCATATTCCGCATTCATAATAAACAATGACAATAGCAGTTTCATTTATTATTTCCCTCCTTTCTTTGTATTCTATAACTGTAACTTTATGTATTTCTTCAACATAATTCAGGTCCTACATTTCCATGAATAGATATTAGAGCTGGGAAAAAGGGGAGGAAAGTGAGTTTTGTTTTACTGAATCCCATTCCTCTGCAACCCCTTGTATCCTTAAAAATCTGTTCCTGGTTGAAGAATCTTTGTGAACATTTGCCTAAATCTCTACTTAGTCATATTAACTTTTGTAAAAGAAAGAACATTTTCACTCATGGGAAGTCTTAGGATTCCAGTCCATACACCTAGAGGAGCCAGTTTTAGTACAATCCCTTCTTTTTCTTGATGCTAATAGTAGCTGTGCACATCTATATGGATAGAGTAGGAATATATAAAAAAGAAAGAGTAGATTTTCTTTTTCATGAGTTATGCTTCAGAGCCAGATCAGGAGCTCACATCTTCTAATTTAATCATAAATGCATATCTATGTATAGGGGGACGTGGTGGCTCAGTAGCTAAGATGCTGAGCTTGTCGATCAGAAAGGTCAGTGGTTCGAGTTCCTACAGCCATAAAACGAAGTGAGCTCCCATTACTTGTCCCAGCTTCTGCACCTAGCAGTTCAAAAGCACGTAAAAAATGCAAGTAGAAAAATAGGGACCACATTTGGTGGGAAGATAACAGTGTTCTGTGCACCTTCAGCATTTAGTCATGCCGGCCACATGACCACGGAATTGTCATCAGACAGCCGCTGGCTCTTCAGCTTAGAAACGGAGATGAACACCGACCCCTAGAATCGGGAACAACTAGCACGTATGTGTGAAGGGAACCTTTACCTTATGTATCGGTAGATATGATTAAATTAAAAGATGTGAGCTCCTGATCTGGTTCTGAAACACAACTCATGAAAAAGAAAAGCTACTCTTTCCTTCTTATATATATACACATCTCTCATTAAAAACTTCCAGAATATGTCATATGAGATTAATGTAGTAATTTCTAACTGGATATAAAAAACAATACATATCTTGCAAACTGAAATGTCAGAATGGCATGTCCCCAGAGGCGACAGTCTGCTGTGCCTATCTATGAGCTTCTGCTCTAGTCTTCTTCCAATAAAGAAGTTCAGACTCAGGAGAAGAGGAAGAAGTAAAAGGAAAACCTTCTCTTGAAGACCCAGCCTTGGTAAACCACTTGAACCCAAAACTCTTCCAACCGCTTCAACATTCTGGCTAAGGTGGTTTGTGGCTAAGGTGGTTTGTGTGAGGGTACCACCATGTTGGCGTTTGGGAGTGATGGGGGCCAGCTGTGATTTTTTTATTTGATTTATATCCTTCCTTTCCCTCAGGAGCACATGGAGGCAGCTCAAGTATTCTTTTCTCCCTCCCCACTACAACCATGCTGTGAGGATACTTTGGGCTGGGGGCAGTAGTGGTATTCAAATCCCGGCACTATCGGTAGCATGCGGGCGTGTGCGCAGAAGGTTCTGCGCATGTGCAGAGCATTTTTGATGATGTCTGGGCGGAATCTCCTGCTGCACCACTACCGGTTCACCCGAACTGGGGCGAACCAGGAGCAACCCACCATTGGCTGGGGGACAGTGACTGGCCTAGTCACCCAGTAAACTTATGCATCTGAAAACACAAAACTCCTTAATTACAACGCCGCACTGGCTCTTACATGCAGACTTAGTCTGACTGAGGCTTGGCTATTCAAGGCATAAACGACACAGAACTGTCTGAACAGGCAGTACAAATTATGTTTGCATCTAGTGATTCTGTGTTTGGAAATTCAAATTTATTTGATCTTTGACTCCTTGCCATCCACTGCCTGATTCTTTTTAACAGTAAATAATTGCTCTTGCACCAGAATTGGCCTCTTCTTCTGCAGCTAACTTGGGATGTTTGATTAGTCCTTCTAATATCCCTGGAACCAGAACATCCTGTTAGAAGAAAATAACTGCAATTGAGCCTAAATTACATTCTTAAATGAAATTTCCCCTCTGTCTCTCTGTAAGTCCCTCTTTTAAACTCTTTGTTTAAAATCAGGACACAAATCCTGAAGAGTCACTTATTCAGAAAAAGAGAAAATAGGGATACTCTTTAAAAGTATTTTTTAAAAAATATATTTTCTAGATATAAAAAGAAAATGTGATTTAATATTTTAAGTTGAACTTGGCATATATACAATAAGCTATATCTATATTTGATTTTCTAATCAAAATCAATAGCTTTAATCAGTGGTGGGACTTGAATAACTTAACAACTGGTTCTCTAGCTGTGTAGGCGGTGGCAGGGCCAGCCAGTGGTGGGATTTGCCAGTTCGCTGAACTGTGCAGAATCTTAACTACTGGTTTGCCCAAATTGGTGCGAACTGACAGCAGCCCACCTCTGGTTTTAATCATAATATCCATAGATTTTTAGACTGCAAAGTTTTCCCCCATTCTTCTAGATTTGTTTTGGCATAGTTTTTAAAAATATTTTATTATGATGATTTTTAAAGTCTGACATAATATTTCCTTGATATATATTTTATATATTTTAATATATATATCAGTGGTGAAATATGAACTGGTTTACTACTGGTTCGTGCATGCGCACCATGAACCAAATGCACATGCACATGCGCAGTGTGCACCAAACGAAAGCTGCGCACGCACTGTACATGCCAGAACAAGGCTTGGGAAGTTAAGTATAACAGTGCCGGGGGGGGGGTGATCAGTGGTGCGTGTGGGAACCTTTTTACTTTCTCCTCCTTCTCTCTTCTACTCCTTCTTTCCCTTCATTCTAAAGTAGTAACCAGGCAGGTCCGATCTTACATTAATTATACATCTTCAATCATCTTTGTACATTAACTATCAATCCATTTTCTACCCCCTCCCCCTCCCTTCCCCTTCCTCCCCCCACCCCCCAGGACTTCCGAGAACCGAGTACAGGGTATAAAACTAACAACAAAAATTAAAATCTAGCACAAATCATAATCCATAGTCGTTCCTTAAAACCTCCACTCCCCTTCCAAAGACAAAGAAGATACTTTTCTTCCACTCCATTATATATCAGACCATTCCACTCCTAGAATTCTCCAAAGTTTCCAATTGAGTTAGTGTTTATTCTTGAATAAAGTACGTAGTTTTAAATATCCAACCTTCATCAATCAATATCAAAACAACGTTCCATCTTCCAATATTCACCAAGGTTTCTTCTAAAATGTCTTTCTTCCCTTAGCAATCTCTCAAAAATAGTTCATATTTCCGACTTAGTTTCTTTAATTTTTCTGTCCAACCTTCAGGGGTAAGCAATAGTCCATCTTTTCACATCTTTAACATTTATATATACAACAAATAATATTACAAATATCCAAAGTGTCAATTGTAATAATTAAAATCTTCACTTTACCTTACTTATGTCAAATAACATTGTTAAAATTACACCTATATCATCCACAATATATCTATTATAACAATTACATTCTAATTAACATTACATCCATCTCTTAAATATAATATTTAATCCAAGTTCCTAAATTTTACTATCTATCCTCCAAAATTAAACAATATTCCATCTTCCTATTCCTTTATACCTTTAATATATCATATAGTACCCCTAAAATTACACATTTATATCCACAATAAGTCATTTACAAAAATTAACCATAATCATATTTAATAAAGTTAAACATTCTCCTCCTTCTTCTATCTTACACATTTTCAACCATCTATTCACCATTCAACTTAACATCTGTTAACAAAGAATTCCCAATCTTTAATACATTAGTATAAAAATCTCGTGCTTTACAAATTGTATTGAGAAAATACTTTTTCCTTTATAATTCAGTGTTAAACCTGCTGGAACCTCCCATCTAAAATATATCTGATGTTTCTTAAGCTCATCCACCAGAAAGGCAAATTCTTTTCTCTTTCTTAACATTTTAGGAGGAATTTCCTTCATCATTATTATATCTTGTCCTAATATTTGAAATTTATTTTTATAAAATGCTTGCAAAATTCCATACCTAATCCTCTTATTTGTAAAATAAATAACCACATCTCTCGGTAAACACTTCTGCCTTGCCCACCAGGAATTAACACGATAAATTTTTCAATATTAACTTCAAAATCTTCTGGTTCCATTCCTCTATCTGGGCAAAGGCCTGAATAAAAATCTCTTTCAAATTTTCCTCTTTAAATTCTCTTAAACCCTTACCCTTATAGCATATTCCATTAATTTATATTGTAATATAACCCTTTCTTCCTCTGCCTTATCAGCCTTAACCTGAATATCATCTATTTTATTTTCTAAATTCAAATTAATTTGAACTTCATCTATTTTCCTTTGCAAATCTAAATTAATTTGGTTAAATTCATTCAGTCTTTCTTCTGTCTGTGTACTAGATAACAATAATGGAGTAATTGATTCCTTTAATTTTTTCATCTCCTTACTCTGCTCTTCCACCAAATCTTTAAAATCCAGTATTTCTCTCTCCATTTCATTAAATTTTTGATCTATTTCTGAAAGATGAGCCTCCATAAGCTCCTGTAAAAAATTCCTTAGACTGTCTTTAATATCTTCTTTCAATTTCCGTACCTGAAGTGAAGATATTTCCAATAATTTAGAAGTGGTTAAATCTCTTTGCTTAAAAGCCATTTTTAAACTAAGTAATATCAAGAAGAAGAAGAAAAAAAAAAAAAAAGGGGGAGGGAATAAAAAGAAAAAAAAAACCCAATAAATTTTTCTTCTTAAACACTGTAAAAAAAAGATAATAAAAAAAGAAATAGATTTTTTTAAAATGCTTGCAAAATTCCATACCTAATCCTCTTATTTGTAAAATAAATAACCACATCTCTCGGTAAACACTTCTGCCTTGCCCACCAGGAATTAACACGATAAATTTTTCAATATTAACTTCAAAATCTTCTGGTTCCATTCCTCTATCTGGGCAAAGGCCTGAATAAAAATCTCTTTCAAATTTTCCTCTTTAAATTCTCTTAAACCCTTACCCTTATAGCATATTCCATTAATTTATATTGTAATATAACCCTTTCTTCCTCTGCCTTATCAGCCTTAACCTGAATATCATCTATTTTATTTTCTAAATTCAAATTAATTTGAACTTCATCTATTTTCCTTTGCAAATCTAAATTAATTTGGTTAAATTCATTCAGTCTTTCTTCTGTCTGTGTACTAGATAACAATAATGGAGTAATTGATTCCTTTAATTTTTTCATCTCCTTACTCTGCTCTTCCACCAAATCTTTAAAATCCAGTATTTCTTTCTCCATTTCATTAAATTTTTGATCTATTTCTGAAAGATGAGCCTCCATAAGCTCCTGTAAAAAATTCCTTAGACTTTCTTTAATATCCTCTCTCAATTTCCGTACCTGAAGTGAAGATATTTCCAATAATTTAGAAGTGGTTAAATCTCTTTGCTTAAAAGCCATTTTTAAACTAAGTAATATCAAGAAGAAGAAGAAAAAAAAAAAAAAAAAGGGGGGGGAGGGAATAAAAAGAAAAAAAAAACCCAATAAATTTTTCTTCTTAAACACTGTAAAAAAAAGATAATAAAAAAAGAAATAGATTTTTTTTAAAAAAAAAAATTCCATTTAGAAAAAAAAATCTTGTTATTTTCTTCTTAGAGGTTCCACACCAGCAATTGTAATCAGCATTTCCTTAGCTTTCACTTTCAAAAAACAAAACGCCATCTTTCTTCATCTCCACTCTTCAAATAACTTCTCTGTCAGGGAGTTAAAATCATCTTACAAGCAAATGCCAGCCTTCCTGCTTTCGATTCTTCCGTGTTGAAAATTTATCATAAATCCTCTTCAGTCACGGAGATGGACGCTGCGTTTTGCTCTGCTTTTTGCAGAGGCGTTCTGGACTCTGGAGCTTTTTTGAACTATCGAAGGAGCGTTTCCCATCAAACCACCAGAAATCATTCTGGGGCTTTTCTTGGGGGCTCAAACTTCAGTTCAAATGCTCATCTCCCCCTCTTTGCCCGAGGCAGAGATTTACGAGCTGTTGACAGAAGATTAGCACTGTCTAAACAGCTCTCACAGAATCACAAAGAACGGGCGGACTGAAATTGCCGCCATTAACACAGCGGAGCCAAACCGGAAGTCCGTGTGGGAACCTTTTTAAAAACTTTTTAAAATCATTTTTTACTACTGGCTCGGGTGAATAGGTAGTAAAAAAATGCTTTTAAAAAGTTTTTAAAAAGGCTCCAGCGATCACGTGGCACAGCTGTGATCGTTAGAGCCTTTTTTTCACTTTTTAAAAGCACTTTTTACTGCCTATTCACCCGAACGAGTAGTATAAAAATGCCTAAAAAGTTAAAAAAAATATTCCAATGATCAGCTGAGTGACACGCATTGGAACTTTTTTTAAAAAAACTTTTTAGGCATTTTTTTACCTAAAACCAGTAGTAAAAAAATGCTAAAAAAGTTTTTTAAAAAAGTTCCGATGATTGCAGAACTTGCGACAACAGCCGATCATCGGAACTTTTTTTTTTTTTTACATTTTTTACTACCCGTTCGGCGAACCAGTAGCATTTTTTACTACTGGTTCTGGAGAATTGGCCCGAACCAGTAGCATTTCACCCCGATAGATATATAGATTATACATACACACCATTTTTATCATAAATCCATTATATTTTGGTACCTTTGAGAATTATGTTTACTTTTATATATTTTAAATATACCACTCTTCCAAGTTTCTTTCTAACTATTAAGTTAACAAAAATAAATGTTATGCCGCTTGGAATGTTCTTTTCAAAAGGAAAGTTAGCATGTAAATCAAGTGAGTAAGTAACTAAATTCTTATTTCTTTTAATCTCTATTATTTGTCCTTTTCTCTTTAGTAAATGGGGTCTTCATCCCTCTATGGATAATTACACACGACAAAATAACAATTTCTGTCACAATCCTCACCCTGATTTAGGATTAGCAGCCTGATAAATTAAACAAAGCAACAGTGAGTATAGATATTTTTGTAGAAAGGGGAAAATTCCATTTACTTTCTTTTATAACTCTTAATTGCCCAGCCCTCCTGCTGTGCCTAAAAGTCAATGTTCTTGAGAAACTGACTGGATAAAAATCAACCTGTAGCTGTGGTGAGCTATAATCATTTTTACTCAATATTTAATGACAATTAAACATAGAGTAACGTAGCAATTGCCTTCTAAACAGAAGGCACACCATATTTCAAACCATCTCACCCATATTGTGGTAATACACCAAGCACGTAGGAGAGAGAGGAAATAAGAAGGAGGGGCCTATCTGAGTCCATTTTATGGCTAATTTGCAGATTTTCTTCTTCTTCTATTAGAAACATTCTCTTAAGGGTGTTTTGCTATAAGGAACTGTTCTTTAGTATCCCAATGCTAAAAACATATAATATGCTCATTATGTTCAAATTCAAACTCAATGCATGGCACATCTAGCATAAAAATAACATGGACAATTTCATTAATCAAATCTGCCCCAATCTGTTGTCTTTATATGTGATGGATTGCAACTCAAATAATTCTCGACCAGCACAATATTCTTAGGACGTCGCATCTCTTTACGTGCATGTTAACCTCCAAAACAGTAAATAAGCTTTGTTTGGCCTAGATCTCAAGGCTCAAGCTCAATCCTTCCAAGACAGAGTGGCTGTGGATGCCGGCATCCCGGTACAGTCAGCTGAGTCCTCGGCTGACTGTTGGGGGCGAGTCACTGGCCCCGATGGAGAGGGTGTGCAACCTGGGCATTCTCCTGGATGAACGGCTGTCTTTTGAAGACCACCTGACGGCTGTCTCCAGGAGAGCTTTCCACCAGGTTCGCCTGGTGCGCCAGTTGCGCCCCTTTCTAGACCGGGATGCCTTGTGCACAGTCATTCACGCCCTCGTGACGTCTCGTCTGGATTACTGCAATGCTCTCTACATGGGGCTCCCCTTGAGGGGCATCCGGAGGCTATAGTTAGTCCAGAATGCAGCTGCGCGGGTGATAGAGGGAGCCCCTCGTGGCTCCCGTGTGACACCTATCCTGCGCAGACTGCACTGGCTACCTGTGGCTTTCCGGGTGCGCTTCAAGGTTTTGGTGAACGTCTTCAAAGCGCTCCATGGCATAGGGCCGGGCTATTTACGGGACCGCCTACTGCTACCGAATACCTCTCACCGACCCGTGCGCTCTCACAGAGAGGGACTCCTCAGGGTGCCGTCAGCGAGACAGTGTCGTCTGGCGACGCCCAGGGGAAGGGCCTTCTCTGTGGGGGCTCCCGCCCTCTGGAACGAACTCCCCCCAGGACTTCGTCAACTCCCGGACCTCCGAACCTTCCGTCGCGAGCTTAAAACACACTTATTTATCTGCGCAGGACTGGATTAGGATTAGTTTTAAATTTGTGGGTTTTTTAATGGGTTTTTATCATTTATTCTAAATTTTTAATCTCGGCCAATTGAATAAGTTTTTTAATTGTATTTTAATAGTATTTATATTGTAATATTATTGTTTATTTTATCTGGCTGTGAACCGCCCTGAGTCCTTCGGGAGAAGGGCGGTATACAAATTTAAATAATAAATAAATAAATAAATAAATCTTTTCATAACTCTTATCATACGTTACTTATTGCATGTAGATAACAAAAAAGCAATAATAAGCAAGCATGCATTAGTACCTGTGATTCCAAAACACTGAGCAGAGTAGAGCCTGGCATTCTACATCTTTCTATATAATTTATGGCATCAAGAAGAATTGCCAAGATTATAAAAGTTTTTGGTGCATGACATTTTGGAATGCTGCAGATATAAATAATCTAAGATCATTTATGAAGCATGGAGTTGATTTTATAGATGCATTATGGCCTGAGGCCGCTAATGGAAAACACAGTATTAGTGCCTTAAAGTAATCACGAAAAAGCCATGGGTGGTGACAGACAATACTAAAATAATAAGAAAAGCAAGCCTTCAAAAACAAACAAACAAACAAACAAACAAACTGTATTAGGGATCATGTTGATCACTTATTTTAGAAGTTCATTTTACAAATTCTCAATTATATTTTTATGTATTTTACTCAAACATTGAAAAGCTATAATGTACACTTTTCGGAGAATGGAATACAATAACCTAAAATGTTGTTTTCATTTCACATGTGGACTAATGGTTTGAAATTTGCACCAAATTACAATTTGAAATAAAATGTTTATAAGATGATTTTTGTTTAACAGTTGAGAAATTGTCAAAAATGTATAAAGGGGTTTCAAATGTACAGGTAGTCCTCAACCATTTGTTTAGTGACAGTTTGAAGTTATAAATAACTTAAGACTGTTTTTCACACTTACATCCCCACGGTCACATGACCAAAATCCCTGCGCTTCACAACTGGCATGTATTTGTGAAAGCTGCACTGTCCTGGGATCATGTGATCAGCATTTATAACCTTCCCAACAGGCTTGCAAAAAGCAAAGTGAATGGGGGAAGCCAGATTCATTAACAATAGTAATAGTAATTACTGTAGATTCATACATAGCTCCATAGTACATAGTTCAGCTGTGAATGGTTTACAAATATTAGCATATTGTCCCCAACAATCTGGGTCCACATTTTACCGACCTCAGAAGGGAGGAAGGCTGAGTTAACTTAATTCCAGTGGACAGAGTTAGGATGGAGAATGGTGATGTAACTTGCTAGTTTCAATATCACAATCATTACAATTTGTTTATTTTATAACATTTACATAATTGCTCATCTTATATCGAACTGTGAGCAACTCCCAAGGAACAAATAAACCAACATCAATTATAAAAGAATTAAAACCGTAAACATTAAAAAATCTGGGACCAAGTTAAACTTCTACATGTAGCCCATCATTAAATCCTCTAAATGGCATTGAAAAAAAAGTTTCAGTTATACTATATATAGTGGCATCTATACTATATAGAGTGGCACAGAAGACTTTTAAAAATTCCAAATGACTTTGTTGCAATCTCACTGAACATATGCATGATACAGTACAGAGGACTTAAACCAGATAGTCAGAATTGCCATCTTGCGTAGGGTTATAATATTTAACCTTCAGTACATATTCACTATATAAATTGAATAAACAAGGAGAAAATTTGCAGCCATGTCTCACTCCTTTGATTAGAAGCTTTACTGATTCTTCTTCTATTGCTTACTTACTAGATCACTTGTAAATAGAGAATATATATTCTAAGGCATCCTTGGATATTTATATCTCTACCAAACAGAATTTCAGTATACTTCCATTTTTATTTGACCTTCTTTGAATTGAGTATTATCTGCCATGACAACTGCATACCAATTCAAAGTCGCAGCTTCCAAGTCCAGAGATCTTTTAGAAAAATTTCCCTTGTTTTTCTCTGTAAGCTTCCATCTTTGATATCTTTACAGACGCCATTTTAATATTGATTCCTGTTTCTTCCAACAGCTTTCTGAAATTCTTTGTTAAGCTCCTTCCAGAGATCTTTGTTTTTCATGCCTTTGGCTTCTCTTTTCCTCTTGGCTATTTCTGCTGCCTGTTCTAATAACCAGTTTACTTTTTCCCCCTTTTTCCTGGTCTTTGACAGTTTCTCTTCAAATTCGCATTCATCCTAAAATCTTTACCAAGAAAACCAATAACAAATGCATGTTTCAAAAACCCTGTCTGAAAAGTGCAGTCAAAACCTGTATGAACATATTTTAACGTTTGGAAATGGGTTATCTGTCCATCAGAAGCACTACCCCAAAGAATTGCTTAATAATGTTGCGAAGGCATGTTGGTTGAATGTATTCTACTACCTTTTACAAAATAATGAGCAACAACACTTATTAAAGACAGACTGCTGCAAAGGAAATTTCTTTCAAAACACAGTTTCTCTCCAATCTCTCTGTGTGCAGTATAAAGAGAGCAGGGGGGCAAAATGCCAAGGAACAGGAGAGTAGTGGGGAGCCAGCTGGATCCCATAAAAATACAAACAGCTCATTTAATGAGCCAGCGCGTATTTCTGACTTTATGTGCTATGTTATCTCACAGATGCATTTCTAAAGTTCTGCACAGGAATAGTGACTAGTATTAAAGAACGTAAAAATATCTATAAAGTTAAATAATTCATTTTCTAGAAATGTTTTCCAGATACATAAATTGGAATTCGTCTCAAAATACAAAACTTAAATCTAGGAATAATTTCTTTGAAGTTCTTTGATTCTGAGAATATGTTTAAAATAAAATAAAATTAATGAGGTAGGATTCAGTCTCCAAATCTAAAGTTATATCATCATGCTTACCTATCATTAAGTATTACATACTGGAAACTAACAATTGGTGTTAATTTTCTAACTTAGTCAATTTTGGAATATACCGATATAGCACCTTTGATTGGATGGACAGAATTACATATACTAAAATATACTATTATACTAAAACCTAGTATCCCTGGAAACAACTGCCAGATTAAAAAGTTATGGAATGGAATGTCTAATAAAAAACAATTGACTTTTTTTCTCCATATCAGGTTGACTTAGTTTTAAAAACTGGGGAAAAGATGATATTAAAAAATAGGATGGAAGAAGGGATATTGACTTTGGAACCAACTGATCGGTGAAGAAGATGAAAGTTTAGCATATGCTATGTTAAGAAATAAAATTTCATCTAGCAACCCAATGGCAATATTTACAACTACAACATAGGTTAATGCTAGCATTTTCAGCTTCTAGGACATCTGAGATAGTAGAACAACTTGTTAAAGCCTTTAAAACTAAAAAAAAGTGATACTATTAGTTTATATAGATGTTTGTAGATCTCTAGAGATATGGAAATGAATAGAATAAAAAATTAGAGATTCCTGTATTATCTACACCAGGAGTGTCAAACTCACATCATCATGGCAGTGTCACGTATCAGGACATTTTTCCCCTTCACTAAACTGGACGTGGGTGTAGCCAGCACATGTCGCATCCAGCCCACGGGCCGGGAGTTTGACAGCCCTGGTCTAGACAATGGAAGAATGTCTTAACTTTTATACCAAGAGTATCAATGGATCTCAAATTACAATTTATACAACAAAAAACCATATTTAGAATGTATTGGACTCCCTTATGTTTGAATAGAACTGTCAAAAAGAGGACTTTGTTGGAGATGTAACAAGGATAATGCTTCTTTAAAACACATGTCCGATAGTTACTAAGTTTTGGGGCAGAATAGTGACAAAAGCTAATTTTCCCTTGAACCATTTACCTACTAAATGCAAGTTGACTACAAGATAACGAAAATGGATTCTCTGTGTCCTTACTATGGCCTTACTATCAGTCTACTAAAAGACTGATATTGCAGCCCAGTGGAATGATAAATGTACAGTATGGCTTCTTTCACTATATGGATTGAAGACTTGATTGTACTTGCCACCTATGTAGGTGTACATACTTCCCTGTAGACATAGACTTTATAATATGAACAAATATAATGAAATATGCACGGTCACTCATGCTCTCGTGACATCTCGTCTGGATTACTGCAATGCTCTCTACATGGGGCTCCCCTTGAGGAGCACCCGGAGGCTCCAGTTGGTCCAGAATGCGGCTGCGCAGGTGATAGAGGGAGCCCCGCGTGGCTCCCATGTGACACCTCTCCTGCGCAGACTGCACTGGCTACCTGTGGCCTTCCGGGTGCGCTTCAAGATTTTGGTAACTATCTTCAAAGCGCTCCATGGCATAGGGCCGGGTTACTTACGGGACCGTCTGCTGCCACCGATTGCCTCTCACCGACCCGTGCGCTCTCACAGGGAGGGACTCCTCAGGGTGCCGTCGGCCAGGCAGTGCCGACTGGCGACACCCAGGGGAAGGGCCTTTTCTGTGGGGGCTCCCATCCTCTGGAACGAACTTCCCCCAGGACTCCGCCAACTTCCTGACCTTCGAACCTTTCGCCGCGAGCTTAAGACACATCTATTTATTTGCGCAGGACTGGGCTAGAATTTTAAATTTTGAATTTGGTTTTAATGGGGTTTTATTACTTTTATTGCTATTTTTAAATATTCGGCCTTATTTAATAAGTTTTTTAATTGATGTTTTATTCTGTATTTATATGTATGTTTTTTATCAGGCTGTAAACCGCCCTGAGTCCCTTGGGAGATAGGGCGGTATAAAAATGCGAATAAATAAATAATAAAATAAATAAATAAATAAATAAATAAATAAATAAATAAATATGGGAATCATTTTTACAAAATACAGTAAGTTAAAAATATATGCTGACGGCATATAAATTTAATAAATAAATATATACATACTTGCGTAATATTTGTATTAAATAAGTATAGGTAGAATTTTAAGTACTGTTAAAATGATTTATTATACTGGTTTACCTCTTTATCATATTTTTTTCATTTTGTTGTTAAAGCACTTTTTCATTATTAATTAAAAGGCAATAGAAAAAGAGTAAGAAAATATATAAAGCTAATTCCATCTATCACTATATATACATATTTCTAATCAGATATTCCAAATTCAGAGAAAAGGGACCCCCAAAACTGACAAGTTGTATTTTAGTTGCATTTTTTAGTTATGCAGCTTAGGGGGTTACATGGGAGATTCTTTTTGTACAATAGGGGAAGAATATTCAGGGGTGAAATTCAGCAGGTTCTGACAGGTTTTGGAGAACTGGTAGCGGAAATTTTGAGTAGTTCACAGAGCCAGCAAATACCACTTCTGGCTGGCCCCAGAGTGGGGTGAGAATGGAGATTTTGCAGTATCCTTCCCCTGCCATGCCCACCAAGCCATGCCCACAGAACCGGCAGTAAAAAAATTTGAATTTCATCACTGAGAATATTTAATATTTTTATTCATCTAATGCTATTCTTATTTTTTCATCCAAAGGCAGTAAACATGGCTCAAATCATTAAAAGATAGAACTGAAAAATAAATAAATAAAACCAAGTAAATCCACTTTAAAATATGCAAATATTAAAATAATTATGGATGAAGAAATATGCCTTAACTGATCTACTGGGAGAAATAGTGGAGGTAAGTGCAACAGTCATCCCCAGACTTTGGGAATTAAGTAAGGTCTCTAACACACATGCTTAATAAGAACTTTCTGGAAGCAACAGGCATCTTCAGAATGGTCTCTCCTAAAGATGTCATTGTCCAAATTGGGAACACATAAAAACAGTCTATGCAAAATGTAGAGAAATACCATCCTAGTAACCCTTAGAAAATGCTATTTTAAGCATGGAATATAAATTACTCATGATTATAGATTTGCAGAGCAACAATAAGCAGTATTACAGTACATCTGGTAATTTACAGGTTTTAATCAGCAATAAAAAGAACTATAAACTTGCTCTCGTTTGAAATATGTACCCTTAATTTCATAATATTTACTAAACTTCACATTCAGGTTCTATTCTGTGGCATACTTTCAGTTCTACACTGAAAGACATCTAGACTTCTCTGGTTCTTGAGTCTTGCTAATATTATAAAGATACTATCAGGTGAAAAGAACATTTATTGGCAAATAAATAAGCTGAACATAACAATTTAAAAATATTGTATTTAAATAATGGAAACAGACTTGTTCATCTTCTTTTTGAATTTTAATATTTTGAAGTAATGATTTCAACCTTTTGGCAAAATTTTGGCCTAATTATGCAAAAATGATTGAGATGAATGAAAATCAATTATTACAATGTGCCATGACATTTACTTTTAGAGCCGATGCCATTTTCCTAACCTTCTTATCACCACTTGAGTTATCTTGAGACAGTTAAAATAATGTGTACATATTACAAGAGAGATCTAAAATAATTATTCTTCATGACACATGTATAGAACCATCGAAATTTTAAAGTTAATCATTTAAGCGTTTTAAGATAAATTCTTTCATTTTTTCAAATATTTCAAATATAGAGAATTTTAGGTGTCTACATAAAGATGAACTCTTTTGTAACAACTTTGACTTGCTTCAGGTATATTTCTCGTGAATAATACCAAATGAAGTCAGACTTGCAAAAAAAAGTTGATTTCTTTAAAAAAAATAAAGATTATGCCATTGCTGCATCTAGTGAATCACTTCCTTTTAAGTGGTGACCATCAAACGTCAAAAATTAATGCCAGGATTCAACTCATCAGAAAAGCTTTACGGAGGTCAGGTTCTGAAAACAATTGTTTGAAAACCCAAACTTTTAACCTGATGATGTAAGAGCTGCGAGCAAAGCTATGAAATAGCCATCCGGCTTGGTTTCCACCCCACCACTGTAATTTGATGGAATGGCTGCTGCCAGGTGACAGCTGGGAAGGAAAGATAACTGTTGAAAATGGGCCAGAGTGGTCATGAAGTTTATCTCTGTTTAACTGAGCTTTCAATCCATGGCTAGCAAGAGTGGGATTGGACTGGGACCATGGCAAGTG
Source organism: Ahaetulla prasina (assembly GCF_028640845.1). Lineage (NCBI taxonomy): Eukaryota > Metazoa > Chordata > Lepidosauria > Squamata > Colubridae > Ahaetulla > Ahaetulla prasina. Next base: position 245,005,348 of record NC_080540.1, on the reverse strand, counting down.
AAAAATGGGCAGCTCCATTGTCCTACCACTAGTATCTGGTAATTACAATGTAAGAAAAGTCTCAATTTGTATCAGTGGGAGTTTTCTTCCCTTTGCAAACAGCAAGTAATATGTCAACCTGTGATGCCAGGGGGTGGGGGAGAAGGGAATCCTTGCCCTCAAGATATAATCCCAAAATGATTTCTCCCGTCTCCTGTAAACCTTTATTTCTTATAGATAAAACTGCATGAAAATTACCACCTCCAATTTGATTCTACCCATCAATTGTCAAGGGCACATTCTTATTTAGAAAGTAGCAGTCTCTCTGAAAATAAGATTTTTATTTTACTCTCAGGAAGACCCAGAAATAATGTAGGAAAACATTCAAAGAAACTTCTGCATATTGTGACATGTCTCATTCATTGTTTGCACATACTTTTTATATTAGGACAGTCTTTCCAAACTTGGTATCTCTCAAAGCCGCCCAGTGGGACTTTGATTGGAGAAGATTTTGTTGGGGAATCCATAAGTTAGTACAAAACCATCAAGCGACACAAAATAGTTGCCTGTATTTTATCCATGCCCAGATGAACAATGTGTGCATCAGTTTTCTACCTTTTGCCATCCGTGAGAGAGCAGAGGCTATTAAATAGATTGAACGGGTTTTTTTTCTACTCTGTCAACCTCATCTATTGTGACAGAGAGTTTTCTTCTCAACAATACATGCCTCTCGTCAACGACCACAGCTGTCTATTTTTATGACCGAGGACAATAAGAAAATCTGGGAAAGGTCAAATCAACTAATTGGTTACAGAGTCAGTTCTCAGTACAGAAGTTGGAGATATTCTTGTGAAGTAAATCTGGTTGGATTAGTTGCTGCAGATATTACTGTCATTTTCAAGTCTAAGCCTATAATTTGTCATCCTTATTTCAAAGGTATGAAATAAAATGTCATAGGGATGTTAAGAAAAATATTAAATATTTCATTTCCCAGTGTAAATAAGCGCCTATGTGTATTTTCAAGCCATGCATTTTCAGTTATTGCCTACCTTATCCCCAAAGCTAAAGGAAAATAAATTACTTGCATTTAATCCAACAGTTCCCAAAATATGATGGGTACTGCTACCCTAAAATATTAGAGAGAAAGAGAATGTGTGTGTGTGTGAGAGAGAGAGAGATTTAATCATATCAGTGTATGAAAACTTCCTAAAAGATTTTAGACCCATGATGGCGAACCTATGGCATGCGTGCCAGAAGTGGCACACAGAGCCATCTCTCCAGTCACGCGAGACGTCACTCTTCCAGTTTCCCGTGTCCCGGCCAGCTGGCCTTCATGCACATGGGAGTGCCAGAAACCAGAAGAGCAACACACCGGGCAACTACTCTTCAGGTTTCCAGCATGCGCATGTGCACCGGCCAGCTAGTCCATTAGAGTACCTTGGTTCAATAACATAACATCACATCAGAGTTGGAAGGGACCTTGGAGGCCTTCTAGTCCAACCCCCTGCCCAGGCAGGAAACCCTACACCATCTCAGTCAGATGGTTATCCAACATTTTCTTACAAATTTCCAGTGTTGGAGCATTCACAACTTCTGAAGGCAAGTCGTTCCACTTGTTAATTGTTCTAACTGTCAGGAAATTTCTCCTTAGTTCTAAGTTCTAAGTCTTTGCACGTGCATGCATGCCAGAAACTGGAATACCAGGTGGCCGATGCACATGCGTGTGCTGGAAACCGGAAGATCATATTCCCAGCATATGAATTCGCACCGGGCGGCTGCTTTTCCGGTTTCCGGCACAGATGCATGTGCTCCCATTTCAGCACTCGGTGCCGAAAAGGTTCACCAACACTGTAGACCATAATCTACAACATTGGTCCAACATAAGTTGCTAGGCTGAAGTTTTTCTCTCTGTAAATGTAAGAAAAAGCAATCAACCCAAAGACAACCAGCTAGTTTCCCTAAGAAAAGACTAGAGCTCATAGGCTAGCATCTTTAATTACTACACTAAACTAGCAGTCTGTCACAATCTTTTCTTTTTTCTCTCCCCATACCTATGAACAAACACATCCACACAACACATACCTTAGAAGACTGATATGTGTCATAAAATTTTGCTATTTTTACTTGAAATCTAATGATACAATTTCATTTTCACCCACAATTTTGCAAAAAAATAAAATAAAATAAGGTCAGATTATTAAATATTTCTGAAATTTCTGCCATTTTACTTTTTTATTTTGTGGTTCTACAATATCATTAGGATTGTGTGCATTATAATACCTGAAAGCAATGCGTTGTTAACCTTGGCTTATTAGTCTTCAAAAACTAATAATAATGCAATGATCTACATAAGTGAAAATATAGGGAATTCTATCACCACAAAGCACCACAATGTGCTCTGCATTAGCTAAAGGAGGAGGAAGAAGGGGAAGAAGAGAAGGAGAGACAGAAAAGAAACTGGCATTTTCCCAGATGAGCAATCATACTGATCCATAATATTTTCATGTTTTCCATCACCCTAACTTTAAGTAGGGCCATGGTTAGCTCAGGCTGGTAAGAAGCCTGTTATTAGAACACAGCAGCCTGCAATTACTGCAGGTTCAAGCCCGGCCCAAGGTTGACTCAGCCTTCCATCCTTTATAAGGTAGGTAAAATGAGGACCCAGATTGTTGGGGGGGGCAATAAGTTGACTTTGTAAATATATACAAATAGAATGAGACTATTGCCTTATACAGTGTAAGCCGCCCTGAGTCTTCAAAGAAGGGCGGGATATAAATATAAATTTAAAAAAAATTACACTTAATAAAAGAAACAAAGAATTTATGGAATCAGAGAACAGGAGTGCCACTAAACCAATTTATAATAAGAAATTGGTATATAATTTATAATAAGAAAATATTTTCCTTCAACACATGAGGTTCAATTTTTAATGATAGGAACTTTGTTGTTGTTAGTTGCAAAGTTGTGTCTGACCCATCGCAACCCCATGGACAACATTTCTCCACGCCTTCCTGTCCTCTACTATCTTCTGGAATCCATTTAAGATCACGCCTACTGCTTCAGTGACTCCATCCAGCCACCTCGTTCTCTGTCATCCCCTTCTTCTTTTGCCCTCAATCTTTCCCAGCATTAGACTCTTCTCCAGTGAGTCCGTCCTTCTCATTAGGTGGCCAAAGGATTTGAGTTTCATCTTCATCAGGATCTGGCATTCTAAAGAGCATTCAGGGTTGATCTCCTCTAGGACTGACCGGTTTGATCGCCTTGCAGTTCAAGAGACTCGCAGGAGTCTTCTCCAGCACCAGAGTTCAAAGGCCTCAATTCTTTGGCGCTCAGCCTTTCTTATGGTCCAACTTTCACAGCCAAACTTTGCAACTGTGAAAACCATAGCCTCGACTATACACACACTTTTGTTGGCAAAACTCTGCTTTTTAGTATGCTGTCTAGATTTGCCATAGCTTTCCTCCCCAGGAGCAAGCGTCTTTTAATTTCTTGGCTGCAGTCCACATCTGCGGTGATCTTGGAGCCCAGGAAAATAAAATCTGTCACTACCTCCATTTCTTCCCCATCTATTTGCCAGGAATAGAGAGGGCTGGAACTTACTTCTTTTTAACAAATAGACAAGGAGATTCTAGATTATTTGTTCAGGTTTGGAAAAAAGCCTGCAGGTTTTACAAAAAATAAATAACCTGCCATAGAATCTTCCCTTGAACTAATCATATTCCCCAAAGGCAAGAGGAACTGTATTTCATGTATATTACAAACTGTGACTATCAGTGAAAAAACAAAACACATCTCAATAACTGCAGCTAAATTGCCATCTGTGCAGACTATCTTACATTCCTAAGCTTAGGTAATTTTTGTTCTTTGGTAAATAAATGAACATTTGCTCTCATAACAAATTCAAATTCAATCATCACTGCATGTCTCCATCTACATGTCCAAATAACCCCGGGCATTTTGGGTACTGATTCAATTGCTTCATCTAGCATGACAGACTGATTTCTATCAGCATCCAAGGTTAAGATTTGAAACAGCAACAATAAATATTTTATTAGCGACAAAACAGAATCCATTATTCTACCGAACACTATTTTTTGAATACTTAAAATTTTAAAAATAGTACTTTATGTCTATACGAATAGCTAGATTATCTTACTTGTTTTACTGATAGAAAACATATTTTGTTCTTAATCACTGATATGTTTTAAATTTAACCATAACATAGTTATATAACATTTTGTTCATAACCAGAGTAAATCCTTCATATCCAAGCAATTTTGACTAAATCAAGGGACTAACTTTAGAGCTTTGATCTGTACAGCAGTGAAAAACTGGAAAATTGACACAAATATCCAATGTGTTTGCAGTTATAGTGAAGCAGACTTACGCTATATTAACAAATACCAAATGAAGTCATTCAACAGTTTTTATATGGCATTGTGGTTTATTTACTAATTGATGGAACTTCAAGGTCATTTTAATCTAATTACTCTAGAACAGTGATGGCTAACCTTTTTGCATCACGTGCCAGGTGCAACGGGAGGGGGGTCGCACGTGTGTGTGCCCACACCCATATTTCTATGCGCCCTGCCCCACGCATGCCCACGTGACCCCCCGCTCCCAGCAGGCGATGGCACAGTAGACCCATTTTTTTGCTCTCCCTAGCCTCCAGAGCCTTTCTGGGAGTCTGGGGAGGGTGAAAACGGCCTTCCCCACCCCCTGGAGGCCCTCTGGGGGCAAAAAATGGTCTGTTTGCCAACTTCTGGTCCCACCAGAAGTTGGCAAATCAGCCATTTCTGGCCTCCAGAGGGCCTCCAGGGTGGTGGTGGGGAAGGTCCATTTTCCTCTCTCCTCAGCTTCCAGAGCCTTTCTAGGAGTCAGGGGAGAGTGAACACGGCCTTCCCCAACCCCCCAGATGCCCTCTGGAGGCTAAAAATGGTCTGCTTGCCAATTTCTGGTCCCACCAGCAGTTGGCAAATGAGTCATTTCTGGCCTCCAGGGGGCATCTGGTGAGGAAGGCCTTTTTCGTCCTTCCCCAACTCCTAGAAAGGCTCTGGAGGCTGGGGAGAGAGAAAAATGGGTCTTTCCCACCACGCCCCGAGGTCCTCCAGAGGCAGGAAACAGACTGTTTCCTGGTGCCCACTAGAAGTCAGGAAACAGGGTGTTTCCTGCTCTGAAGGCCTGAAAATTAGCTGGCCGGCAAGCACATGTGTGCCAAAACTGAGCTCGTGTGCCCACCAATATGACTACGCCTGCCACGTGTGGCATGCGTGCTATAGGTTCACCATCACGGCTCTAGAATGACACTAGAATGGAAAGTGTGTCAAGAAGACACAGCTCATCTTTTCCAAGAAAACAGAATTCCTAGATTAGGGTTTTAAATTAATCTGAAATACAGTATTGATATTTCTACATATTGCTGAACAATCGTTTTCAAGCAGTTTTCCATGGAATTCTAGGATGATTAATCAAGAACAAGATAGGACCTTCCTTAGAAAACGATCATGAAGTGACAGGAGAAGTAATGATTGGGTGTGTTCCAGAAAGCCTTTTAAATATTACAGTTCAATATTTTATTTTTATTTATTTATTTATTTTGTCACACAGTATATATAAGCATAAGCATGAAATAACTGTACAATATATAAGCATATATATAAGTATGTAATAACTATATTAATTGGATATAACGAAAGGAAACAATAGGACAGGAACGGTAGGCACGCTTGTGCTCTTATGCACGCCCCTTACAGATCTCTTAGAAATGGGGTGAGATCAATAGTAGACAGTTTTTGGTTGAAGCTTTGGGGATTTTGGGAAGAGACCACAGAGTCAGGTAGTTTATTCCAAGCATTAACAACTCTGTTACGGAAGTCATATTTTCTGCAATCAAGATTGGAGCGGTTAACATTAAGCTTAAATCTATTGTGTGCTCGTGTATTGTTGCAATTGAAGCTGAAGTAGTCTTTGATAGGAAGGACATTGTAATAGATGATTTTATGAGTTAAACTCAGGTCATGTTGAAGGCGGCGTGTATATATTGTAGAATATACATAGAGTATCCACTTAAAAACATTAATCCAGGATAAACCACTCAAATGGAATATATGGTTTTAAATATTAGACTGCCTCTCCCTTTCCTCCAACCACTCCAACAAATCTCAGTTTGTATGGCATAATAAGTAAAAATCTGGAGCTATTTTTAACTTAGGAAATACTTTCAAAGGAGATTAGATTTGCGAACTTGCAACACAATCTCCTATCAAAGTATAATCAAACATACGTACCCCAGTAACAGCTGATCCCCAAGCAAAACCTTCTGTAGTAGAAGAAGAGGCTTTGGGAATTCAGTGTAAGCATTCTGATTCCATTGAAAGAAAAAGAAAAGTAATTGCAACTGACTTCAAGGCTTTCTTTTAAGATTAAAATATTATATAGTGCCTGCGCATACCAAAAGGCACTTGTGCTCTGTTAAGTATTGTTTTCCATATCACACGTTCTCTACAATGTGTATTTAAAACTAAATTAGATGTGTCATCTTGGTGCTCTTGAATAATCTGCAACTTGGTCTTTTTCTGTTTATGTGAAGCGAGTTCATAGTCTGTTGAGTGTAACTATTACATTCTCTGTGCTGAGGGAATTAGTATGTGAGATTTTATTTTGAACAAATGAAATCCACTGTTATAGTGACACCGTAACAATCTGATCCCAGCAAGAATTGAAATATGTGGGGGGGGGGGGAGGCGAACACTATTTTTCAGTTACAAATGCATCAATTGCTAAAAGTACATCCATGCTGGGATTTAGAATTTGCAAGGAGAAAGTGATTTTAAAACTCTTTGATCTGGAATTCATTCATAGGAATAGAATCACTTGTCCATATCCCTAAATTTGACAAGAACACATTCAATAACATTGTGCTAAGTCTTTGAAACACATACTTTGGAACATACCGGAATCATATAAAGCATCCCCTTTGAATGATTAAAATAGAGATTTAGAAACTGCTCCTGACTGTTCTCCATATGCACCTCCCACCTAAGTGAAGTGGCTACGCATGCACACGCAAGCAGATAAAACCAGAGAAAGCAACTTATAAAACAGCCACTCCATTTAAAAAAGACAGGGTTGCTTTAACAATCAGAAAGAGGTTCTTTATACTGTATATATTACTGTCCACTGCAAAGCACCTCTACTGAACGATCTGCAAAGTCTTAATGCATTTTTAAAATTTAAAAGTGCAGTATGTCATTACTTTATATAATGGCAGCACATCTATGTATGCTCAATTCACTATGCAAAAAAATAAATAAATAAAATTAAAGGCAATCTTCAATTTACAACCATACATCTAATGACCATTTGAAGTTACAATGGCATTGAAAATAGTCACCTATGATTGGTCCTTGTGCTTTCAACCAGTGGTGAAATCCAATTTTTTTTACTACTGGTTCTGTGGGCGTGGCTTGGTGGGCGTGGTGTGGCTTGGTGGGTGTCGTTTGGTGGGTGTGGCAGGGGAAGGATACTGTAAATCTCCATTCCCACCCCACTCCAGGGGTAGGATACTGCAAAATCCCTATTCCCTCCCCACTACTGGGGGAAGGATATTGCAAAATCTCCATTCCCACCCCACTCTGGGGCCAGCCAGAGGTGGTATTTGCTAGTTCTCCAAACTACTCAAAATTTCCACTATTGGTTCTCTGAACTGATCAAAATTTCCGCTTTCAGTTCTCCAGAACCTGTGAGAACCTGCTGGATTTCACCCCTGCTTTCAACCATCACAGCATTCCAAACTCACATAATCAAAATCCATGCACTTGTCAACGGGCACATATTTATCACAATTGCAGTGTCCCTGGGTCATGTGATTGCCAACTGTGACCTTCCCAACTGGCTTCCAGCAAACAAAATCAATGGGAGAAGCCAGATTCATATAACAATTGTGTAATTCACTTAACAACTGCAGTGATTTAGATAACTGTTAGATTCGGGCAATAACGAGGCAGGAGACCAGATGAGTAACAACAGCTCTTTAGTTTATAGTGAACCCAGCAACCAACAACAGAAAAACCCCTCTTTATATACAGTTCAGTCGGAGGCAGCGGCCAATCAGCAACGTGCTATTTCCTGCTCTAATTTCCCTCCAAAACTCTTAAAGATACATTACACTCCTTCCCTCCCAGAAAACATTTTATCCCTATTTACATCAAATTAGCATCTTATTTCTCTACGTAGTCACGCAAGTAGACTGGGCGTCTCCTAACTCTTTCGGACCTGCGCAATTCATTCTCTGGGAGTGAGTCGAGCTGGCCGGAGGGGCTGTTTGTTCCTCTCAGCTCCTCCTCTAGGCCATCCGGCCCTGGATTATTTGCAGAATCGTCCCTGCTTTCTTCAGGAGGGACCGGTTGGTGTCGCTGGACCTCATCGAACTCAGATAAGTCCCGCGTTTTCCCCGGGTTTGAGTTAGCTGTGGATTCAAACATTGGATAGTCAGGGCCTGTTTCTGGATTTTTGGTTGTTCTTTTCCTTAATTGGTCTATGTGGCGCTTCCAAACCCGGCCATCCTCTATCTCTACCAGATACGATTTGGGTCCGGTTGTTTCAAGGATTGTCCCCTTTACCCAATTTGGGCCTTCTCCGTAATTGTGTGCCCATACTGGACTTCCCACTGTCATTTCTCTTGTTTTACCGTTTGTCCCTTTGTACCCGTCTGGGGTGTAGTTTGGGTTTAACCGGTCTAATGGGCACCTAAGCTTCCTCCCCATCAGTAGCTCTGCTGGGCTGCGGCCAGTTGCTACACAGGGGGTTCTGTGTTGTACTGCTAGGAAGGTGTCAATTTTTAATTGCCAATCGCCTGGCCTGATTCTGGACAATGCTTCCTTTGTACTCCGTACGAAACGTTCTGCAAGGCCGTTCGTCGCAGGGTGGAAAGGCGCCGAGAGGACATGCCGGATGCCCTCTTCCGCCAAGTACCCCTCAAACAGGGTCGCTGTGAATTGAGGGCCGTTGTCGGAAACTAGGGTGTCGGGTAACCCGTGGGTTACAAATAGACGGCCTCGGCTGTCATGGATCTCATAAGAATGATTTCCAGCCATTTGGAATAGGCATCGACTACCACTAGGAATGTTTGCCCATGGAAGGGGCCGGCAAAATCGATGTGGATCCTAGACCATGGGCCCTGGGGTCTCTCCCACTCCCGAGTTGGGGCCGTTGGTGGTAGTGGTCTGGACTCCTGGCAGGCTTGGCATTTTCCTACCCTGTCACTAATCTCCGTGTCCATCAAGGGCCACCACACATAGCTCCTTGCTAAACCCTTCATTCTCACGATCCCAGGGTGGCCCTCGTGCAGGAGTTCCAAAACTTTTTTCCGCAATTTCTCCGGGATCACCACTCTATCCCCCCAGAGCAGACACCCTCCTTGAGCCGACAACTCCCCGCGTTTCTTTACATATTCCTTAAACCGCTCGCCCGGCGCAGCGGGCCATCCTCTTTGCACCCAACCAATTACAGTTCTTATTGTAATGTCCTTGTAAGAAGCCCGAGCCACCTCCTTGGAAGTGACTGGACCAGAGTCCAAAGAGTCAATTAGCAGGACGGGTGTGCCCGGAGTGGGGTCTTCGATAGTCTCTGGTAATGGGCATCTGCTCAAAGCGTCCGCATGCCCTAACTCCTTTCCTGGCCGATGCAGTAATTTGTAAGAATACGCAGCCAGAAAGATAGTCCATCGGGTCAGTCTAGGCGAAAGTGCCACGGGCGTTGGGCGGTCGCCTGCCAGCAGACCTAGTAGGGGTCTATGGTCTGTGACGATTTCGAAGTCACGGCCAAATACATATTCATGGAACTTCTTTACCCCGGAGACTATGGCCAAGGCTTCTCTATCTAGCTGACTATAGTTTCTTTCAGCCGATGACATTGTTCGGGAGTAAAATGCTATAGGGGCTTCTGTGCCATTTGGCAACCTGTGGCTGAGCACAGCCCCCACCCCGTAGGGAGATGCATCACAAACTAACACCAATGGCAGCGTGCCATTGTATTGAATCAGTAGGCTATCGCTAGACAGAAGGTTTTTTACTGCTTCGAATGCCCTAGCTTCCGCCTTCCCCCAAGACCACACAGCTGTCTTCGTTAGTAATTTGTGTAGCGGTTCGGCTATGGTCGCCTTATTTTTTAAAAATACCGCGTAAAAGTTGACCAGACCTAAGAATGCCTGTAACTCCGTTTTGTTTTGGGGAGCTGGGGCCTTCCTGATTGCCCTAACCTTGCTCTCAGTGGGTGGATTCCTTCCTTGTCTATCCGATAGCCCAGGAATTCCACGGATCACCCCGATCTGGCATTTATTCAGTTTGACTTTGAGACCGGCGGACCGGAAAATGCCCAAAACTTTTCTCAGCCGTACCCCTAAGTCTTCTAGATTGTCGGCGGATACCAGTACGTCATCAAAGTACGGTACCACCCCGGGGAGTCCCTGCAATAGCCGCTCCATTAGGTTCTGAAATAACCCTGGAGCCACACTAACCCCAAACTGTAACCGGGTGCATTTAAAAGCACCCTGTGCGTTACCGTTTGTCCCTTTGTACCCGTCTGGGGTGTAGTTTGGGTTTAACCGGTCTAATGGGCACCTAAGCTTCCTCCCCATCAGTAGCTCTGCTGGGCTGCGGCCAGTTGCTACACAGGGGGTTCTGTGTTGTACTGCTAGGAAGGTGTCAATTTTTAATTGCCAATCGCCTGGCCTGATTCTGGACAATGCTTCCTTTGTACTCCGTGCAAGCGTTCTGCAAGGCCGTTCGTCGCAGGGTGGAAAGGCGCCGAGAGGACATGCCGGATGCCCTCTTCCGCCAAGTACCCCTCAAACAGGGTCGCTGTGAATTGAGGGCCGTTGTCGGAAACTAGGGTGTCGGGTAACCCGTGGGTTACAAATAGGCGCCGAAGGACTGCGATTACGGCCTCGGCTGTCATGGATCTCATAAGAATGATTTCCAGCCATTTGGAATAGGCATCGACTACCACTAGGAATGTTTGCCCATGGAAGGGGCCGGCAAAATCGATGTGGATCCTAGACCATGGGCCCTGGGGTCTCTCCCACTCTCGAGTTGGGGCCGTTGGTGGTAGTGGTCTGGACTCCTGGCAGGCTTGGCATTTTCCTACCCTGTCACTAATCTCCGTGTCCATCAAGGGCCACCACACATAGCTCCTTGCTAAACCCTTCATTCTCACGATCCCAGGGTGGCCCTCGTGCAGGAGTTCCAAAACTTTTTTCCGCAATTTCTCCGGGATCACCACTCTATCCCCCCAGAGCAAACACCCTCCTTGAGCCGACAACTCCCCGCGTTTCTTTACATATTCCTTAAACCGCTCGCCCGGCGCAGCGGGCCATCCTCTTTGCACCCAACCAATTACAGTTCTTATTGTAATGTCCTTGTAAGAAGCCCGAGCCACCTCCTTGGAAGTGACTGGACCAGAGTCCAAAGAGTCAATTAGCAGGACGGGTGTGCCCGGAGTGGGGTCTTCGATAGTCTCTGGTAATGGGCATCTGCTCAAAGCGTCCGCATGCCCTAACTCCTTTCCTGGCCGATGCAGTAATTTGTAAGAATACGCAGCCAGAAAGATAGTCCATCGGGTCAGTCTAGGCGAAAGTGCCACGGGCGTTGGGCGGTCGCCTGCCAGCAGACCTAGTAGGGGTCTATGGTCTGTGACGATTTCGAAGTCACGGCCAAATACATATTCATGGAACTTCTTTACCCCGGAGACTATGGCCAAGGCTTCTCTATCTAGCTGACTATAGTTTCTTTCAGCCGATGACATTGTTCGGGAGTAAAATGCTATAGGGGCTTCTGTGCCATTTGGCAACCTGTGGCTGAGCACAGCCCCCACCCGTGGAGATGCATCACATACTAACACCAATGGCAGCGTGCCATTGTATTGAATCAGTAGGCTATCGCTAGACAGAAGGTTTTTTACTGCTTCGAATGCCCTAGCTTCCGCCTTCCCCCAAGACCACACAGCTGTCTTCGTTAGTAATTTGTGTAGCGGTTCGGCTATGGTCGCCTTATTTTTAAAAATACCGTAAAGTTGACCAGACCTAAGAATGCCTGTAACTCCGTTTTGTTTTGGGGAGCTGGGGCCTTCCTGATTGCCCTAACCTTGCTCTCAGTGGGGTGGATTCCTTCCTTGTCTATCCGATAGCCCAGGAATTCCACGGATCCTACCCGATCTGGCATTTATTCAGTTTGACTTTGAGACCGCGGACCGGAAAATGCCCAAAACTTTTCTCAGCCGTACCCTAAGTCTTCTAGATTGTCGGCGGATACCAGTACGTCATCAAAGTACGGTACCACCGGGAGTCCCTGCAATAGCCGCCCATTAGGTTCTGAAATAACCCTGAGCCACACTAACCCCAAACTGTAACGGGTGCATTTAAAAGCACCCTGTGCGTTACGATCGTTGTGCTTGGCCGTGTTGCTATCTACGGGTAACTGCTGATAGGCTTGGGCCAAATCTAGCTTGGCGAAGACCTGGCCTTGCCCCAAAGAGTGCAGTAAGTGTTGTACTACTGGGACGGGTAGGCACTCTTCTGCAACGCTTTATTAAGCGTTGCCTTGTAGTCAGCACAAATCCGGACCGACCCGTCCGGTTTGATTGGGGTGACTATGGGTGTCTCCCACTTGCATGGTCAACTGGCACTAGTATTCCTGGCTTACTAGTTTGTCCAGCTCCCGGTCAATTTTGGGCTTTAGGCGAACGGAACCCTCCTAGCCTTTAACCGGATAGGGGCAACCTGTGGGTCAAGGTTAAAGGAGATCGGGGTCCCTCGTACTTGCCCAAACAGTCTTTGAAGACGCCACCGAACTCCTTCATTAGTTCGCCTTTAGGTCGACGTCGTTTGGAAGACTCCGGTCACTCCCATGCCCAATGCCGGAACCAGTCCAGTCCCAACAAGCTCGGCAAGGTTCCGTCGACCACGGTGATGGGCAGGGTCTTATTGTGCTGTCCATACTTGACTTGGACAGACGTTACCCTCGGACGGGATGCGATTTCCTTGGTAATCTTGTACCTTAGTTTCTGTGGTTGCAGCTTGCGCCGCGATGGCTGGCAAGCGTTTCACGAGAGTGTCCCAGGACATGATCGTGATCGATGAACCGTGTCCACTTCCATTCGCACGGCACCCTTCAATGTGTGTTTTAGTAAAATCTTTTTTCAAGGCGCGTGGCTGCTTGGCCTACTCTCACGGCAGTCTGATTAAGCTTCGCCTTTTTGAATCGACCAATCATGGGCCGCTGCGCCGCTTCGCTCTGATTGGTCAGTTTGAATTTTTGGCGGGAAGGTTGGGGCGCTCGACAGGCCTGCGCTATGTGCCCCTTCCTTTCGCACCGCCAACAAGTCGCATCCTTAAACTTGCAGTATTGTCGTTGGTGTTGTCCCCCGCAACTCGCGCATTCGCCCCGGTCTTCTTTCTCTGGCCTCCCGGTGTGGAAGACTTCTTCCTCTTCCTCACCTTCCTCCTCGGCCTGGACTTCCTCATTGTGGACCGGGGTTGCTTTCACCCCAGTCCCTGGCGCGATCGGCATTTGCAGGGTTTCTGCCGCTTGGGTGGACATCTCATGAGCCCTGGCCTCGTCCAAGGTGACTACCAGTGTTAGGTTGCTTCTGGACAGCAGCCGCCGTCGCAATCGGATGTCTCTGACCCCGCAAATGAGTTGGTCGAGTAATGCGTCTTCCAAGTCTCGATATTCGCAATGGTTGGCGGCTTTTCTCAGCGCTGCCATGTACACACAAATCGATTCGCCCTCTCGTTGCATCCGTTGCCGTAATTCAAACCTTTGAACGAATTTTGAGGGTGTTGGTGCATAGTGAGCCCGAAGGGCGGTCTGCAGGGTTTGCCACGGTACCGACTGTACCGGCGTTGGCTCCGAAAGCGACTCTGCGGTGTCGAAAACTTCCGAACCGCAGTGGCTTAGGAAGTACGCTCTCTTCCTGTTGTCGGAGACCCCCTGGAGTTCGTTCGCTTCGAGGAAGCACTCGAAACGAGCCATGTATGACCCCCATTTTTCTTTAGCTGGGTCGAATGGCGCTGGCGGAGTGTAGCTGGACATCGCTGCTATCCGCCCTTATTTTGCTGGGTTCGCGTATTCCTGGTTAGCTCAGCTCTTTCCTGGCGCTCTTTTGCCTCGAGATCCCACCTTCGTCGCCAGTGTTAGATTCGGGCAATAACGAGGCAGGAGACCAGATGAGTAACAACAGCTCTTTAGTTTATAGTGAACCCAGCAACCAACAACAGAAAAACCCCTCTTTATATACAGTTCAGTCGGAGGCAGCGGCCAATCAGCAACGTGCTATTTCCCGCTCTAATTTCCCTCCAAAACTCTTAAAGATACATTACAACAACTGTGGCAAAAAAATAATAATAATAAAATCAGGTGTCATTTACTTAACAACTGTCTTGCTTAGTAACTGAAATTCTAGTCCCAATAGTAGTTATAAGTCAAAAACTAACTGTACTAATTCTTCAGAGTTGAATCCTGTGCAATTGCTTCCCATAACAAAACACAATCTTATGTGTTTGTACCTTCCCTGCAAACCAAAATTTTCCACTATTGATCTTTAGCCCAACAGTCTATAAGAATCTCTCATAGAATCAGTACTGTAAGATTTCTGGATCAATATCAGCAAGGGCCAATTTTAGACAACAAGATCAATCAACCATTGGGTTTTATTTTCAGAAGCAATGTCTAAAATAAAACTTATGTTAAAATGTCCAAAGAGGTGACCAGATATGCTAGGAATTTAAAGTGTCCTTCACAGAACTTCAACTTGGTACGATTGTATTGTTTTTCATAATATATCAATGTATTAATCAAGTTCTGCTTGGATATCGGTGGAAGATTCAAGCAATTTTGGGTAAGTATGGTAGGAAGCATTAAAGCCACTGTTCTCCTTCATTCAATCCTTCCCCACCTCACCCCACTCTCATATTTGAGACTTTGAAGTCATGTAGCTACAGCCAGCTTGCTGTGGCCAACTCGCCATGGAACAAGAGTTACACTAATATCAAGAAATAGTGGAATAGAATAATGAAAAAAAGGATGCAAAAAGAAGGACGAAATGGAATGTGAATGACAAAAATATTTTAAACAATTAAATAGAATTATTGAATTGTCCCATGGCAAGTTGGCTCGTAGTGAGTTAGCCATGGCCAGCTGGCCGTGCTGAGTTGTCCCATTCCTGCAAGCAGAACTATACTCTTTGGCTAAGAAATGTATGCGAGCACACCCAAAATCTGTGTTTATACTAATCACTTTTCCTGTGAGTGTCTACCAAACTTTCTGAAGTATCATTTAAGTTTAATACTTATGGAGAAGGGGGAAATTTTACAGGTAAATGCCTTAAATATTGCAGATGAGACCTGTTGGGAAACGAGTCAACCTCAGACTCCAGAGACTCAGAGATTAGGTCATTAAGTGGAGTAAAGAAATCTGGAGCTACACATTGATATTCACCTGCTTTAATTAATTAATTAAATTCTAAGGCGGCCCACTTATACACCCCTCTGGGCAGCTTACAAGGGTTTAAAAATAAACCAAAGCAGAATAAAAACAACTCACGCTGGGGACAAACTCACAATTTTACAGTGTAAACACAGTTGAAAGATGGTTACATGTATTGTCTCGGTCCACCACCTAGAAAAGAGGCAGGTTTTCAAGGCTGTTTTAAAGGCAGACAAGGTTAGGGCTACATGGATCTCTTAGGGAACACAGTGACAGAGAGTAGGTGCACTGATAGAGAAGGTCCTGTCAGATGTCATTGTTTAAAAGGCAGGACCCAAAGCATGCCAACCCAGTCAGTTTATTTATTCATTTGTTTCATTCATTCGTTCATTCATTCATGACTATGCAGATAACAAAGAAACTTTAACACTGAGCAGAATAAAAGCAACAATTTTATTAAAACAAGAAACTAACTAAAACTGCAATGGGGCTTAATAAACCAAATATCCAGAAATCTGTATTGTTCCTGTTACCCTATAAATCCACACAGCCTTGGGAATACAACTGGGGATCTCTAGTAAATGTTGAAGTCACAGCCAACTTTACTGAAGCCTGAAATTTTCATCAGGTACAATATACTCTCCATTCAGCTTACCCAGTTCCCTGCTGTAACTGAGTCTACAGATGGGCAGCTCTTATGGACATCAATAATCTTCCTTGGATAGATCTGCATATGAAGCTGGGTTTTGAAATTAAGATTTTATTTCTTTACTAGTTTTCTCCCTGATTTTGAGCTTCAAAGCAAAAGGATACAGTGCTTCAATATTCTTTCAGGCAGTCCCCTCTACTTGGCTAAAAGATTATTTCATGTTACTGCTTCAGGTACAAATATCTTATATAGTTCAATCAACCAATCAAATCAATCAATCAGAATAGAGCTGGAGGGGATCTTGGAGGTCATCTAGTCCAACCCCCTGCTCAAGCAGGAGACCCTATACCAGTGATGGCGAACCTTTTAGACACTGAGTGCCCAAACTCTGCACGCGCACATGCCCAAACTGAAATGTGTGTGCGTGAGAACACATGTGTACATGTGCGGACATGTGCACACACATGCACAAATGAGCATATGCGGACATATGTGCGAGCATGAGTGGACAGGTGTGCATGCATAGCAGAGACCCAAAGACCAGCTGGCCGAACACCAGCAGCGTGGCAAGAGATAAGATCTTTTTCTTTCATGAGCTTCTGTTTCGCTGTTTGCAGGGAAACAGAAGCTCACGAAAGAAACGCCACGGAGATCTGACTTAGGGCAATGGCACATGTGCTAGCAGAAAGGGCTCTGTGCCATAGGTTCACCATCACGGCCCTATACCATCCTAGGTATATACTAAGAACCTATATCATTCTAGGTTCTAGGCTCACAACTATATGAAATCCCAAAATTACTGAATGAAATTTTCAGACTTCCTGTTACTGAATGAAAAAGAATGTTATCTAAAACTGCTGATTTTCCCTGACTGATTTGAATTCAATCCAGCTCTTTAATATTGTGACAATGTACAAAGAAGGGTATTGGGGTAGAGAAAATGGATCGATTCAGCTTTTAATTTTAACCATAACACTTCCTGTCTCGTGTTCTATTTGAAATGTTTCCTTGTTCAGCTTCCAAGAATTGCCATGGGTTTATTACCCCAAATCTGAAACACAAAGTCTTTAGTTCCATTGGTTCAAATGAATATTTTTCCATTAATAAACAAAGGTTTCTATAGGGGTACCATGTTAGTCTGCTGCTGCAAAACTCAACATATTTGAAAAGCAATAAATTTAACGTAGTATAAGCATTTGTAGAAAATAGTTTACTTTATCCAATGTAATAAGCATTGAACTTATTTGATAAAGTACACAATACTCTAGTCTATGGAACTTTGTACCATATTAAAACTTTGTGTCTGTCTGTATGTGTACACACATACACACACACATATATACATGCACATATAATTTACTATTTTCAATTACAATTGGCTAACTTGCTCAAGATGATAGGAATTGAACTCCTAAAGTCCTTATGGGCAACATTTAATTCAGTATTTCAGCTTTCCAGATTTGCTTCTGCCTTGTCATTCCTTTCATCGAATTTTACTTCATAAACTCTTTAGTGTAGATAGCTATCTTTTTTATGCTGCTCTGCAAAATGTCAAGTAATTCTGTGGCATGAAGCTTTCATGCAATATTAACATGCCATACAAAATTGCAAAATAAGCATGGCTAATAAAATAGTACTGCTAGCCAATAAATTCCAGTTAAAACCAGTGTATCCACTACAGGCATTTAGAAATGGAACTGACTTTATCTGCACAGAACATTTAACAAAAAAGAAGAAAGAGGAATGGGAATTGGGAACATGCCAAAGAAAGATGTTCAATACTAGGATGTGAGAAGGTACCGTATTCCTTTCCATACCCATTAAAAGTTTAAACACTAAGATTAATTCTTTGAATGTCACTGGAAACAAACATATGGCTAGAGAGATCTTCTACATTGGTATGATAATTAAAAAAAAACTTTCCATTACTTTAAAAGCAGTTTGATAAGATGTATTCTCAAATATTCTAGCTGTGATATCAATATAGTAATGAAACTCTTGTTCTCATGACCTATAACTAGGCAAAATGGTGCATCAGAAGACAACAATTTTTGAACCAAGCTCCCTTAAATGGGATAACTTATAGAATGTATCCCAAATCCAGGATACAGAAGTCTCAAGAGAACAGTATTGGGAGAGTTCTGGCTGCTTCAATGCAATGGGTTCCTTCTGTGCTGCTGCTGTGGTCATGTGATCTTCCCTTTTCAAGGGAAGAGGAAATTTCTGATGCTCCCTGCCAAATTTCCACAAGGAAACTCAATGGGAAAGCCAACAGGATATTAGAAGTTGCTTCGACTCCCACTGCTTTTTTGTCCACCATGATCATTCTGTTTCTCTGTTTATGTAAGGAAATATCTCTGAAATGATGATCCAATGGGGACACAGGTTATCTAATTATAACTTTTCTCCAAAAAGAAACTGACCTCCAGTTCTGCAACAATTTTAGATTTAAAATATCCCTGCAACAGCCTGTCCAAAGCAGGTTGAATTCTATTTCCTTGGATAGATTAATAATTGGCCATCTTTACCTTGTATTGAAATTCTGCCTTCTGTTCTAATCTCATTACTAGCTTCAAGAACTGGTATTCATACATTGAGAACATGTACTGTTCTGTCTTCCACATATGGATAGTTCCTAACTCCAACTAAGTATTCATTCTTCATTTGTGTCAAACAAGGAAAGGAATGGAACAGATCCTGTGGAACATCAGAGAATAAGTACTTAGTACCCAATCTCAGCAGTCTTTCTGGAATCTGCCTATAAAGTACCAGGCCCATCTATTCTTATTTTCATTCAGATCAGGTAATCAGGAAGGGTGCCATGATTGATTGTACTTAATGCAACTAAAAGGTCCAGAAGAATCAATATAGATGTTATTCTCCTGGCCCAAAAATACAACCAAAATGTTGTAGAATGCAGAAAAACCCAGAAAAATCAATGTTGCCCAAGACACCTTGAGATGAATAACCATTCCCACCAAGCATCTTGCTAATAAAATGAGATTTGCTAAATGAGTTATTAGAAAAAGACTTAAAACCCAAGACCTAAGGATTAGTAATTGTTATTTGGATGTAACTTTGTTTTAGTTTCAGGAGAATGACTCTTGGGCTTGTTAAGAGTCTTTGTTTTTGTCAGCAATCTCTAACAGTTCTGAGCAAAAGCTTTCATTTCCAATTTAGCATTATATTAAAACCTGGACAAAACTTATTTCTTAATTACAATTTAGCGAAATAAGTCAGAATAATAAGTAATAATAAATCTGTTGTTTGGATACAACACCAAACAGTTAATTGAAAAAAGAATCAGAGGAGGATACAAGGGATCATATTACAATATTTTACTCCCACATAACACTAAGCAAGTAGAGTGCATCTTTTGAGGAGGGGATTAATGGGACACTTAACCTACAAGGGGTATGCTATAACACAATTAATTAACATGATTTATATAAATCAGTCAGTGTGACTCACATAAAAATTATAATTCAGTGGCAATATATAGAAGGGTTTTGGTGGCTCTGCCTACAGTCGTGAGTTGTAATGGACAACCTCGGCAAGCCATTAAGTGTTTTGAATTTCTTCTGTCCTATTCCTTATGGAGTTAGTCTTCATTTGATTAGCAGAGTAAATAATTGTAGTTTCTGATAAAAATAAGCCAGGATATATAGCAAAGGTAAAGCAAGCTCCACATGCTGAAATATCATAACCATCGAGACCTTAAGTTCCCTTTCTCTGCTGAAAGGAATTTCAGGTCAATAACCAACAGATACAAGATAGGTAGGAGACGACTCATGGTTCCCAGTTCATCTGATTGCCTTCAAAAAGACTGAAAGAAATGATCGTCCCCTCAGGTTCTACAGAACACCAACTGTCAATATGTATCAGTGGTGGGTTTCTATCGGTTCACCCTGATTCGGGTGAACCGGTAGTGGTGATGGTGGGAGGCTCCACCCATCCACCCAGACGTCATCATGGATGCTCTGCGCATGTGCAGAATGTTCTGTGCATTTTTTGCAGGTACTCCAGGAAAGAAAGGAAGCGAAGAAGAGAAACAACCAGCCAATAGTGTGCCTGCACCCGCATTATTGGCAGCTTATTTACTTCATTAAAGGGTCAATTGGATAAGTACATGAAGGCTGGGAATAAGTACTGAGAAAGTTTTTGATGTTTCTTGCACAAACATATCTGTTGGCCATCCCAAAAGATCTATAGAACAGATGCACTGGAGGGCCTACCTTTGTAAGCTTTTGACATAACTATATTTAAAATTATATTTATATTTTTAAATTAGCAGTACAAAAATGGGGAAAAAAACCAATTTGGCTTGCTTGAACAAAGAGAAACATAAACTGCAATGCAGCAAATGAAAATAGGGGAAATTATGTTCATTAGTTTTTATCAAATAAGAAAACATAATGAAGATTCTCTTCATTTTATATTACCAGGAAATTTCTGATGCATTTTAATTACTTGTCATGCCATTTATTTTTTTGATCTTAGCCCTGTTCAGCTATGGTCAAATGCTACAGCTGAACAGGGCTTCTGACATTACTTCTGGTATTATACCTGCATTTTAAGAAGACAGTGTCAGTAACGAATAATATTCTTGGTCCTCAACTCCAAACACATATAGAAGCTATCTACTGAATTCCTAATTAAAATGTTTTTTAAAAGCTTGTGTCATTTCAGGTCCAGATTATGATTCAGTTTTTATGAATCATAAGAAAACTTTCAAGTTACACTTTGCAAATGAGAAGAAATGCAGAGAAATATGTATCCAACATATCCAGCTATG
This sequence comes from Ahaetulla prasina, assembly GCF_028640845.1. NCBI lineage: Eukaryota > Metazoa > Chordata > Lepidosauria > Squamata > Colubridae > Ahaetulla > Ahaetulla prasina. Next base: position 244,984,443 of record NC_080540.1, on the reverse strand, counting down.
GTTTTACCAGAAGACTGTTGCTCTGGTTACTTGACAAATATTCCAGCTATGCACATATATATGCCTGTATTAAATAAATTGTTTTGTTTTGAAAGGCAGGGACTTCTATGATAATTTTCTTCAAATGCTACTCAATCATTTATATGAATTAGCAAGTAAATTGCATGCATGTGTATGTGTAATAAACAAGCTAACTGAACTTACTTTACCAATTAGGTATCTTAGCTTCCCCTTCATTTTATATATTAAGTTGTAGCATTAAATGTACACAGTTATGGATCTGGATAAATAATGTATGATTCTCAGAACAAACCAGAAGACATGTCTGTTTCCTCTTCGCACTGAATAGACCAGACCGAAGCCATGCTGGCCCGATGTTTCCTCTTCGCATTGGGTAGACTGGGCCAAAATGATGGGGGCTGTCCCCTTACATTTTCCAGGATGGGGATGGCCCCATGGGCCGGATCCAACCACATCATGGACCAGATCCAGCCCATGGTCTTTGTGTTTGACACTCCTGAACTAGATATTCCAGGATTGAAAAAGAAGCTGACTTGCTTTCTACAATAAAGCATATGTAACTGCAGTCTTATTAATAGTGTGATTCTTCATTTTTTGCTCATGTTTTAATAAACCTTCTTATAGGAACTCCATCTATCTCTAGTGACCTTCTAAGGAAACTGAATCTTAAGTAATAATTTGAGTGATAATTATTTGCCCTTGAAACTGAGGTTCTCGTTCAATATTGACATAATCAGTTTTACCAAGGCTGATTATAGCCTTGTTGTTCTAATTGATTTTAAAAATATTATTGTCTCAATGTAGTAAATTAGAAAATTAAAAACATTATTAGTAAACAAGAATGCAGAATCCCACAATAAGCGTCATTTGGTATTTATTGCTGAACAAAGCTTTCAGCCTTCCCCAGAACTCCTTATAATTCAGTGACAGCACTGAGGATAACTATAAATAAAATTTCTCATTTTTTGTTTATTCCATGTGCTATTTTATGAGTTAGCCTGATAAAGGGTTAATTAATTATTAATTGTGTATTTTTATATTTTAGGGGGCTAGGAAAATTATTAATGTAAGATGTAATTATCATTCAGCCTGGAAACTTCTATGGACATGTATATAACATATAACAATACTGATCTTTGCAATTTATTTAATATAATAAGCAATATTATCCAACCTTTGAAGTTGCACTTCTAATACTCTTCATTGTACAAAAGGGCATTAGCTGAGCAAAGTACATTTATGCATGCTTGTATCTGAAGAAGGGAGAATAAAATCAATGGGACTATTTGCTTGACTAAAGTAAAAACCGTAACTCCTGCCTCTTGCAGAAGACAAGATCTAAATCCTTTTGACATGCGATGAAAATGAAAGTTCAGCATCCCCATCAATTCAGCATCAAGTTTCTCAGTCAGCCAAAACTGAGACAGAGAAGAAATAAGTTTCTGCCTTATTATAAAACAGAGTCTGAATATTCAGATTGCAATATAATTTGGGCAGTCATTATACTACTGGTTCAGTTGAACAAGCAATTCTTGTGTTAGATTTCTTTTCCTAAAAAAGCATTTTAGCATAATATGATGACACAAAATGAATGCCCACAGATCCACAAACAAAAAGTGTCCTTCAACCTCCCGTCTTTAAAAAATGGGTGGTGCTGACAGCAAAAATCTTAAATTATCTCAGGATTAGAAGTGTACCATTTTGTTTCTTATTAAGAGTGAACCATTCTGATTTCACAGAATGCAACTTCAAAAAATAAATTAGCACTGTTCTCTCTTCAATTCCGCAGCTGGATAGACTCTTCTACATTATGGAACAAATGTCTTCTGTCTACTAATCCAAAGCCCATTTCTTTCGGCAGTTAAATAAACACTGTGATAAGAGCACTAGAAGACATAGACTATTTAAGCTATATATACTTCAAAATGCAAATCTGGCAAGTCAGAATCCAAATTCAGCAATACTATAATTTACTTAAAAAATTCAACAACTAGTTTTCATTAATGAATAATAATACACTATTTTCAGATAAATATAGCAAATACATATTTTATCAATATTATTTCAAGATTTATGTGCAACAATGTTACTATATTGTTAATTTAACCTGTTTTGTAATGGTTGAGATTCTGATTGTCAACAGCTTTGATTGTAGTCTTCCTCCTTCTTCTTTATTTTGGATGGTTATTTTTTTTTTTAGTTTTAATCCTTTGTAAACCATTCAGAGTTGTAATTTACAAACTGAGTGGCCATGTATAATTTTCCCTCCTTTTTACGACTCTTAATACCTTGTTTTGGGCTGGAGTCAGGGTGACAGAGTGGAGCTGAGCGTTTACTTGCCAGATGCCCTTCCAGATGCCTATGCGGAGTTTGTTTGCGCCCTGATAGAGAAACATCTGCCACTGTCTAGGATTGAAATCTCAACCTTCTAAGTGGGATGCACTGCTCATGGCCATATAAATTGATTAAATAAACAAAATAGTTAAGTATTATTACACATTTTTTAAAGCATTTAATAAATATGAAGTAATCAAAAAAAGCCAGGCTACAGTCTCTCAAACTCCCTTTTTAATGTGAGGTTTCAGATATGGCAAGAATTAATTAATTGATTACATGCCATCAAGTCATTATGAACTCCTTGCACCCACAAAGGTAGATTTTTCTCCATAACAATTTACCCTAACCTGTTTTTTCAAATCTCCCAATTGTGCACTCATCGCCACTGTAACTGAATCTCTCCATCTTGGTTTTGGTTGTCTTTTTCCCCCCCTCTTTCCTTCTCTACTTTTCCCTGATTTAGAGCCTTTCCTTATCCCCGTCTATGACCCTAATAAAGATATGACTCAACTGCTTGTTCCTTTACTGTTGATAGTTGGTCCTAAAAGGGCAGTCATGCTCCACCCTTCAAAATCTTAATTGTCAGTTCTAAGGATAATTATAGCTTTTTGTTTTACTTCCACCTCAAAGAAGATGAAACTTGATGACCTGCATGAACATTTAAGGATGTCCTCAAAGCTAGTGCTTGCTACTAAGCTGAACATAAAACTTCTTGTCTATACTGCCCAGGGTCCTTCAGAAGTTGCATATTTTTCATCCTTGTTCCTATCAGATTGTTCTACAGTGAAGATTTACAGTCCTCTTTTTCACCATTATGAATTTAGTGCCCATGTCAAAGGCAACGGTGGCTACTTGTTCCTGTGGAACTACAATTCCCAACAATTGCAATCAATATAGCCAATGCAAGGGATGACAGAAAGTGCAGTTCAGCAAACCTTCAGGACTACAAATGTCTTATCTTTGTTTTATAGAATAACATTATTACAACAGTGAATAATCATCTGCAGGATTTCCCCTTATACAGCTTCTGTGATAGAAACAGATTTGATTGAAACAAGTTAAAAGTCCTGCATTCATAAAATAACAAACCAAATTTATAATAAATGAAGATGAATTTAAAAATACTTGAAACTCCTATGCTTAAGGACCTGATTACAAGGAATATTGGCTACTAAGGAGTTATATAAATAATGCATCCCAAATCTTATTAGCTATTTATACACGTCCCCTGCAAGTCTTGAAGCTGGTTTATTTGCACCATGGGCAGCATAGCCCTACTACGTGCTGAAGTAGCTGTTTCTAAAATAATTAGACAAATTGTATGTTTCAGTGTGTTTATGAACGGTAAGAACACTAAAGTATTTCAATCTGATCAGACCCAAATAATTTTTCAGTTGCTAGAAAGCCACAGCTTCTCATAAATCGATTTGGAATCCAGTCCGGTGCTCAAACTTGTCTATGCTTCACTTGGCATAAAATTATTCAAGGTCCGCATTACAGCCTCATCATTTCCCTGTCAGATGACAGATGAGGCTGATGGCTTATGCTTCAGCTGTCACCAGAGCACCCATGAAGAACTAGCAAGCAGCTAGAGAACTATTTTAAAGACCAAATCTTACTGTCTTGCATGGTCTAACAGCACAGATGTTCAGCTACATTATCTTCAGATGCTTGTTCTACATTGGCTAAGACAGGGATTGCCCACCTGTTCAGGTGAACTATCATAACATTTTTGGCATGAAAACCAATGATTTTTTTTAAAGTTTAAAATCTCAATAATTGAAAATTTGTAAGATTGTGATGATCTCTCTACTGAAATATGATTTCTCATATGAAACTCAAAAGTTCTCATGTAAGACCAGGAACATTGTACAAAGTTTGACTTTAAAAAAAAAAAAACTTTAAAAAATGAGGGTTTAAAACTTGCCTCTGTTCTCAACCAGTGATGTATTCTTGGACAAACTATTCCTTCTCAGACCCATTCTATAATACAGCAAGGACAACACTAACATATAGTACAAGGTCACTCTAAGGACATGGTCAGATGCAAAAAGAGGACAGGACTGAAGAGGGCATTTTCAAAAGTGTATTGTCATTCAGGAAAATTATGCATTTCACAGAGCTTCAAGTTGTACGTTTGGGGCTATAGAGGACATAAAATATTGTCATTTTGCATAAATCCTTGCAATTTTGCATACATCATTATATAAGTAGTACTAAAAATCATAAGCTTCAAATCCGACTACACACAAGAACCTACATGTGGATGTGGAATAATTCCATCACATACTTAGTTTAATACAGGGATCAGTCATCATAAGAACTCTGTAGGGACTTCCAGGAATAAATGGGAAACTCTGCTAAAAGCAGAGCTGACAGTTGCAGCAGAATGAAAGCCAATGTGAAGACCTTCTCTTCATAATTCTTCTCCAGACAAAGAGAGAACTTGAGATGCCACAATTGCTCTAGACAGTTGCTCCATCTCCTACAAGATAGTAGTCTCCAGTGGGTTTAGAGCTATGAGAAATGAGGAAATAGTCATGTTGCTCAAACCATGATTAGTAGCTTTAAAAGAATACTGGGTTCACATACTTCCTTTTCTAAGGAAGTGAAAGATATTTGTGACAAAGAACTCAGAACTTAATTTTTATGGACAAAACAGACTGTATCTGGAAATGGATTTAAAAATAGCAGGCTGAAACAATGATATCAACAACAATTTATTATTATTACAGTCTTAGACCAGAGACCAGAGCAAAATAATATATATATATATTGAGATAGAAAAACGCCCACACAGCATGAACAAACGAGATGATACCTCCTGCCTACCAGCCATTTGGAAACCTGCCCTTATTGACAAACGAGTCCCTAACACGAGGAATGACACCAGACCCACACTCACGAGGTCCACACAGGATGTCACCACTGCACATCCACCCAGAAAGCAGACCCAAACCCACACTGATCATGAAGCACGACCAAGAACCAGAAGCCAGACCACAGCTGCTACATTAGCCATTTCAAACCCCTCCAATCCATACATGCAGCAGACTGACACCCACTATGAAGATGTAGCACGACCACAAAGCCAAACAACAGCTATGCAGCTCACCAGCTCAAGTCCCTCTGCAACACAGACTAAACTGAGCACAACCAAGCCCCCACCCAAACAGGACACACCCCCAGCCAATCAGAGCACAAAAAAACCCCCAGCCAATCAGAGCACAGCCAAACTCCCACCCATTCAGTTCAAACCCCCACTAGCAGTTAAAAGGAAGAAACAGCTGCGATCACACATTGCTCCCAGAAGCACGAAGCTGAAGCCTGAAGATGAGCATCGAAACGTCGCCAAGACACTTCCAATTTTACACGGGAGAAAACCCGAACAACCAAAGACCTATATACAAACACCCGTGAAAACCTCAGAAAACAAATATATATATATATATATATATATATATATATATATATATATATATATATATATATATATATATATATATATATATATATATATATACAGACACACACACACACACACACACTTAAAAATTCTAGTATAAAATAATAAATAACAACTAAAATCTATAATACAATCCAGTGTCAATTATACATGGTCTGACTATACGATAGTTGCAATCCAGATAGGATCCTGCAACATTATCCTGGGACTCGTATATTTGCCTTCATTCGCTTTAAGAATCTGTTTATATATAAGAGATGAGACATGGGAAGAAGATATTGTTGTATTTTAAGAGAGAATGATAAGTTACTAAAATTGTGTATACTTGTGATGAAGGGATAAGTCATTTCTTTATATATATTTTTCTCTTTAGTATATTCTTATTTCTTCCTTCTTTTTAAAGTTGATATATTTCCTCTTTCTGCACTTTCTTCTCTTTCTTACTATTCTTTTTAGCTTGTATTAGTTATCTTTTTTAATTGTAATGTTTAATAAAATTACTATTAATGCAAACAGAACTATGCAAATAGACATCAATTATCATTTTTCCCTTCAATATTTTCCTACAATAGCTGTGTCTAATTTTTAGGGACTGCCTGCAGAAGTCCCTGAGGTTTTTTTAGCAAGGTTTCCCAGAAGTGGTTTGCCATTACCTCTTTCTTAGGGCTGAGAGAGAGAGAATGGCCAAAGATCACCAGCTGGGTTTGTACTTAAGAGGGACAAGACTTCATGGTCTCCTGATTTTCTAGCCTGATGCCTTAACCACTACACCAAACTGGCTCTCATCCATTATAGTAGCAATTAATAAACTAAGATCTTAATGATACCCAAAGTATGCATGTTATATTAATAAGGGAAATCACAAACTGGGCATAAATGAACTTTTCTCTTGTTGCTTCTCATACTTAAAAAACTGAAAAGAAAATCTTTTAATGCTGAAGCAATTATTCTGGAGGTGAGCATTCAAAAGCCAGGGTTCAGAGTAAGATATGTTATTTTTTGAATTAATGACCATACTACACAATCCTCTGAATACTTACTCAAGACCTTTTCCAGATGCTATAATTTTCCTCAAAAGGCTTTTCAGCTAAGGCTGAATTAACCAAATTCCATTATCGCAGCAGGCACTTCACCGGCTATTGTAGGGAACTGCTATTCACTACAATAGCACTTAAAAACAGTAGATGTATTTCCTGGAAAATTAATTATTAAATAATCATTCTTCCAAGAAATAACTCTGTTGCACCTGTTTTGCTATAAGCACACTACTGTGCTAGAGAGTGGCAAGTAGGAACGGTGTGGAAATGTCACAGACATTTACCAAGTTCTTCTATTATGACATTCTTTATGTCCTTTAAAAAATGTTTGAACTTGCCTTTGTCCCCCTCCCTTGAGGCTTTTACAATTCATGAGGGCAGCAAACTTATTTTAAATACAGATGTCTTATATAATGAATTGCTGCTACGTGCAATCATGTCCTGCTGAACAGGGACATCATTTCTAATAGCTGATGCAAACAAAAAGCCAGAAAACACAGGAACCCCCCCCCACTGTCACTCCAATGAGGGCCCACTCTTTCAATTTAAAAAGTCACTGAGAGTTTTTTGAAGGTTCTGCAGGAGAAACAGTAGTCTTAAGACAGGAAACCCTTATCCCACATTTCTTCGATTCCAGAATGAATGGCATCAACCAAGGGCCCGCATTCTTAATTCTCATGAACCCCCAAGTACAAGCAAGTTCTGTCTGATTCAGACTCAGCTTTATGGCCATGGATTGCCAGTTTGGTAGGGATGCCTACGTAACAGCATTTCAATAATCAGTTAAAATTTGATGGAGAAATGCTGTGCAATATTTCCATTAATTAGACAACACTTAATTGCCTCTCAGCCTCAAAACAGTCCAGGCAAACCAACCCCTCACAGAAGGGGTATCATTAAAACCAATTTGGCAGGAAACAACAGCAACAATGGAACTTGATTTGGCAGGATGTTAGCCTTTGAATGTATATATATATACATATATTAAAAAAACAGTCTTCCCAAGGTGGCTTTCTAAGCGCCTTTACTTAGAATCGAGTTTGGTTGACAATCGAATTCTGCTCTTTACCATTTACAATTATGAATGTTTACGATTAGGAAGCAGGCTCTTGCATTTTTTTATTTTTTATTTTGCTATGTTTGCCTGGATTTGTCAGCAGTAGCTGGAGTGTGTTTTAACAGATGGGCTGCGTAGCAAACTGCAGGCTGTAAACCAGGGAGCTGGCTGGAATCCGCACTGAGCGGAATGCTCGTAAAGTTCACGGACACAGGCAGACTCAGACTTGTACACAATTCCGGAGAAGAGAACACACACATAGTACACACACAGTGGCCAATCTCTCCCACCCACCCCCACCAACCCAGGGGAAGTTCAAGACTTGGCATTCGGAACTGCATTCTTGTTACACACATTATGGCCCATCATTTGGCATAAACAAAGGAAGGAAAACAAGAATACTACATCCATATCATTCATCCCTCCAGAGGCACTTACATGCACTCATACAAAGAAGCAAGCAAGAGATACGCAGAAATACTATCTGACAAGCACCGACAACATTTGCTGTCAACATTTTAAACATTTGCACATGGGGCGGCCGGGCGGGGGGGGGGGGATCCAAATGCAACTATCCAAAAGAGAAGAAAGAACAAAACAAACTGCAGAAATAAAGGACAGTTCCTTTCTTCCTCCCCCCTCTCTCTCCAACCCCCCACTATTCTTGACAGTTGCTATTCTAGGACAGAAGGAAAAGACAGATCAAGGTGGGGTGACATTTTAGCTCAGGCTATTTAGCTTCTGTCAGCTTGTTTTTGCAACTAAATTGTTGCCATGGGAAGGGTTATATTTGTATACACAAGGGCATGCCCGCTTTTAATATATAGGTGGGTGCACCATGTGAATAAAAATGCACAGCATTTAGAACACAAGACTTCTATCGCATCTGTCAGTTTCAGAAGCTTTCTACACATCCGCATTTTTCTTTAGGGAAGACATTTATCCAATTACAGTCAGAAACATTCCCAGCGCTGGTTAAGCCTCCCTAACCTATTCCCCCTTGGAGTCACAGAATCTACACCTAAATATTGGGATGATAATTATTGCAAAGTGGGAAAAGAAGTCACTTTTTTTTGAGGGGGGGAAAACTTTTCCTCTTCCTACCCACTTGTAACTGATTTTATTTATTTTCTCCACCGTTGCCCCGTCTACTATTTGTATATGATCATGCCAGAAAAACTAAATCACACCAGGTTCAATCAAGGAGATAGAAAGTAACGAGGGTTTTCCTCCTCGGATAGCAACCTTTCCCCATTATTACTACTACACGGAGCCCACTGACACTATTATAGGTGGAGAATAAGTTGTAAGAACAGTTAACAACCCCCAAATCTGGCGGTGGCAATGCGAACTCCGGGCTCTGAGCAATTGAACCCCGAGCCTTCCAGTCCACCGAGACCGATCGCCTAAAGCCGAGCGAGACCCCCAGGGCCTGCCTGATGCGGGGACTCACCCTCCTCCGGCGCTCGCACACCCCCTGGTCATTCCTCGCGAAGGGTCCCGCTCTCAAGCCGCCGTTCTCCCGGCTTTGGGCAGCCGCATCATTCGCCCAAGCCAGCTGGAGGGGCAGGGATCCCAACACGCAGGGGCGTCCCTCTCGCCCAGCCCCTGCCAATTCATTGACCTCTGAGCGAGCGCGGCCAGACTCGGCTACGCGGCCGGCAGTGGGAAGACCGGGGTGGGAGGAAAGGGGCGGGGCAGGGGGCGGGGCGGACTATGCAGAGTGGCAGCCGCCGATTTCTGTTCGCCCGGCTGGGGGCATTGGACTGGACCAGGGGCGGGCGGGAGCTAGGAGAGCGGGAGGACAGATGGCTTTTGGGAAGAAGGGGACCCCTAGTGGACAGAAGGCGGAAGCGCACTTGGGTTAGGTCATCCGGCCAAGCGTCAGGTAGAAAAAGCGTGATGATGGTGGGGTGGGGGGAGGCTTCGTCCGCTCGGTGCATTTGCTGGAAGGCTGCCGTTTCTCACCGCCTCTTTCCAGGCTGGAAGGGCAAAAATCTTCCGTTTGGCGGAGCCCTGGGTGTGGCATCGCTACTCCAGAGTAAAGGAGATTCCTTTCTTTCAGAACTGAACTTCTTGCATCTACCGGAGTTTCTGCTTCGTGCACCCGAGTTTCTTTTTTCCTTTCTTGTTTTCTTTGAGTGTTTTAAAGTATTGGTTTATTAGGGATTTGGTTGGGGTTTTTCTTTTGGGTCCCTATGTATGGCGGTCTCAGTTTTGGATGTGAAGCCACTAAGTAGCTAGATGCAGAAGGGTCTGCTGTAGTTGAAAATAATAAAAAAAAATACGAGTTGATCTGCATTTTAAGAAGCGGCTTAAAATGCAAACAGAGACTTCAAGAAAACGAGAAGTTCCCATATATTTCTGAAGTACTGATGGTGTAACCTTAGCAAAGGTTCAAATGACTTCTTCCAGATCCTCATTGGGCTCAGTATCTTAATTATGGTTGGCTTTTTAGCTGATTTTTTAAAAAGCGAAGTCAGATAACAGAGTTGGAAGGGACCTTGCAGGTCATCTAGTACAATTCCCTGCCCAAGCAGGAGACTCTACATCTGCCTCTACCTAGGATCGAACTCACAACTTTCTGATTTTGAAGTAAGAACTCCACCTTTAGACCTTATTAGTATTTGGATAGTACCACTACAAAATCCCAAGGCTATAAATAAACTAAACTGTAAGAGCCAAATACACACCTTGGAAGAAGAATGACAACCTATTGCCATGTTGTTGCCAAAAATGCTACCTAGATTTCACTTTTGTCCTATTTACTTTATTCATTAACCACTTTTTGATCCTTAAAATTAGCCTCCACCATAGGAGTCTTCATCAAAACTTTTTGCAAGCGCAAGAAAAATGTCACATAACCAACCATTGATGATCTCAAAAAACCAACAAGTTTATGAAATAGAACTTACCATTGCAGAATTCATTTTCTTCAAATGGTTTGCTTACCTCTTCACACATCTATGTAAAACAAGCAACTGGTGTACTTTCTGGGTTTCCCTCTTGTCTGTTTCTGCGTAGTCACTGAAGCTACAGTAATTCTGCAGGTGATATGTCCAGCTATGTTCTGTTTCTGTGTATCAGTCTGCATTGATTTAAGGAAACTGACATTGAGGAAATACAGTTGCATGCAAAACTGGTCAAATTTATGTTGCAATGAACCCCTAAGTGAATGTAAGCTCACACAACCACATCCATGGCACAAAAGTAAACACAGCCTCTTTCTGCACTTTCAGCACAGACAACAGTGTGCAATTGTTTACAGATACAAATGTTGAAATCTTCTATATTCACTATTTTTTAAGAATTCCATGTAATTTCCTAATAGTGTTTTTTGCTGTTGCAATTGTTATCTGGAAGAATACCCATCAGTGGTGGGTTGCTACCGGTTCAGCCTGATTCAGGTGAACCGGTAGTAGCAGTGGTGGGAGGCTCCACCCACCCGCCCTGATGTCATCAAATACGCTCTGCCCATGCGCAGAAGTGGCATGTGCGTGAACCCACCACTGATACCCATACATATACTGCATTTTCACTGCTTTGTAAGAATGAACTATCTTTACTTTCAAATGTTGAGATAGCTGTTTAGCATGGTGTTGAAAATTGGTAGAAGAAAAATCACAACCTGAGAACTCAGTGTTTTGTCATCTGTGGGACTTTCTTCCTTTGGCTGATTTTCAGCCTAATGAGTCAATTACACTTTGGAGCTTTATTAACAACTCTCTAGTAAAAAAAAAAAATGTACTGAACTACCTGGAAGGATATTTGTTTGCACCTGCCAAATTTACTAATTTATTTTGATTCTGCAAACACCTACACATAAATACTAATTTAAATTGCAAACCAATTTCATATTTGTATTTTGTAATTTGTAGAGGCTGTACAGCTTCTCTAGTCTCGTAAGGATTCATTGAAACCTTTAATTTGACCCCCATTTTTGTATGTAACTTTGTGTACATTTTATATATTTAGTTTGTATAGCTGTCTATCACACCCAACGTGATTCTGGGCAGCACACATTAAAGTATGTGTGTCATCATCACCACCATCATTTTAGCCATTGTGTATCCACTGAAGTATGAAGGCCTCTTCCGCATATTTCCAACCAATACGGTCCTGAGATTTCTTTTGCCAATTAGGCCCACAATGCTTGCTGATGTTGTCACTCCATCTTGTTTTAGGTCTCTTTCGTGAATACTTTTAATCAAGCGGGATCCATGACTGCCATCAGTTCTTCTTGCTATGTCACCAGAACATTTCCATTCTTTTAGTCTCTAAATGATATTGTATATTTTTTCTTGTTCTCTAATCCATATGCCGGTTTTTCTGTTTTGTCTTGTAATGACGATCATGTAATTTTTCATGGCTCTTTATGCCACTTGTATCTTTTGTATCGATTGTGAGGTTAGTGTCTAGGTTTCACTGGCATATGTTAGAACAGGTAGCAACACACACCGATCGAAAACTTCTCTTCAGGTATAGGGAGAGTTGTGCATGAAGTGTTTGTGTATTCCTCTAAAAAATTACAGGTTCGTTATGGAAATCTACTACAATACTAAACTCTATTTTCAAAAAATACCTTATATCTTCACTACAGAAAATCAGATCAATAAAATATTTGCACATAAGCATACTACAGGCTGTGTTCTCAGTATGTCCTTTGTGTACATGACTGAGTTACGCATGGCTAATAATTCTTTTAGTAGTCAGAACTCTCAGTGAAATGGCGTTTGAGAGGACAGACACTGTATGTCTAATTTAATCTATAGAATAGAATAACAGAGTTGGAAGGGACCTTGGAGGTCTTCTAGTCCAACCCTCTGCTTAGGCAGGAAACCTTACACCACTTCAGACAAATGGTTATCCAACATCTTCTTAAAAACTTCCAGTTTTAGAGCATTCACAGCTTCTGGAGCATTCACAGCTTCTGGAGGCAAGTTGTTCCACTGAGTAATTGTTCTAACTGTTGGGAAGTTCTAAGTTGCTTCTCTCCTTGATTAGTTTCCATCCATTGCTTCTTGTCCTACACTCAGGTGCTTTGGAGAATAGCTTGATTCCCTCTTCTTTGTAGCAACCCTGAGATATTGGAACACTGCTATCATGTCTCTCCTAGTCTTTTTCATTAAACTAGACATACCCAGTTCCTGAAGCTGTTCTTCATATGTTTTAGCCTCCAGTTCCCTAATCATCTTTGTTGTTCTTCTCTGCACTCTTTCTAGAGTCTCAACATCCTTTTTACATCGTGGCGACCAAAACTGAATGAAGTATTCCATATGTATATTAACAAACCATAGCATTAATTTTATGTTAAGATTGGGAAGACTGTTTTCTCTTCTTCTGAAGATGTCATTTCCCGATTATATTGCAAGTACTCAAAACTGATTAAAAACTGCAGTAGTAGTTGATATGCTAGGCCAGGGGTGTCAAGCTTACAGATTAACAGAGTTGGAAGGGACCTTGTAGGTCATCTAGTCCCCCGCTGAAGCAGGAGCGCCTATACCATTTCTGACAACTGGCAATCCAATCTTTTCTTGAAAGTCTAAAGTGATGAAGCTCCCACAACTTCTGAAGGGAAGCTGTTCCATTGGTTTGATTGATCCTACTGTCAGAAAGTTCCTCCTCATTTCTAAGTTGAATCTCTCCTTGGTCAGTTTCCATCCATTATTCCTTGTCTGGCCTTCAGGTGCTTTGGAAAACAGCTTGATCACCTCCTCTCTGTGGCAGCCTCTCAGGTATTGGAAGACTTATAATGTTTCCCCTGGTCCTTCTCTTCACTAGACTAGCATATACCCAGTTCTTGTAACTGCTCTTCATATGCTTTAGTCTCCAGTCCCCTAATCCTGGTTGCTCTCCTCTGCACTTTTTCTAGAGTCTCAGCATCTTTTTTATAGTGTGGTGACCAAAACTGGATGCAGTACTCTAGGTGTGGTCTTACTAGGGCTTTATAGAGTGGTATTAGTACCTCACTTGATCTTGATTGTATTGCTCTGTTAATGCAATTTAGGATTGCATTGGCTTTTTTGGCTGCCGCTGCACACTGCTGGCTCATATTTAGCTGGTTGTCCACTAAGACTCCAAGATCCTTCTCATAGCCACTGCTATTAAGCCTGGTTTCCCCATTTATATGTGTGCTTTTGGTTTTTCTTACCTAAGTGTAGGACTTTACTTTTCTCTACATTGAATTTCATTTTGTTAGATAGGGCCCAATGGTCAAGTCTGTCAAGATCCATCTGGATCTTAAGCGTATCTGCTAGGGTGTTAACTATTCCTGCCAGCTTAATATCATCTGCAAATTTGGTGAGTTCCCTTTCTATTCCCTCATCTAAGTCGTTTATGAAGATATTGAAGAGTACTGGGCCTAAGACGGAACTTGTGGCACCCCACTGCTTACTTCTCTCCATGTAGACTTAGACCTATTAAGGACTATTCGTTGACTATGGTTTGTCAGCCAATTGCGAATCCATTTGGTGGTGAAGCTATCTATCCCACTTTTTTCCAGCTTACGAAGAAGTAGGTTGTGGTTCACTTTGTTGAATGCCTTCCTGAAGTCTAAGTATATTATGTCCACAGTATTTCACTTGTCTACTAATTTAGTTACTATATTGAAGAATGAAATAAGATTGGTTTGGCATGATCTGTTTTTAACAAACCCATACTGACTGCTAGTTATTACTTTACTCATTTCTAGGTGTTGGCAGATCTAGTTTTTTATTATCTTTTCCAGTATCTTCCTGGGTATTGATATTAGGCTGATTGGTCTGTAGTTTCCTGGGTCTGTTTTTCTTCCTTTTTTGAAGATGGGAACCACATCAGCTCTTTTCCAGTCCTCTGGTAGTTCCCCAGTGTTCCAGGATTTTTGAAAGATGTGGTGCAATGGTTCATAGATGACATCTGCCAGCTCCTTTAGAACTCTGGGATGTAATCCATCAGGTCCTGGTGATTTGTTTTCATCAAGATCAGACAGGTGTTCTCTTACTATTTTTTTTTTTGCTTATTTTAACTTTTATTTCCAGTCTGTATTTTACAGTTATGTTTCTTGTAGGTTGAGCTATCTATAGTTTCTTTTTGCGTGAAGACCGATGCAAAGAATGAGTTTAGCAGCTCTGCTTTCTCTCTGTTGCCTGTTACTTTCTTGCTGTCTTCTCTCTTTAGTGGACCGACTATTTCTTTGGCTTTTTCTTGTTATTTATATGTTGGAAGAAACTTTTTTTGTTATCTTTGACTTTTGTTGCAAGTCTTTGTTCATTCTGAGCCTTTGCTTTCCTGACTTCGTCTTTGCAGATTCTGGCTGTCTGCTGATATCCTGCCTTAGTTATGTGTCCCTCTTTCCATTTTTTGTACTTGTCCTTTTTGTCTTTCAATTTGTCAGAGAGATCTTTGTGCAGCCATGCTGGTTTCTTCTTGGATTTTTTGTTTTTCTTTCTCAGTGGTATTGCGCTGGTAAGGGCTTTTATGATCATATTTTTCAGTTTCCAAAGATTCTTGAGTTGTTTTCCCTTTAGGATTTTCATCCAAGGAATCTTTCCCAAGTTCTGAGTTTATTAAAATCAGCTCTTTTAAAATCTAAGACTCTGGTATCATTTTGTTTTACTGCTTGTGTTGGCATTATATTGAATTCTAGTATGACATGGTCACTCTCACCCAAGGTTCCTGCAGTTTCAATTTCCTCAATCACTTCTCTGTTTGTAAGTATTAAGTCCAGTATGGCTGTCCTCTAGTTCCATTCTCTATCTTTTGGACAACAAAGTTGTCAGCTAGGTTAGTTAGGAACCTATTTGATTTTTCACTTGGTGCAGAATTAGTTTTCCATTTGATATCAGGGTAATTGATATCAATTGATATCAATTAAAATAAAATAAAATTGATATCAAAAGACTAGCCTTGTGGTGCGACCAAAACAATCTGGAACTGAACGCACTCAAAACCGTAGAAATGGTGGTAGACTTTAGGAGAAACTCTTCCATACTTCCACCTCTCACAATACTAGACAACACAGTATCAACAGTAGAAACCTTTAAATTTCTAGGTTCTATCATATCGCAAGATCTAAAATGGACAGCTAACATCAAAAACATCATCAAAAAAGGACAACAAAGAATGTTCTTTCTGTGCCAACTCAGTAAGCTCAAACTGCCCAAGGAGCTGCTGATTCAGTTCTACAGAGGAATTATTGAGTCTGTCATTTGCACCTCTATAACTGTCTGGTTCGGTTCTGCAACCCAACAAGAAAGACACAGACTTCAGAGGATAATTAGAACTGCAGAAAAAATAATTGCTACCAACCTGCCATCCACTGAGGACCTGTAAACTGCACAAATCAAGAAGAGGGCCGTGAAAATATTTACAGATCCCTCACATCCAGGACATAAACTGTTTCAACTCCTACCCTCAAAATGACACTATAGAGCACTGCACACCAGAATAACTAGACACAAGAACAGTTTTTTCCCGAAGGCCATCACTCTGCTAAACAAATAATTCCCTCAACACTGTCAAACTATTTACTAAATCTGCACTACTATTAATCTTCTCATCGTTCCCATAACCAATCTCTTCCCACTTATGACTGTATGACTGTAACTTTGTTGCTGGTAATCCTTATGATTTATATTGATATATTGACCATCATTTGTGTTGTAAATGTTGTACCTTGATGAAGGTATCTTTTCTTTTATGTACACTGAGAGCATATGCACCAAGACAAATTCCTTGTGTGTCCAATCACACTTGGCCAATAAAATTCTATTCTATTCTATTCTATTCTATTCTATTCTATTCTATTCTATTCTATTCTATTCTATTCTATTCTATTCTATTTGAAGTCCCCCATTACTATTGTAGTGTGTTTGTTAGTTGGTTGGCAAAAAGGATATCTATTTTTTCTGCTTGATTGGGTGCCCTATAGTATACACCTATGGCCATGTCATTTTCTTTGTCTTTTATGTTGCCCCCTATGCATTCTAGGAGGATGGCAGCCCACGGGCCAGATGCGTCACATGCAGGCCACACCCACCCCAGCTTTGAGAAGGGAAAAAAATGTCATGCAATGTCATGTGATGGCAACATGATGCCGCAAGTTTGACACCCGTGTGCTAGGCAATATATATTGTATACGCATAGGCTGCAGCTGTATTAATAGAAGGGGTAGGTTCCATTAAACCAAAGCTGAGTTCACTAAGGACATAGCTACTCCTTTTTGTGCTGAGCTCAGCCTAAGTTTTCCGTTCCAGCTGTGGTAAAGAGGATATTTCACAATACAGGTCATTTATGCACAGTCACTCATGCTCTCGTCACTTCTCGTCTGGATTATTGCAATGCTTTCTACATGGGGCTACCCCTGAAGTGCACTCGGAGACTCCAGTTAGTCCAGAATGCAGCTGCGTGGGTGATTGAGGGAGCTTCACGTTGCTCCCGGGTAACACCACTCCTGCGCAGTTTACACTGGCTACCTGTGGTCTTTCGGGTGCGTTTCAAGGTGCTGGTTACCACCTTTAAAGCGCTCCATGGCTTAGAACCCAGGTACTTACGGGACCACCTGCTGTTACCTTATGCCTCCCACCGACCCGTACGCTCTCACAGAGAGAGTCTTCTCAGGGTGCCATCCGCCAAGCAATGTCGGCTGGCGGCCCCCAGGGGAAGGGCCTTCTCTGTTGGAGCACCTACCCTCTGGAACGAACTTTCCCCCGGTTTGCGCCAACTACCTGACCTTTGGACCTTTCGCTGTGAATTGAAAACTTATTTGTTTACCCAAGCGTGACTGGCTTGATTTTTAAATTTTTAAATTTTTGATTTTTTAATAATTTTATTGGGGTATTTTAGTATCGGTCAATTTGACGGTTTTAATTCGGCCATTTATTGAATATGTATTTTAATTGCTATTTTAATTCTGTATATTTAATTGTTTTAATCTTGGCTGTACACCGCCCTGAGTCCTTCGGGAGAAGGGCGGTATAAAAATTTAAATAAACAAACAAACAAATAAACAATGAAGATGAATGAGTTTACAACTTTACTATGCTTTACTTATTTAAAATGCTGTAATAAAATAACAGAAATAATAATCAGAGGAACCAGGAGTATCAAAGCATTGGGATGAATAAGGGGAAGAAAAGATTTAAAGAGCACAGAAGGGAAAATACAAAAGGGTTATATTAATTTCCATTTACCAACATTTTATCATTGCCAAAGATCTTTACCAAAAGCTAATGATTAAATTTCCTACCGAAATATGTAATTTTTAGTGTTAATATCCTTTTAAAGATACTCAAGCCTGTTGGGAAAACAAGGATTCTTTGAGTAGTTCTTTTGGAACGCAAATTAGAAAAAGCCTTCAATCAGTTTAAGCTAGCCAGAGACTCAGTTTGAGTACTGCTGTGTACAGCATCAAGGCTTTATATAAAGTGCACTTATACTGATTATGATAACCTCTTCGCTTGTTGTGTCTATTAAATTTCCATGGGAGTAAAAGCAAATCACATCAGAGGCTATCACACACTGCTGTAGGCTTTTACCTCTTGGATCCACTTCTATGTATATTTAATGAGGCATCATTAACTAATAAGCCTCTAATGAAAGACCAATTATGAGGAAACAGAGATCACAGAACTGGAAAAGGCTCTGAAGATAATCTATTTCAACGATCCGCCTAGTTGTCTTTTTTCCAATATCGCCAAAAGGACTTTGGTCCAAATGCTGTTACTACTAGTACAGCATTTGAAATTTTTGATTGGCTTCCAGGAGCTATCAGAAGAAAATGCAAGCAATTCTCACAAAGAGTGGCCAGTTTTCATGGACTTATGATCACAATTGAGCCCAAAATTCTGTTGCTAAGTGACACATTTGTTAAGTGAGCTTTGCTCCATTTTATGACCTTTCTGTTGTGACAACTGTTAAATGAATCCCTGCTGTTGTTAAGTTAGTAACATAGTGGTTAAGTGAATCTGGATTTGCCCTGGATTGCTTGTTAGAAGATTGCAAATGGGATCACATGATCCCAGGACATTGCAACTGTCATAAATATTAGCCAGTTGCCAACTTTCCGAATTTTGATCTTTTGTCCATAAAGATGCTGCAACATTAGCAAGTTTGAAAAACAGTCGTAAGTCAGTTTTTTCAGTGCTGTTGTAACTTTGAATAGTCACTAAACAAATGGTTGTAAGTTGAGGACCACCTGGGCTGTCCTTAAGATCTAGGCAAGTTCACTCAAGTTAAAACCTTTTGGATGCATTGAATTCCAAGCCAACAGAAGAATGGAAGTTTTGAAGTCCAACATATTTATAGGCTGCTATATAACTTTAGCCTAAGGTTTAAATCTATTGTTAGCTATGTAAACTGCTATCCAAGGAAAGTTATATAATGTTTAACAACAAATATAAGAATGAAGGCAAAATTGACAATAAGCTTACTTGGTTTCAGTTTGTTTCAATTAGTATTTTAGGACCACATTTTATGCTGCTTCACTTTTATTAATACAATTATATCCCACTGTATAGTAGTAGCATAAAGACTAAAGCGTATGTGAGATGTGTGACAATTGAAAAAAACCTCTAAAATGTGTGTTGTGTTTACTGTCAGTGAAGAACATGGTCAATGTGAAATAAATATGTCATCAAACACAACTCTGATAGTTGATTATAAAATTTTCAGGGTATGTTTTTATTTGTACAAAGGCAATACAAAAATGATCAATACCATCCTTATAGCTTGCAGTTGAATATCTTCATTTTTCTTCATTTGTTTCTTTCATCTTGTAATTCTAAATTCAAAAGATGATTTTCTAGTTTTTGTGTATCTACCCGATGCTTCATTAAGAATTTCCCATTCAGATGAAAGACAGGTATTTCATACTTGTATTTTTCAAGCCAGACTGAATGATTAGGTAGAGTTATATCTATTTCCTCCAAAGTAAACTGTAAAACAACAACAAAACAAAACAAAACAAATGGACAATAAAATAGCTAGCAGCCAGACATTAGAAAAGCACAGTAATAAATCATACTAAAAGAATTGAAGTGATCTCAACAAAAATCTATGTAGGTTGTAAAGCAAATACTTACGTTGAAAAAAACTGATTAGGTTTATTTCTTTCAGCAAGAATTTTTGAATGTTTTGAATAAGAGGATTTGGGGACCCCAGTAAGGACTACTGCTACGGATAAAAATGTCGTGAGAAACAGTTTCCCAATTTGTCCACAGAGGCACTTAGATTACAAATGAACAAGTGATTTTGAAATTTGCAGGCAGTGGGATAAAATACTGCAAATAGCCTATATTTGCACAATAACTTGAACTGCAATCCAGTCAGTCATATTTTAGCCTACCATGTTGGAAGAATGCAGCTCGTAGGATTAGTTTATGTTGGAGTCTACTATGTGAACTTATGTTTGTGTTAATTCCCTGAATTATATTGGTTTAGTACCGGTAAGTATGTTCTGTGAACATAATCACTCTTGGTCTTTTGGTCTTTTTTGTCAAGCATCCTAGATGAATCATTTATAGAAAAGTTGCTTATTAGGCTGGGGAGATCTCAACTGCTTCCATGTGAGAAGACAAAAGACTTGTAAAATGGCAGTGGGGAATAAAATGCCCTAATTAGGTCTGATTTCAGATTGCTTTCTGGAATGATCTCATCTCCATGTTTGAGCCCTGTAGCTCAAACCTCCCAATATTATTATAGGGCAAATGAGCCCTATGTAGTTGGTCCAATAATCTTCTGGACCCATTTTATATACAGAAGGTATTATTTCCTGGAGGCCTTGGAGCAGAATAAAGAATAAAGCAAATTCAGTGAGTTGAGTCTAGTAATTAAAGCAAACATTTGTCTTGAACTATGCATTGGCCAAATTTTCAGTGCAGAGTCAGATTTCTTTCTCTTTTGCTATCATTCCAGTTTCAGAAAATCGTTACACTAACTCATTTCTGCTTAACAAAGGACCAGTTTTAGCAAATTTCTAAATAGGAAAAAAAAAACGATCAGACATTTTATAGGAAGGAAATCCCATTGATTGGGATTCTAACTATATTTTTAGAAAAGCAATTAATATAATTTTCAGGCTGTATAAGATAGCAACCCACCTTCTATTTCAGTAACAGCTTTATCTGTATATTTGTTTTATCGTAACCATTGAAATGGACAAAATCAAATCCATGAAGATTTTGAGGCAATTATTTTGGCAGGAACTGTAATATATAACACTGAATTATTTTACCATGAAATATTTCCAATTTTAGTACTTATGAAACACTATTGATAGCAATTAAAGTATCTTGGTGATTTACAATAAAATGTGCTATCGCAATTAAAACCAAAGATACTAAGAACAGTTAGAAACAAATAAAATAAACAATTAAGCATCGTTTATTTAAAAGATATATGGTAGGGCCTTTTAAAAAGGAGCTAAGTTTTTTAAGGCAGGGGTCTCCAACCTTGGCAACTTTAAGACTTGTGGACTGCAGCTCCCAGAATTCCTCAGCCAGCAAAGCTGGCAAAGCTGGTTGAGGAATTCTGGAAGTTGAAGTCCACAAGTCGTAAAGTTGCCAAGGTTGGAGACCTCTGTTTTAAGGAATATAAGCCAAAAAAAGTAGGAAGGTAGCTCCAGAAAAGGATTAATGGAGATATAGCCAAAATAGCTAATGGTATCACATAGAAGTTTATAATGGACAGCCAACATCAAAAACATCATTAAAAAAGGACAGCAAAGAATGTTCTTTCTGCGCCAACTCAGTAAGCTCAAACTGCCCAAGGAGCTGCTGATTCAGTTCTACAGAGGAATTATTGAGTCTGTCATTTGCACCTCTATAACTGTCTGGTTCGGTTCTGCAATCCAACAAGAAAAACACAGACTTCAGAGGATAATTAGAACTGCAGAAAAAATAATTGCTACCAACCTGCCTTCCATTGAGGACCTGTATACTGCACGAATCAAGAAGAGGGCTGTGAAAATATTTACAGACCCCTCGCATCCTGGACATAAACTGTTTCAACTTCTACCCTCAAAATGACGCTATAGAGCACTGCACACCAGAATAACTAGACACAAGAACAGTTTTTTCCCGAAGGCCATCACTCTGCTAAACAAATAATTCCCTCAACACTGTCAAACTATTTACTAAATCTGCACTACTATTAATCTTCTCATCGTTCCCATCACCAATCTCTTCCCACTTATGACTGTAACTTTGTTGCTGGTAATCCTTATGATTTATATTGATATATTGACCATCATTTGTGTTGTAAATGTTGTACCTTGATGAAGGTATCTTTTCTTTTATGTACACTGAGAGCATATGCACCAAGACAAATTCCTTGTGTGTCCAATCACACTTGGCCAATAAAAATTCTATATTTCTGTTTATAAATATAATTTATATATAAATAAATTTAGAATTTATATTTTCCCAAGCCTAAATCGAGGTATATGAGGCTTCCAAATGAATTTTTAAAACTCAGATGCAGGGTTTCCAAACCAAGATCATCATCATCATTATCCCATCCCACCTCAGAGAGGGATTTTCAAAAAGGTCAGTTAAATCTAAGGAGAAAGTAGAGACAATATTTGGTGGAAAATTTACATGAGTTCTCTTTCCTAGAGTGTCCAGTCTTTTTATTTGCAACTATAAATAGGAATAAACTTGATTTATAAACAAGAATGTATAAAGAATGTGATGCATTTTACAGGAATCATGAAGTTTGTAACATATTATTAAAATTATGAGTGCTTGTAATAAATGTCTGTGTTAACCATGGTGAAAAGATTTATATCATACCATACTTATCCATCATTATTTGTCTGCTGGTAGATTTTATTTATACGGTTCAACAGAATGATTTACCCATAAGAAGTGTTGGATTATACATTTATACTAACGATTAACATTTTTTGAAGGCGGCAATAGAAAAAGGATTTCACTGGAATAGGCTATTTTTGGAAAAATGGTATGGGAACTAATGCCCCATGTCAACTTTGAAGCGAACCTGGCTGAAGCCATCTTTTGCTGCCTTATAGTTGCCACAGACTCTGAAAGGGGGAACGGAGGGGGAAGTAGATAGACTGGCTAACAGTCAAAACAAAGAGGTTTCTTCTGGGAACCAAGGTCATCCCAACAGGTGGCAGTTGAAGGAGGAGAGGAGTGACCAAGCAGCCTGCCAGTGTTCTGTCCTCCACCTCAGTCCGGGAGGCATGCAAACTGACTCAATTAGCCAGCAATTTAGTCCACGGCAACTATCAGCTCTGGCAGCAAACCAGCGTTCGTCTACCAAGGTTTTTTTATCTCCTTGATGCCGGTGTCACAGAGCTCGTTACCGGAGCAACCAGGAAGTCAGGAGCAAACAGCAAATTCAGGCCAAATGCTCAGTCAGATAGTTCAGCTCAAGTGTTCTCCAGTCAGTTGATTTGTTCATCACAAAGTAGTATAGCAGCCCCTCCTGCTTTTATACCCTGTATAAAAGACTCAGCACTTTCTAGGCCTGCCCCACCCCTGCTTCTGTTGTTCCCACCTCTCTTGTCTACGAAACCTGGGATCTAACCAGGGCTGATTGTCCACAGCTGGGTCTGGAAGCATTTCCTGGGCGGGAGTAGATACAGGAGACGTCACCTCCTCCATCTGGCCTGCCTCTGGCTCCTGGAGCTGAGCCAGAGAGGCCGGCCCTGCAGAAGGGAGCCCTGACGGCCCTTCCCCCTCACTCTCTGAGTCACTTTCAGGCAGGGGGCTAGGCCCAGGGGGGGGGCTGGGGCCACAACAGCCAGCTAGTTTCATTGGACAATGTGACCGGTGACATCTGGAGAGGACTAAAACCATGGGAATTTTTAGCGTTGCCTTTTCACTAGCTGTGCCGATATGAGTATCCAATAAACATGTTTTTGAGGAATCTACCTGCCTTGTAGTGCTGCTTTTGGCAGATGCGTTACTCAGAACGCTGACACCCTATAGCAAATTGGCAGCTCACGCACAAGTATAATGTCCAGCAATAACATATTCTCTTTCAGCACTTCTGGAGACCAATTTGACTAAAGGTAGACCTCAATTTATGACCATGATAATTTTATTGCACAAATTATAACTATCTATTGGGAAAGATGTGACTTCTCCCCGTCAGTCATCGCTGGACATTTATCCTACCTTCATAACTTCAGAATTGAGCTCCTTTGGGGACTAACCTTGAAACCTATAATTTGATTCCATGACAAGTATCAGCATTCCTGTGTAGGTTAAAAATTAATGTTCCTTCATTTTTGTGCCTACAACACTGGATTATTTTGACTGGTTTACCATGGAAAGTTTATTATGGAATAATCCATGTTGAAAAATAATTTTTTGTTCTTTTAGTAAAATACCAGATAAAGCCTTGATTAGTAGACTTACTCAATCTGTGGCGTTCCCTACTAAGACTATACCATGAATGGATCAAGAGGAAGGGAAAGGAAAGTTAATGAGATCCTCAAAAACAGGAATAAAATTGAAAGAACAAAAAGCAGTGTATGAAGTGGCGTATGGATATGGCAGAAATAAGGATGATTTGCAGGGACAAAAATGCTATGAAAAATTAAGCAGAATAGTATTGGGGTAAGTTAGTTTTCGCTATGCTGCCTTTTCATTTTTTTCTTGGGCCTTTAATGTCTTTGGCCTACTACTTTTTTAGTCTTTTTCTGTGTTTTGTATAACTTTGTTTACCCTGAAAAGAAATAGGAAGCATATAGAATAGTGGGGAAATCCATTTTTTAAAAATCAGCTGGGCTTTTTATAACATTATTACTTTGTATTAATCCAGTTTTAAGAAAGCCATTTTAAAATTTTTGCTTGATTAAAAAAACAAATGAATTATATCAGATTGTTTCTTGGCAGTTTATTCAATTCAAGCATTCTTAATTTACTGTGTTTTGTCCAGATGCTATTGCTGCTTCTGATGTCCCATAGCGGTAAGAGCAGTTTCTCAACCTTGGCATCTTTATGTGTGAATTTGTGTGGATTTCAACTCCCAGAATTCCCCAAACACTGGGTTAGAAGTTTAAGATAGGTTAAACATGTCTCCCAGGAATCCTTTCTTATGGGAAGCTGATGAAATTGATGTGTGTTTCCTCAACAGTGGTATAGGTCATTCCGCACTGTGTCTCTAGTACAGGGGTGTCAAACTCACATCATCATGGCGGCATCACATGATGTATCAGGACTTTTTTCTCCTTTGCTAAACCAGGTGTGGGCGTGCAGGCCGGGAGTTTGACAGTCCTGCTCTAGTATTTGAAACCTATCAAATATAGAAAAATTGTAGATTTTTTTCAGTCAACAATTGAACTAGGCTTTTATTTGCAACGAAGTGACAGGAAGAAGTAATATGGTCAAATGTTGCTATTTTTACAATATAATTTTTCAAAATTCTATACCTTTTAATAATTATCAGGATTGTTAAATCTGAAGTTAAATTATCGTGTGAATGCTGTTGGTTGTTTATAGACTATTAGCTTCTTTTTGCTAATGTAATATGGTAAAATAATATAAATCAGCAAATGCCATCTTATTAAATTTCAGTGTATAACTTCTCACCCAACCTTTTACCAAATGCAGGCATACAGTACAGTCAGGCAACTCCATCATTGTCCAAAGATGGGTATCATCAGCAAGCATACAGATCATACTGATTTTAAATCTACTGATCTACTGATCAACTCCTTCAATAGTTTCATGTAAATATTGAAAAAATGGAAGAGCAATTGTCCAGTGAGGAGCAATGCCATCAAATGGTACCATCTAAATGTGCTTGAACTAAAGGAAAAGAATGATACCAAAAATGCGTCTACCCTTCCTAGATTTTTTTTTAGCCAATGCACATAATTTTGTCAAACCACCAAGAGGCATCAATCAATCAAGAAAAAGAAAGAAAGAAAGAAAGAAAGAAAGAAAGAAAGAAAGAAAGAAAGAAAGAAAGAAAGAAAAAGAAAGAAAGGAAGAAAGAAAGAAAAAGCCGCTTGGTGGCACGCTCACATTTGCGAATCAGTAGCAAAAGTAAGCAAATACCACCTCTGCAATGCATTCATGTGCTTCTGCAGACAGGTATGTTCTGATTCCTTATTTTAAATGTTGTCTGTTGGTGTTTTGCTTAAGCAAAGGACTGTATTAACCTACCTTGTGTTTATATGGTTCAAGCATCATTTTGGCTTCTTCGCATAAAGGACAGGGATGCTTAAAGAGAGAAGGGGGGTGGGGGGAAAGCAGACAGTAATGAAAAGTAGCCCAGGCTACAAAAAAGCTTGTTAACATGCTCTCAAATCATTTTTACAATATTTTTCAGCATCAGTTGACACTGGATTCTGTATCCTGGATTAAAGGGGAAGCATGAGAGAGGTGGCATTGACAGAATTATCTATCCTATTTCAGAAGGCAACCCTGAAATAGGATAGATAACCTAACCCTGAAATATATCCTGCCAATCTTTTTTTCCATCATGTCCTTACAATGTTGACTTCCAAGGTCATTCTGCTCTATGCAATGGGAAAGTTGTATTCTTTGAAAATGCCTTCTCCCCCTTTACTTGCCAGGCTTCTGAACCAATTCCTGGCTCAGACAGCTAGATAGTTTAAACCAGGGATCTCCAGCCTTGGCAACTAAGACTTGTGGACTTCGACTCCCAGAATTCCTCAGCCAGCAAAGCTGGCTGAGGAATTCTGGGAGTTGACGTCCACAAGTCTTAAAGTTGCCAAGGTTGGAGATCCCTGGTCTAAACAGCAACTCTCAGTGATGGCAATTGAAGGTTTGCATAATGAAGGAGGAAAGAGATAGACAATTTTTTATTGGTCCATGGCACAACTTTTCCTACACCTCTCAGTTCTTCTTTTCAGTACAGATTTGGTGATTCTCTGGAATTGTGATAAATCCATATCCAAAAGGAGCCTGATAATCTGTTCTGGCAGAAGTGGTTTGTGCAGGTGTATTCAAAGGTAGCCCAAATTTGGGTGGTACCAAGCTTCTTTAGAACCCAGGTTTAATTACGCCAAAACCCTGTCCAAAAGTGACCTAACTATCCAATGTTATCAGCTGGCTGGTAACAATTGCTAAGAGAAGAGGAATTTGTTGTTTTAACACGGCATTTGTAAATAAAAACAGCATTATTTGTCAGCATAATACAGGTTGCCAGAATTATGTTGTCTAGGTTTCTGCCAATTCAAAGACCAGTGGGTAGACCTCAGGAAGAGCCCACAAGTGATTCATCATTGCTCAACAGCAAGAATAAATGAAATGAAACAATACCATTTTTAAATTAGCTAATTTAATGGGCGGGGGGGGGAGAAAAGTGGCCAATACTGACAGCCCTCAGTATCCTTTCTCACACTGCAAGAGGAGAAGGTGAAGTCAAATATTTAGTGCATTCACTTATAGCACCCTGTAACATAGAAGGTGCATACAAACACATTTCATTGAGCTCAATGAAATGTACAAATAGAGTTCAGGCTCTGCATTTAACTGCAGCTTCTTACTGTTTTTTAAAGACAGGTCCTATCCCACATATTATACAATGGGGGAAAAAGTGCATGCTAAATAGTTAATCCATATCTACGTTTAGCTTGTAGCACATTGGCAGGGAACCTGCAGTTCTATAGGTGTTGTTGAAGTTCACCTTTCAGCAATCCCAGCCAGCATGGCTAATGATGATGTTAGCAGCATCTAGAAAACCCTAGGTTTCCATCCAGTGAGACTTTCTCAGAAAACAGTAAAAATGGAAGGTAGTTCTGGAGGACTAGATAAGGAAAGAGAGACATTTTTTTCCTTGCCTCACCCACAGCCAACACAGTTTTGTTTGACAACATAAATCCAAAATGAAGGGACATAATAGCCTTCATGGACATGATTTCAGCTCATGGTGAGATTAAAACTCAGTTTCCTGGATTATTTTCTCTCTGGGAGCAAATATAAGCCTGATAGGGCAGGAATTAAGTCCACAGATGGCAGAGCTCACCTTGTCAAGGGTTTATGTAATTCTTCAAAGTCAAAGTCAAACTCTTTCCAGGTTAACCCCACTATATGTTGCCCTTATCACTTCTTGGATTCTATTCAGCTGGCTTCTAACTTTGAGTTGATGCAAGTAATTTAACTGCAAATAACTCTTCTAAGAACTCACAAGAGATTATTTATGTTAATATTAATAAGACTATTAATTAACCTACCATTCCCTAAAAGAGTCTGGGTCACTTTGAAAAGGGCCTTTGGATGGCCCTATACATATGCAAAAAGGACAGAGGAGAAATTTTTGCTTTACCACAAGATGTAGCCATGAACTTAGGACAACACTGTGTTCAGTTAGATTTATTCCTTGCCATGCACCAGCATCGCTCTCAGTATCTCCTCTGGCACTTTATTTCCAAGTGCTGTTCAGAGAATAACGGGACTTCTGAGACTGGCATTCAGGGAGACAATCTTTAGAAGCAATCCTATCAAGAGCTTTTTTATCCCTATATTCCAAAGTTCAACGAGGCTCCACCCTGGCAAAAGCAACCTTTAGATTGTTGGGACACTTCCCCTACTACCATCTGGAAGCCATTGAAATTTATCAGAGGCACCTTCAAAGCTGCATGTGTTTGGATCATTTCAACTTACTCTGAACCTTCCATGTCCATGCAGTATATAAGGAGTATCAAACTCAAGATGCTTAGATCTGGTCCACGGGGCTGCCCTGGAAACAGCGAAGGACCAGACCATGATGTTTCTGCCGGTAAAAATGGAGCTCCGTTTTTGCTGGCAGAGGGCTGCAGGAGAATCACCCCAACCCTGCCTACCATAAGTGCCCCCAACACAAGTGACTTTGAGCTGGCCACGCCCACCCACCCCCTGAGGTCAAACACAACCCTGATGCAGCCCTCAATGAAATTGAGCTTGACGCCCCTGCAGTACATCAAAGCCAGCATGAACTATATAGTGCAGATATACTTTCACAAAGTTCATGTGCCAGAAGAATCTAGACTGATACGTTGTCAGGTATATCTCCATTATTATTATTATTATTATTATTATTATTATTATTATTATTATTATTATTATTATTATTATTATTATTATTATTATTATTATTTATTCGATTTTTATACCGCTCTTCTCCCGAAGGACTCAGGGTGGTGTACAGCCAAAAGTAAAAACAGACAATACAATATACAATTAAAATACAAATTAAAAAACTTATTTTATAATTGGCCTAAAAAAACTTTAAAATATATAAAACTAAAACCCCTTAAAATTAATAATAGAAAATTTAAAATCAATAAAATTTAAGCCAGCCCCGCGCGAATGAAAAGATGTGTCTTCAGTTCGCGGAAGGTCCAAGGTCAGGTATTTGGCGTAAACCGGGAAGCTCGTTCCAGAGTGTGGAGCCCCACAGAGAAGGACCTTCCCCTGGGGGCCGCCAGCCGACATTGCTTGGCGGACGGCACTCTGAGAAGTCCCTCTCTGTGAGAGCGTACGGGTCGGTGGGAGGCATGCGGTAACAGCAGGCGGTCCCGTAAGTACCCAAGCCCTAAGCCATGGAGCGCTTTAAAGGTAGTGACCAAAACCTTAAAGTGCACCCGAAAGGCCACAGGTAGCCAGTGCAGCCTGCGCAGGAGCGGTGTTACGCGGGAGCTACGGGAAGCTCCCTCTATCACCCGCGCAGCTGCATTCTGGACTAACTGAAACCTCCGAGTGCACCTCAGGGGAGCCCCATGTAGAGAGCATTACAATAATCCAAGCGAGAGGTAACGAGCGCATGAGTGACTGTGCACAAGGCATCCCGATCAAGGAAGGGGCGCAACTGCCGAACCAGGCGAACCTGGTGGAAGGCCCTCCTGGAGACGGCCATCAAATGATCTTCAAACGACAGCCGTTCATCCAGGAGGACACCTAAGTTGCGCACCCTATCCTTTGGGGCCAATAACTCGCCTCCAACAGTCAGCTGCGGCTGCAGCTGACTGAATCGGGGTGCCGGCATCCACAGCCACTCCGTCTTGGAGGGATTAAGCTTGAGCCTGTTTCTCCCCATCCAGACCCGTACAGCTTCCAAACACTGGGACAGCACTTCAACAGCTTCATTGGGGTGGCCCAGGGTGGAAAAATACAGCTGGGTGTCATCAGCATACAGCTGGTATCTCACCCCAAAGCCACTGATGATCTCACCCAACGGCTTCATATAGATGTTGAACAGAAGGGGCGAGAGGATCGACCCCTGCGGCACCCCACAAGTGAGGCACCTCGCGGTCGACCTCTGCCCCCCTGTCAACACCGTCTGCGACCGGTCAGAGAGATAGGAGGAAAACCACCGGAACACGGTGCCTCCCACTCCCAATCCCCCCAACCGGCGCAGCAAGATACCATGGTCGATGGTATCAAAAGCCGCTGAGAGGTCTAATAGGACCAGGGCAGAGGAGTAACCCCTGTCCCTGTCCCTCCAGAGATCATCCACCAATGCGACCAAAGCTGTCTCCATGCTGTATCCGGGTCGGAAGCCGGACTGGAATGGGTCTAGATAGACGGCTTCATCCAGGTATTGGGGTAGCTGTCGCGCCACAGCACTCTCTACAACCTTCGCAACGAAGCGAAGGTTGGAGACTGGACGATAATTACCCAAAATAGCTGGGTCCAGGGAGGGCTTCTTGAGGAGGGGTCTCACCACCGCCTCTTTCAAGGGGGCAGGGAAAACCCCTTCCAACAGAGAAGCATTGATAATCCATGAGCCAGCCTTGTGTCACCTCCTGAGTGGCCAGTACCAGCCAGGAAGGACACGGGTCCAGTAAACATGTAGTGGCGTGAAGCCTCCCCAACAACCTGTCCACGTCCTCGGGAGCCACAGGGTCAAACTCATCCCAAACAGACTCGACAAGACGTGCCTCCTCTCCCTCGCTTGGGTCATCCCAATTTCGGTCCAGACCATCCCGGAGCTGAGCAATTTTATCGTATAGATAACCACTAAACTCCTCGGCACGTCCCTGCAAAGGGTCATCCCGTACCTCCTGATGAAGGAGGGAGCGGGTTACCCGAAACAGGGCGGCCTGGCGGTTATCTGCCGACGCAATGAGGTTGGAGGCGTAGGAGCGCCTCGCCTTCCTCATTGCCACTAGGTAGGTCCTAGAATAGGACCTAACTAGTGTCCGATCAGCTTCGGAATGACTGGACCTCCAGGTGCTCTCTAGGAGTCTTCTCCGGCGTTTCATCTCCCTCCGCCCCTCGGAGAACCAAGGGGCCGGACGAGATCTGCGCCGGGTCAGAGGCCGCAAAGGCACGACCCGGTCCAAGGCCCCAGCCGCGGCCTGTTCTCAGGCCGCAACTAGTTCCTCAGTCGAGCCGTGGGCCAGATCCTCACGGAATGGCCCAAGCTCCGTCAGGAACCTCTCAGGGTCCATCAGGCTTCCATCAGTCCATTCTATTCACACAATTCGAAGTCAATGCAACATTGCATTCCAGGAACACTGATACATGCAGAAAAATCTTCTCCAAGAGTACTAATTTTAGAGATAAAATTCTTTGCCTCCTGCTGTAAGGCAATACCCCTTTAGAGAACTATCAGATACTCTCCCACTGCAATTTTGCAGGAGAACAAACATATCTTCTGGGCATCTACAATCCTTTCTGTGCATTCTTTGTAGCATAATTTTTCTGTTTACTTAAAACATAATTGGAACTGGATAGAATGGATCCAAAATGAGAATATTACATTAATCTAATAAAAGAAGCCTGTATTTTAGTCGGTCTAAGGAACTAAGCTTTTCTACTTTTGGGGCAAATTTTAACATTCTGTGCAGAAATATTTATTTAATAAAACAAGCCTGCATGTAAAATGTAATTCTTTCTTTCTTTCTTTCTTTCTTTCTTTCTTTCTTCCTTCCTTCCTTCCTTCCTTCCTTCCTTCCTTCCTTCCTTCCTTCCTTCCTTCCTTCCTTCCTTCCTTCCTTCCTTCTCTCTCTTTTTTTCTATCATACAGCTGCTGGATAATGCTTCCTCATCCTATTTTTTCTTACAATAGCAATTATGTGAAGTAGCTTGGGCTGAAAAAGAGTGACTGGCCCTTATGAGTCACCTAAACGAGCTTTGGTGCTGACTGAATTTCAGACTGCTAAGACTCAGCATGTGCTATAGCTAAGTCTTTGCAAAACATTATTTTTCATAGTTAACAATGACCCTATCCCCATCATACCATTATTCATCATTTCTTTTCTATTTAAGTATAAGCCACATATATAACTAGCACTGAAACAACTTTGTTATATTACAATCATATGTAAGAATAAAAATTTAGCTCGACTTGCCTGAATCACATCAGCTAAATAAAATAGGCTGAACTCCATTATATTTTGCATATTTCTTCCCCTTCTTTTAAAAATGTTTATTTCTGAACAGAAACATTTATCTCACAAATGAACTGAATTGAGATATTAATCCTGTTATCAAGGTTCATTAACTAATACTGTATGCAATCAATATATTTCTTCATTGTGGGAGGTGTAAATCCAATGGCACAAGGGGACAGTGATATCTAGATAATTAAATATTTACTTTGTGCCCTTCTTTGCCTTTCTCCCTGTTGGTAATCTGTGGTCACTTCCATTCCCTTTCTTCCCAAGCAAACATACAGAGACCACATGCTGTTTGATGCTCTACTCAATAGGATGTAGTTAGCTAGGTGCTAGACTTTGCAAGTATCTTTAAAATATTAAGAATAAACAAATCTGCCTTCTGTTGTAGTTATTCAACTTGCTTCAATAGTCACTCAAGTCAGATTTCTACTCACACAAACACCCAGAATGCTTCAACCTCCAATCTTTATGCACTACTGTATATATATCAGAGCTTGAAATGATTCACATCTGAAAACAAAAATGGGTACATGAGACTATGCCAGGGCATTAGCAAAGTCTGCAATCCTTCAAATCAAACTCAAGCTATGAGTTATATGTAAATTTTGAGGGAGGTTGCTAAGATCAAGAGGCCACAGTGGCTGAAGGGCAGGGACTGTAGGGTTTGCATCATTCCAATTCCAAGAAAGGAGCACAGTCAACTGGAAGTATAGTCTGCCTATCATTCTCTTGGAATTTTATTCATGATATGAAATGAACACACCCGCAGGATCAATCAATGCTGAAAGTCCAAGAAATCATCCATAATAGAGATTGGTCTATTCAGAGAAAGCAGGGAAGGTTTTGCTCCACTTGTACCCCGGCATGCTCTAAAACACAGTCCTAGTGCATAATCATATGCAAACGTGACTTAGTAATATGTGGGCATATTTGGCTACTGAGACCAACTGTTACCATTAGGAAATAAGAGAATTATCTGAGAGAATAGATGAAGGACCACAGTGGCACATCATTCACTGTTCCTTCTGATCTTCCAGCTCCTCTCTGATCTTGGAACCTACACTTGGTGGTCCACAAGACCTATCCCACATTTTATAAACTAGCCTGTTACTGCCAGGTAAAGTAAACCATTGCATCTCTTGGACAATGCTACATTCAGCTACATTTAGGGTTTTGATTTACTGAGGGAAAATCCGAAACTCTCAGATTCGGGTTTTCCCAGATGTGCCAGTATATCTACTCTAATAAATGGAACTTTGAGAAATGCTTGGCTTGGAGTTTTTATTTATTTATTTTTTATTTCTTTATTTATTTAATCATATTTTTATACCGCCCTATCTCCCAAGGGACTCAGGGCGGTTTACAGCCAAGTAAAACATAAATATAAATACAAGTTAAAACCCCAATTTAAAAAACTTATTAAATACGGCCGAATATTAAAACCACAATAAAATAGTAAAACCCCATTAAAACCAAATTTAAAATTCTAGTCCAGTCCTGCGCAGATAAATAGATGTGTCTTAAGCTCGCGGCGAAAGGTTCGAAGGTCAGGAAGTTGGCGAAGTCCTGGGGGAAGTTCATTCCAGAGGGTGGGAGCCCCCACAGAAAAGGCCCTTCCCCTGGGCGTCGCCAGCCGGCACTGCCTGGCTGACGGCACCCTGAGGAGTCCCTCCCTGTGAGAGCGTACGGGTCGGTGGGAGGCAATCGGTGGCAGTAGACGGTCCCGTAAGTATCCCGGCCCAATGCCATGGAGCGCTTTGAAGATAGTTACCAATAGTTAATTGGAGTTGGGGCTCTCTGGAACGCTGACAGTTACATTCAGCTATCACTCCGTTGGCTTCTACAGGCAAAAGAGGGAAACATATGAAATCCTTTGCCTCACGGAGAAATATATTTGTTTATTTATGGTAAATTATTTTGGGCTGGTCCAGTTTCTGAGAAGATAAATCCAATTTTTTAAAAAAGAAACCAAGAAATACAGCATAAGGGTAACTCTGTTACTGAACTTCCTAATAATCAACCTGAAGCACAAATACCATTTCTTTAAGAATCATAACTCAGTACTAGAGCTACGGCCCCTATACAGACTGACCTTAAACTAAAGAATCCAGGCTCAGTCAAACTAGAAATATGGAGTAGTAACTCAATAAGACCCTTGAGATCTTGGAATACTACATAATCAATCATACAAATCACACAAACATTATACAATGTTTTGTATAGTGGGCTATATATAGTAACTTCAGGCATGAAATGGATATGAGGACCCTCTCAGTTATATTGCTCAAGCTCAGCTCCCATTTTTGCAAGCATAGACATGTCTGTAGTGATGGAAACTGATATACAAAACTATTTTGAGAACCCCAGTTTGCCTGCTTCTGATATAAGCCTACCATGTTTTCCCGAAAAAAGACCAGGTCTTTTTTTAAAAAAAAATTCAAAAAGTTTTACAAAAAAAAATAATCCCCCCCCTTTCCCCCCAACCCCCCTCCCTTCACTAATACCCTCCCCCCTCCCCCCTGACTTCCCGGAACAAGCACAAAGTATAGTTAAAAATAAAACAAACGTATGCTAAGAAAATTTTTCCCCAAAACTATTATACCAATTTTCCCTCTCTAGCTCTGACTTCCTCCTAACATAACCAAAATCCTTCCAAAAAAAAAATTTAACAATTAACAGTAATAAAATATATAAATCAATAGAACAAATTAATCCTAAAGTATTTAAAACCAGCTAAAGCATAAAAATCCAATCCAATTCAGAGAATATCTCCCTTATAGCTTCTATAACCATATAATTTTCCCCCAGGTCTTTCTTACATAAGATCTTTCGAGAATATTCTATTTAAAATTCAGTGCAACACATTATAAAATTTCAATACAGAAAATTACAGTATCTATTCAACTTTAGTCCTTCCTCGTCAAAATCCAGTATAGATCCAAATATCTAGTCTTTTATGATAGATATAAAACATATAATCAACCCATTTCTTCCAGATCTTCCTCACATATTGTCTTTCCGGGACACTAATATTTTTGTCTATTAATATTTCAAAAAAACCTTGTTTCAAGGATAATACTTTTGTCTCTTGCCATTTTTTTTGATGCATTAATCTCTGTCTTTCCTTCATTACTCCTTTTGAAAAGTCAGTCACAATATTTCCCAGGTCTTATATTAATTTTTGCTCCAAAAGACGCATTAGGGATTATTTTCTGGTTAAATCTTATTTTGGGGGGAAATTTGGTAGTAAATGCATTCATCTGGCTGACAATCTTAACTGGGGCTTATTTTGGGGGTAGGGCTTATATTATGAGCATCCTGAAAAATCATGCTAGGACTTATTTTCTAGACTTATTTGGGGGGGAACAGGGTAGTGTTGTTGAAAATATTCTACACGTAATAATCTTGCTCCTGCCAGAAAATACATTGTCCTATTTTTATTCTTCCAAGCTGTAGTAGCAGGATTCTCTCTAAGCGTTTCTCAACCTTAGCCATCGTAAGACATGTGGACTTTAACTCCCCAAATTCTCTAGTCAGCATGCTGATTAAGGAAATTCTGAGAATTGAAGCCTGCACATCTTAAAATGGCTAAGGTTGAGAAATACTGCTATCGTAAAACAATGAGCCAGAGCTGCCAGTGGAGGGTTGCATTCAATTTGAACATTATTGTTTTAAATTTGCATCTGAGGCCATCCTATTTGGTTTACTTGATCAACTAGTATTTACCTTGGTGAACAACGTTAACACTGGTAGTTTAACACCGGCTTCACACAACATCCTTTGAAGTGGTTTTGAATAATTTGTGAGATGCAAGGTCCAACTTTGAAGCCACAGCATCTTTGCCCTGTTGAAACAATAAAATATTTCTCTAATTGCATAAGATACGTTTTAATTACAAATCATAAGTTATGTATCAGTAGACAGTCCCATGCAAGAGTGATGCTTAAGGAGCTGTGTAAAATAAAAATGCAAATGTATATTATTTTCACAACATTTGTGGGGGGGGGAATGTTTATTATCGAATAAGCAGAATTTAAATTTATGATTACATTTTTCTTGCTGTAGGACTTGTTTTAAATTCACTAACAAACCACAGTGATACAAACATATTGCACTGTTTCAAGCAAAAACAAAACAAGACTTAGCCATTATTAGCAGCAGAAGAAGAGCTCTACCTTGAACCTCTCTTAATCTAACTATACTGCTTTACATACAGTTTTGGTAGTTCTTCAAAATGACTCCAGTGGACAGCTGCTTTTATATTTCACTGAAATACAAATCATGTACAGCTAATCCTTGACTTGCAACCACAATTGAGTTCAAAATTTATGTTGCTAAGGGAGATATTTGTGAAGTGAGTTTTGCCGTATTTTACGATCTTACCCTATTTTACCACAGCTGTTAAGTGAATCACTGCAGTTGTTAGTAACATGGTTGTTAAGTGAATCTGGCTTCCCCATTGGATTTGCTTATCAGCAAGTCACAAAAGGTGATCACATGACCCTGGGATACTCCAACCATGATAGATATGAGTCAGTTGCCAAGTGTCTCAATTTTGATCATGTGACTATAGGGATGCTCAACAATCATAAGTGTGAAAAATGGACATAAGTCATTTTTTTCAGTGCCGCTGTAACTTTGAATGATCACTAATGAACCGTTGTACATCAAGAACTATTTATATATGGCAAGTATACCAAAAAAAAAAACCCACCACAGACCAGATGAAATTATTCTGTAATGTTACTTAAAAACTTGAAGATAACATTGTGGATGAGGAAGCAGCAGTTACTTAATGTATGAAAATATTTATTGTTGGCTTGTTTAAATGTCTTTTCTTAAAAAACTATGTATCTGAAATCAAACATGAAGCTACACTTTATAAAGATTATAATTATAGTCCAAAAGAATTATATTCATTTGCAGTGCAATTCCGTAGATATCTGCCTTGAAATAAGTTCCAGTAAATAAGACTTTCCTCTAAGGAAATGTATGTAAGATTTCAATCTTACAGGGCAATCTTATTTATTCCTTTGTTTATGTGCTGCTTCCCACATTTAGAAGAAATATCTTGAAACAATCTATTTTATGCCTCTCTGTTTGGATGTAAGTCACAGTTTGTCTATTGGGACATAAATCTTAACAGATATATTTAAGATTGCAACAATTTGCAGCCATTCATTTTAGTGGGCCTAGTCTCTTACTTCAACTGAGATTGTTATCCTCCCTCTCTTTTATTTTGAAATTCACATTTAAAGCACGTCTAATTCTGTGATGGATTATGGCTTATGTCTACCTATCTACAGTTTGATTACACTATTGATAAGCATCATACAATACAATCTGTAACGTGGATAAATCTAGTTACCTCTGGTTTGTATTGACACTGGAGTCACAAATGAAATGGATAGGATTGGTGAACAGATTATTAGAACTGTGGATCATGTTAAATTATAGTCCAATTACTCACTGCTCTTTCTCTTCTATCTTGTATGATATATTGTGATGACTTTCTTACTCACACACATCATTTTCAAGGGTTTTTACGGAGAGGTCAGTTTCCTTAGAGGAAATGACTAATGATTTATGCTATTTCTTTATATAACATTTCCATATACATTCAGGTGACTATAAAATGAGGATTTGCATAATAAGAAAGAGTAAAAAAGATTAATTCTTCTTGAGATGGACGAGAATACCAGAATATATCAGCAACTAAATCTGTTCTTTAATAGTATTACCACTACATAAGAACACTTGGAGTCAAGAATTACAGGGGTCCCATAATATATCTTGATCAGCCTCCATATCACTATTCTTTAGTTACAAAGATCAATATTCTGTGCCCAGTTGCTGTTCTACAACACTTTGAAATCTTTCTAATTGCACAAAAATTAAACATTTAGCCACATTTAATAATGAGCTAAACATATGAAGTTTTCCCTTAAAAAAATACTTTTATTGGAAGAGAAATTTCTCATAAATGTTTGGTCCTCAAGGGTCAGTTAGGCCAAATACAAGTGACATTCAAGAAATTCAAATAGATTGGATACACGACATTACTAAAATAATATCAGGAACTAATTAATTTTAGTTTATTTAAGATGTTGGACAGAAATAAAATTATAATGAGACGTCATTGTAAGGGTAAAAATTAAACTGCGGTATAATTCTTCTTTATAGTGTTAGTAGACTAAATATGACACTTTAACCATCTGTCATTTGGTGAGACAAATTTTTTAAAGCTGAAATCTTTTACTGCTTTGGCAATGGCTTTAAGATGCACAAAAACCAACTTTAGGCAGTTCCCCAAAATCCCAATATACAACCAAGCTACATAGAAATTCATATCAAACACAATGGTTACAAGAATATGATGAGTTTGAAAAAACAGCCTATGAAGCAAGCAAGAAAAGAAACTTCTAGGAAGAAAGATGAAAGAGAAAACACAGAGACAAAAAGACAAAAGTGGAGGAACAACAAACGAAGACCACAGAAAACAGGTGGCAGTTAAACAGAAACTAGACAATAATAACAAAGAAATGACTTTGCCACCATCAAGTATTTTCACCTTGGGTTTGGCTTGTAGCCAAAGGCGGATAGGAGTACTACTTGGAAACAATCTTTCTCTCTTTTTTTCCCACTGAGAATATCTTAGTCTTGGAATTCTTTCTTCAGAGATATATGTGGGAGAGTGATAGTATAAACTTCATAGTCAGGCAAAAGTAATTTTACTTACCTGGGCATGTTGAATATATTGGAAGTTTATTATTGCGGATCTTAGTCTTTGTTTGGTATTCACTTTCAGTAGGGTTTTTTACTATTATCATTATGCATCACACTGAAATCCAAAAAGGATATAAGTGGGGGGATATAGGAACATTTAAATAGGCAAATAAAGCAGAATAAAATGCAGGTCGTAAGTTCCCACGTAAGTAGAGCTTTTATAAAAGCATTGGAATGTTGAAAGCAAAACCAGAACAACAATGATAGATTATGAGCAATTATAAATGAAAAGCAACAATAGCTCTTTATGGAGATTGTTCGATTCAGCCTTGAACTGCCTCTTATCACATGATCTTCAGGGTCTGTTTTACACAAATGTTAGATACAATTATCTTTGACTTAAGTGTGATGAACCACAGCGCAACTTTGTCTCCAAGCTGCTCTAAGACGATTTGCGGCAATTTTGTACAGTTCCATCATTTCATTGAAAAGGGGGGTGGGGATGGAGGCTGGGAAGACAGGTTGTACTAGCACTGGTGTATTTATTGATTCATAGGCTGCCTTTCAATTCACATTTAATACTGATGGCAGCTAATAGAAACCAGTTTTGACTGCTCATCTAAAAGGAGAGATAATCTGCAACACCTTAGAATAACCTGGGCACCCTCTAGTAGCATGGACATCCATTTCTAGAATTCCTCTACCATTATGCAATCAGGGTATTCTGGGAGTTGAAATTCCAGACATCTGGATGTTTCCCAGGTTGAGAAAAATGTCTTCCTGGCTGTCATCTGGATCTTGGGAACATAATTGTGTTCTATATAAGCATGGAGAGATAATATAATTCTAGCAGAAACATGCAGATATTTTTAAAAAACCCTGCAGTGTATTAATTGGAAAAGAAACCAACTGTGAAGAAAGACTCTTAATACTTAAGAGTATCAAGTAAGAATTATTTTACTAGTTTCACATAAGTATCATTTAACCTTGTTTCAATCGTAATTCTGAATATATATGGATAAAGTGTGTTATAAATCTCAATTACCATAAAACAACACCTGCAGGGGCTGCTGGCATCTTTTTCTCATTTATCATTTTGGAAAACAACCATAACATTCATCATACAAACATAATATAGAATGGGGGGAAAACTTTTGGCCAGTGCTATATTCCAGGATGAAGAGCAAAGCAATAAATCCCCTTTTGTATTATTAAATAAGAACAGCCAAGTACAATTTAGATGAATTAATTGTCTGTAATATTAAGAGATAAATATGTCTAATTTCTCAGTTGCCCATTTTTAATTAGGATTTAAAAAAAAAAAAAACACATTTCCAGAGCTACAAAATAATGGCTGTAACAGCTCTAAACACAAATGGTAAAAATAAAGATGCCCTCAATTCAAGCTTGATCCTTGATGACAGCAGCTCTGCTGTTTTTTTGACAGCACAATAGATGCAGTTTGACACTCTTTTTCAAAGACATTTCCTGACTTTCTAGTCAGTAGCCCTGGAGAAGCTTCTGATATAGGCCAGGTGTGTCTAGGACCTACCAGCTGTTGAAGTGTGGTATATTTACCAATCACCTTATTAATTATAATGCCTGGGATTGGGCAAAAAATTATTTCTTTTTTATAAAATCTTATCTGTATTGCTATGGTACATAGCTACAGACAAAAACTTGACTGGTAGACCAACTATTTAAAATGCATATTAATAACAGGTGAAGGACACAGAAGCTATCAGATAACATAAACTTAAGTTCACTTAAAAGATTTCATCAACTCAAGTCATAGCATTTGTTTCTTACCCAATTCTTTCTCAAATTATCAATTCCATATTTTTGAGGTAACATCAGGAACATGGAAACTAACCAGAAAAACAAAAAGGAATTATTCTACCGTATCTTACCCATAACGGACACCTATAAAGTCATAGGCACATGGGAAGTATGTTAATTGAACAGAAGACCAAAGGCTATGGATTTTTTTTGGTCCAAGGACATTAAACAAAACAAAAGAATAACTGTTAGAGCCTACAGAGTAGCAGTAATCACTCTAGAAAAATAAGAGTTTTATATATAGTTTAAAATGTAATGTCTGAATGTGTTTATCAGCCTGTGTGTGCCTGGTTTTATGTATATTAGGATGAAATTGTGGTCTTATAAAACACTGTTTCCCAAACTTGGCAACTTTAAGATGTGGGGACTTTGATTCCCAGAATTTTCCAGCAGCATATAAAGCAACCTCCATTGAAGAAAAATACGTTCAAAGGAGCAGCAGGCATCTCTTCCCAAAATCCCCAAAGCTTTAACCAAAAACTATCTACTATTGACCTCACACCATTCTTAAGAGGTCTGTAAGGGGCGTACATAAGAGCACCTACGTGCCTACCGTTCCTGTCCTAATGTTCCCTTTGATTGTATCCAATTTCATATAGTTATAGCATACTTATGATTATATATATGCTTATATATCGTATAGTTATCTCATGCTTATGCTTATATATACTGTTGTGACAAATAAAATAAATAAATAAATAAATAAATAAATAAAAATCCTCAAAACATTAACTAGCTTACTGCAAGATAAAAACAGATCATGGTTCTGATCAGGGGTAAAATCTAAATTTTTTTCCTACCGGTTCTGTGGGTGTGGCTTAATTGGTGGGTGTGGCCAATAACAATAAATAATAAAAATAATAAACAAAGTATAAAAAAACAATAAGAGGTACCAAAAACCAATTTTCCCACTTAACACACAACACAACACAACACAACACAACTGACTCACATACAATGTAAAAGCAGCTGCACTTCATACTTCACACAGCCACAAAAAGCTCAAACACCAACTTTCACACTTTGCACACACACAACACAACACAACTGACTCACCCACAATATAAAAGCAGCTGCACTTCACACTTCATTCAGCCACAAAAAGCTCAAAAACCAACTTTCACACTTTATACACACACAACTAACACACACACACACCCACACAATATGCCACATACAGCTTTCTGAGATTTTGTGGGTTTGTGTAGTTAGAGTGAAACACTACAGAAACACACCAAATCTCAGAAAGCTGCACAAATATTTTATTTTATTATTTTATTTTATTGTGGACTTCAAATCCCAGAGTTCCTCAGCCAGCAAAGCCAGCCAGTTGATCACCGAGGAAATAGATTAGCTGAGCGATTGATTCTGTCTGGCTGAAACTGAAACTGCTTTTGGGCTGGAAAAAGAGCCATGCGTTCATCAGTAATCAGGTAAGTGCCCTAGAATCTCTACTCTTTTCTACAAGTAAGAGCACAAGTAAGGTTCTGTTGATGAGGAACTCAGGTGAGATCACCAGAGGAGAAGTTTGGAGTCTTTGCTGATCTCAGCTGAGGGGTGGGATCCTCAAAGGCTTTTTTTTTTACTTTTAAAGGCCTGTTTCGGCTGAAGCAAAACCAGCTTTTAAAAGTAAAAAAAAAACAAAAAACCTCTGCAGATGGTGCAACTCAGCAGAGGTGGGGGGACGGGGCCAGGGATTTTTGCTACTGGTCCTCCGAACCAGCAGCCACCATCGCTACCAGATTGCGCAATCTGGTCCGATCCGGGAGCATTTTACCCCTGGTTCTGACCCTGGTTTCAGTAGGATTCCTAGGATGAAATGACAAGCGGTGATTAATTAAAATAGAATGAATGAATGCTTAGAATCTGCTTTTCCAAGATATGGTGAAAGAAGATGGGAGGAGCAGATACAGGCATGCTTCTGTTTCTAGTTAGCCATCCTATAAACAACTTCTCCTCCACTTTGAATCAGGGGTGAAATGCTACTGGTTCGGACCAGTTCGGGAGAATCGATAGCGGAGATTGGGACTAGTTCACCGAACCGGTAGCAATCACTGGCTGGCCACGCCCCCAAACCAGTCCATGACCCGCAGTCCTGCCATGCTCCCCTGCTTTCCACATGGCCTTCCCGGCATCCCCGTGGCCAGCTTGCAAAGACAGGCAAGCGGAAGGCCACGTGGAAGACAGCCAAGCATGGCAGGGCTGTGGGGAAGGGAGCTGCAGGGAAGGGAGCCTGCCATGCTTGTCTGCCTTCCACACTGCCTTCCCGGCAGTTCCCCACTCCCGCTTGCCTTCTGAGGTCCGTCCTGGCCAGTGGGTGGGTGGGCAGCCCTTGGTGAAAATGCAGACGCTGAGCTGGGGCTGAGAGGGGTGGCGGCAGTGCTCTAGGAGGGCAAGTGGACATCCCTGGGCTGCTGCTGGGGGGGGTGTCCATCACAGCTTTAAACAGTCACTAAACAAGTAGTTGTACGTTGAGAAATACCTGTACAAGTTGTCCATCCCTAGTCTACTGTTATATTTGAATTAAGTTCATAAACAGTATAAATGAACTATAATGCTTTTTTGATTGAAGAATTGTAATCTAAAACATGAGAATTAAAATCCTATTTATTGCCCCCTCTGATTATGAAGCAGCATACTGTTTTCTTTTCAATACTATGGTTCTTTCCTCTTCAGAGAATGATATAAGAAATCTCAGTCAAATATTACATAGCAGAAATGACATTCACTATATAGATACACAATCACTACTGAGTGTGCATAGATGCTACTATAAGCAAATATCATTTGATCAAGAATAATTACCCTTAGTTATGTGCACATTGTACAAAATACTATTGGGAAATGGAGATTACGCCAAGGCTTTCCAACCATGGCAACTTTAAGCCTGGCGGACTTCAACTCCCAGAATTCCCCAGCCAGCAAAACTTGCTGGGGCATTCTGGAAGTTGAAGTCCTCCAGGCTTAAAGTTACCAAGGTTGGAGACCCCTGGATTACACGATACATCACGTGGCGGCAACATGATGCGGCAAGTTTGATACCCGTGCCCTATACTGATTATTGCTGTATTTGGCCTGTAAAAATATGGATGACCACTAGATGGAAACAAGTTTTTTATTTTCTAACTGTACAGATGTCATAACATTGATAAACGTGTTATGTAAATACAAAATCTCCTTTTCAAGGTAGCCCTCTTAATGACTGAGTAAAAGATAAAAGTTTATACTAAAATACTAAGGCTGTAGTAGATAAGAGTATTGGAGCTGAATCAATTTGGGGTTCAACAAAGTTTGGAGCGTTAGTGAACGACACCATACTATATTTATTTCTTCTATGTGGTACTTCAAGGTCATGATAGTTAGATATAATACAATCAAATATAAAATGTTAAAAAAAGAATAGAAAGTTCTTCATTGGAGCAATTAAAAAAATCATTTATTGTACAATGATCAGTTGATCTATTCATATTTCATAGCAAGAAAAATAGTGATATAATACACAATGATTTACTATAATTGAAAGTATAAAAATTAAAATGTTCCATGAATTTAACCATAGAATTATTAATCTATTATACAGATCCTCTATTTTACATGCTAGCTCCTCTTTTCCTGAATAATAAATCAGAAGCACGTTTGTCTAAGCTTCTCTACAATTATTTTAATCATTCTGTTCAGTCCTACTTCTGCAGCTCAGAACTTCCTCCTCTTGGAAAGATTTACTTCTACTCTTCTTTAGCACATCTGAACAGATTATAATTTTGCTGTGATATGTGACCTTCTTGGTCAACTGCCCTACACACAGATACACACACACACTCTCATACTCACTCCTTAAGATTTAAAATATGGTTGGTATTTCATATCAAAATTTAAAAATCAATTTTATCTTTTCAAAAAGAGAATGTATAGGCACCGTAACTTCTAATACTACCATGCAAAAAAAAAAAGTTATTGGTTGTAGCTGGTCTCATTAACTATATTTTAATCTGTTACCAGTACTTAAACCATGATTTTCCATTTCAGATATCTCAGGAAACTATCTGTAGCAAGATTGGGCTAATGAGAGGTTAAAAAGAAGGGCCATGCAGTCTAATAAATCATGAATATAATAC
Source organism: Ahaetulla prasina (assembly GCF_028640845.1). Lineage (NCBI taxonomy): Eukaryota > Metazoa > Chordata > Lepidosauria > Squamata > Colubridae > Ahaetulla > Ahaetulla prasina. The sequence goes on along the minus strand of NC_080540.1, from coordinate 244,939,541 downwards.
TTGGCTACAATTTTTCTTATTTCATCATCAACCCATCTTATTGTGACTCCCAAATCTGTTTTGGAAGCAAGGCAGCATGTTCTTTAGCCAGGCCAATCCACAATTCTTAATTTATTCCCCACAACTCTGAACTGAGAACTTGATTACAGATTTTTTCTGTTCAAGGGCTGCTCCTACCATGAAGTAGAGTAAATAGCTACTTTTCCCTCTTTGCACTTTTCTCTTTCTTTCGTTTTTCTATATTTTTATGTTACAATAAAACGTAATAAAAATTCAGACATGAAATCAAATACAATGATTGCGGCAGATAGCAGATTCTGAAAGACAGGGAATTGTTATTTGGTATCATTGTAACATTACTATCAGTGGTTAGGACATGTGATTGAAGATTTTCCAGGGGTGAAATCCAGCAGGTTCTGACAGATTCTGGAGAACCGGTAGCGGAAATTTTGAGCAGTTCGGAGAACCGGCAAATACCACCTCTGGCTGGCCCCAGAGTGGGGTGGGAATGGAGATTTTGCAATATCTTTCCCCCAGGAGTGGGGTGGAAATGAAGATTTTGCAGTATCCTTCTCCTGCCATGCCCACCAAGCCACACCACAGAACCAGTAGTAAAAAAATTTGGATTTCACCACTGCTGTTTTCCATTCCCATATACTAAAAACAAAAAAAACCCTTGGCTAGAAGGATTTGGGGGTAAAGCATGGTTGGCCTCAGACAGCAAAAGGTCTTTGCTATTAGTCCCTAAGAAAAGGCACAGCTTTTTTTTGCTGTTATGAAAAATGTACACTGCCAGTGCTGAAAGATACATTAGTATATGACAAACTAGTGAACCATAGCTTCCTCTATTCTTTAGAAAATGGAGACAAATTCATTGCTGCTACTGATTATTTCTGAATTCAAGATTTCTGGTAACTACCATGTAACTATGTCCTGGTGACTCACTGTCATAATGCTCACTGGGAAGAACTATTCTAATTTAAAGAGATTAAAATTTTTGGGAGTTGAGTAGTTTGTGGTTCCAGATCCTATAAGAACCACCCATCCTCTTAGTTTTATTCCATTGACCAGAAAGTCATCAAACTTAAGCCATAATATAATTTATTATGTATTCAAAGTATTGGATTGAAGTCCAGACTGTGGCTAATAGACGATTCAGAAACTGTTTAAGAAAAACATTGACATATATAAAAGATATCTGGGTTACCAACTTTTCCATTTCATTCTTGAACGCTAATCCAACAAGAATTGAACATTGCTTTCCAAAAGATACTAGCCTAATCCAAGAAAATGTACAGGTATAAATGTACAACTCGAATGCAGAAAATATGACTTCAGCAATAGAGTGGTCAATGCCTGGAATGCACTACCTGACTCTGTGGTTTCATCCCAAAACCGCCCAAATTTTAACCTATGACTTTCTAGTGTTGACCTCACCCCATTCCTAAGAGGTATGTAGAGGCGTGCATAAGAGCACCAGCATGCCTACCATCCCTGTCCTAATAAATTTATTTTCAATAAATCACTAGAGATGTGCTATGTTCCTTCTTGCTTCAAACGCTCTACCATCATCCCAGTGCCGAAGAAGCCCATCATCAAGGAATTGAATGACTACAGACCAGTTGCTTTAACATCTGTAGTCATGAAAACCTTTAAAAGGCTAGTGCTTTCCTACTTGAAAACCATCACGGATCCGCTGTTAGACCCCTTGCAATTTGCATACCGAGCAAATAGATCAACAGATGATGCTGTTAATATGGCTCTGCACTACATCCTACAACATCTTGAGTCTCCAAAGACCTATGCAAGGGTCCTCTTTGTAGACTTTAGTTCAGCATTCAATACCATCATTCCAGACACTCTTCTAACTAAGCTAAACCAGCTACAGGTACCGGAACAGACTTGTAAGTGGATCACAAGCTTCCTAACAAACAGGAAGCAGCAGGTGAAGCTAAGCAAGATCACATCAAATACCTGTACAATTAGCACAGGGGCCCCCCAAGGCTGTGTGCTCTCCCCACTTCTCTTCTCTCTGTATACCAATGACTGCATCTCCAACAATCCATCTGTTAAGGTACTGAAGTTCGCAGATGACACAACAGTGATCGGTCTCATTTGAGACAATGACGAATCCGCATATAGACGAGAGGTTGAATGACTAGCCTTGTGGTGCAACCAAAACAATCTGGAACTGAACACACTCAAAACCGTAGAAATGGTGGTAGACTTTAGGAGAAACCCTTCCATACTTCCACCTCTCACAATACTAGACAACACAGTATTGAAACCTTTAAATTTCTAGGTTCTATCATATCGCAAGATCTAAAATGGACAGCTAACATCAAAAACATCATCAAAAAAGGACAACAAAGAATGTTCTTTTTGCGCCAACTCAGTAAGCTCAAACTGCCCAAGGAGCTGCTGATTCAGTTCTGCAGAGGAATTATTGAGTCTGTCATTTGCACCTCTATAACTGTCTGGTTCGGTTCTGCAACCCAACAAGAAAGACACAGACTTCAGAGGATAATTAGAAGTGCAGAAAAAATAATTGCTACCAACCTGCCTTCCATTGAGGACCTGTATACTGCACAAATCAAGAAGAGGGCCGTGAAAATATTTACAGATCCCTCGCATCCTGGACATAAACGGTTTCAACTCCTACCCTCAAAACGACGCTATAGAGCACTGCACACCAGAACAACTAGACACAAGAACAATTTTTTCCCGAAGGTCATCACTCTGCTAAACAAATAATTCCCTCAACACTGTCAAACTAGTTACTAAATCTGCACTACTATTAATCTTCTCATCGTTCCCATCACCAATCTCTTTCGACTTATGACTGTATGACTATAACTTTGTTGCTGGTAACCCTTATGATTTATATTGATATACTGACCATCATTTGTGTTGTAAATGTTGTACCTTGATGAACGTATCTTTTCTTTTATGTACACTGAGAGCATATGCACCAAGACAAATTCCTTGTGTGTCCAATCACACTTGGCCAATAAAAAATTCTATTCTATTCTATTCTATTCTATTCTATTCTATTCTATTCTATTCTATTCTAATGTTTTCTCTACTTGTATCTATTTTATGTATTCAACTCATGCTTATAATTATATAAATTACCTAATACGTTCTCGATAAATAATTAAATAAATAAAAAGGTCAGGTGGAGAAATAAGTTTCTTTCCCAAAACATCAGTATTATTTATTATTTTAAAGGCAACTCAAATGATGAAATGACTTAAAAATAAATAATATTTTTAATGGTTGATTATCGCACTTTTATCTGTTTTTCTAGAAATTTAAAGAATTGTACTTTAAGTTTCTGAAAACCTACTCCATTTATTTTAGCCATACAATTCTGGGATCAGGTTTAGATTTAATTTCTCCAACCTTCCCTGGTCTAGCTCCAATTTTTAGTAGTTTGGTTGTATAGCACACACATACAAGTTCCAATCACAGATCTTCTTCGGATCTGTACATTTTTGTGATCAGGCTAGAACAGAGGTCTTCAAACTTGGCAGCTTTAAGACTTGTGGACTTCAACTTCCAGAATTCTCCTTCTGGGAGTTGAAGTCCACAAGTCTTAAAGCTGCCAAGTTTGAAGATCTCTGGGCTAAAGCCTACAGGTAAAGACAATACTCAGGTTATATCAGGGTACAGGAATAAAACTGGAAAAGTGGATATTTTTATATGCATCATCCAAATATGAACCACATTCTATCCACATTCTGTACTGAGATCCAATTGTTTTTATTAATTTGTAAAAATAAGGGTGGGCTTACAAATAAATGAATAAATGAACATGTTATGGCCAAACGTGCAATACAGTAAGCCGTGTTATGCTCCTGGCTAGGGAATTCTGGGTGTTAAAGTCACCCATCTGAAGGTCGATTAGACTGAAAAACACTGGATTCACACATCGTCTAGAAACCACCAATAAGAGTCCGATCAGTCTTAGCTGCATTATTAGAAAAGAACGAGTCCTTCCTATCAAAAGACCAACCTTTGACAAGCTGAGCCCGTTCGAGACGCAAGCAGCGAGCGATCGCCTGCTCTCTTTGTTCAACTTCCTGAAAAGCATCTAGAGATACGATTAGGGTAGAATCTAGAGGCATCCTCTTCCCTTTTCCTACTTCTATGGGCTTAAGACTCTGAAGTTGTCGCGGCTAGAGGATTTCTGCTCTGCTGTGATTTAAAGCTGCCGTTTGAACGACCGCTATACAAGTTTGATTCGAGTTGCAAACTTGCCCCTCGAAGACGCTGATCTGGTGGGCGGTTGTAGTTGCGGCTGGGGTGCTATGTCCGTTTTAATGACGCATTTTTCAAAACAATTGCCAACGCTTTTAAAAGATAATTGGGCTAACTTTCGAAAACATCCCAAAGGAAGACAGTGGCGTGGATTTGATTCAAGAGAATTTAGAACAGGGCTCTCCAACCTTGGTAACTTTAAGCCTGGAGGACTTCAACTTTGCTGGCTGGGGAATTCTGGGAGTTGAAGTCTGCCAGGCTTACAGTTGCCAAGGTTGGAGACCCCTTAGAATAGAACAGAACAGAACAGAATTTTTTATTGGCCAAGTGTGATTGGACACACAAGGAATTTGTCTTGTCGCATATGCTTTCGGTGTACATTTTATGTTTATATTATATTTATATTTTTCACAAGCATATGGGACACTATTGTTGACTTGCGTACAAGATCCTGCTTTCTCTAATCCCACATGTTGTGTGTGCTACTCGTCTGTATTTTAGAATACAGGCTAAAACAAAACATTAAAATATATCGCTGGGGAAAAAAAGCCCTTCGTATCTTTTGTTCCATATTGGAAAATGGGGTTGGAAAGGAGATGTGCTATCATAAGAAATGAAAAATTGGAATTCTTCCATTGCTTCCTAGAGCTCCATTCAAATAAAAAGCTAGCATGTATACTCATTGGAAAAAATATGTAATTATTTTTGCCAGTAAAGAAGGAAGAGAAGGTTAGAAACGATATTTTTAAAGTGAGATTTAATTTTAACAGCATGTAGTCAGGAAAATCAGAAATAAAATCTTTCCATGTTCTTGTAAAGAATATTTCAGACCACAATGATTTCAGTTGGACACTACATAAATCCTTTGGTTTTGCAATCTAACATTTTATCAGCAGGTTTACAGCAGGACTTGAATGTTGGTTTTTAAAAATATCCCATGCGCCTTGTCCTAATGTTTGCTGAAGGAAACAGACTAATGCATAAATATTACAATAAAAAATAAATCATTTGTCTTCTTCCTAGAATGGGGAAAGGGGGCACTGACATTTACTCTTCTTTCCTCATATTTTTTCCAGCTCAGAAGAATATGGGACATTATTGACTGGCATACAAGATCCTGCTTTCTCTAATCCCACGTGTTGTGTGGGCTAGAATAGAACAGAATTTTTATTGGCCAAGTGTGATTGGACACACAAGGAATTTGTCTTGGTGCATATGCTCTCAGTGTAGATAACAGAAAAGATACTTTCATCAAGGTACAACACTTACAACACTTAATGATAGCCATAGGGTACAAATTTAACACTTAATGATACAACACTTAATGATAGTCATAGGCTACAAATAAGCAATCAGGAAACAATATCAGTATAAATCATAAGGTTACAAGCAACAAAGTTACAGTCATAAGTAGAAGGGTTAGGGTTTTTTTCAGCTCAATATTGGCTGAGCATATGGAGAACAGAGAGGTCTATTCAAAGGTCCCACTCTCCATATTACAAGAAAGTTGCATAAACTACCATAAACAGCAGTGACATTTTATCGCAACAAACTCTGACAGTTAAATATGGCTTGTTTGTAGGAGCACTTGTCTTTTATTTGCTCTGGTAAAAGTTTATCATGATCCTTGATAAAAAGCTTTTATAAGATTTGACACCAGTTGGTAAAATAAATGAGATCTGCCCTTCAGGAATGTTATTATCTTATAGCTGAGCTGCCATTTTAAAACATCCTACAGACAGTAATAATGCAAGAAAGGAGCAGCAGCATTTTCTGGCTGCTAGAAAAAATACCTGACAACAACTGCTAAGTAAAATGAGGCACTACAGTATGTTCAGACATTGTGTCAAGACAGTTAATATGAACTATGTCAAACAAACAAACCTTTAGTTCTGCAGTATATTCAGTGTTATTGGGTCTTCAGCCACTCATAACCTCAAGGGACAGCTACATGTAGTACAGATTTATTCATGTCCCCTTAGTAAATACATCTTTCCATTATAAAGCCTGCTTTACCAAGTGTTATTAAGATCTTATTAATACTCTTAGGAACTCCATGACCCCTCTGCCCGTACAACCCCCTGCCAGCAGCTTCTAATTCATCTTCTAGTTCAGGGATGTCAAACTTGCGGCCCATGGGCTGGATGCATCATGCGCTGGTCATGCCCACACCCATTTTAGCGAAAGGGGAAAAGTCATTAGAAATCACCCCTGTTCTCGTTCATTTTTCTGGAGAATGCCTTTCATAAACAATTCTCCATTTCTTTTTTTTTTTTTTATTGAAAGAGTTTTAAAAAACAAAAACATTTTCCCCCTTTTTCCCCCCCTCCCTCCCAAAAAAAACCCCTTCTCCCCTCCCTCCCCCCCCCTTCCCGGGTCAATCACAAGGTATTGTTATACATAAACCAAACATAGAATAAAATTTTCCCTTCCAATCCAAATAACCACATCCAAAGCTTTTCATCTCCCAACCCCCTCCCCATTACATAAAATAACTTTCTAATTATTCAAAGGCAATCTGATATTTCTTAATCTGATATCTGTTTTGTAGATAATCAATCCATTTTTTCCATTCTACAATTCTCCATTTCTTCATTCTCACTGATAGCCTTTAAAACTTACATCACTTCCTTTGCCTTTTACATATATTCATGGGTATAGAGCTAACTCCTTATATTTAAGGTGCCTTAATTGTTAAACTGAGCACCTTTTCTTTGTTGAATACACAACAGAATCTTAGATGAGATCTCTTGTCCCACTGCCAAGTAAATGGCAGGTTTACTGTATATGCATTATATAAATTGTTCTTTCTTTGTTTAATAAAAATCAGAGGGTGCTGCAGAGTCGAAACAGGTGCCATCTGGTGATCCATTTACTTTCACGTTCATTGCTTTACCTGCTGCTTTTGCACTGGGCTGAGATAAATCATAGCCTTTGGAATGCAGAACATCTGGTAAGTTGATTCCATTCTGAAAGGCCTGCATAAATGGAATTCAGCTTTCAATTTCCCAAAAAGCCTTTTGCACTTAAACAATGACATAACCGCAGAAACCAAATTGCATGTTTATCATTCCAGAAAGGTCATTCAGAAGGTGGAGTCAGCATTTCTGATTTGCTGATAAAATCCAAGGTATCAGAAACATGATATTCAATGATTGAATAAAGCAGTAGTCAATTTCCTCAAATAAACTTTTAGTTACTCTCCATATTCTATCAAACTAAGCACTGAAGGGGAAAAAAAAGGCAAAGATCAATCAATATTCAAGTAAAAGTGGGGATGGTTTCCCTTCCAATTATTCTCCCTGATGCAATTAATTTGGAACATATGCTAGACTTATTTAGTATATAGTAATATATTAGGCTGACCCAAAGGTGGTTTTTCAGAGGCAACTAGACTTCCTTGTTTTTTTCTTTTGAAGATGTTTCACTTCTCATCCAAAAAGCTTCTTCAGCTCTTTCCATTCCCCACTATCCTGTCAGAACTGAAGAGGCTTCTTGGATCAGCAGCGAAATGTCTTCAAAAGAAAAAAATAAGAAAGTCCAGTTGCCTCCTGAAAAAGCACTTTTTGGACAACCATGATCTGGAAAATCTCTACAGAATCTTACGCTGATCATGTTTTGTTTTGAGCGGAGGGGAATTATAAGTTTCCCATTATAGCTTTCTTATCTATCCTTTCTTTTCTCCCTTTTATAGAGAGTTATTTGGCTTCAATGGTTTAATTTTTTTTTAAAATTTACATTTATATCCCGCCCTTCTTCGAAGACTCAGGGCGGCTTACATTGTGTAAGGCAATAGTCTCATCCTATTTGTATATTTATATACAAAGTCAACTTATTGCCCCTCCAACAATCTGGGTCCTCATTTTACCTACCTTATAAAGGATGGAAGACTGAGTCAACCTTGGGCCTGGTGGGACTCGAGCCTGCAATAATTGCAAGCAGCTGTGTTTAATAACAGGTTTCTTACAGCCTGAGCCACACCGCGGCCCGTTAATAATAAGGATTTTCTCATTTAAACCTTCCCTGGACACCATGGCTGTGCAGCGATTAACTTTAAAATTAGCATCCGACCAACAATCAAGTAAACAATACCTCAATCAATGAATTGCGAAGCAAGCTAACAGTAAACAATCCATCCAAAAAACCTCCAAAACCACTCCTATCAACATTGCAAGCCACTAGCATATAAACTGAAAGCAAATCCCATTTTTTACTAACTGATAATATTACCTAGTTTGAGTAATGAAACGTCTGCAAGAAAAAAATCTCAGAGAGCACCAAGAACCCATCAGGAATTAGTACTGTAAAAGGTTTATTGAGTTCTGTAATTTTGGACTTTGGTTAGTAAGATTCAAGGCACCCGCCTTTCTATATTTCTAAGCATCCTTGTCAAAAGACCTAATATTGTATGGTTGGATGAACTAGGAAGTATAAAAAATTCAATCAATCTGATGACAACCACGATACTACCTTTTACTAGAAAATCCTTGGAAGAGTCTACTATTTCTTTTAATTACCCTTCTGAGGTTAGAATATCATGCATTGTTAATCATGTCTTTGTGACATTGGGCATAAGAATAAATTTATAAACTAATAAATTCATTATGATTGGTCACACAGCCAGCCAGCTGTTTAGACTAGATTTGGCTTTTTTATGCATCTAGTGAGTACTTCCCAAGGACCTTGGGGGTGCAGATGTTGTTCGATGGTGTTAAAGATATCATTCTATTTTATCTTACTTTTTAAAAATATAAGGCAAGGTGGTGAAGCAAACAACAACCATCATGACAAATAAACAGAAACCATGCGGTTCCAATATATGCGGATCCAATCTAAGTAGCTTAACGTTGTGGGTAAATCTACATATTGTGTCTTAGACAAAATGTAATTAAAAAAATATGGTTTTAAGTCCTCAGCAATATGATGGCATGACATCATATTACTATAGAAGAGGACTATTTTTAGTGCCACACTGAAATTGATACATATTTTTAGTTCCCCAGGGACAGTCGTAATAAATTATAGCTGATTTTTTCCTGATGTAAATGAACTTGGTCCTGTTCCCAGACATAGGATGTTGCTTTCTTTTTGCAGTGCAAAATCCACTTTAGGGATGTGCAGTCATTCAGCTTCATAGTTGAAAATATATGTGGGAGGCAGCATGAATATACTCTGTGGGGCTGTCTGAGCTCCATTTCTTTTGTGGCCTTTGTAGGAAATACATGTTTTGAGTTAAGGCATTAAGAGGCTACCACCTTCATAGCCACATATTCCTGTTTTATATGATGCAGGAGAATGCATGGCTAGATATCTGGAGGACAGCTAGAATGAACTGAATAAAGTATAAATCCTAGGAAATAATATTAACTATTTTCCTTACCGATTTCCCAATATTTTATTTTATTTAAAGCATTTATATAGATAACTTGAGCACTGTGATACTGGATGGCTTAAATTAAGGAAACAAAACAATTTCAGATTAAATTCCAATACAAAACCCTTAATACAACCAAGACCTCCCTCTAAACAGGACTCCAATCATTTGAGTCACAACACCCAAGGGAAAACTCATGCATGCTTCTCTATCAATATTCCTTCAATATTCCTGGGATGGTAAGATCAATAACAAGCAATGGAGCCACTGGGTAGATTTCAAAATTTGAAGCTATATTAATGAAAAGTTGAGCAAATCTGACTATATTTTCTACATCTTTCACATTTTGACCATTATAGATGTCTGTATCTGATCATCTCTGCTGCATGAAATATTTCAACTGAAATTAAGCCAAGCATTAATAGTCCAGTTTGAAGCTAATTGTTGATGACATTCTGATTATAGGAGAAGGACAAAATAATGTAGAAAGCTCCCAATTGGTAAGTTACAGTCTTCCTTCCAGTGGTAGAAAGAAAAGGATATCAAATTCAATCCAGGCAAAATTAAATTCAACCAGGGAAAGGTGTCATATGTAGAGCATGAACTTTCAGGTCAAGGTTAAAGGCTCATCTCAGAATGAAGAGGCAATTTGGAACAGGCTGCGACCAAGGATGTGACCAGAATTCACTGTTTCATGGAAACAATAAACTTCCTAGCTAAAATTTGTGCAGATTTAGCAATTCAGCTAGTACCATAGCGGTATTAACAAGAATGTAGAAGGTACTAGTTGGTACTCCAGGAAAAAGCATTTGAAAGATGAAAGCAATTAATCTCCAAAGCATGTGCCATAAAATACTGCCAACTGGGGAGCAGATGATTTTACAATGCGTTTCTTCTGAAAAAGAATTGGGGAGGTTTCACAGGAGCAACCAACTGACAATGCAAGCAGAGTCTTTCAGTAGCTCAACAGGGGTTTGCATCAATAGTAAAAGAACTACCATCTGTGATGTTTGAATAAATTCTTTCCAATATTTTGCTGATGGTCAAGTGGTAATGGTAGTTTTTGATCACAAATGACTGGAAACAGTAACAAACCTATTCTTTAGAACACCCAAATGATTGGAACATGCATTGAACAGGCTTAGAACCATGATAAGTTCAGATCAGATACTGCCCAGGAAGTTTCCCTGCTGACAAAAACAACAAACTTGTCTGCCTATGTAGTGTGGAAAAAGCTGTCTAAGAGATGAAGTCATTAGGCAATCAACATGGTGTATTTCCTCTGAATTTAGATAACAAAGTTAGAAGAAATGAATTTGCACAGCTCCAAATAATTAACCATGTCATTTTGGAAGGGTGGTTTGTAAATAAAAACCATGTGTTTGTGAGGGCAGAAGTACTGTTAAAGGAAGAAGGTTATGTCCAGCATGGCCTAATATACTTTGACTAGACTGTTCTTATTTTAGCCTTGCTGCACAAGGCTAAGAGTTATGGAAGCGTGTCATCTCTCAACAGTTGCTTTTGACAGGATCAAAAGCTAACCAAATTTTGTACAAGGTCATGGAAGAAGATTGACTTAAATTCACTTCTAAAGCGGATAGAGCTACATTTAAAGAAAAGCAATATTTTACCTTTGAAGATTACTATTTCAACTGTATTTATGGCCTTCAGAAGATAGAAATCTGAGAGGAAATCCAGAAAGTGAAGCCAAACCTTTCGGAATACTGGAAAGGTTTTGACACAGTTATTTGAATACTGTGATTCATGTGAATTGAATTCAGAATATTTTCTTCATATTCTGATCACTTTCCTTCTCTACCCAGAGCAATGGAACAATAGTCAGCTGTCAAAGCAGTAAAGTTGCTACATAAAACTGTGACCCCCCCCAAGGTCTGACTCTTATCTGCCTCTTTTGGCTTATCAAAATAACTCAGTTCAGGATTGCAGAACCAAAGCAATAGAAGGCCTGATGGGCATAGGGCCAAAACTGCTACCTGTAGATGATGATGATAATAATAATAATAATAATAATAATAATAATAATAATAATAATAATAATAATAATAACAACAACAACAACAACAACAACAACAACAACAACAACAGAGTTGGAAGGGACCTTGGAGGTCTTCTAGTCCAACCCCCTGCCCAGGCAGGAAACCCTACACCATTTCAGACAAATGGTTATCCAACATTTTCTTAAAAATTTCCAGTGTTGGAGCATTCACAACTTCTGCAGGCAAGTTGTTCCACTGATTAATTGTTCTAACTGTCAGGAAATTTCTCCTTAGTTCTAAGTTGCATCTCTCCTTGATTAGTTTCCACCCATTGCTTCTTGTTCTACCCTCAGGTGCTTTGGAGAATAGTTTGACTCCCTCTTCTTTGTGGCAACCCCTGAGATATTGGAACACTGCTATCATGTCTCCCCTAGTCCTTCTTTTCATTAAACTAGACATACCGAGTTCCTGCAACCGTTCTTCATATGTTTTAGCCTCCAGTCCCCTAATCATCTTTGTTGCTCTTCTCTGCACTCTTTCTAGAGCCTCAACATCTTTTTTACATCATGGCAACCAAAACTGAATGCAACATTCCAAGTGTGGGCTTACCAAGGCGTTTTAAAATGGCATTAACACTTTACGTGATCTTGATTCTATCCCTCTGTTTATGCAGCCCAGAACTGTGTTGGGTTTTTTGGCAGCTGCTGCACACTGCTGGCTCATATCTAAATGGTTGTCCACTAGGACTCCAAGATCCCTCTCACAGTTACTACTATTGAGCAAGGTACCACATATCCGGTACCTGTGCATTTTGGTTTTTTTGGCCTAAATGTAGAACCTTACTTTTTTCACTGTTGAATTTCATTTTGTTAGATAGCGCCCAATGTCAAGATCTTTCTGTATCTTAAGCCTATCTTCTGGAGTGTTGGCTATTCCTGCCAGCTTGGTGTCATCTGCAAATTTGATGAGTTCCCCATCTATCCCCTCGTCCAAGTCATTGATGAAGATGTTGAAGAGTACTGGGCCTAAAACAGCGCCTTGGGGTACTCCACTGCATACTTCCCTCCATGTGGATGTAGTTCCGTTGAGGACTACATGTTGAGTGCGGTTGGTCAGCCAGTTACGAATCCATCTGGTGGTTGTGCTGTCTAACCCACATTTTTCTACTTTATCTAGTAGTAGGTTATGGTCTACTTTATCAAATGCTTTGCTGAAGTCCAAGTAAATTATATCAACAGCATTCCTCTGGTCCACTAATTTTGTCACTTTGTCAAAGAATGCAATAAGATTAGTCTGGCATGATCTGTTTTTGACAAACACATGTTGGCTTTTGGTTATTACTTTGTTTGCTTCTAGGTGTTCGGTGATTCGTTGCTTGGTTATGTTTTCCAGAATCTTCCCTGGTATTGAGGTTAGGCTGACAGGTCTGTAGTTTCCTGGATCTGTTTTTTTTTCTTTTTTTGAAGATGGGAACTACATCAGCTCTTTTCCAGTCCTCTGGCAGTTCCCTGTGCTCCAGGATCTTTGAAAGATATAGTTCAGTGGTTCTGAGATTTCGTCTGCCAGTTCCTTCAGAACCCTGGGGTGTAATCCATCCGGTCCTGGTGATTTGAACTCGTCTAGGGTAGACAGATGTTCACTTACCATTTTTTCCCCTATTTTAACTTGTGTTCTTAATCTGTTTTTGTGGTGCTTTTTTTTTGATAGGTTGGATTGTTTTTTCCTTTTGTGTAAAGACAGATGCAAAATATGAGTTAAGTAGATCTGCTTTCTCCCTGTTGCAGATAACCTGGATCTGCTCATGAATTTGTAGGCAATCACACAGACAACCTTATTTATATTGGTTTTATAACATTTTGAAACTGCCACAGTCCCAACTGTGTCCCTTCAAGGGTTTGATAACAGTCCCTTCAAGGTTTTGGTAACTATCTTCAAAGCGCTCCATGGCTTAGGGCCGGGCTATTTACGGGACCGTCTGCTGCCACCGATTGCCTCCCACCGACCTGTGCGCTCTCACAGGGAGGGACTCCTTAGGGTGCCGTCTGCCAGGCAGTGCCAACTGGCAACACCCAGGGGAAGGGCCTTCTCTGTGGGGGCTCCCACCCTCTGGAATGAACTTCCCCCAGGACTCCGTCAACTTCCTGACCTTCGAACCTTCCGCCGCGAGCTTAAAACACATCTATTTATCTGTGCAGGACTGGACTAGAATTTTAATTTTTAAATTTAATTTTAATGGGGTTTTATCATCTTAATTGTAATTTTAAATTTTGGCCTATTTAAATAAGTTTTTTAATTAGTGTTTTATTTTGTATTATATTTGTATTTTTTATCGGGCTGTAAACTGCCCTGAGTCCTTTGGGAGATAGGGCGGTATAAAAATTTGATTAAATAAATAAATAAATAAATAAATAAATAAACTGATTCTGTGTCAGCCAGCTCCACTAGATAGGAACCAGACCAGGAAATTGATTCCACAGAGCTAAAACTACTCATATTGAAATAAATTAAAATAACAGAATGTTATGAGTCTAATTGTGCTCCTCTTTCTTCTTATGATCCTGTGAATTAGGGAGGTCTCTTCCTAAACTGCTTCCAAACGGAATGGGACAACTTGCCACGGCCAACTCACCCCATCTGACTCTCCCCAGCAGTCTCACTGTGGCTAACTCACCACAGCCAACTTGCTGCAGGACAAATTCAACGTGAGATAACTAAAACTCAAGAAAGGGACAAGCAGAATTGCAGTTCATTCCAGCCTTGAGGACTTCTGACTTGAGAAGAGTCAAACCTAAAGCAAGATAAAGCTCACTGCAATTCACTTGTCCCTCTCCTGAGGGACTATCCTGGTTGAATTATCCCACAGTGAATTGTCCCCCAACAAGTTGGCCAGAGTGAGGCGGCTGAGGCAAATTGCCTGTGGTGTGTTGGTTGCCCTAGGCCTGGTTCCAACTACTATCTCGTTCTGGACTTGAAAAATGCTTCAGCCAATTTTGCCTTGAGAAGAGTTCCTGCATATCTCCATCAAGATTGTTGACAGAGATAGTTGTAGAAATTGTTATTCTGCTGCTTAGTACTGGTTGCGATTGGAGTGACCTTTAAGGCCTGTAAAATAAATAAATAGCAAAGGCTTTACTAAAGAAGAAAAATATTCATAATATATTTGTCTTGGTTGCAGAAGCTGAACTTGACCCAACTGTCAATGAATGCTAGCAAACATTCATTGTTTTTGAAGAAAAATTAATGATAAACACATGAAGGTAGAAAATGTAACTTTTATCTAAACTATACTTGAAAAGGCAGAAACATAAGAAGTTTCCTTGTTGTTTAAACTCAGAGACTCGTTTTACAACATAGGCAAGGTGAGAGACAGACATCAGGAGAACATAGGAAGATCACCTCCCTCTCTCCATTTTTCATCAAAAGACTCCTAAGTTCAAAATAATGATGCAATGTTTAACATATGACCATTCAGAGACCTCCAATCTCAATTATACAGAGTTCTGCTATATAAGATACAATCTATAGATAAAACTATCCCAATAGGCATCACCTGGGTTTGTGACAAGAGTTTTTATGAGATGACTATTCCTGAAGGCAATCTATGCCATCATAATTGCAGGCATTTGCATTCTCAGAAGCAGAAAAAAGAGAATGATGTATCACAGAGACTGCCAAAACATGTACCACCAAAGGCCAAACTGCATGCAATGAAAATGAGCCAGTGTTGTATCATCATGAAAAATGGACAAGAATTAAAGATGTTCCAATCTGATCATTTTTCAAAGAAGCCAACGCAAGTCAATGACATTTTAATTGAGTCCAAGATAACATCAGGATCATGGATTTATAATCTTTGGCTATAGCTAGGAAGAGATTGTATCATGTTGAGGATTGAAATATTTAATATAAACTTTTCAGTTTCTAGAAATCTGTGGAAAACAATGCCACAGAAACAAACTAAGATGGAAGACTGTTTCCTGATTACCAGAACTAAATGGACAGGGTCATATTTTGAAAGTAATGGAGGATTCTGGGATAGCATGATTTATGAGAGGAATTTTACACCAGTTTGGAGTAACTTAGGGTGGACAATTTTTGAATTGCGTGAATTAAATAGATTTTTTCCCCCCCTAAATTAGTCTCCAAAACTTTGCAAAAGCTTGGTGTTAACAAACCATTTATCACAACTTACCTCTGTTTCTTTGTCTTCTGGGCAGTTGGGCATTTTTCAAATCTAAGCACTAGTCTGCAGAACTAGAAAATCCCCCTTTCTACTTGTAGTCATCTTATCCAGACTAAGGAAACCGAGCCTAGTTTATCTGGGAATTTTTTAGAACCTTTATTAAAAGTTCAGCCACTTAAGAAATTTGGAACATACATAATGCATATGCATGCTTGTATATATACACTTGTGGAAGACATACCTATATGGTTAAATCTGGAACAAAACTTTACTTAGCCATGTTGCCTCTTTTTGTTACTACTGAGGAAGTCACCTACACATACAGAAGTAGTCAAAATGCCCTTGCAGTGACCGGACTGCAGTGACCGGACTGCACCAAGGCCAAAGATAACCACTATTGCAAAAAGCAGAACTTCCCAAAAGCTAAAGCATTAACTACCATACCCACAAGGAGGAGACTTCCTGTTATTGCCCAGGAATGAGCAAAATTGAGTAATTGCCTGTGACCCCTTCTTTGCACTTCCTTGTATTCACATGTCTATTGGGTGTTTGGGTCATGCTCAAAGAACTATTCTCCAATGTATTCTTTGTGTGCTTGACCAGATTATGCAGAGTCTTCATAAAAGTACTGGGGACATTGCAAACTGTACTCTGATGAAATGGCTTAGGTGACTGAGAAGGAAGAAAAAGTGATGAGAATCCGGGCAATTTTTTCCAGCAAAATCTATTTAAAGAGTACAATTAAATTTTAAGAAACCTCACAAGGGAGGTATAAAGAAAAGGTAAAGAAAAAATAACCAAAGTAATAATGTCCCCAGGGTAACCTCTTTGCTATCTTTGCTACTATTGCTTATTTATGCATTTAAACAGACCATCTATAGAAAATCATAGTTCTACACATAAATCTTTTCTTACCCTTTCTCTTTACTCTACTTTTTAAACATCCTACCCAGATGCATCCATTCTTTATTCAGGTTCCAACTTGGCTCTTCATGTCATAATCTCCAAGGAGGATCATAGCAAATCATGTAATTTTCTTTCCCCCAAAATATGTCTGCATCCTGCTTCCATAGCAAGCAAAATTAATTAAAAGGCAAAGTGCTATATCTCTTGAGAAATGCTATGAAGGTTGAAATCAGCTGGGTCTTCTGATTCATTTGCAACTTCTAAACCAAACTATTTTTTTAAACAGAAGATCTAATGCAATTATTTAAAAGGGGCTGACAGAGAATGTGAAAAATCAAGTTTCTGAACTCTGGATTTCACAAGTACAGATAATTAAGTGTAAGAGGCTATTTTATAGATAAGTTTTTATTAAAGATGTTTTTGAACAGGAAGATAAAACTAAGAAAAAGTAAGAAAAAGAAAAGCAGAAGGAAAAAAATCATCGAGAAATCTAAAGTTCAAGAAAATTAAAAAAAAGAAACATCAAAAAGAAACAAGCATAAAGTCTACAAGGAATTTCCAATCAAAAGTAAATGCAAGTATTGTCTTTTCTCTGATCAAAGAAGTCACGTTAGCCGTCTCAGCAAGTTCCATCATCTTCACAGTACAAGTAGTTTGTAAAAGTGAAAACGTGTGTTATTGTAATGCTATAATTATGATTCATTATTTTTTAGCAAGTCCTGACTTGGGGAGTGTCTTTATTAAAACAAATGAAATTAAGTTGAAGAGATCTGTTGGGGAACAACTATCAGGTTCCCTGTTCCATTTGTATCACTGGACAACATTTTTTTTCTTCAAAAAGTTTGCTTCCTGGAAAACCTGGTGATAATAATTGACCCCTTCAAACTGAATACAAGTATAATTTCAGGATGACTGTTTCATGTAGGAATCTTGAGAAGTATGAAATTAACTTTTAATGTAGTAACGTATATAATGTTTCCAACACATTGCATGATTTCAACAGGGCTAAAAGTGTTTTGCTGCTGATTTTCATTCATGCTCAGTATTCGATGCATCTCGCAGCAATGTCCAACAATAGTCAGCTAGCATTAATGGATTTTAGTTGCCCTGATACCATTTTTCGATTTTGGCAAAGTTCTGGTGAAGTCTTTCACCATGTTTGTTACTGATTGCACTTAGATTTTTGGGAAAGGAGTCCAAATGTGAATCCAGAAAAGGAATCTTCAATGATGTGTTGCACTTCATAGTCTTGCCTGCTGTAAGCAGTTTGCCAACTAATTGGATGTAGTTTAGTGGTGTGTTGTTGCTAAGAAAATTCTCAACAACATCTTTGAATGTTTTTCAGGCAATTTTCTCTGACCCAACTAACAGATCTTTCCATTGCTTGTCACTGATGACATATGTGATCTGGACCAGCAAAAGTGCCTTCATTAATCTTGGCAATCGGTTATTCTTGGAAACATCTGTCTCGGATAATGAAAATCATTCATATTCCTTTTCCATTGCTTTCATCAAAAATTTTCTCCCCTCCCCATGTTTAATTTACTTTATAAATTAAAGTAAATTATACTTTTTATAACATATAAAAATTCCATTCAAACAGTGTGTTTTCTGGGTACACTGGTTTTTAGGAATTGTAATCAAAATTTTTACAATAGTATTCATCACAATAACATTAATACTATAATAGTAATAATATTTAGTTTGTCTATTTTATAAAATTTCCATTTATCCTTTTTATGTCCCTGCATTTCTAACTTCTGTTTTTATTGTCTAACTATTGATAAAATAAGTCCCATGTCAAAAAGTATTCAGTTTCTTCTTTGTCCTTCATAGTAAGCGTTAATCTATCCATTTCTGCACATTCTAATATTTTCTTAATTACACTTTCATCTCTCAGGATCTTGCCAAACTTCCATTGTTGAGCATATACAATTCTAGCTGCAGCTAATACATGTAAAATCAAGTATATAGACCCTTTGTCATATTTTTCTGGCAGAATGCCCAATAAAAATATTTCTCGTTTCATATCTATATGCTGTTTTATCATTTTTTCCAACCAAGTATGTATTTTCAACCAATATTTTTGGGATTTTGGACATGTCCACCACATATAGTAATACGAACCAGGTATTTGATTGCATTTCCAATATTTAGCAAATCTATTCTTATACATTTTTGCCAGTCTTGTTGGTGCAAAATGCCATCTATATAACACAAATTTTCTTTAAGTTGACATAGTCAATTTTTTTTTATTTGAATTTATATCCCGCCCTTCTCCGAAGACTCAGGGTGGCTTACACTATGTTAAGCAATAGACTTCATCCATTTGTATATTATATACAAAGTCAACTTTTTATTCCACAATTTCTGCCATTTGTCTAGTTTTATGCTTTCATCAAAATTTTTCATCGATCTCAGTTTTATGTGAAACAAAGGCAAAATCAACAAGTGGTTCATTTGCCAGGTTATTCTGTCCTGGAACCAAATTATTTTGACATGGCCATTTTTTTTTTAATTTAATGTGACTCTTGCATGACTCAACCATTTGCATATATAACAACAGTACTTGGTATATCTGAGCTATATTTGGTATAGCTGCATTTCAAGAAGCAGAGCTACTACTCTAAAGATCTCTGCTAGGAATTAAATCCAGCAGGTTCTGACAGGTTCTGGAGAACTAGTAGCGGAAATTTGGAGCAGTTCGGAGAACTGGTAGCAGAAATTTTCAGTAGTTCAGAGAACCAGCAAATACAGCCTCTGGCTGGCCCCAGAGTGGGGTGGGAGTGGAGATTTTGCAATATCCTTCCCCTAGGAGTGGAGAAGGAATGGGGATTTTGCAGTATCCTTCTCCTGGAGTGGGGTGGGAATGGAGATTTTGCAGTATCCTTCCCCTGCCATGCCCACCAAGCCACACCCACTAAGCCACGCCCACAGAAACGGTAGTAAAAAATTTTGGATTTCACCACTGATCTCCACAAATATTCCAGTTGTACTTGGTGTACTCTATGAACAACACTTCCATGTTTTTGTATGTTTCTTTAATGTGTGCAGCATAACCAGAGGTACTGAAGAGTATAGATTGCCATTGGGTAAAAATAGAAGATTTCTATAAAATGGTACGTGATAAGTTAAATTACAGCTTCTTTTCATAACAAGCAGCCAAAAATCTATACGATACACCCAAAAGTGTTCAGGAAGCAAAATCTTTGTTGTCTTGTGTATTCAAAGCAGGAAAAAAATAGCAAGCAAGAAAGCGCAGCTACATTGTATTGATTAAGCAATATCTCTATACGAGGCTCAGAAGAAAACTTAAATTTAGGAGAAAACAGAAAAAATCAGGTTAAAATAATACCTAAGTCTCATTGCCTTCATCCACAAGCTTCTTTGAAAGTAATTCCAGTGCTTTCCACATTTCTGAAACTGCAATATCCACCTTCTGTAAACAGTGTATTCCAAACCATGCTGGCGGAGGATGATGGGGCTTGTTGTTGCTAATCTCATTTGAAAAGAACCTGGTTAAGGAAGTTTGATGTGAAGAATAGTTGTGAATGTAAAGAAGAATAGATGCGATCAAGAATTGATTTGGCCTAGTGATGAAGATGCTGGTCGAGAAAGCAGAAGATTGTGATTTTACTCCTGCCTTAGACATGAAAGCCAGCTGGGTGACTTTGGGACAACCACTCTTTCTCAGTCTAACTCACATTACAGGGTTGGTGTTGTAGAGAAAATAGGAGGAGGAAGTATTATGTATATTTGCCTCCTTGAGTTACTTATAAAATAGTAAACACAGGATAAAAATCTAATAATAATTGCATTTTTTCTCTCGCTTTATATGTGAATGGCAGAGCTGCACACATGACAGTATGAGATATCTTAGGCAAGCAGAACACGCGTGATCCCACCAGTGGTGATAGTCAACATTTTTTTACTACCAGTTCTGTGAGCATGGCTTGGTGGGCGTGGCTTGGTGGGCATGGCAGGGGAAGGATACTGTAAAATCCCCATTTCCACCCCATTCCAGGGGAAGAATACTGTAAATCTCCATTCCTTCCCCACCACACTAACGTGCTTTCCAGTTCCGTTCTCCTGTGCAGGGCAACAAAAGAAGACCCAGCTGATCAGCTGGGACTCAGATCAGTTGGGACTCAGGAGGTAGAGAATAGATGGGGGCGGGGCCAACCAGAGGTGGTTTTTACCGGTTCTCCCAACTACTCAAAATTTCCACTACCGGTTCTCCAGAACCTGTCAGAACTGGCTGAATACCACCTCTGGATCCCACTTATAAGTCTCCACATGCTCTGGGAGCCCTTGCTCACTTTGAGATTGAAAGACAGGATGAGTCTGAAACATTGGCTAAATCACAACCAAAAGAAGTGGAGCTAGAAATAGCACTCTAAGAACTTCTAGTTCCCAAGATGTTTTTTCTCAGCATATCACTTGTAGACAACCACAATGATAACTGGTCCGCCTTTTCTAATTTTAGCCTTTGGATACAAAATGGTTGGTTTCTAAATTGGTAAGATGTCCTTTATGGGATCGTTTCTATTATTAAACCACATTTCCCCTCCCTTTTTTTTTTTTTGAACAATATAACTGCAATTGTCCATGTGCATGAAAGTGCGGATAAGCAGAAGAATGGAAAAGGATCAGAAGCATGAGGTCCCCAGTTTCCCCGCAAAACAGCAGCTTCAGATGTCCAAATTAGCTACAAATGTCTTAAATCTTATGTAAGAAAACTGAAAATTTACAGCAAGTCATTAAGTGCGATTGCTAAAAACCTCACAGGTCATGGTACTCTTGAGACTTAAAGGGAGTCTCCGGAATGAAAAGGTTGCTAAACAATGCTATACAATAGATTCTCTATTTTTCCACCTTTTTCTGGCTAAGCAAAATGAGGCATCTAGATGGCTTTTGTCTATGGACTTCCATGCTGTTAGTAAGAGGGTAACTCTTGGAAACTGTCTTTAATTAAAAAAAAAACTACTAATATATTCTTAATAGTATTTATTAATTAAAATATGTTTATTTTGCTGTGGGATAGCCTTTTAGATGTTCCTGAGATAATAAGAAATAAGAACAGCTCATTCTTTCTCTTTCATCCCTACTTTTACTGCTTTGAGAGAGATTTTTTTCATCTATCATCCGTCCATCCGTCCGTCTATCTGTCACATTTTAAAACCACTATTTCCCTCACTCTGATAATGCACAAATAACAGAATAACAGAGTTGGAAGGGACCTTGGAGATCTTCTAGTCCAAACCCTATACCTAGCAGGAACCCTATACCATTTCAGACAAATTTCTTCTTAAATGTCCAATCTCTTCTTAAAAACCTCCAGTGTTGGAGAACTCACAACTTCTGGAGACAAGTCGTTCCACTGATTAATTGTTCTAATTGTCAAGAAATGTCTCCTTAGTGCTTGGTTGCTTCTTTCCTTGATTCGTTTCCATCCATTGCTTCTTATCCTGCCTTTGGGTGCCGTGGAGAATAAGTTGATCGTCTCTTCTTTGTGGCAGCCCCTTAGATAATGGAACACTGCTATCGTGTCACTCCTGTTCCTTCTTTATATTAAACTACACTAGACATACCCAATTTCTGCAACTGTTCTTCATATGTAATGTTCATAAAATATTAAAAAGTATAGGAAACTTAAAAAGAGGCAAACAATGTTAAAATTAATTAAAAGGTGAAAGAAGGGCTTTCAGGGCTCTAAACTGCCCCATTAGTATGTGTACCTCTGTGTACCTCAAGCAAAGCCAAAGAACTGTGTTTCCACAATTTTCCAGAAGGCCAGGAGTTTGGGGCCCACCTCATTTTAGGACCATGTTGTCCCCCACATGGTGGGGACAGTGGTGGCTTGGCCCCAGTTCAGACCGTTTCTATAGAACCGGTAGTAAAACCGGCGGGAGGCTCTGCCCACTGACCTGAACATCATCAAATGTGATCTGCGCATGCGGAGTGAATGTGGGCGGGCAGGCACAATGCAAACTGGTAGTAAAGGTAAGTAGAACCTACCCCTGGGTGGGGACAATAGCAGAATAGATTCTCTTGCTGTTGGAATTCTTTGATGAGGTCTACAATATATGGACCGGGTGGCTAGCCTAATATAATAGGATAA
Organism: Ahaetulla prasina; assembly: GCF_028640845.1. Classification (NCBI taxonomy): domain Eukaryota; kingdom Metazoa; phylum Chordata; class Lepidosauria; order Squamata; family Colubridae; genus Ahaetulla; species Ahaetulla prasina. The sequence continues at coordinate 244,916,697 of NC_080540.1, read as the reverse complement.
AGACAGTTCCATAGGTAACCTGGTCACATAACATACAGAGTTTTAGAAATCATAACCAACACTTTGAATTGAATCCGGAAGCAGACTGGCACACAATACAACTTGCACAGAGGAGGTGTTACCTCCGCTATTGTTTGGGTACCCAAAACTGCATTTTGTTCCAGCTAAAGCACCTGCTATAATGCTGCTTCATGTATTCAGATAAACGCACATACAGAAATCCATCTGCAGGTTCCCACTTCAAGTGAAAAGGACAGGGACTTATGTAGAGGCAACTGCAGAAGCTGAAGCTTTTTAAAAAAATGATGGTGGCATTGTGTGATGCCACACAACTTCCAATCCTTTCCGTGCATGTTCAAAACAACTGGAATTTGAAAAGAAGAATGCATTCACTACAGGTTGTCCTCAATTTTCAATAGTTTGTTTAGTGAGCGTTCAAAGTTATAATGGCATTGAAAATATAACTTATGACCGATTTTCACAGTTACGATTTTTGCAGCATCTCCATGATCATGTGATTTATGACGGTTCCAGTGTTCCAAAGTCATGTGATCATCTTTTGCGACCTTCTGACAAGCAAAGTTAATGGGGAAGCCAAATTCACTTAGCAACCGGGTTACTAACTTATCAACTGTATAAGTAATTATACTAATATATATAACTAATATATTAATATATATAATTATTAATATATATAATTATTATTAATATATATATATATATAATATATATATAATATATAATATATATAATTAATATATATATAACTAATATATTAATAACTGTGGCAAGAAAGGTCATAAAATGGGGCAAAACTCATTTAACCAATGACTCACTTAACAACATAAATTTGGAGCTCAATTGTGGTCGTAAGTCAAGGACTATCTGCATATGGCCACTTAAACTCCCCTGTGGAAGCCTCTGGAGTTCTGTGCATGCTTAATCACCCTTCCCCCAATGTTTCATGTGAATAATTACACAGATTTATGATTCTGAATAGGTTTGTACGTGTACTCAACAATTTACTTAAGAAATCTTTTCTGTTTCCTTCCCTTAATATTTTAAACATATAGCACTATTACTTTTAATTGCATCTCTCAAGAGGAGCCACATTATTTAGTTAAAAATGTAATTAGACTATTGTAAAATGAGCAGCTTAAAAAGCAATAAAACTTCAATACTCCAGGATATGATAATAAAATTTTGTATTCATGTTGAGGCCAAAATTCTTCATTTCATACTGAAATATTCCCAAAGCTGTTCCACATGAAGCAAAAAGTTGTGGTGTAACTGTAAAGCAAGAACAAACTCAGAAATTAAACTCTGGCCCTGAAAGTCTATGTGGATATTCAGGTGCAGAAGAATATTTCACTTTGAAACAAAATTGACTTATTATCAGCAGAATAATTGTTCTCTATCTTTTGAAGTTCTAGCTATTCCTTTATTTGTTGGAGAGGCAAAAATAGGTAAAATACACTGAAATGTGCTATGTGAGATCAGGTTCTTCAAAACATAAATAAGTATAATACAGTATGATTGTATGAATAAAAGAACATCCTGCAAATGTATAGTAATAAATATAATTAATCCCATATGATGACCATAACTCAGAATCTGGGTTTGGCTAAATCATAATATAATTTATTTGGCTTAGCATGTTTTATGAACTTCATTATTGTGGTTTCTAAATTATGGTTTACGATTTAATGAACTCTGTGATCCCAGCCTCTAGTCCTGCTTACATCTTCATCAATGGGCCTTTAGAAAAACTGTGATGACTTTATATTATCTTATTAAAGTATTCTTTGGAAGTTGAAATATACAATTTGCTCAAAAAAAGCAATATGTATTAAAAACATCCATTCCTGTTCAAATCTCAGTCCTCTAGATAACTGAAGTAAGAAATAAGTGGAGCAACAAATAAAAAATGGGAGGCCTATAAATTTTATAAATAAATACATAGAAGCCAAACTATTGTTGCTGCTACCTGCCTAAAGTAAAGGAGAAGATGTGGTTGATAAAGGGAATCTTATCTTGATATTCACTAAGTTTTCAAATTTGAAAAATGTTGACAGTATCATACACATAATTATATTGGACTATTTCTCAGAAGCTTAGATTAAGACAGAGAAGTTTTCATAGTAATGAATAGATTTAACTTCATGTCACTTTAGCCAAATCAACCAGATTTTGTACCAACCTGGTTATCATTCCTTTTTATATTTTGTTTTTAGATCTTTCATGAATAGTAACAGATGGGTGCAGAGGCGCCCAAGGTGGCGATGAGATAGCAACACCTATAATGAGTTGCTTTAAGTTGCCCTTAATTTTATATAATCGGTAAACTATTTACTCTAATTCATCTTCACCTCTTCCATTACTAATGTTGGAACTTTTTAATAAACAGAATATTTGTCCTGTCAGCAGTCAGTGTGTACCGGGGTGAAATGCTCCCAGTTCGGACCAGATCGCCTGATCCGGTAGCGATGGCAGCAGGTGGTTCGGAGAATCGGTAGCAAAAATCCTGCCCAGCTGAGCTGCGCGATCATCAGAGGTTTTTTTTCCTTCGGCCGAAAAAATGCTTTTAAAAGTTAAAAAAAAAAAGCTCTGATGATCGTGTGGCTCAGCTGGGATCGTCAGAGCCTTTTAAAAGCAGAGGCTTTTTTTTTCTTTTAAAGGCAAAAAAAATGCTTTTAAAAGAAAACAAAAGCATCTGACGATCAAGCAACTCAGCTGGGATCGTCAGAGCCTTTTAAAAGCATTTTTTTACAATCTCTTCAGCCAAAGAGGTTGTAAAAAAATGCTTTTAAAAGTTAAAAAAAAAAAGTTGGCCACGCCCAGCCAGTCACATCACCCCCCACCCAGCTATGCCCACAGAACCAGTAGTAACGAATTTTACATTTCACCCTATGAAACAATGGAAGGCTGACACATATATCACAAGTAACCCTTCCCTGTAAGGAACATCATCTGTCCTTGTCCACTTGACAAGTATGTGTCTTCAGAATGGGACTTACAAATGGAGATAGGCAGTCAGCGATTTATAGAACTGTCATCCTCCATAAGAAATGACATCCTTGCCCTCCAGATTGCTGCTGTTTGTTCAGCAGCCATTTGTTTCCTCTTATTCAGGATGGAGATAAGGGATGCAAATGCCTGGAAGAAGGAATAAGATTGAGATTATATCCAGACAAACTACTCTCTTGATCTTTAAGTTACTCACCACAGTTAAAAACAAAAGATTCATTGGGAATTCAAAGTTTATTAAGTTTATTAAGAATTGAAAGTTTTGAAGCAACATTTGCTTTGGCTGAGCTTCATATATTACATCAAATCCAGAGGCTATCACTGCTCCTAATTAAGGAAGCGCAGCCTATCAGCACCAAAACTCATTGGGTTTGCCAATTTGTTTGTAATTATGGAGACAATTACGTCAGCAGAACTGGTAGGTGTTTAGCTTTCAAAATAAAGGAGCATCTTCCAAAATGGGTCCAAGCCATTTTGAGTAATCCAACAACAACAGCAAATTATGGCCATATAATGCCTTCTTCGGCCGAGACACTTACTATCTATGGGGCACCAGGTGGACTAGAACTCTGTGTTTAAAGTTCTACTGTGCCTTTGGAATTCCTGTGGTTTGCTGAGGCAGTTGCCATCAAACGGTTGATGGCAACTGCCTGTTTGCTTGTGCGTGCAGAAACAGCTTTATGTCAATCTACGCCTCCCGTGGACATAAGACTTGCCATTGGTTATTTCCTGCGTATGTTATAGGCTTAATGAATTAATGCTCCTGCTAGTTGTTATATTTGAGGTTGATTTTAACCATGTTATTGTAATGTAGTTACTGATGAGTCAATACAAAATGCTAGCTTCTACCTCTGTTTGTCTTTTGACTGTATTGTTTAAATTATTAAAAAGGGTCTTACTGTTTTAAATTGAAAGTTTGTTGAGAGTTAACCAAAGAAACATCTCCAGACTGTCAAAACGAAAACCTAAACACAATACACGCTCCATTTATAGATGGTGGAGGAAAGAAAAAAAAACCCACCCTATTCTCAGATTTAAATTGAGAAAAGAAATGAATGGAGAAGGTTAGCAATTTCATAAGGAAGAATGAGAGGCAGGTTCTAAATAATCAAGTGCTGAAGGAGGAAAGGGTGGTAAAAAGCAAATGCTATATACCAACTAATCAGATCATCCTGCAAATTACAAATCGTGGAGTAAACAAGTTGATCGGGATTTTAGAAAGCCATTGTTATGTCCTTCAGTCAGGTTTTAGGCTGCAAAAAACAACTCCGAAATTAGAATAGAATAGAATAGAATAGAATAGAATAGAATAGAATAGAATAGAATAGAATTTTATTGGCCAAGTGATGGACACACAAGGAATTTGTTTTGGTGCATATGCTCTCAGTGTACATAAAAAAAAAAGGAAAGAAAAAAAAATACATCAAAGGTATTTGATGTAGATCAAACCATCTACAGATGTCTTCCTCCTAGAGGCAGTTGCTGGCAAGTCTTACTGTCATTTGGGAAACCTACAGTTCCCAGCATGCTAATTATAATATAAAATTTTCTAAAGCCACTTTTCATATTTTTCCAATCCATGTGTTTTGCCTAGAGTAAACCAGCTCACTCACAATTCAACATAGCCAATTCAACATAGCCACTGGAACTTTAATGTACAGTAATCTGTAACAACTCACACTCAGATAATCCCAATAATGTTTTACCAACAGAGAAAACATTACTCGAGAGAGAAAAGTCTAAGGCTGTGATGGCGAACCTATGGCATGCATGCCACAGATGGCACGCAGAGCCCTTTCTGTGGGCACACCAGCCGTCGCCCCAGCCCAGCTTCACCACACATACATGTGCACCTCCCTTTGGCTGGTCTTCAGGTCTCTGCTGCGCATGCACAGGGGCGGGGCCTTCCCTGATTTCCAGGTTCCACCCTCCGCAGTGCCTCTCCCAGGCAGGAAGGCAGGAGAAAGCTAGGACTCGCTGGGGGTAGAAACTGCAAAGATCCAAGAAGGCATGGAGGGCAGTAGAAAGATCCAATCTTTGCAGTTTCTACCCCTGTGTCCTAACTGCCTCCTGCCTTCCGTGTCTTCTCGGATCTTTGCAGTTTCTACCCCCATCGAGTCCTAGAAGGCACGGAAGGCAGGAGGCAGTTAGCATGCGATAGGGGTAGAAATGGCAAATAGTGGAGCTTTCTCCTGTCTTCCATGCCTTCTAGGACGTGATGGGGGTAGAAGCAGCAAAGATAGGAGAAGGCACAGAAGGCAGGAAGGCAGGAGGCAGCTAAGACACGATGCGGGTAGAAACTGCAAAGATCCGGGAAGGCAGGAGGCAGCTAGGATGCGATGGGGGCAGAAACTGTGGAGATTTTGGAAGGCAGGGAAGGCATGAAGGCAGGAGGTAACTAGGACGCGATGTGGGGAGAAACTGTGGAGATCACAAGTCCCCCACCCACCCTGTTTTGGACCTGGAAAGCCTCCAACACCAACCTGGAAGCCAAAAGGGGGACACATGTGTGTGTGGGGGGGTGCATGTGCGGGGTGCATGCACGGTGTGTGTGTGTGTGTGTTTGCTCACATTGCATTTTGGGGATTGTGGTATACGTGGGCACTCGGCAGCAAAAAGTTTAGCCATCATTGGTCTAAGGAAATGATTGTGCATTCTGCAATAAGCAGCTCGTTGAAGATAGTCTTCAAATATTTCAGGGACTCTCACAGTGAAGAGGAAGACAACCTATTCTCCAGAGCATCTGAGGACAAGGCAATAAGTAACAGATGGAAACTTATCAAAAAGGGATCCGGCCTAGAACTAAAAAGAAATTTCCTGGCAGAACAATTAATTAGTTGAATGGTTGCCTTCATATGTTGTCGGTGCACAATAACTGGAGGTTTTTAAGAGGAGATTGGACAGCCATTTGTACAGAATGGTATAAGATCTCCTGCTTGAGCAGGGCATTTGAATAGAAGACCTTCAAGGTCCCTTCCAACTCTGTTATTCTTTTATTAATTTCCATCAGCAATCTATTGGACTTGGAACAGACTGATATTATTAAGACTAGATTATGATTATTTGAGAAGAACATCAGTGACAAACTTCAAAACAACTAAATCTCTAATAGATCTAGTTCCTACCAACTGCCCAGAGTAGAAACATTCATTTTCTGTGCAGCTGATGAGCAGCAATCTGGCTATACACCTGTTGTCGCCATGGGACATTTAGATATTCAGAATTCCAATACAAAGACATTCTTCTCTATTTTACACCCACTCCCCCAGATCTTTCCACTCCCCAAACCCACAGACACTAAAATAATTGGTTCTGTTCCCTTACATGAGGAAGTTCCTCATGATAGCCTCAAATTTGGGGACCTGCAGCTTGAAACAAAAGATGAACTATATCTGGACCATGTGTTGGACTCCAACAGGCTAATATTTCTAATAGCTAATAGAAACTCCTACTTGTCAGATAAGCTTTTGAATTGGCTGAATGGAATGACAACATAATCAAAAAAGAGAAGTAACAAGTTTAAAGAACAAACGGCGAAACACCAATCAGTGAATGGAAGTGGTAGAAATGTTTTCAGAAATAGAAAAATAAAGATGTAGTGAATGGTGTGATTTTAAACTAGATTTACTTTTATCTCCTGCTACTTCTCAAATTTTTTTTGCTTACTACTTCTTTCTCTTTTCTATGCTTTGCATAATGTTGCTTATTCTGAAAAGGAATACCCTGATGATATGTGCATCGGTACATACACATTTAAAGATGTATGTTAAATAAATGACCATGGTTGCTTAGATCACCAGAGGAATTGTTGCCAAAGATTGGCTGACCCACAGCAGCTGCTGTTGCTCTTTTACATATCCATTTTCTTGAGCCAAATGCAGTTGCATCTTGAGTGCTTCACTGGTGCTCCCTACTCAAGGAAATACATCAAGCATAGAAGAATTTAAGGAATGACCAGCTGCCCATTCTCTTGGCAAAACAAGAAAGATCTCTAGAAATGGGAGCAAATTTGAGTTGATGCAAACATTTTGCACCTGTCCAGTCAGAAAAATGGAAGAGAAATGTGCTGAATAAACTTACCAGACAAGACATTGTTCTTCATCATATATGTAGATATATGTGCTGCTATATTCAAACAATCTGCAAAGATGTAGTTTTGAAACTTCATATTTATTAATAACCAATACTAGATAAAGGACCCTATGCGGGTTTTTTTTAAAATCCAGGTCTTGCAATCTAACAAGTCTATAGTTGTATTAATTTTAATACAGTACCCAATTCTAATCCAACCTGTAACATTGAGATGATCCCTAGTCTTGCCTTCTCCTCTTCTGCATCAGAAGACTTTTGAGGTGCTATACTAGAATTCTTCTTTCTTCCTTCTCACAGCAGCACTTCTACTAATCTTGCCCTATTTGCCAACACCCAACCAACACTCACTGTAATGCTTGCCAAACAAAACTAAAGCAGTCATATCATAATTTTATCAATGAGAAAGCAGGCAGGGGAACTAATCAGATACTGCAATGTTTCTCAACCTTGGCCATTTTAAGATGGGTGGACTTCAACTCTCAGAATTCCCCAGCCAGCTTTATTGAGATACTGCTTTTGGGAGCAAGCAGATAACATTGCTAAACCTACTCACTCTCCACTCCAGTGTCCTTATTGGCAGCATGTCCCAAACACAGCATCTGTTTTGTTAGGTTCCCTACTATTAAACCTCAGAATTTTTTTTTTCAAGTCTCACAGGGCATAGCTGCTTCAGTTTGAAATATTGCAAAGTATTTTAATAGCTCATACTCCTTGTCCCTGATTCTGAGCTTGGACTAGTATCTTGTAATCCATCTTTGGTGACTGTCACAACTGACAAAAAAAGGACAATGCATTATCTTCCATGTTGTCTCTTCATGTTGATCCTGGAAGTAAGAAGGGGTGTTTTCGCTTTTCTTGCTATGTGACTTAAACAAAAAGGAAAACAAAAGAACATAATGCAACAGTGTACTAAGATCCTTTACTAATCATACAAACACTGATTCTTCTGAAAGATAGCTCCTGGAGCTACTGTCAAAAGACACCATGCTGCTATTTTGATTCTTCCTCCATAATGATATGGAAAGAAAGAAAAATAGTAAAGGAGTTGAAAAACACAGAAGGATGATCAGGGAAATCATTTCCTCCCCTTCACTGAAATTATATTAACGAAGCAATAGCAATGGCATGATGCTATACCAGCCTAATCTGGAAGTTGCTTAAGGGAAAATGAGGGCATGAATTATTTGATTTTGAGCACATATGGATGTAAAAAGAACATTTTTATGGCACTGTTTTCTTTGAGGTGTTTCTGTACAACTGTGAGCCTATAAATGAACAAAGAACAGTTGTGGATGGGAACATGCCGGCAGGCTGTGCTGTAGGCTACAGCAACATTGGCAAATACTTGGTTCTTCAAGATAATGTGAAGCACAGCTGGAATGCAAGTACAAATTACACAGCCTTCTAAATAATATAACAGCTATTTGGCCACATTTGAGTCTTCAGAACAGCACATAGGCATTTCTTTTTTGCATATTAACACCATAATGCATGAACTCAGTTTGATTTTAGGAAGTGGGAGAGCAAAATGTTTCTGAGCAAATAAATAGAAAGTGACAGATGATTAAACTAATAAATAAAAGCATGACTACAAGGAAGGATTCACTTGAAATTTTCCTACAGTAATTACATCTGACTCCATAAAGTAGCGATAATTTCTGCATTAACTTACAGGATCCCCAGAAGGCTGCATTACAGAGCAAAGCAACAGAGGAAGCTGTTTATTTCCATATTGATTCAGGCAAGGAAGCATTTCCTTCAGGGTTTCATCCAGCCTAATGTTTACTTGATTATATTTCTGCCTGCCTGAGTGACAATATTTCTGCAGTTTTTGCTTCTTGAGACTTCTCATATTCAGTGTAAGCTTCAGATACTAATTTTGTGAATATATTCATCTTTGGAGTTTCACTTATCTTTCATCTCAGATTTATTTGTATTGTTATTGCTGATACTGTTCTGACCTTTGTGCTTCTTAAACTCTGTGATGTCTTACATCATTTTTGTGTGTTCTTTCTTTGCTTGTTCTGCTTGATTCCCACCCTTAGCACAGACACGCTGAAGTTCCTGTTTGCCAAATTCTGCTGGAATCCATTTCCTGGCATATAGTCCTTACAGCATTTACTTCCCTTTATCATTGGAGTCCTGTCTGTCAACAAAACCAGAAGAATTAGCCACGCAAGTACAAAACTGTGTTTTGCAACTGATATTCAGTGTAGCCACCCATGAATTGTGCTTGATGATTTTTGACAGGTCACCACACATGCATTGCATTTTTCAGTTGGTTTCATTAATGTGTGAATAGAAGTATGATGTAATCAATACAAAACATCACTGTAAAATATCCCAAATTTTCTGCCAAAGTAGTAGTGCATATTGTTTCATCCTTTGGTTTAGTAGAAAACACTGCTTTTTCCAAGACAGATAAAATATACATTATCAAAAAACCATTCCTTATTATCTGGAGTAATAACACTTTTGAATTATAAAATATTCTGGCCTTAGCCTTCAGCTAAGCCTGGCTGCAGCCCGATTCAAAAATATCCTAGAATTGCCGAAAGGCACATTTCAAGGGAATCCCTATCAAATGTGATTGATAGGCATCAATAGCCTGTGAAAGAGCAGCTGAATTTTTATGTTTGATTTCTGTACCATTTTCCCTACCATTTATGACCATTTCATTCTTCTTTCTTTTCCAGAAATCAAGGCCTGTTCTGAACTGACAACATTTTCATTCACATTTTCTATTATAATCTGAGTTAATCCCTTTTAGGTTTCCCTTGTATGAAGCAATAAATTTATTTTAGATTATAGCAAGCCTTGCAGAGGGTAACCTGAGGGCTGGAATTCTTTTTTCATGAAGATAGATTTTTTTTTTTACTTCTATGAAACCCACCCAGACTAAAATTGCAGGCATTCTCTGAAGGCACGTCTTTGTAAGATACATATGCATGTTCTGGATGATTTTTACAGGCAGATCTCCCTCAAGCTCTTGCCTTAGGAAATGTGTTTGCCAGAAAGAAGTTACCAGATGGTTCCTGGAAGTGGATAAGATTTAATATCTCCTTCTGGCTTCAGATTTAAGATGGAATTTGTAGGCAGAAGCATTTTCTAGATAACAAATCGGCACAGAATAACATCTATTGTGAGAGTTACATGTTTTCTAGGGCAGTAGAATGAAACTAAGAACAGGCTTTAGGTCCCATTCAATCCATCTCAGTGTGTGCTTTTGAAGGCATTAGAGCCAGTTTGGTGTAGTGGTAAAAGATGCTCAATTGTTAGCTGGGAGGGATGTGAGTTCTATTCCAGCCTTAGACTGAATAAGTAAAAAGCATATCCACATAGTTAGACTGCCTCAACAATTTATGGAGAACAAGAATGAATGGCATTATTTTCTGCTCACCTCAGCTCACTGCAAATACAATTTCTGTTCATGTTTACCTGCTCCTAATTAAAACTGTTGCCTTTTTTTTTGTAGCTTAAGCGTTACTTTTCACTTTGCCTGCTATGCTTTAATTTATTCTAGGCCAATGTTTCTCAACCTTCGCAACTTTTAAAATTATGGATTTCAATGCCCAGAATCTCCTAACCAGCTTGCCACCTGGCCATTAACCAGACTTTTAATTTCTTTTTAAAGATGTTCCACAAACCAGTTGCTTCAAAATATTAAGATTTAAATATAATATGAGGATGATGGTGTAGGTCAACAGATCACTAAAGACAATTTTGTAAAGACAAAATTATTAGCATGGTTGCCAGAAATGATAAATCAAGATTGATATTCCTTGAAAAGAAAAGAATGAAAATTCAGCTTGACCATATGTATACTTGGAATCAAGCTCTCTTGTATAGTTGAATTTTTTTCTCTCTTTTAAATATGCAAAAGATAAAAAGTTAGAAATGTAACCAATGAAAGATGCAAAAATATGGCCATCAAATTTTACAGACTTAATATTTCATTTTAATTAACAAAGGATGGAACTTAATGAGCCACAGAATATGTGCTGTTCATTTATATGCCTTCTCAGAAAGGTTTAACTTTCAAAGTGCACTGACTATAAATTACAATTAGACTTACTTATATAGATAAGACATTGCATCAGTTTCAGATAAACTGCCCTTGTCCGTATTTATTGACTATAAGGATGTGAATAACAAAGCAGTAAAAAGTTTCATATTTTGATAAAAGGAAGTTATTATTTTATTGCTAAAATCCTTTCTCAGAGTTATGTTTAGAATTTCATGTCTATTTTATTGGGCTATCTCACAAACTTTAGCCATGTGTATATAACCAGTTACAGACCATCCATTATCAGAAAACAAAGAGATAAGAAGGTAGCTAACCAACACTATACACCCATATGGTTTGTCCTTTTTTTTCTGGATAGGTAGGTATATTTTCAACTTCCTACCATTTTTTTTCTAGAATGCATGGGACTTAAGACTTTCATGCAAAATTAAGATGATACTGAAGGTGGGGATTTGAAATATGTCTAGTTTACTTTCTGGAAATTTGAATAGCACAATGAGTATCGTTCCTATGAGATTCAGCAAGTAATATCACTGACCATAAAGTAATACTACTGATCATAAAAAACCTCATGCCCTTCTGATGCCAGGTTATCTCTCTCATTTTGGCTTCACACATGTTCTCCTGAAAGCAACTAGCAGTGCCTTAGTAACTGCTTGTGATGGTTTGACAATCAGTAATCTCTGTCATGTCACCTCATCACAACTGTTTGGTTTGAAAGACATTAACATTTAATTTTAAGATATTGAAAGTAGGTATCACTGGCCTACAATGTTAAGAGTATTTGGTGTCATCAAACTACTATACCCATAAACAAACAATGTGCAGTTCTTCTGGCAAAGATGGGCAGCTTTCTCTTCCACAGTTTGGTGAAATGATTTAGGCCTTATACTACTTACATATAACAGTATAAGATAGGTATGCTTTGGTCTGGTGCATTTGTACACATATGATTTAACCTTTGCATGACTTTCTTGTGGTTTCTAGTAGCTCAATTCACAATTCTGATGATATCCTTAGAAGGAGGTTTTCTCTCAGCATGTATTCATAGCTGAGCCAATATTAAAGCTTTTGTTATGCAGTTAACTATAATATGATTGATGAGAGATTGAAATTTTCAAGAAGTTTTTCTTTCTTTCTGGTATCTGAAACACAAATTAATAACACAGGATCATATTTTCTGTATCCCTAAATCCACAATTCCTGGCTTTCTGCCTTAATTCTGTTACAAACCTATTTGTACCTGCAATTTTACCCACTTGTGGGACCAGAACTGGTACTTTTCAAATACAGTGGTATTTTCTAAATCCTAACTGGGCCTCCAACTGATTTTTCCTATATGGGCCTGTATAGCCAAACATTAGAGATTTCTAGATACTCTTTCCCCCCCCATGATAGTAATCTTCCTATCTTCATGTTCTTCATATGCCTTGGTCACCATCAGGAAAATGGAAATTTCTGCTCCCTCCAATGGCAGTTTTCCCCTTGGTTCTCAGTACAAGTTCTGAAGATTTAAAATGTTCCATTTCTCTGAAAACACCTTGTTGAAATGATGGATTGTCTTGAAGGCAGTCCTCCCTCAGTTTGGCTGGGTGTTCTCTCCTGCCTCTCAGATCATGACTCATGAAATCTTCACTTCTTTCTCTGAAGCACCATGTTCTGGTCTTGTGGGGCCATAAGCCTCAAGTACAGCAAGTAACTGCAGATTGTTTCTTGAAGGCTTCTTGAAAGTACACAGTTGAGTATATTTTGTAAAAAGCATTTTGAAGACCAGTTTAGTGTAGTAGTTAAGGAGCTGGACTGGAACTGGAAAACAGTGAATTCTAGGCTCCCCTTAGGCACAAAAGCTGGCTGGGTAACTTTGGGTCAGTCACACCCTCTTGGTCCAATTCAACTCACAGGATTATTGTTGTGGGAAAATCACAGGCAGGAATACCATGCATGCTCTCTTGAGTGGAACAAAATAAAGTAAGATATAAATCTAATAATAAAAATAGAAATATCATAATTTATTGTAATTAAGTAGTTGTAACATTCGTTGAATCAGAATTCAGATTGCATGGATACAAATATCTTGTCTTGGGGACATATTGTACTTTTATCTGGATCTTTAGTGTTTTATATGTACAGAAGGAGTGACGTAATAGATAAGAAAGTTACCAAGACAAACCATATGTTGAAAGAACATGTGGCCACCAAAGAAGCATGGATAGGTCAACTAATGATTGCATAGACAGGCCCCTCTGCACCAAAGGGGCTTTATACAAAAGTAGTAGCTTCATGGCAGGGGTAATAAAAGCATCTGGCTTGTGTTTGTTTTGCAGAAGAAAATCTGAACACAAGATTTAAATAACATCTTCAATGACCATGATGTACCATCTGGCTTTCAGTGTAAATAGCTTGGTGATGACAAATAATTTCACATAATTAGAGAGTTTCTGCCAGTTCACACTAACAGGAATATTGTAGCACTTTACTTTTTTTTTTTTTAGTACCAGCTAGAAATCTCCAGATTGTTAATACTAGAAGAACATGCTGTGGCATATCTAATGCACACTTCTTTTTTCTTCTTTGTGCAAGGGATTAATCACGGGGTTAATTTAACTTTATAGTTCAAATAGAATAGTCCCTAGTCACTTTTTATTTTAAAATAGCTAACAAAAAAAGATACCAAATCTTTAAATGGGATTAATTAAATCCTCTTGACTATTGAAATAATAAAGTACCTGCTTCTATGTAATCCCTAGGTTGCACATTGAAAGATTTACTGGTAATTCTCTTACTATTAGGTCAGCATTCTAACCTGTTCATCTCTAATACAATATTGTTGTATTCAGCAAATCTACCACAATGATAGATTTGGCTGCGCAAAATGTGTGCTTTGGGGCACTGAATAGAAAAGAAATTCCTGTACCTTTCCTAATAACAATGAAACACTGACAATGTCTGGAGAGACTAATATCTAGCTTTCTAAAGCTACAAAGTATGTTGTTTCTGTTGTGCTCTGATGCTGTCACAATCAGCAAACAAGCCTGTGTTATATTTGGGTTGAGAATTATGTTTTATTGCATCCAAACAAGTAAGACTGTAAACCACTTTTAATTCAATTTTGAGATTGGTTGCGAATCATGGTTCATTTGGATGCAAAGCATATTTTTGGATTTGTTCATCCTGGCTGAATAACAAGGTGTCCAAACATAATACAATTTCATTTTTTTGTTCTATTTGAAGCCAAAAAAATGGGTTAATTGAGTAGATGATTACATTAACCATAGACATTGTATTACTACAGCTTCTGCTGTGTTAATTTACTTAATTGTTCAAGCAGAAAAAGGAAATAAAAAATAAAACAAGACTTGATAAAAAAGAAGCGGCTACATACAGCAATTTTTCTTGTGGTTTACTAAGCCAAAATTGGCTTATTGGTGTAGCATGCCAAGAAGTGCCAGGAGAAATATGACAGGATTCATTGGTGGTGTTTTGGGGGGGATAGGTAGGGGGTATAAACAAGCATTGTAAAACAGAAGTCATGATCTTCATAGTTTTTTCTATTTTTCCAAATATATCCATTGAACTAGGTTATTGCAAAGAGACATTCCAAATGAGCAGAAATTCTCCAGGGAGTGTTTTTTTCAGCTGCATGATTGTTCTACTGAGGTCATCTAATGATGAGTTTGTCCTCTGAAAGCAAATGCCACTATTTTCCCACACTGACCACAGGTTACATGCTTGAGGATAATAGCTATAATTAATTATCTAAAACCTATCATGGCCCCAGACTGGACTTTTTTACTGTAGAAAACCTAAAAATGAATTTGGAATGGAGGGCTTTTTTCTGGTTTTTCTTTCTGCAGTTATTACATGATTTCAATTCCCCCAAGACTGTGGCTTGACCGTAATTATTCCAACCTTCAGGAGAGAAGTAACCAGCAAGACTCAGTGATGATCATGTACATTGCCTATTACCTAATTCACTCAATTAGTAAGTTGGGCAGCCATATTGCAAGGAAAAATATTGAAGTTGTAAAAAACCAATTTTATATTTCAGGAGTCAGACATCTTGGAGAGATCAAGCAATGATATTACAGTGCTTAGCTAAGAAAATGCCAAATTCAGCTCTTTTTGCCAAGAAGTGCCTTTGGCAGGTTGCCAAAGGTTGATGATAAGGCTGAAGGACTATTTATAAAGAATTTGTTTTGGACTAATCTGAGAATAAATTAATTCTCAGCTGTTTTAATAAACAAACTTTGTTCAGGACTGAATTGTATTTGGTAATCACTACTTGGGCCTCGGTCACAACAGCTGCACAAATCACACCACCTCCGGAATGCTGTGCCCAGTTCTAGTCACCACAATTCAAAAAAGCTTCTGAGGAACTGAAAAGAACGCAGAGAAGAGCAGTAAAGATGGTCAGGAGCTTGGAGACTAAATCCTACAAAGAGCAATTAAAGGTACTTGGCCTGATTAGCTTAAAGAAAAAAATGACTAAAAGGAGACACAATAGCAGTCTTCCAATACATAAGGGGCGTGCATAAGCGCACAAATGTGCCTACATTCCTGTCCTATTGTTTTTCTTTTCTTCGTCCTATATATGAGCAGGAGCATCTACAGTATGAAATCCAAATTGGAACTAAAGAAGAATTTCATGAATGTGAGCGCAATGAAGCAGAGAATAGAATAGAATAGAATAGAATAGAATAGAATAGAATAGAATAGAATAGAATAGAATAGCCTGCTTCCTGAAGTTGTCTCATCACTGGATGTTTTGAAGAAAAGACTGGGCAGCCATTTGTCCAGGATGATATAGGGATTCCTGCGCTGGCGAGGGGGCCAGACTAGAACATCTCTTTAGTCCCTTTCAACTCTATGATTTTATGAACAATGAAATTTTAATATATTTTGATTTTGCTTGCTTTGTTTCAAACATGGCACTAAGCAGTCAGAAGTCATCAAAATTAGAGGTGACTCCAGCTTAGAATATTGTCTAAAATTATACTTGGGTCAGTTTGGTTCAGTCTCTTTAATGCCGATATGTTTAATTCCAGCTGGAAAAAATATTACTTGACACAACATGCAGTGTATTAACTCCAGTGAGGTAATATTGTTTCTGGGACATGAGAAAATCATGTCCTGAGTTTAGATGATGGTGCAAAAGCCAAAATAAACAGGTCTCTCTGCTAAGAGACATATTGCCAGTTGCCTTTTGAAAATTGAAATCAGCTGAATGCTGAAGTCATATTCAGTTCCTAAATTAACCTTGGCCCATTTTAATGTTCTTCCTACTTCAGTAACTGAAGAGAGATTCAAGAGAAGTCTGCAAGTGGAAAAAATATGCTTTTTATGGTGCCATTGCATTGTATGAATTCATCATGTCTTTCTTTACTGTCAATTCTATACAGGCATTCATCTCTGCCTTATATCCTTGATGTTAACAGAATACCCAGAGGGCTAAGGTCTTTTTTATTTAAAATACTCTCAGATGACAACTCTCTCTCTTTCTCTTCAAATGATAACAAACTAATATATATCTGGGTAGTAAGTGCTTGTGCTTCACAGTACATGAAGATGACATTTATTACTTTACTACTTTTTTCTTTTTCTGTTTTTTGTTTTTTTTACAATGGTTTGTGGCCGTGATAAAGTTATTTCATTTGAGCCATTCTCCATGCAAGTGATATAGACATGACAATTGGTTTGTCAACTTTTGATCCTTAGCCTGCATCTTTTTGTCTCTGTTCCCAGTCATAGTTACATGTTGTCCTCAATTAATGACCAATCATTACGTGACCGTTGGAAGTTACAACATCACTGAACAAGTGGCATTTATGATCATTCCATGAAGTTCTGGCTGTCACATGATCATGATTTGTGCACTTGGCAACTTAAAACAGTTGTAGTGTCCCATGCCCATATAGTCTCTGCCAGCTTCTGGCAATCAGAGTCAAGGGGAAAGTCAACAGAGAAGGTCACAAATCTCTCCTATAAGTCACTCCCACTCCCATTTTTTTTCTCCAAAGAACTCCAGGGGTTTCATTCTTGCATCATGAATCCACCCATGGTATCCTCTGCCTGCATTTTGCAGTGCCCTAGTTGTGCTTGTGCTGAGCTGTAGCACAGCCTTCCCTGTTTATATTTATGCCAGGCCACTCACATGCATGCGCTGTGTGCAATTCTCACCCAACCCTACAATTCTTTCTATTCTGACATCATAAACTATAAGCAAACAACAACAACTCCCCCCCACCATACCTCCACTACTACTTTCAAGCAAGAACTTGCAACTTCTTTAGCAGATCATTACTCCCAATGAGACTTTTTCTGCAGGAGAGCCTTCTAAGTTTTCTGATGTTGAACCTCCACCATTGTCCTTTCAATTCTTGAATTGATTACTGGACCTGGACCTTTTAAAAGTAATAGATCCACCAGATTCCTACTGGTGCTTTCTAAAACCAGCTGCTCATTTGGACATGAAGGGTCCTTGGTGCTCTCTGACCTTGTTTGTTTTCTTGCAGACATGTTATTATTCAAACTACATAAGTAAGAACCGTAATATCATCTGTGCTAGTAAGGAGTGGGGTTTTCCAAGAATACAACCAACTCAGAAAGTACCAAGGACCCTTCATTTCAGCCCTGAGCTCCATGTATTCTTTCAGTTAGAGACTGAAACATCCTCCACTTGAGACTTTTTTCCAATGGATGTATGCAGCATAGTGACTTCTGGACCGAGAAAGTAGTTACAATTTTGATTGGAATCAGAAATTCCAGTATCCACATATACCAACCTGCTGTTAAGTGGGCTGGATCTACCTTAACCACTTGGCGTATTGCAAAATTTCAAAGCAACAGGTAATTTTGATCAAGAATTCAGTAAAATGCTCTTTGATGAAGTTCCAAGAAGCCACATCAGAATTAACCTGTTGCATCAAGCTAGTTGCTTCATAACAACCTTCGATATACCCTTGCAGATATGCAGAAGGCATTTCCAGCAAAATAAAGTAATCAGAATAAATGAAGCAACCCATCACAATGATTTAAAGTGGAGGTAATGTAGATTGACTTGTTTTTCTACATTGAGGCCTTGCCTCAAAACACTAAAGCAATACCATTTAACTCAAACCCATTAACCACTTGCTATGTTGAAGCTGTTTATCTTTTCTTCTCTTTTCAATTCCAGTTCCCAGATGGTAGAATATGCTGTTTTTTGAAACTGGAGAAACTCTTATGTAAATTGCTTATCTTTTGTTTTACTAAGACATAAATTAAGAGTTTGGATCTTCTAAAATGCTAGGCTAGATCTAATCCTATTTAGATAATTGGTGATTTTGTAGCTCTTGTGTGGTGGGTTTATGTATGTGTTACCTTTCATTAGGAGAACTTATCTTCTTCAATAGCAGGGAAATTATCACAAAAGTACATTTTTATTCCTCTGGAAGAAAGGTCGAGAAAATATTTCTAAAATGCAGATAACCTATTATCTTATCCCCCCCTTCCCCCACTTTGATGGCCTTAGAAGGTGGAATGTTTTTGTTCACTGGCATTGTACATGGAATGTCAAGCATTTTACCTCCCTAACCACAAAAATTGTTTTCTACTCGGGATTATTCTGATGAGTTCATTGAAAGGCATTTTCAAGGAAGAACTATCATGTCTCTCATGAAACAAATAATAAACAAACAAACAAAAAAACCAGAAAACTATAATGATGGAATAACACTGAATAGGCAAAAATATTTTTGATGATCTGAACATTAAAATCCCATCATCTTTTATAGAAATGATAAAACGACATCAAATAATCTACATGGCAGGAAGGTCTGTTATACAGAACCTCCCCCCACCCCAAATAAACCACTTGGGCTTTTGTCATTCATTTTCTATTGCTATTACTTGTTAATTAATAAAAATATCCAGAAACATATATCCTAACTCTCTTTCTTTGTATAGGAATTTAGGAAGTTATCATGTACGCTTTCTTTTTCACTGTTCACAAACATGTGGCCTGTCTACTTATCTAGCCTTCAATCATTGCAGGAATTCTCAGCATTCTGGAAATTTTGGGAGATAAAATATTAAGAAAAGGTTGGGGGAGAAGGGTTGGATAGGGATAAAGAAAGAAAGACAGTGCCACCATCAAACGTGGTCTAGTGGTCAGAGAGTTGGACTAGCAGTAGAGAATCTGAGTTCTAGTCCTGCCTTAAGTGTGAAAAACAGCTAGATGCTGACCTGAGGGCCAATCATTTCTTTTCAGTCATAGGAAAACAGAATTGGCATACTACATCCAAAAATGGTGCCTGAAGAACTTCATGGACTTCTCATGTAAGCACCAGTATCAAGTCTCAAAGAATACCAGGAATCACATTCTAAAAAGTAGGCAGGTAGTTAAGATATAAGGCTTGGTTGAGCTTAATGTCCATAGAACACTGCATTATGGGGGTGAGTTTGATGAAGCCCAACTACCAGCCACACAACTCATAAGTCACTGACATAACAGCAGTATTTAACAATTTACTTATGAAGAGTGGCTATCTGGAATCACATGGATGAACTCAAAATCTCTCTTCTGAGAAGATTTAGCTGACCTAGATCCAGATGCTATTTCCTCAGAAATGTGATCTTGCACTTCAGCAGGATGTCAGTCTCACCATTGGAAGTCTATTTCTGCCGATTTGTCCAACATTCAATTGAGAATGACTTTTATATTTATTTATTTATCTGTATAACCAGTTTGATTTTATCATTGTGTCTGGTGAACTTTTCCATGTAATGTCACACCTCAGTCTTTATTTGGTTTCCTTGAACGATCCTAATTTTAAAAATAATGTTATTTACTTTTGGACTTTAAAAAAAAATAGGCCTCAATTAGGTGTGTCAGATAATGAGGTAACAGGTTTGTCATATGCTGACCTTTTGTGACCTTCTGACAAGTAAAGTCAATGAGGAAGCCAGATTCACTTAACAATCTTGGTATTAATTTAACAACTGCAGTGATTCACTTAACAACTGTGGCAAGCAAGGTTGTAAAGTGGGGCAAGATTCATGTGCCAAATGTTTCACTTAGCAGCAAACATTTGGGATTCAATTGTGGTCATACATCGAGGACTACTTGTACAGTACTTACACCACTATCTTATTCATGAATGGCTTGATAGCAAATTTCTTTCCTGGTCTCAAAATAAAATATGGGTTTGCTTGTTTTTTTAAGATCATCGCTAGAAGACTTTTGGAGAAAAGTTAAAAGAGAATGTGAATTTTTAAATGAAGAGTTTCTGGGTCTATTATCTTCTTTTTTAACAAAAAAAAACCACCCCAAAGCTTTGTAAAATGGATTTTCAGCACTCATTATAAGTAACACATGCAAACATACACAAACAAACACTGTCATAGTCTGGGCTATATATTAACTCTTCCTTTTAAACATTTCAGTTCAGACATTGATCAAATATACTATGGGGGTGTGCCCTCTTATTTATCTTATTGTTTAACACTGATATATTAAATCTAAGAGAAATGAATAATGTTTTAAAATAATCCCTTATTTCAATATTCTTAATAACTCATTGCTGTTGCTATTTTTAAAAAAAACATATTTTGTGGAATTTGCTATTCTATGATTTTAACCTAACCATTCTTTATTTTAATATATTATTTGTTTGAAAATCTTGACATATGATATTTCAGTGAAAAAAAAAGTATAGCCTTAATTTTTTTAAAATATTAAGAAAGCTATCGCAAAGTTATATTAGACTGCCCTCTGCTGAAATATTTCAGTTTTGACACACAAATTGGTATCCGCAGTTGAAAAAAGATCAACAGAAATGCCACAAAGCCTGACTCTGTTTGATATATGGAAAACTGGCATCATCTCCAAAAGCAAATCATGTATGAGCTCATACAGAGATGAAAGAAAGCTGGGTTGATGCCAAAATTCTATTTTATTTTTTTTAAGGCATCAAAAGGAATGGAATATGAGGAATAATGGATGTGAAAGCATTAAAGCCTATATTCTAATCCCAGGTTTTGAAACAAGAAGTTAATTACTACTTGTGTTGGGCCCACATTTGTCCTCAATTTCAGAATAGGACAATAAGGAACTAAAAGCTAATAAAAGATATATTTATAATGGGTGCCAATTCATAATACTCCATCTCTTCCATGTTTTTTGCTTTGTTTTTTCCAAAGTATAACCAAGAATATTTGAAATGTGCTGCTTGGTCAAAATATGACCAAGAATATTTGGAATGTACACTCCTAAACTGTACCAAGTTAAATCAGAAATGCTTTAACGTTAAAAGCATTAATTCTCCATTCCCAGTTCCCTATTTTTATCTGGCTAGTAAAACAATTAAAAACATAGGTAAAATGCTCTGGTAATGCTTTCAAATATGATCACAACTGAGCCCAAAATTTATGTTGCTAACTGAGACATTTGTTAAGTGAGTTTTGCTACATTTTACAACCTTGCTTGCCACAGTTGTTAAGTGAAGCACTGCAGATGTTAAGTTATTAACATGGTTGTTAAGTGAATCTGACTTCCCCATTGACTTTGCTTGTCAGAAGGTCACAAAAGGTAAAAACATGACTCCAGGACACTGCAACCGTCATAACTATGAGTCAGTTGCCAAGCATCTGAATTTTAATCAGGTGACCTTGGGGATGTTGCATCGGTCATAAGTGTAAAAAATAGTCATGTGACTTTTTTCAGTGCCATTATAACTTTGAATAGTCACTAAATGAATTGTTGTAATTGGAGGACTATCTGTATATAGTTTACTCCACCATTGTTTGTTTGTTTTATTCAAAATGGACTCTAGGTGGCTCACAACTATAAAATAACATAAAAAAGTAAGATATCAAAAGCTAACCAAAACTCCCCTTCAAAAATAGTTCCAAAATAATCACAAGTTGGCAGTTCAATAACAAAACAAACATAAACCTTGATGTTTCATTATAAAAATAATTACTGCATTCTCTTTTTATTTGCATCGTTAAATGAATATTCAGCATTATATATCAAAAATGTCATTTTCTTCCATGTACTCATAATATGGGCAAGGTGAAAGATTATTACTTTGGATCATACTGATGCATACACTCCCTTCTTTCAGAATAGTTCATTTTCACACAACTGAATATGGGTTTTACTGTGTTTTTTTAAACGAAATTGTTTTAACTGATTTTGTGAACAATATGAGTATTTAAGAAAAAAGAAGTAATCTACTGGACTGCTTTTTAAAATATTATTTAAATATAGTTTACATAAGTAAACATTATTACAAATGAAACTAAAGTCAGACTGCATCAACTGAACTCATATTTCAAAACACTAATTCAGAGCCATTCACATTTACAAT
This sequence comes from Ahaetulla prasina, assembly GCF_028640845.1. Lineage (NCBI taxonomy): Eukaryota > Metazoa > Chordata > Lepidosauria > Squamata > Colubridae > Ahaetulla > Ahaetulla prasina. Next base: position 244,894,200 of record NC_080540.1, on the reverse strand, counting down.
CAGTATTTTGCCAATAAAGAAACAAGTGATTTGCAGCCCAGATACATGTTTTACATTTTGAGTTAAAAGAACATTTATTTCAACTTAAGCAACTTAGACGAAAGACAGGGTCAAAAAAATAAACTCAAAACCACAATATTGTGGGACTTTCCAAATCATTCTGATACGAAGCAGGATATGAAGTTGAAATAGGTTATGTGTATTTCCTTAATTGTTAGGATTTTAAATTTGATCTGGAAAATTTATTTGGCAGAAGTAGTCATTGTACATAATCTCTTGACACCACAGTAGCATAACATGTTCTTTATAAAACATGTATTTCTATGTTTATAGAACATAGCTATATAGTTATGTTACTCAAATAATGCTTTCATATGAATTTTTATAGAAAAAACTGTTGGATTTATATATCACCTCTCTTTTAAGAATTTAAGGCATCTTACATGAGGGTATCCATTTTATCTCCGGAAAAACAACCGTTTGTCAAACAAATAAATTCCCATGGTTTAAGAATGGATTAGAATCTGCATCTTTTCAGTCATAACCATTGCACTGTTGTATTTGCCTACAGATACAAATAACAATATTCTCTAAGCCCTGGTAACATTTAATATTCTCATATTCTCTCCCTCCCTCCCTCCCTCTCCTGTATTTTAGAAACTGCAGGTCATTCGAGACTTACGATAGCAATAGGAACTGGAATTTTCCACACTAAGTGAGGCAATTATAAAACATGATTATATCACTTAGCGACAACTATGCCTTTGGTCCTGGTTGCTTCGTTACATGAATCCTATGGTTATTAGGCAAGGCAACATTCTGCTGGCTTCCCAAAAACAATATCAGTGGGATATGCTAGCAGGAAATTACAAGTTGCAGGCTTGCAGATACCCTAGGTGGCTGCTGCTAGGTGAGGAAGGATGTGAGTGCAAAGATGTGGAGAAAAGCTGAAGAGAGTGCCTGAGGATGCGGAAGGATGAAGAGGTTCAGAAAGGCTGCACAAGCAGCATGGCATGACAAGGCATGGGGAGGATTACAAAGGTGTGAGAGGGGCTTGGATGGGCATGTGAGACTGTATGAGTGTGTTCAGTGCTTAGAACAGTTCTTGATCAAATGATCATAGATTAAGGACTGCCTATAAATCATTAGCCAATATTCTAATTAGATTTAGTAATTAGTTTAAAGTAATGAATTTGTGCCATTCTTTGTTACTACAATGGACAAGAAAATAAGGCTGCAACTGGCAGGAGACTATTATAAACAGCAGATGGCTCTGTTTTCAAATACATCTCTACATGTGTTCAGACCAGTACAATCTTAAATATATCTATTCAAGAAAGAATCTCAGTGAATTCCCATTGTATTCATATTGTGTCAGTTTCAATGTAAAGACAGTCCCCTATTTACAAATGGATTGCATTCTAAGAGACTGTTCCTAAGTCTGTTTTGTTTGCAAGTCCAACAAGCATAAAAAAAATATGCACAGTGCAGTGCAGTTCTTACTTTGCATGGGTAGTGATCCAGAGGGCTTTGAGTGGTAGCAGGAGGGGGTTGGCATGTGGCATGCCACATAAGTGCACTGGAAACTGGTTCATTCCCATTTCTCCCACTGCAGCCCAGGGTTTGCTGAATCTGTCAGGGTTTGCTGTAATACTATTGCTTGTGTGGGGTAACAATTGTGCTGCTCCTATCTGCAACTCCTATGTTGCACGCTCTTATGCACGCTCCTCCTAAGGGGCGTGCATAAGAGCACCAGTGTGCCTACCGTTCCTATCCTAATGTTCCCCTTGATTGTATCCAATTTGTATGGTTATTTCATGCTTATACTTATATATACTGTTGTGTTTGACAAAATAAATAAATAAAAAATAAAAATAAAAAAACTCCAGCCCAGAGGGTCTTTGGAGGTGTGTGTGGGGTGTGTGTGTGTGTGTGTGTGTGTGTGTGTGTGTGTGTGTGTGTGTCAGGAGAGGGTGGGAGAGAATTGGTTTCTGGCATACCGGAATATATATGCATATTTATTTGTATTGGCAAAATTTCACAACTTGAAAGTTCATTACTAATTGTATATAGTCATGGTTGTATTTCTCTGTATACTGGGCTACTAAAACATTTTTGCAAAGCAATGAGCTTTCATTTTTTTGCAAACACATTGCCTTTTAGATGTATATTTAGACATATGTTTGTGATACATAGAATGTTTTCTTTTTAATATAGATCACAGCCTCCACACACAATCAAAGGGAAACAATTTTTTGAATAATCGCTTTCGTGTTTATGGAAAAAAAGGTACACACTTTTTATTTGACACAGCAAATATGGAACAATCCTCACTGCTCGCATAGTTGTCTTCGCAACTATGTGAGCAGTGAGGATTGTTCCATATCAGTGAAGTTATGGGTTGGGGACTTCTGCTATGCATTGAAAGTTGTAAACAGGTTGAATGCATCTATGTGTATTTCTTCAAGAATTGATTATCTCACATCAAATAAGTACTGACACCTAGTAACTACATGATAGCAGCTAATAGACCTTCTCCAGGATTATCTGTCTCCAACCAGGCCTTTCAGATCTCTTAACAAGATATCCATTGTCAATAGGATTCCAGAGGGAACCTGTTGTTATTAATTTGACCCTAAATGAATGTACAATTGAACCCATACATGCAACCCTGTACAATGTTGTAACTAATCTGGGACTAGATCAGCTAGTAACTAATAATACTAGACTCAACAACTGCCTTGATCTCATCTTCTGCAACAATTTAAATTCAATTTATGGACTACAAATAAAAGAACCCTTTTCCAACAGTGGCCATAGATGATAGACTTTTATCTCAACTTACATCCTCACACAGACAATCATAATGACAGAATCCCAAAGCATAACTTTAGAAAAGCCAACTATGCTCTTATAACTGATGACCTTTCATCTCTTGATTGGAAAACTCTATGCACTGGCTTCATCACTGCCGAAGACCATTATAACATTTTTTTGCAAGAAATCAAAAGAACAATCAAACTACATGTACCACTAATAACCCCCAAACCTAGGAAAAATAAATTACTCATAACAACAAGGAAGCTTCAGACAAAAACAAACAAACACCTTTTTGGCGCAAAAACAAAACTGGCTATGTAGCTAACTTCAAAAGTTGCTACAAAACCGTATGCTTGCAGATAAAGGCAGAATGCATCAGTTATCACAGCAAACAAGAGGAGAACCTAATACATGCTAAATCCACCTGGGCCTTCTACAATTTTGTAAACAACAAACTTAAAGACTCTGTCGTGTCCCACTCCTCCTCTGACGGCCGGGTCGGGGAAGTCCGTATCAAGCGAGGCTGCGAAGCCTCTGCAGCTTTGCCAAAGTTCTGTCAGAGTTCTCAGGGCAGGCAGGAGACCAGGATGTGACTTCAGCAATCCAAGTTAGACTTTGCCTGACTCAAAGAATGCCAGAAAGCAGATCCTTTATATATGCCATGGGGTGTGGCTCCATGACTCAGCACTTATCCAGGCCTGCCCCTCCCTTCCTTTTGTTGACGTCGCCTCTCCATTCTCCGGAAGTGTGGATCTATCCATTGCATCGTTTTGTCCCCAGCTGCCGGTAATCCCAGCTCGTGGCTGGCTTCAGGCGCACATGCTATCGGAGGGAGGTTTGTTTGCTCGGTTTGTCTGGGCATGGTGCCAGGGCTGGGGCTGGAGGCATGCCAGGACATTCTTCTACAGTATCAGTCTCTGGCTGAGATAGCAGGAGATGAGAGGGGCCTGGCTGGGGGGGGGGGGCGAGCGAGGCACAACAGACTCAACATCCATACCACCACTAAAAGGACCAAATGGGAAAGACTGTAATGATGAAACTGTTAAGGCCAACCTCTTCAAGACATTCTTCAGTTCAGTCTTTGTAAACAGCAATGGCTCATGCTCCTCATTTCCCAATCGTACCACAACTACTCACAACAATTTACTACATGTCGATTTCACAGAAGATGCTATTGAAAAGGCACTACGCAACCTAAAACCATCTCTATCGATTGGCCCTGATGGATTATGTGCCTACTTCCTAAAGAAGCTCTCAACCACCATACCAAAACCACTTAGCATAATCTATGAAATATCTTTCAGAATCAGCTCCTTACCAAACTTATGGTCACTAGCCATGGTCATCCCTATCTTCAAAAGAGATGACCCCAGCCTAGTTAATAATTACAGATCAATCTCATTATGTTGTGTCACCTGCAAAGTCATGGAATCAATTATAAACCAATCCATTACCCTCTACTTAGAGACTAACAACCTACTCTCTAACAAGCAATTTGGCTTTAGAAAAAAAGTGTCCTACAATCTGCAACTATTACACTGAAAAACATATGGACTTCAAAACTCGACCAGGGTAAATCAATAGATGCAATTTATATAGACTTCTGTAAAGTCTTCGACTCAGTGGTACACAACAAGCTACTTCTAAAACAAAAATCTTATGGCATTTCCGGATTTCTGCACAAGTGGATAGCTGCGTTCCGATTAAACAGGCAGCAGGTAGTCAAAACAGGGAACACCTTATTTAACCCTGCACCTGTTAATAGCGGTGTCCCCCAAGGCAGCGTTTTGGAACCCACACTCTTTATATTTTATATAAATGATCTTTGCGATCATATTATAAGTAACTGTGTTCTCTTTGCAGATGATGTTAAACTATTCAACACGACTGACAATGCTGCTACTCTACAAAAAGACCTTGACTCTGTGTCAGAATGGTCAAACAATTGGCAACTCCAAATCTCAACCAACAAATGCTCTGTTTTACACATTGGCAAAAAAAATCAGAACACAAAATACAAGCTGGACGGATGCAACCTAACAGACGACCCTCACTCTGTCAAAGACCTTGGAGTACTCATCTCAAATGATCTAAGTGCAGAGCTCACTGTAACAGCATTGCTAAAAAAGCATTAAGAGATTAGATGCCTAATCTTGTGTAGCTTCTTCTCCATAATATTGAACTGCAAACTAGGGCATACAAAACTTTTGCCAGACCAATTCTTGAATACAGCTCATCTGTCTGGAACCTGCACTGCATATCAGACAGTAATACAATCGAACAAGTCCAGAGATATTTCACAAGAGTCCTCCACTCCTCTGCTTGCAACAAAATACCTTGTGCCACCAGACTTGAAATTTTGAGCTTAGACAACTTAGAACTTCGCCGTCTTCAGTCTGACCTATGCATAGTACATAAAATGATCTGCTACAATGTCCTACCAGCCAATGAGTACTTCAGCTTTAACAAAAACAATACAAGAGCACACAATAGATACAAATTCATGGTAAAGGTCTGTAAGAGGTGTGCATAAGCGTACCAGCATGCCTACCATCCTGTCCTAATGTTTTCTTTTATTCATATCCTTTTCATGTATTTATAATTATGTTTACATCTGTATCTGTCATAAAATACATGCTTGATGAAAATAAATAGATAGATAGATAGATAGATAGATAGATAGATAGATAGATAGATAGATAGATAGATAGATCGATCGATCCCAGGTCTCCCCTCAATTTATGAAGGTGCTTAGGGAGATGAAGATAAGAGATGCCAAAAGAGCCTTATAGCATCAGGAAGGTGATTTTTTAGAAATAGGTAAGAGTCACTAAATAACTCTTATCTGAAGCATTCCTTAGGTCATGGGAAACAAGATAATATTCAGAAGAGACTCACTTTTTCTTACACTGTAGTGTAGGGGGGAAGAAAGTTAAACTACAATCAGGCTTACAAGATTTATTATAACATAGTTGCATAGACTTTCTATGGAGTCTGTTTCCTGATCTTTTCTACTGTGAAGGGCTGATGACATAGGGGCAACATAGAATGAATCCATCATAGAGCTGAACACAGTTTAGAGTCCATATTAAGACACAGCCAGGAGACTTTATTTCTTCCTGCGAAATTAGCGCTGAGAGCCACTTTCAAAAACATAATGAGGAGTATAGCAGGCATCTTGTGGATAAAATCATTCCAGTTCACTTCAAAAATGGATTTTGGACTTCCATGCAAGTCCCATCAAATTGACTAAAGTTGCATCTTAAGTTGGTTATCCGGGCTGTATCCAAAACTTATCATATGTCATCTCCAGGTAGCCTTAGCCAGCCAGGTGGGTCATGGATCTAAAACCAAGGTAGCTGAACATAAAGTCCTGGGAACACAACCTGATCGCTTGGAATATTCTTGGTGGTTGCCTCACAGTCTCTGGTGTTTAGATCGGTAACTACCACACCAAACTGATTGTTGTCTAAGCAGGACCCAGTGCTTCCCATAGCTGTTCTGGAACAAATGCCATAATGCTTGGCGTTGTGTCTCTGAGAGAAGAATTATACCCTTTATTGTAAAATTTAATAAATTACATGGATTTATTTTTTGGTATCCATAAATAACACCAGCCAACAAGTATGTATAAGTAGACAGAAGATGCTTGAATTGCTAATTTTTATACAATTTTGAACTGAATTGCTATATTTTATACAGTTTTGTTTGTGGGGTTCCTTCCTTCCTTCCTTCCTTCCTTCCTTCCTTCCTTCCTTCCTTCCTTCCTTCCTTCCTTCTTTTTCTTTTCTTTCTTGGTGCGACCTCAAATCGTGCAGAACGGAATCATTCCGCTCGGCTCGTGCGTCTCTGCTTGGATTGGGAGGAGAATGAAATGTCCCTTTGCTTCACGCTTTTGGGCGGCGGGCACCTGTTTGCTAGCCCGGCCGAGGAATCCGCAGCCGCCCACTCCCTCCTCACAAACCATCTCTGAGCCGGAGTTTCGCCGCTCCAAGTTTCCTCAGAGCCGTTGCTGTCAACTACGTTTGCGCTTTACTGGCCGGCCTGGCTGCGTGGCTGAAGAACGCCTTGCAGCGAATCCCCGAGAAGAAGCGCTTCTGAGGCACAAAGGCAGCAGGAGGCGCTGCTTGGCGGGCGATCCATTCCCCCCACCCCTAGTCCTCTGCGCTTTGTCCCACAGAGCGGGGGCAGAAGAACTCCGTGGGACGGGAGCAGCTCAGCAGTCTCATTTTAGGAGCTTCGCCGGCATTTCGACTCGGGCCAACTTTGAGAGACTGCTGGCTTCAGCTCGGACGAACCAGAGCAAACGATGGCGCTTTCCAAGGAAGCGCGGTAGGAAAGGAGGAAAATTTAAGTCGGCGGGCACGGCTGAAGATCTTCCCGGAAAGATACCCTCCCCTATCCCCGTTCGCCGCCCCGACAGCTCAGCTTAGAAGGTGAGGGATGTTAAGAAGCGGGAGAGGGGCAGGTGCCTTATTTCGGGGTTGCGATTTGTCGAGGACTTTTTCGGGCGGGGAAGGAGGCGGGGGGGGGGGGGCGCCGAGGACTTCGCGGTGTGGAGGCAGCGATTTAGTTCGCCCCGTTAAGAGTTCGTAAAGTCGTCGGATGTAAAAGAATATCTAGATAACCTAAGAGATCTACACTTCAAAAACGGAGGATGTCCCCCTCCCCCGAAGCGTGGCCAGACGGGTGTTAGAGCGTGTTAGAGAACTTAAAACTGTTCAGGTGATTGTGGGACGCCCCGAGTATGTCTGGATGGTGGGTGGGGGTTAGTTGGCTGTACACGCGAAATCTCTGTTAGGTGAACGTGCGGAAGGAAGGGTGAAGAAAAGGCTCTGAACAACTTAACACCCCCTCCTCTTCGTGTTTTCTGACACTGATTTTCTGCGGGTTGCAGGGAAAGATGGGGAGTCACACATACATACATCGATACACCTGTGCCATTGTTGTGTAAAAGTTGTGATCTTCCAAGTGGTAACAAGAAATTGTTGCCTTTTGGCGTGATATTTTTGGAGATGGAGATGGACTGGGGAAGGATACCTTTGTAAGTCCAAAATGCCCAAAATGATTCTAGGGCTTGTCAACTTTGTCAACTTTCAATTTTGATTTCCGAACTTTGGGGTACTCAGAAGTTGTGACATGTCTTGGGGATTGTAAAGATATTTTGGTTACTTTAATATTATTTAGATGTGCTTGGTAAACAACTACATAAATATTGTAACTTTTTAGCATTTTTCTTGTTTTATTTGATTCATCATGAAGCAGTTTTGCCCATCAAAGCTGGTCCCATAAATATCCCCAAATAATGGATGTGATTATTCTTTCAGCTATTCTAGGTTAACTTGCCCACATTGTACCAATTTATCTCTAGCTTTCCAATTTTCACTATCTTCTTATGAGACTTTTCTTTTCTTAATATAACTTTGTTTTGAGAGAAAAAAAGAGAGGCACTGTAGTACCTTTCCTTTTATGCCTCCCTCCAGAAGTTCATGCAGTTTTTTCTTCCATTCAGTAAGAATTTTATTTTCCAGGAAATAAAGGGTCAGCACCCTTTGTTTCATTAATAATTTGTCATTTGATTAGTTTAATGCAGAGTTTTTCCATCATTCGATCATGAAATTTAAACTAAACAATGTCCATGTGCATCAATCTATTTTTTTATTGTTACCAGTGTCACTGTCACTAATTTGAATATGTAAAGTAGCTCTGAAGGACAATGCAGCATACAAAGTCTGTACAGTGTTTTTTATACTGAGTGACGGTACACTGTCTTGTTTACAAAGCTGTCCTTTTTGTGATCTGTATGGACAACAAAAATAGCAAGGATAGACTGACTGACAGAATGTCTTGTTTTACAAATTAAAGGCTAGCTGTCTGTAATTTGATTCTCCCCAACAAGAGCTTGGCAGGCTCACTAGTCTTCAAACACTTGACCAGTATCAATAAACCAGTTAATTAGATTTGATGGTTTGACATTCCATAACACTTTCCCATCCTGCCGTAAAAGAGAATCTTTTGTAGGTCTCGGATTTGCGCAGTTACAAAAGCCTCTGGTGTTGTTTACTTGTCTCAGACATGATTAAGTCCTATAGTATTTATTGTATTAGAGCTGTTAATGGCTTCTATTCTGCAATCTTCAGGTACAAGGAGTATTAGCAGAAGTGCATTGTAACAACAAAATGTTTAGAGAAATCTCTCGGGTGACTGAAATAGGCCAATAAAATATGAGTGAGCTCAAATAGTGACTATTAATTGGGTGGGAGAAATAGTGGAGATAGAATAGAGAAGTGCTTGGCTAAAAGTTCAGTTCACAATATTGTAGTTATGATAGCTATAGCTAATAATATAAACAGGATAAATAAACAACAGTTCACAAGAATGGTATTCAACATGGATATAATAGAATGTTCTCTGATTCATCTTTCTCACCGGCGCATCTACAAAAAGAGAAGATGTATCTTGTTTTCTTAAATTGTTCTGCGTGGATAAGTGCATCAGCGTGCCTACCACTCCTGTCCTAATATTCCTTTTTACTTACTCTTTTCATGTATTCAAATTATGTTTATACTTTTACCTGTTATCTTATATATGCTTGACAAATAAATAAATAAAATAAATAAACATCAGTAATGAACTCCTAGAAATAGTTTCTTGGCTATTTTTGAGAGGAGGAGGATCAGTGATCCCATCTATTGGAACACCAGAGTAACAGCAGGGTTACTTTTTGTTCTAGCAAGTAAATGATAATGAGGCCTTCATGAGCATAGAGGAATTCACAGAAAGAATAAAATAATAAAACAAAAGTAATCCTTTTATTTCCTTCGATATGGTAATTTGTATTAATGATAGGTAGGTAGCATTGTTTTCATATTTCATTCATCCCAATAATAAAATTTAGGATAATAAATTTATTTTTAAATAATTTTTATGTTTTATTTATTTATTTTATATTTATATTAAATATAATATTATATTAAATATTAAATAAAAATAAAAATAAAATAATAAAATTTTAATTTATTATTTTTAATAAAAATAAAATAAAATAAAATTTAATAAAATAATAAAATAACATAAAATTTTATTATTTTATTATAAATTTATTATTTTATTATAAAATTTTATTATTAATTTTATTATTTTATTATTATTATTCAAGAAGGAATACACTACCTGACTCTGTGGTCTCTTCCCAAAATCCCCAAACCTTCAACCAAAAACTGTCTACTATTGACCTCACCCCATTTCTTATAGGTCTATAAGGGGCGTGCATAAGAGCACAAGAGTGCCTACCGTTCCTGTCCTATTGTTTCCTTTCTTTATATTCAATTAATTTAGTTATTACATACTCATACTTAGATATATACCTATATACAGTATAGTTATTTCATGCTTACGTTCATATATACTGTGTGACAAAATAAATAAATAAATTAAAAAAAAGTATTACTATGCTCTGTGATAGTATTAATAGGATTAGGGTTAGTAGGTGCACAGTATACTTTGTTTTTTTTATGATTGAACTTTTTTTGTCATACTTTTAATTTTTATAATACTTGTTACACAAACAAATAGGATTTAAATATTTTAAATTGTATCAATTGTCTTTAGAGATATTATATTGCCTCTGGTGTGACATCCTTCAAACACGCATGATTTTTCAGTTTTCTAACTTACTTTCGTTCTATGTTGGAATTGTATATTTGCTGGTTTTATCTGTTTTGTATCACTCATTTTACCATAACTTACTTACTCTTTGTGTTTTATATTTTTTAACTTATAAGAGAATCTAGGTCATTAGGTGGTTAACAAATGTATGAAACAGATAAAATACAATTTCACCCCTTTTCTTTTCCAGTTTCAAAACTATCACAATTGCTTATTTCCTCAATATTGGTTAAGCGAGATACAAGACTAGCGCTTTGAGAGTAAATTTTTAGCAGTTGGGAAGCTTAATAACAGATCTGTAAAAGTGGAAGTTTTCTAACCAGCTAAACCACTGTTTTGTACTTCAAAAGAATGTGCCCATTGATTGAGCTCCATATGTGATGCAAGGCTGAAACTGAAAACTGGCTTCAGACTTCATTTTTCTCTGTAAACATTCCTGAATGCCCAGTAACACTATTCAAAATGAGAGCATACATAATTAACAATGTGTGTTCTTCATGATGTGCATGCAGTATGGGATGTAAGGAAATGGGTTTAGCACAACAGTAAAGTGAGTAACTAGCATGCTGCTGAATAGTTTATTTACATTTTAGGGCCAAGTTAAGAATGGCAGTCAACTGTAATGAAGAACCTTGATAATTGAATAATGAATATATTACATGCACTGTGCGTGTTTAAAAATATGTGCATTTTTTGACATGTATTCCAGCTTGCTCCTGAAAAATAATATTTTGCATTTTTGTTATATGCTAAATATTAATATTATTTGATAAACAAATACTCACTGATTGGAATTTTAGTGCTGTTTGTTTCAACATTATAGGTAAGAAAAAGAAAATAACATCCTTTTTTACAGTGGAAAGGCAGTAAGGCAGAAAAATAAATATTTATTACATTTTTCTACTTCAATGTCTATGCTGTTGAAGGAAAAATAACTACTTTATACTGATCAATGTTAAAAATCACTTTAAATTGAAAAAGGTTGTTGTAAAATTATTTTATGGGTAGATAAACATTTAATGTGCTAGCCATGGGACTTTTTTTTAGCTAAGCCAAACAATATATCTTGACTTTTTAAATAAAATGTATTAATTGGTTTCACAATGCATTGGAACAGTTTCAAGAAAAATGAAACAAATCTAAGAACTCCAGAAGCCTATAAAGCTTGACACCAAGTGAACTGTTTTATTTTGAAATTATTCAAATAGGGAATTACAGTCAATTAGACCAAGGTCAGTATAGTTATACCAAGAGAGTCAAAGTTTATTGCATGCATCAGATATTTTATATAGAAAACAATGCCAGTAAAGGATTAGCCGAGGAGCATATTCAAAGTAAAAGCAGAGATTCAAATTGTAAGTAAGCAAACCAATCAAAGTTTGAAGCATTAGGACATGAGGTCAAACAGATCTTGTTTTTAACAGCTTTTTCTTTTATGTAAGAAAAAGACTTAGCTCATCTTTATTAATTCATAATGATGTTCAAGTCTCATTGGTTATAGTTAAATATAAATAACATGATTCCAAAGAAACTTGTGCTCCTGCACAATACTGTTATTTAGTCTTCAATGTAAGAGGAAAATCATTTACATGGGCTTGGATCTACAAACTAGGTTGTAGGTTATGAAGACTGGACGATTATTACAATTTTCCAGACTACCTTTCAGGGCCTAATTCCTTAAATCAGGAGTGTCAAACTCAAGGCCCAGGGCTCAGATCCCAGGGGTATTTTGAACAAAATGTTCAAAATCTTTCATAACAGCTAAAAGGCCTGAATTTTTGATAAACATATCATACACCATGGTGGCATAGTGGTTAGAATGTAGTATTGCAGGCTGACTCTATCCATAGTCTGGAGTTCAGTGCTGACTGGCTCAAGGTTGACTCAGCTTTCCATCCTTCCAAGGTTGGTAAAATGAGAACCCAGACTGTTGGGAGCAATTTGCTGACTCTGTAAACTGCCCAGAAAGTGCTGTAAAGCACTAGGGGATGGTATATAGGTCTATGTGTCATTGCTATTTCTATATGCATACTACAATAGAAATAGTAGACCGAGTCCATCAGAGCAAATAGTACTTAATAACTTCCTACATATTACCAACTTGATTTTAATATATCAATTAAATGATAAGGTTAAAATTCCGGCCTTTTAGCTGTTATGAAAGATTTTGAACATTTTGGACAGAACCAGCCATACTATTAGGCAAAATCTTATGCAGCAAATTCTGGAAAGCTTTAAGTGCTCTTCCTATATCTATCTCAATATTGCCTTCAGACATGTGGAAACAAGTAAGAAAAAGACTTTCAACTAGCTTTCAGTACATGGAATTTGCTTTTTTTATTCATTTCACTGTAATTAAACCTAATGACATTCCACCTAACCAATACACCGCCCTGAGTCCTTCGGGAGAAGGGCGGCATAAAAATCTAAATAATAAATAAATAATAATAAATAATAAATAATACAGGCTCTGGGCAGTTCATCTTGTTATTTCCCCAAAGTGTGCATCTTTGTTTTGCTTCCAACAGCAAGATATCATGGATTGCTTCTGTATGTGGCTATAAATATTCTAAATTTAACCTATTAGAAGTTTTTTTTATACATGATGTCATGAACATGATGTGCACATACATCCTTAAGAATCTTTGTCTTTCCCTCCTTAAAATCCACATCTTTACACAAAGAGATGATCTATTGGTTGAAAGACAGTAAAAACATTTTAACTAAATAAAGATTGCCCTTTTTGTTTTGATTTTTTTCAGCAACATCCTGTAAGACAGATCACAGGATGAAGACAGTTGTTTGCTTACTCATTTTTATTGTCATTTGGTCTTCTAAGATGATGGGGTTCACATATGTTAAGTTCTTTCATTCAGCAGTGAGGCAACTGGTGATTGTGAACAAGGATGAAGAATTTAGTGATCTTTAGGGACAACTGCGCTGTAGGAAACCCTTAGATATATCACACTGATATTAAATTATACTGTGATATTAATTCCTGGCAAATAATCCTGACACCAGAAAATTGGTATGACTGTTATATAACTAAAAATAAGTCATGCCTTAAAATTTTGATATAATGAACAGTAGGAAAACTATTTACTACTTAATCAGTTTAACAGCTCTGCAACTATGGAAAGCTGGTAGTTTAAAAGAAAGCATCTTTTCCATTTTAACCTTATGTAACAATAAAGATAACAATGCTATTCATATGACAGCTAGACAAAGAAACCATTATGCATGTTGAACTGCAGTTTCAGTCTGCCTAAATTCATGGAAAACTTAGCAGAATTAAAGTTAGAAAGTATCTGGGATTATTCACTTTTCCTTGCAAACAGCTACAACTTTCAACTAGAATCTGCTTGGGTGTATTTCTTTTACAGTTATTTTGCAATATTTGCTTTGTTTTGCAAATATAAAAGTAGAGCATTTTGGATTTTAGAATCAACAAACATTCTAAAATGGACAATACATGGGGTTCCCCACCCCCCACAGCTACTCTTACAATCCCAGTTAATTAGAGGTAAGAAACTGTCATTTCTTTCATTTCCCCTTGTATTTTATACTACAAAATGACACCCCCCACATATCCACCAACCCAGGGGTGAAATCTAAAAATTTTCTCTACCGGTTCTGTGGGTGTGGCTTAATTGGTGGGTGTGGCTTGGTGGTCAGGTGACTGAATGGGCATGGTCAATAATAATAAATAATAAAAATAATAAAGTATACAAAACTTGGGAGGCACCGGTCTACATTTTTTAAAAATAGAGGCCCCTATTTTTGAAATAATGTACTGAAAGTAGGGCAAAATACTAAACGCTACTTATTAGATTAGATTAGAATAGAATAGAATAGAATAGAATAGAATAGAATAGAATAGAATAGAATAGAATAGAATAAAATAGAATAGAATAGGATTTTTTATTGGCCAAATGTGATTGGACACACAAGGAATTTGTCTTGGTGCATATGCTCTCAGTGTACATAGAAATGTTTTAATTTGATATCATCTTCATTGGCTGAATATTTTAAACTAGATAACAGTGATTTTTTTCAATCTGGAAGCAGAGGTGCTTTTTCTGGAGGCAAGTGGAGTTCTTATTTTTCTTTGAAGACATTTTGCTTCTCCACCAAGAAGCTTCTTCAGCTCTGACAGGATAGTGGGGAATGGAAGGATTTATATTCCTTGCAGATAGCTAGTCATTTGCATTCTTTTAGAGGGTTGTTGAAGACCTTGGAGGTTTATCTGGTCCACAGGGTCACCTGGGTACTGCTCCTGGTTCCTGTAGTCTACATTTTTTTCTCTCTGGAAATCCATTCCTACTCCCACACCATTCAAAGGGTGTTCAGTTTTAGTCATTCAATATTTCAGTGTTCCATTTTAATGCCAATGATATTATTTAAGTATACATAGTAATATCATGTTTCAGCCTCTAATCTTTCGATTTAGTTATTGCTTATATTCTATTATATAAAAATTATATATGCTAATATTCCCCCTATTTCTTATTTCTACCTCTATTCTAGCTTCTAGTCAGGCCACCGTTAGTGTTAATACACATGTTTGTATTAAGACATAATCCTTCATTATTTGGTTATTCAACGTTTCAATACATCATTCTAGTACCAATCATCATATTATTTAAACATACATAATAATACCATCTTTCAACCTCCAATCTTTCCATCTAACTATTGCTTTATATAAAAGTGTGCATTCTTATTTCTACCTCTATTCCAGTTTTTAATCAGGCCATCATTATATTAGAAAAAGAGAAAAGAAAAAATATTTCCTTTCTATCCATCGTCTCTTACCCATTTTAATACTTCAATTCTTATTCATTTTTTAGCTTGCCTCCCATACTCCTCTCTTAGATCTCTATCAACATCTGTGTCTTCACCATTCAGTCTGAATATTTCACTCATCTCTATTCCCCTAAGCTGCCAGGTCTCTAGAGTGCCCACCCAAGCCCCATCTCCCTTTCAAAAGTATCTTCCCGCTTATCTGATTCCATTTTTAAATCTCTTAAAATACTTTTCCCTTGGTTTATTTCATCAGTCATTATTATCTTTATCGTCTTCTCCTTCTTATCTCCTTGCTTTATTTGCTGATTTGTCTGTTCTATCTTTTCCTCCATTCTTTCTGTTGTCTCCTCTCTTTCCTGGATTCTTTGATCTTCATTCATTATCAGTTATAGGATATTTTCTACTTTCCTATTTATGCCTTGCACTAGGTTCTTCATCTCTCTGTGATTCTTTGTCATAGCATCCCTAATGCTTTGAAACATCAACACTATTTCTTTTGAAATCTCACTCATTTCCCCCTGATCTTGTCTTATTTTGGTAAGTCCCGCTCTTACTCAATAGTCCAAAAACAATATATTCAGGTCTAATGTTGCTCCTCAGAAAGTTCAATAATAATCACAGTTCTTTACATCTCAGGATTATTAATCTGTTCCATTTAAGTGATCCAGGCAGCTTTCCAAAAAGCAAAAGTCACTTTACTTTACTTAAAGGTCTTCCTTATTCTCACAATAGAATTCAGTAATCATAAATGGCACCCTCAGCTTAGGTTTCAGCATCGTTTTGAGTCTGACAAATTGATTAATCCAAATTTAATTCAATTTATGAGAACAAACCCAGCTATTCAAGTAGATAGTTCCATCATTTTATACTGCCTTTCCAGAACAACGCCTACCAGTTAAAAGTCTAATTTTCTATGTTTTAAAAGGTCTTTAGTTTTTCTCCCCTTAGTTCCTTTCTTTTGGGTCTAGGATTTTTCTCTCTATGGTTATTCATCATTTTAAGAAATAGTGTCATGCCCCTGTCAGAGTCTGAATCTGAGATGGAAGATGAACAGCTGACAGAGAGCAGGAGAGTGACTCCGTTGACTGTGGAGGAAACTGGGAAAGGGCAAAGTCAGGCTGGGCAGATCAGGAGAGAGATAGAACAAGGAAGAGGGGATTCAGATGAAGACCAAGGCCCACCCCCTCCTCATCCTAAGGTGCACAGGGAAGAACACAGAATAGAGCAACATGGGTTGCATGGAAAGGGCCCTGATTCCCTTCACAAGGCACACCTGGGGATGGAGTTTAAAGGAGAGGGAATTGTGAGGGGCATTTGTCGGAAACAAATGCTGAATTCATCTAATGTTGAGAGTTGTGTTCTGCATCCCTGGCATTCCTCCTGACTGTTTGAATTAGTGACATGCTTCTGTATGCTTATCTTGTCTTGGTGGAATTATTGCTTCTGAGACTCATTATCTTGCTCTGATGGAGTGACTGATTGCAATCATATTGCTTACAGTGTTTGGACTGGAGTATCTGCAGCCAGAAGCTGCTGCAGGTTTGTGGGAGAGATTTTCTCCAGGCCGGAGAGTAAATAGGATGTTGGGGGCAAAGTTGGTGTCAATAAAGGGATTCATACCGGCTCTCTAGCTGTGTTGCCTTTGTGCCATGCCCCGGGTCATCACAAATAGTTCTAAGAGTCTCTTTTCCTGGATTTTCTTCTTCTTTTTTCCTTTTAAAGTTAGGGTCTAAATAAAAAAGGAATCTTCTCACCCAACTCCAGTCACTGTTTATCTACACTGCTCCTGCACATTTCTTTGTTGCCTCAGCTGTCCCAACTTCATGGCAGCCATGATGGCTGCCTCTTCTCCTTGTTGTGGATGAGAGAGAAGAAGCCCTGGGTCAAGCAGGACAGTTGCAGCTCTCCGTGACCTGCAGGACACCCCTCTTTACTTTACCATCCCTACAGGGTAGCTTTAGCTCCTTTTGGAGCCCTCCAACAGGGAGAGCGCAGCGTGAGAGTGCAGAGATCTGCTCCTCACGTCCAGTCTCACTGCGACATCAGCCGGAAGTCCACTCTTTTGTAGCTTTTTTATTTTATGCGCTTCTTCTGCGCATGCGCATTATGGCGGCGGCGTTTTGATCCTCGCGGAGACGGCGGCTGGGTGGCCTCGGGCCGCGATGCCGTTCTGCCGGCTGCTGGGCTGCTTGGGTTCCGGCTCCTGGTTTGTGAGCTTCTCGGCTGCCGAGAGCGAGGTTTTTGGATCTCATTGGGCTCTCGGCTGCTGAGTTTGGAGCCGGATGAGCAGCGGATGGCGGCGGCCATGTTGGGGGGGGTGGGAGACGCCCGTGACTCAGCTGTTTTTTGGAAGAACACCGGAATGTCGGCCGTTCTGTCAACCGCCGGACTGCTTGGCCTCCGGCCCCTGATTTGTGATCTTCTCGGTGGTCGAGGGCGAGGTCTTTTGACCTCATTGGGCTCTCGGCCGCTGAGTATGGAGCCGGAGTTTCTGATTGAGCAGCGGATGGTGGCAGCCATGTTGGGGTGGTGTGAGGAGATGCCCCAGCCTGTTTCAGCTGTTTTTCGGCCGTTTTGGCCATGGAGAATATCAATGGCTGTGTCTGGAGAACATCGATGTGCTGTGTGTTGGGCCGCAGGTAACATCAGCGGCGGTATGTTGGGCCGTCGGGCGGTACCCTCATGGGCCTGGACATCTCCCCCCCCCATGGGCCTGAACATTGCTTGAATATCGCCC
Source organism: Ahaetulla prasina (assembly GCF_028640845.1). Lineage (NCBI taxonomy): Eukaryota > Metazoa > Chordata > Lepidosauria > Squamata > Colubridae > Ahaetulla > Ahaetulla prasina. Next base: position 244,876,169 of record NC_080540.1, on the reverse strand, counting down.
CCCTCCCTCCCCGCAGCTGACTTTTGGCCGTGGCCTGCCGTGCCGCAATTACCATCAGTGGCATGTTTTCTCGGTCGCTCTCTCCATCAGCAACTGATAGGCGGCCTGGCCTGGACATTTTCAACCACGGCACGCTGGTCCCATATTGGGCCCAGCGGTATAAACTGCGGTTTAATGGTGGCGGTATTGACGGCATTGACGGCACTGGCAAATGTCGCCCCAATCACCGTACCGCACGGGTTCTGTCCCGTGATGGTGCTATGCTGGGAATCCAAGTGAGAGACCTTTTTATCCGACTGCCGATTTTCCATCTTAGCAGCCGAGGGATCAACCGAGGGAATACTGTCATACCAGCTTCCAAGAGGGAGGTCATTGGATTTGGACCGGACCTACGGATCCTTTGGTTGTGCTGGACCCTTTGGATTTCTACGGACTATGGCCCATATGGTTGACCGTTCAATATCGGGTCTTGGTGAACTATCGGAACGACTGGAACATCTTTGCCGATTAGGGATGGACACTCTTTCGCCGTTTTATCGACTACCCCTCCATGAGATACTCGTCTGCCGAACTATTACGACTGCGAGGTTCCCCCGCCTCGCAGGAATGGCCCTCCAAGTTATCGAGGGCTTACCTTAACGAAGGGTCTTGGGACCCAGAGAGGTGGCATGCGGCCAAGAAGAATTTGTGGGGATTTTTAAATAAATTTGTAAATAAGGGTTTTTTAAAGGGGGGGAGGGATATGATGGGTGGGGGAAAGAACCCGTCGGGGAGAAATCCAGCCCCTGTGCTGGTTCGCGGCATCAGGGTATCTGGTCTGAAGGCGGGGGGGAGGGGTTTGTTCCAGGATTAGAGGGTTGTTCAATCTGTACGGTAAGTGGGAGAGGCAGATATGGCGGAGGGGGGGGCGTATCGAGTGTTGGGAGCACGTACTCGCTGTTTGAAAGCGATCACGTGCTCTGGCCCTCAGTCCCTACCTGTTCCTCGGGCGGCCATGATCCTCAGAGCTTGGATCTTCGGTTGATGTTATGTGATGCCCGGTCCGTGGTTAATAAAGCTCCCCTGATTTGTGATCTTATTCAGGGGGAGTCCGCGGACCTTATGGGCATTTCGGAGACCTGGTTGGGCCCAGAGGGGGGGGTTCCCCTTGTTGAGCTGTGCCTTCCAGGTTTCCGAGCATTTCATCAACCGAGGGCCCAAGGTAGGGGTGGGGGGGGTGGCGGTTGTCATTAAGGAGGATCTAGAGCCGAGGGAGGCCACTGTTCCTCAGATTGCCGGCTGTGAATCCCACTATGTGAGGTGGGGCCATAGGAATCAGTTGGGCTTCTTGATCGCATACCTGGCTCCTTGCTGCGTGAACACAGCCCTGCCCGAGCTGTTGGAGGTACTTGCCGGTGTGGCGGTTGAGACCCCCAGACTTATGGTTATGGGGGATTTCAACCTGCCATCAGCTGCAGCTCGGGAGTTCCAGGCTTCCATGACGGCCTTGGACCTGATTCGAGTAAATGATGGCCCTACACACATGGGAGGAGGCACGCTGGATCTAATTTATATCTCTGGACAGTGGTTAAATGATCTGGAATTAGATGATTTAGTAACAGAACCGTTGTCATGGACAGATCATTTTCTCCTTCGCCTAGACCTCCGAACTGCCACCCACCATCGCAGGGAGACTGAACCTACACGTTGGTTCCGTCCCAGGCGCCTGATGGACCCTGAGAGGTTCCTGACGGAGCTTGGGCCATTTCCTGAGGATCTGGCCCACGGCTCGACTGAGGAACTAGTTGCGGCCTGGGAACAGGCCGTGGCTGGGGCCTTGGACCGTGTCGTGCCTTTTTGGCCTCTGACCCGGCACAGGTCTCGTCTGGCCCCTTGGTTCTCCGAGGGGCTGAGGGAGATGAAACGCCAGAGAAGACGCCTAGAGAGCACCTGGAGGTCCAGTCATTCCGAAGCTGATCGGACACTAGTTAGGTCCTATTCTAGGACCTACCTAGTGGCAATGAGGGAGGCGAGGCGCTCCTACGCCTCCACCCTCATTGTGTCGGCAGATAACCACCCGGCCGCCCTGTTTCGGGTGACCCGCTCTCTCCTTCATCAGGAGGTGCGGGATGACCCTTTGCAGGGACGTGCCGAGGAGTTTAGTGGTTATCTATACGATAAAATTGCTCAGCTCCGGGATGGTCTGGACCGAAATTGGGATGATCCAAGTGAGAGAGAGGAGGCACGTCTTGTCGAGTCTGTTTGGGATGAGTTTGACCCTGTGGCTCCTGAGGACGTGGACAGGTTGTTGGGGAGGCTTCACGCCACTACATGTTTACTGGACCCGTGTCCTTCCTGGCTGGTACTGGCCACTCAGGAGGTGACACGAGGCTGGCTCCAGGGGATTATCAACGCTTCTTTGTTGAAAGGGGTTTTCCCTGCCGCCTTGAAAGAGGCGGTGGTGAGACCCCTCCTCAAGAAGCCCTCCCTGGACCCAGCTATTTTGGGTAATTATCGTCCGGTCTCCAACCTTCGCTTCGTTGCGAAGGTTGTAGAGAGTGCCGTGGCGCGACAGCTACCCCAATACCTGGATGAAGCTGTCTATCTAGACCCATTCCAGTCCGGCTTCTGACCCGGATACAGCACGGAGACAGCTTTGGTCGCATTGGTGGATGATCTCTGGAGGGCCAGGGACAGGGGTTACTCCTCTGTCCTGGTCCTATTGACCTCTCAGTGGCTTTTGATACCATCGACCATGGTATCTTGCTGCGCCGGTTGGGGGGATTGGGAGTGGGAGGCACCGTTTATCGGTGGTTCTCCTCCTATCTCTCTGACCAGTCGCAGACGGTGTTGACAGAGGGGCAGAGGTCGACCGCGAGGTGCCTCACTTGTGGGGTGCCGCAGGGGTCGATCCTCTCACCCCTTCTGTTCAACATCTATATGAAGCCGTTGGGTGAGATCATCAGTGGCTTTGGGGTGAGATACCAGCTGTACGCTGATGACACTCAGCTGTACTTTTCCACCCCGGGCCACCCCAATGAAGCTGTTGAAGTGCTGTCCCGGTGTTTGGAAGCCGTACGGGTCTGGATGGGGAGAAACAGGCTCAAGCTTAATCCCTCCAAGACGGAGTGGCTGTGGATGCTGGCACCCCGATTCAGTCAGCTGCAGCCGCAGCTGACTGTTGGAGGCGAGTTATTGGCCCCAAAGGAGAGGGTGCGCAACTTGGGCGTTCTCCTGGATGAACGGCTGTCGTTTGAAGATCATTTGACGGCCGTCTCCAGGAGGGCCTTCCACCAGGTTCGCCTGGTTCGGCAGTTGCGCCCCTTCCTTGATCGGGATGCCTTGTGCACAGTCACTCATGCGCTCGTTACCTCTCGCTTGGATTATTGTAATGCTCTCTACATGGGGCTCCCCTTGAGGTGCACTCGGAGGCTTCAGTTAGTCCAGAATGCAGCTGCGCGGGTGATAGAGGGAGCTTCGCGTAGCTCCCACGTAACACCGCTCCTGCGCAGACTGCACTGGCTACCTGTGGCCTTTCGGGTGCACTTTAAGGTTTTGGTTACTATCTTTAAAGCGCTCCATGGCTTAGGGCCTGGGTAGTTACGGGACCGCCTGCTGTTACCTCATGCCTCCCACCGACCCGTACGCTCTCACAGAGAGGGACTTCTCAGGGTGCCGTCCGCCAAGCAATGTCGGCTGGCGGCCCCCAGGGGAAGGTCCTTCTCTGTGGGGGCTCCCACACTCTGGAACGAACTTCCCCCCGGGTTACGCCAAATACCTGACCTTCGGACCTTCCGCCGCGAACTGAAGACACATCTTTTCATTCGCACGGGGCTGGCTTAAATTTTATTGATTTTAAATTTTCCATTATTAATTTTAAGGGGTTTTTAGTTTTATATATTTTAAAGTTTTTTAGGCCAATCATAAAATAAGTTTTTTAATTTGTATTTTAATTGTATATTGTATTGTCTGTTTTACCTTGGCTGTACACTGCCCTGAGTCCTTCGGGAGAAGGGCGGTATAAAAATCGAATAAATAATAATAATAATAATAATAATAATAATAATAATAATAATAATAATAATAATAATAATAATAATAATAAATAAATAATAATAATAATAGTCTCTTTTGAATGATGTGTAAATGTGATTTATGTCTATGTATCTATTGATGGCTGATTTATCTGAATGCCAAGTTTCTAGCATCTTATAGTCTGTTCACTGTGTTAACCATTTGTCTGACTTAATTTTTAATTACAATTGTCATAAACTATAATAATAAATGTCAAGTGCTGGGGAAATCAGGAAATTCAGGCAGTTCAAATGAGTATAAAGATTTATTGCAGCTTAAGCTGTCTAAAAGAATTTGACCAACTAACAGTCAAGGGAATTGAGTGGGAGATAAAATAGACATTCAGGGTGGGCTAAACTTAGGTCTCTTGCAGGCGTGCAGGGACTTGTGACTTATGACACATTTGACCACTCCTTCCGGCTCAGCCTGGTCATCTCCTACAATAAATAAACTATCATAACATGCAATTAAACAATATTTCCATTTTATTATTTCAATCTAGAAATAATATACCATCTAAATAATAAACTATTTGGTATTAACAGTATACCTAAAACATAAATAACAGTATACCTATAAATAACTAGTATTTATAGATCTGCAATATTGCAATAGAATCCATAGGATTTTTTTGTAAAATATAACTTTCTGATTATTTTTAGCACTAAGCAAGGAAGAAGCTGAAGAAACAATTAACACATCTATGCCTAATCCAGAAATGGAATTTGTCTATTACTGACAGAATACAGTAATATACCAACTACAACTACCAACTACACCAAGCCTTCTAGGAAAAGTGACAACACAGCTGAATAGGTTAAGTTAATAAAGGCTAGACAGACTGGTTACTATTTGTAGAAAGCAATTTTGACAAGAAGAACCTTTATTTAAATATAAAAATAATCCTTTGGGATTTTCAGCCATACCAGACATGGTGGGTGGGAAAGTGAGTAGTAGACCATATGCTGTTCAAAAATACTTTGTAAATTATGCCTGGAAGGCTTGCATGAGCTCTCAGTGAAATATATCTTAAACTGCAGTGCATTGTTTTAGCAGAATTTAATTACTGTATCTTTTTCTCTGTCCAAAAATTTACAATTTCTATATTAAATAATCAATATTAATACATGGAGTTTTTGGTGGCCTCTGAGTTTGGTGAGTTTGGCTTTGCAGATGTTTTATTACCTGGCTAGATGTTGTTATCTAGTTGGGTAATGAAACATTTGCAAGAAAACAACCAAGCTTAGAAGCATGAAGGACTCTACAGATGAACCCCAAGTTACATATATTATCTTCTATTGCAATATTAATATGTTTTAAAATAAGAAAATAAAATTTAGGATTTTCTAATGTAGCACAGAGTAGCTGTAGAATTGTAATTCAAAAATAATCACGACAGTTATTTTCTAGTTTAAATGCTGCTTCCATAATAGATCACTTAAATACAAGACATTTATATCACACACCCAAACACCCACACACCCTTGGGGCAAAGAATCCTGGCAAGATTATCATCAGGAATCAGAAGCCCTGGTCAAGCATCCTGTTTGTTAGGATGCTTCTGCTAAATTCACAACTTCCTTAGTTACGTCTACCCAGCCCACTAAGCTGGAAGACAAGGTATGTTACTGATCTCATCTTTTAGGAAAGTACATCTACTGCAGGGGCGTCCAAACTTTTTGCAAGGAGGGCCAGATTTGGTGAGGTGAAAATGTGTGTGGGCCGATCATTCAGCCTGACATTCTTTGAACCATTAACATTAAATGCAAATGAACTATTTTATGAAAGGCTAAACAAATAACTTAACTGCACTAATGTGAAGGGTGATACTGAGATCTCGACTGCATTATATATGACTGCATCATCACGCAGTCTTTAATAAATTCACCCTCAGTAAAAGGTTTGCAGTGCTTGGCAATTAGTGTTGCCACCTCGCAGCTCGCCATTGTGGCATTTTCATTTGACTCACGGGCTCTTGTGAAAAAGCACTGCTGTGCCATTAAAGCAGTTTCCAGTTCCTTCCATTTTTCACTGCGTTCGTTCCCAGTTAGCTTGTTGTAGTTAGCATGTTTTGTCTGGTAGTGCCTCTTGATATTAAATTCCTTGAAAACAGCCACAGTCTCTTGGCAAATTAGGCAGACACAGTTGTTTTGTATTTCAGTGAAAAAGTACTCCAATTTCCACTTGTTCTGGAAGCAGCGGCCCTTGCTGTCAACTTTCTTTTTTTTAATTACAGTCACCATTTTAGAAATGGGCACACAAGCTTGCAAGGGTCACGCGGTGAGAATGCTGACTCAGGTCTACTGCCATCTTCTGGTGAAAAATATGCCTGAGATGCTCTGCGGAGCAAGATGGCTGTGGAGCAGGAAGCAGCAGGGAACAGTTGTGGGAACCACTGTGTGGTGAAGGGAAAAACACCGGCCGGCGGAGATAAGTGACAGGCTGAGCCGGTGGGGAAAAGAGGCTGCGGGCCACTTGAAATTTGAACACGGACCACAATTGGCCCTTGGGCCAGACTTTGGACATGTCTGATCTAGTGGGATCCTGCTGTATGATGGTTCCCTCCCTTTGGAATATCATTCCTCCAGATATAAGATTGGTGCCAACTTTGACACTGTTTAGAAGGCCCTGAAGACCTGGTTCTGTCCGTGGATCTGGGGACTCCATGTTAATAGAACTAATCAAGTGGTTTGTGTGATTGTGCTTGTTGCCAGGAGAATGGATGGTGGGTTAGTGAGGTATATAGGATTTTTAAATTGTGGAATTTTAATGTTGTAAGCTGCCTGGAGTCAGTGTGTGAGTTGGGTGGCAATATATGCAGTAAATACATTTAGTAAACAATTTAATAATTAAGTAGGACAAGATGGCAGGACTCTAGCTTTAGGCTATAAGAACAACAGCGAGGGCTAATATTCCAAGTGAATTTAGGTATAGGAAGCAAATTCCAAATGAATTTAGGTATAGGAAGTTATTTCAAATTGTGCATTTTGTATAATATACTTGAGTAAAAAGCAGGTGAAAAAATGGACAGATGTCATAGGAGAAGAATGATTTCAAAGAATAAGGAAAAGAATGAGTAATGACTGAGATTCGGATAGAAAAGGGGAAATAACTTGTTTTTAACCAGCTGTATAAATTTTCAAAGCTTGCATTTCCTAAGCATTGTTTATTGCATCTGTATTTTATCTTCTTGATGATTATTTGTATCATTTAACATTATCATTCTAATGCTGTAATTATTCAGATAGTTATATACCACCTTAAATCCTGTTTGGATTATGGAGACATTTAGAATAAACTAACTTCCTTGAATTTTTATTTGCTTTTATTTAAAAAGTTTTTTTTTAAAAAAAAGGAAAGGAATTTGGTTATTATAGTTCTTAGTGAGCATATATTAAAGAAAGTAAGGAATTATGTTTTTAAAAATTTACAAGAAGACGTTATTGTCTGTGATTTCATTTTCAGATCAGAAGAATAACTCTGCAGTAATGGTAATAAATATACAAGCACTAGGTTCAGCTTACGGATTAGTGAACTTGATCTTTTACCTTATTTTGGTTAAATTGGAAGTATTTAGCAAAGGGCTGCTGGCTGTATAAACTCATATGTAGCCGCTCAGTTTCATTTCATTTATTATGATTCTTTTTTTTTATTTTTTATTAAACTTTATTAAACTTTTTTACATTAAAAGCATAAAAAAAAGGAAAAAAAAGGCTTATATCATTTAACAGCTTATTTGTGGTGTTTTTCATCTAATAATAATCCATGCAATAATGACAAACATTAAATTATACATATTTGTGTTCTTATTTTATCTATTGATTATGTTTAGTAACTAAATATTCCTATCTCCTTTCCATCCATCCATACCACCATCCCATATACCATAAAATACTGATGTCTCCTTATCCTTCAGACTCAAAGTTAGTTTGTCCATTTCTGCGCAATTCATCATTTATTATGATTCTTGATGAACATATCTTTTCTTATATGTACAATAAAAGCATATGCACCAAGACATATTCCTTGTGTGTCCAATTACACTTGGCCAATAAAAAAATTCTATTCTATTCTGTTCTGTTCTGTTCCGTTCTGTTCTATTTGTTTGTTATTAATCAAATGCTTAAGGACAGATTTATGTACAGGCAGTCCTCAACTTATGACCACAATTGAGCCCAAAATTTTCCTTGCTAAACAAGACAGTTGTTAAATGAATCATGTCCTGCTTCTTTTGTTCTTCTTGCTTTTTTGTTAAGTGAATCAGTGAAGTTGTTAAGTGAATCATGTGGTTGTTAAGCAAATCTGGCTTCCTCCTTTGACTTTGCTTGCCAGAAGCACCCTAGGAAGGTTGCAAATGACAAGCCCAGGACATTGGAATGGTGCAACCCTTGTAACTACATGCTGGTTGCCAAGCATCCAAAGTTTAATCACATGACTCTGGGAAAGCTGCAACAGCCATTAAACGTGAAAACTAGTCATAAGTCACTTTTTTCAGGGCTGTTGTAACTTTGAATGGTCATTAAATGAATGGTGGCAAGTTAAGGACTACTACATTTTTAAATGGTACAATTGGATTAAAATGAATCAGAATTGATTTTCCAATTCTGTGTGATAAGACTGGTTCAGAATGGCTAATGCTGTGCCTAGAACATTATCATGCCCTGTGGTTAAAATCTGAAGTTGAAATATTCGGTGCCATTGGTTCAAAAGGTGTAATATATTAAATACACTTGAATTGTTTTAATCTCAACTGATTTCTATTATATCAAAAAGAATAGTTATATCAGCCCTAAACTCTTGTTAGAGAAATCCTGTTCAATTGGTGAGGAAGTTGTTTAACTGAATGCAACTGGAAAATATAATGTAAGTATTTTCTTTATTCCTGCATATGCCCATACACTGGAGATCAAACCCTGGAGAGGCCTGTTTGAGTGCCAAGGAGAGAAGAAATAAAATCTCTCTGGGCAGTAATGAAGTCTTTGCTTTTTAACATATTCACATAAGGGGCATGCATAAGCACACCAATGTGCCTTACCGTCCCTGTCCTAATGTTTTCTTTTATTCGTATCCTTTTCATGATTTATAATTATGTTTACACTTGTCTCTGTCATAAAATACATGCTTGACAAAATAAATAAATAAATAAAATAAAACATCTAAGTTGTTTGGGATTTATTCTGTAGTAAGAATACATAAGATACTTTTTCTAAGTGGAATAATGACTACAAAATCATTGATAGTTCAGTCCTTGTTTACAGGACTTGTTTACTAATAAGCTGCATTGATATAGCCGGTCCTGATTTCGCTATCGCAAAATGTTTTATGTGTATGGTTAGGCATAGCTTACTTTGTGAAAATGAAAAAAACAAACAAATTTTATTTACTCTTGTGTTTCTCTAATTACATAACTTAATATGATTTTTCCTATGAAAAGAGGTTTTCATTATTTGGTATTATTAATTTGCATGTTTCTTTTAATTTATAAAAATAATTTAAATTTATTTATTAATTTATGTATTATTTAAAAATAATGAAATAGGTTAGTTGATTTTTATCAATAAAATTCTGATTCCCAATTTTGAAGATAAAGAATCAATTGCATTAATAAAAGAGATGATTTGTTAGTTAATTTTTTATATAAGGAAGATTTTTTGGTGTAAAGAAATGAATTGTTCCTGCTGAAAACATATTTGCTTGATATTCCAATAGATTTCCCTCCAAATATTATTTTCTATTCCCTTTGCCTTTTTTTTTTTTACATTCAGTTTAATGATGCATGGGATAAATCACAACTTTTTCATTCTTTCAATACTGTTGCAAAAATGTACGTCCATACAGTTTTGCCATGTGAATTTAATCCCTCTAAAGAACATATTAGAAGGCAAAATTTACCAGTATCAGAAGAATTTGGTCTATAATCTCACTGTTTAGCCTAATTTGTATTTTTAAAAAAAGCTTTATGGCTACTTTAATCCATGCCACATGCAGATGACCTGAACAAACCCAATAGTAAAACAGAAGCCTTGTTGTATATACATTGAACAGTTGCTCAAAATCTGATGCACCAGCTGTGGTTTGACCAGTTTGGAAGTTAAGGGAAACTTGATCTTTTAATCTTTATTTCAGCAGACAGATTACAACTGTTTCCAAAATGTACCTGTCAGTTAAACTTAGTACAAAATTTGAAGAGAGGGCTTTATTTACATATAAATATTTTTTTAAAAATAGGAAAAGTTAATAAAGAAGACACTAGATTTTTTCCCCTCCATCATTTTATTTGCACTCTTCTTTATCAGTTTGCATACAATAAAAAAAGTAAGAGAGTTAAAAATTATTATGATTTGAGTGAAACTCTGTCATATTTTTCCCATTGATTTCTCTCTATTCTGCTTGATGTAGCTGAGCTAAAAGAACTTAGTTAAAACACAGATCATTGATTTTGGCTTCTGAAAATAAAAGATTCGGATACTCAGCAACAAAAAGTACCAAATAACCAGTGTACACAACTATTTTATAACAGACTAATTTTAAAAACTAATAGAAGATGCTGTGTGAGAGAAATTACCAGTTGGATGGACAGTCTACTTACGTATCATCTCCTTATTTTTTTGGCACAGAGTAATACACACTCCAATAAATCATTGTAAAACCTCACAACTCAGGTTGCAACTGAGCTGTAGAATATTCTCTCTTAATTTTTACTATGGAGGATACATAAGTTTAATAAAGTGGCTCATTAAGTTAATATTTCACTAAAATTTTGTTTATTTAATGACAATTAAACCAATCAGTAGCTAATTAGGTCATACTAGAAAGAATAATAGTTTTTGTAAAATATATGAAAACTCTTTGTGTAGAATATCCTTTATCAATTCTATCTACTTTCTAAAGGAAAATATAATCAGATTTCAAATATTTTGTAAGGATCATTGTTTTAAAAATTAAAATTCCTTTTTGCTTATGTTAATAAAAATATACTCACATTATTGCTCATAACAAGGAATTAACTTCTGAATTTCCTATCAAAAGATTTGATGGAGAAGATGCCAATCTGGGGTCATTCAATGTAAAATATTTCCTAAACATTCTTCTTTTCTTGTTTCTCAATGCAAGGAGTGCATTGAGTGCCTCCTCAGTTCAAACTTATAGTATCTTCACAAAGATTTTGATTTTTAAAAAAAGATTTATTATCTAATTCACCAGTTTCTTTTAATTTTTCCTATTATAATTAACGTCAGCACTGATTTAACAACAGCAAAAGTTTGAAATTACAACAGCACATAACAACAAGACTCAAGACTTGTCCTCACAGTTGCATCCACAACAGTGTATCCAGATTCAGGCGCTTGGCAACTGGCAAATGGTTGCAGAGGCCCACGGTCACATGATTGCCATTTGTGACTTTAGCTAGCTTCTGACAAACAAAAGTAATGAAGAATCTGGCAGGTGGTCACAAATGGTGCTCATGTAACATTGCACTAAAGAACTATGCAAGGTTTGCTTAACCCACTGCCGCAACTACTTTTGTAAATTGGTGCAGTCATGTGATAGCCTGATTTTTTTAGTCTGTTGCTTAGTGATGATGTTGCCAGTCCTAATTATCACTGTTTAATAAGGAATAGCTGCATTTCTTGATTGCTCTGAAACGTTCTCATTACATAATTTAGTATTGAGTTATTCTATCACCCAACACTAAGCCGAGTATGGCCTGAATAGTAGTTATTAGGTATCTTTGTTATATACATCACCAGCATTTTAAATGTAAGTCTTCTTTAGAGGATATGTTCTCAGTGTTGCAGGACTGAAATATATAAAATATTTGACGCATTTATCAAATAGTCTTCATTCTCTTAACATATTTTCTTTCACATTTTAAAATGTGTGCCTTAGCATTGGAAATAGTAAGAGTTAAATATACCTTCTACATTTTATTGCTCATATGACCACTTTAGCAATGCTAATCAGCTGAACTGATTTTCTGTTTTGATTTTTCTTAATAATTAGGCAAAAGATCTAGGATGCAATCATGTTTTACACTAGGGGGTTCATGCAAATAGCTCAAAACTTTTTTACATTGATTTTCTGTTATTGTTAAATATATTCAGAAGGAAAACTATTGACATTTTTAAAAAATACAATTACCTTCTTAATAAGTGAAATGCTGCTGATACCAAAATACTGAAATCAAAATGCACAAGTGGGTACAATTTTTAATTTATTTTTGATGTAACTGACTCACTATTGAAAAAATTATATACTTTTAAAATGTTGATGTTGATAAGGGGATATAGACATGCTTAAAGCTAGGAGAAAGCATGCTTAACTGTAGTCTCTTCTCTTGTTACCTTTATCCTATACTACTATGTTGTTTTTTATCAATGCATTTTAATATTGAATGTAAGTCCTTTTCTGCTCTTTAAAACGAGTCCTTTTGCTCTTTAAATTGATTAATCAAGGCTTGCATTCTCTGTCATTAAAACAATTCTGCTAAGAACATCTGGTTGTTCATGCCATTATATTTAGTTTGGCTTTCCAATATAATGTCCAATCACTGCCACTTTCCAATATAATGTCATTATACATGAATTTACACAGTTAGTAAGATAATATTTTGTGAGAAACTGAAAAAAAATCAGCCAATCAGTAATATCAGCACAATTTATGTCTGAATTCACAAATTACGGTTTTCCTTGCTGCCCCCAATCTTTTGGGCACCAGGGACCGGTTCCGTGGAGAAAGGCTTTTCCATGGATCAGAGGGGGCATGGTTTCGCATGCTGCCTGCATCCTGTGGATGGGGCTTTGCTTGTTTGCACAGCCCAGTTGTTGGCATGCCACGGAGCTGTGTTGATCCACGGACCAGTTGGGGACCTCTGCTTTAAAACATTAATACACATGAGGGTACAAATAAAGTCACAAAATTTAAGTACTGAGAAACTGAAAACAGAAGCAAACAATATGCCTGACGTACATTGTAGATATTGGAATATACTGACTTCTCTACTACACTCAAAATTGATTTCTTAATAGGTTTCTGATTTAGCACTCTTTTTATTCCCTCCAAACTTACTGTACTCTCCCATTTCCCCCTTAACTCACCTTAGGGCTGGGTTATTTATCTATTGTTATATTTAATTAATAAATCTGAAGCCAACAGATGTGGGATGAGCTGACTACCACTTCCCAAAATATCTGGAACTTAGCTGGAGGGTGAAATTTTGATTAAGAAAAGCAGATTAAGGACTGAGCAGTTGTCATAGTTTGTTACTGTAAATAAACAAAGTTATAGTTCAAATTGAAGCTGCTTGGTATAGACCGGCAATAAAGGATGTAATGTTAATTTCTGAACTCTTGCATGTCACTAAAACAGGTGCCAAACTAACATACAGTTTAAGAAGAAGCATGAGGCTGAAATTTAATGCATTTGAGCATGGGAAGTTGTGTTACACCATTCACAATCACTTGCTTTCTATTATTTCCTTAAGATGCTGCATGAAGCAGGTTTTCTCATTCTATTGCATAGCAGGATTGGCTTTAGTTGTTTACCCAAAGTATATGACTTTATAATAGCTTGCATAGTACCTGGCCATTAATATTAGCAATCCTTTTCTTTTCTCTTTTTACAGGCATTTTGTTGAAAAGATGGTTCTTTATTTGGACACCTTTGTTTATTTCACACTCATGCTTTTAAACCATTGGATAGTGTCAACTATATGTCTAAATCTTGAGGATCCAAATGTGTGTAGCCACTGGGAGAGGTAACATTACTTTTAATCAATAGTTCTGTAATTTTTTCTAGCATTGTTATTTTAATCAATGTCTATGTAAAATGTGTATTACAGGCAAACAACAAGACATGTGTGACATTATGAAATGATTATATTAAAAAATATAAAACCAAGCCATGGGTGTGTACATGTATTTTTATGAATGGCATAATACTACTAAAACAAGATACGGGTATAAAACAAAAATATCAGCAATGAATGATGTCCCTCATCTACGAAGTAGGCAGACTCTATTTACCAAGATTAACTGCCCCAAGAAAATTGCACAGACTGACTAATGGTACTTTGGAATATCTGCAAGAAATATCATTTGCTTGCAAGCAAGAATTGCCGGACCATAAAGTAGACAAAGTAATAGAAAATGAAGAAACTAAAGTACTATGGGACAAACACCTGCTGCAAATCACCCCAAACTTAACAATTGTTGATAAGAAGCATAACAAGTCTGAATACAAGGTCCTGCAAAGGTAGAACAACTGTGGCAAATTAAAGCAAAGGTAGTACCAATAATAAATGGCATCTTGAATGCAGTCCCAAAACATCTAGAGCACCACTTGAACCCTATTCACATTGACAAAATCACTATCATGATATCATTACTTAATTGCAAAAGGCAGCTCTACTTGGAACTGCTTGCATTCTGTAATATCATCCTTGCATCCTTTAATATCATTGAATGACAACATCTGCTTATCCCAGGTCTTTAGGAAAGGCTTAATAGCTAGACAAAACTGCCCCAAACAGTCTAAACATCTGGCTAACTGTGTGCCCAACCATAATATTAATCATTTCATTGTATGCCCATAAAATAATATATGTTATTATTTTATAGTATTCAATAATCTAAAAATTAAATCAAATATTTCCTGTACTAATGCATACTGTGTGTGTTGTTTGTAGTTTTGATGTGATCAATAATTTATTTCTCTTCTAAATTTTCTGAGGATGTCCTTGGGCTCATAAGTGGAGAAAGCAGAATCAACAGAATATGTCTTCTTTTTCTAATATACATTCTAATCTACTTGAAGGAAAAGAAATGAAAACTGTGAACCTGGCTAGTGGTTTCTTCTAAGTATAGCAATCTTTCATGTGACTGCCCATATTCAAGGGTGTGGAAGAGTATATGTACTAAGTATATAGAAATAATCTTGAATCTGAATTTAATAAGCAGAATTCCTAACTAAAGGCTGCAATCTGCATCCTTGTGTTTGGGACTTCCATTGTCTAAATTGACATGGAATGGGCTGAACTTTCTTGGATTCTCATAAACAGTAGGTTCTTATTAGATTTGTAAGACATTTTATATTTATTTATTTATTTTTTAAAAATACATTGTTTAGATAAGCTTGAAAAGATAGACTACTTGAATTAAGCTTGTCTCATGTTGACAATACAGATAGTCCTTAGTTTACAAACAGTCACCTAATGGACATTCAAAGTTACAACAGAGCCCCTAAAAGATACTTACCACCCCCACTCAAAAGAAGGATGCAATGCCCCCATTGTTATTCATTTTTAGGTTTAATCTCAGGGCTTCTGCAGTAGGGAGTGTAATTATCTTATTATGTAATTATGTAATTATTTTCACTCTCATCTTTATTTCCATCCTATTGAAATTTCGTCACTTAATTATTCTAATGAAGCGCATGTTTAATAATTTTATTCCTTTTTTTTTCCTGTGCAGTTATTCTGTTACAGTGCAGGAATCCTATCCCCATCCTTTTGATCAGATTTACTATACCAGCTGTACAGACATACTGAACTGGTTTAAGTGTACACGACACAGGTGATTTTTTAGTAACTCTATTTGGATTACCCTTTTAAAGTGATGTTTTATAAGTACTTAATAGTTGATGCATGTTAGAAACAGTAGAAAACATACTGAAGCGTAGTGGCACATTGATAGCATTTGCAAAATGAGATGATATGGATATTTACATGTACAATGCCACTGATATTTACATGTATAAATTATCTTCTGTGAGATAGCTTTGAAAATATTATCCTGAATTTTGAAATGCATTACTAGATTAAAGAGGACCGTATGACTTGCAAAGATCTTCTCTTTCTCTAAAAAGATAATTCAGTAAAATGATATATTTAGATATATTATTATTATTATTGGAGAACAGAAATTTCAGAAATATTTTTCTGAAATTTCAGAAATATTTTGGAAACAGAAATAAAACCATCTGACAATGGTTTTGTGCATTTCAAAATTAAACATTGGTTTCAATGTGTACCAATTCATTAGCTAAAATATTTAATAGCAAATGTAGTTTACAAATCCATTTAGCATCAGCTGGAATTCTGAAGTATTTGTCATAGATCTTGAAAAGGATCTCCATTTGCAGATAATGGAGTTTGCAGGTAATGTTGTTTATTTTTCTTTGTAAGGGATGTAGCTGATTTATAGAACAATCCAATTTATCCTTAAATAGCCATAGCTGAATCTTTTGAAATAGTTGTTCACAAATTTTACATGTCCATATTTTAACAGAATCAGCTATCGAACTGCTTATAGGCATGGAGAAAAGACTATGTATAGACGGAAATCTCAGTGTTGCCCTGGATTTTATGAAAGCAGGGAAATGTGCATTCGTAAGTAAAATTATTTTCATAAGAATATCCAGTTCTTGATAATATGTTAATGTGAATGCTAATGAAAGTTCCCCAAGAAACAAAATGTCTTTAGAAAAGCAGTGGGATGAGTATGGTGGTTTACAGGTATAGGATGATTCTTTGACACAAATTGATTGGGCGAAAGGTCTTAGTGAATATAAAGGTAAAGGTAAAGGTTCCCCTCGCACATATGTGCTAGTCGTTGCCGACTCTAGGGGGCAGTGCTCATCTCCGTTTCAAAGCAGAAGAGCCAGCCTTGTCTGAAGACGTCTCCGTGGTCATGTGGCCGGCATGACTCAACGCCAAAGGCGCACGGAACGCTGTTACCTTCCCACCAAAGGTGGTCCCTATTTTTTCTACTTGCATTTTTACGTGCTTTCGAAACTGCTAGGTTGGCAGAAGCTGGGACAAGTAACGGGAGCTCACCCCGTTACATGGCTGCACTAGGATTCAAACCGCTGAGCTGCCGACCTTTCGATCGACAAGCTCAACATCCTAGCCCCCGAGCCACCCTCTTAATGAATATAGTAGTTATCAATTTGGCAAAGGACTAACATAACAGAATAATAGAGTTGGAAGGGACCTTGGAGGTCTTCTAGTCCAACCCCCTACTCGGGCAGGAAACCCTATACCATTTCATGTGTGTACAGTGTGCATTGAAACAATCCTGCTGATCAATAGAAACATATGTTTGCATACAATGTCCTTTGCCCCTGCCATTAATTTTCTTTTTAAAATAGTGATTTTTCTTATTTTATTGCAGATGGTAGTTCCAGTTGAAAAACTATCCAAACAGCCATCATTAAAAAGATTCAAATTAAGATTAGGACTATTTTTGTTACCATACACAGCCTAGACATTGTGAAATGGCTTGTTAGTAGTTATAGATTAACATATAGTTAATAAAAAGAATACTGATATATGCATAAACACAACAGCAGCTCTTTCACATGCCTTGGAGTCTCAATGCACACAATTTAAGTATATAGAACTTGGTGATTTGTGCCATGCAGATAATTTATTGTGAAGAAACAAACCTGATTTGCCTGGATAGACCTTCTTATGAGGCATTTTGAGAACTTGCACCCCATTTGTCAGCATTTTAGAGATTTAATATACCTCTTTATGATTTAAATCACCTCCCTGAAGTCTTTTCCCTTCAAAGTGAAGTGCAATGTTAATGTGTACATAATTTGGATTGACAGCTCCAGTTGGCAGTTTTGACTTCTTGTCTAGCATCTCTGGTGCCAGAATTAGAAGAGTCACTGATTATTTCTTCAGCTGTCAGTCAGTCAGGAAGATACTACTATAAGATTAAAAATGGATAGTGTTTTTCTTAAGCAAATTAGAACTAAATGAATGAATGAAGAAAGGAAGGACAGAATATACTTTAGTTTAGTCATAGAACAGCATAGCAATTAAAAACAAAACCATAGTCTCTTTGTATGCAAGAAAATGACAGATTCCACAAACACTGACTGTGAGAAGGGTATGATAGAAAGTTATTATTCCCAAACAATAATTTCCATAACAGTTCCATCTGTTTGTATTTTTTTTAATAATAAAAAAGATCAGTTTATTTCTTGGGCACACATGGGATTTTTATTACTGCCCCTACTACTTCACATGGCCAGAAGTGATTCCACAGATCAACTCTTTTTTTGAATATATTTAGATTGTAATAGTAAAATATAATACTAATTAAACTTGAAGAAGAAAGTATAGAAATAAGGAATAAAAAGTGCAAAGAAAAAGAAAAAGAGAGAAGAAAGAGAAAAATAAGAATATAATAAAGAAAGAAAAAAATATGTATTTAGACGTGATTTTTTCCCCACAAGTATAAACAAATATAGTGATTCTTCAACTTCATTAAGGTTACAAACATTTATCATTTCACTCTATATCACCTCTCTTTATCTATAAACAACTCCCTAAAACAACGTATTTTAAGTTGTGATGTCAGCAGAAAGTCCATAAAGGACTGCCAGAACTACGATAACAACACATCTTATTTTAACTTTGATTGAATAAACCATCATTATATTCCTTCCTTTTACTTCTATCAGTCTAAGGCAGGGGTGTCAAACCCAATCGCATCACACATTGTATGATGACATATCGGGATGTTTTTTGCCCTTGCGGAGCCAAGGTGGGTGTAGCCTGTATGAGCTGCATCTGGCCCGTGGACTGCCATTCCTGGTCTTAGACATTCCTGGCCTAAGCTTTATTTCATTCAAATATTGTCATAAGATTTGATTTCTCTGAATTTCTTCTTTGTCATTTTTCACAGACTTCTTCAAGGCTTTAACAAGCCTCCTTTATCCATCCTCTTTATCAATCCTATAGGAAAAAAATATTCATTTTACTTTTTTGGTTTGTCATTTGTATTCCCCCTTTAAATTTTAAAACCTCAACCAGCTTCTTTTGTAGATCTAATGAAACATCGTTTTCTAAGTGATATTGGACTGTGAAACCAATATCTTTTGATACCATCTTATCTTGTCAGATAAAGTTTGTTCTACAGAAGACTGCAATAGTGGAAAATCTTGAGACATTAGACAGTAGTTAAGTTAGCAATCTCATGGCTATTTTCTATTAGCTGTGTCCTAAACAGCAGCCATTTTATAAGTCCTTGCTTCTAAAATGCAAATATACCATAACTTCCCCCCCCCATTATGAATCTTGTTCTAGAAATCTTACAACAGAAAAGAACAACATATGCTTATTTGTTACTCTGCACATTATTAACTATTATTAATCTATAGAGACTAGGCATCTGTCTGAAATAAGAGAGACAGATATGTATTATTGGACAACAGTGACTACTTAGAAGGTTTTTTTCATAACTTCAAATTTAGCAAATTAGTGGTCTCATGTTATATTTTCTTAAGACCTTAGATATTACTCTTTAAAAATGACTAACATCCTTCTACCCTGTTTCTCTGAAAATAAGACATCCCCTATAAGCCCAGTCGGGCTTTTGAGCGCATGCACTAAAATAAGCCTCCCCTTGAAAATAAGCCCTCCCCGAAAATATTTAAACGCAGAGCTGGAAATCAGGTAAGACGGCAAGAGGAGACCCATCTTGCTCCATGCGCCCCAAAATAATAAGACCTCCCTGAAAATAAGGCCAAGCGCTTATTTGGGGGTTCAAAAGAATATAAGACAGGGTCTTATTTTTAGGAAAACACAGTAACATATTTTATATTTATTCTTAAAAGTGTTGGAAAATTATGATAAAAACACATTTTTATCTTCAAATTTTTTTCTTTCAATGCAGCCTCATTATAAATATCCTTATATAGGTAGTTCTCCATTTGGGCCTGGAAACTTGATAATTGCACGAAATAGCTGTTAAGTGAAACGTGACTGCTTTGTTCAATGATCACAATCCTGGCTCTCCCAGTTGTGGCTGTTAAGTAGAATGGCAGGGAGACCATTTGATAGTGATTTTGTCTGAGTGGAAGTCCAGTCCCTTAAAAATTTCTTGGCATGCTGGAGGAATGGACCTCCAATCTGGAAAAACACTAGCGAACACTATAGTTCTGGAAGGCTTAGAATGCTGGCCTTTTTGCCAGATTTGAGATCTTGTTTCTGCAATGCATGGGAGGATTTCTGCTCCCTGCATGGAGGGGAGGAGAAATCCCTTGGTACGCTAGGGCAACCGCCCTCAAATCCAACATCCCTCTGCTTGCATCCCTCTGCTTGCAACCTTCCCTGCTGGCTTCCTCATTGACTTTCTGGGGAAGCTAATAGAGAAGATAGCAAATGGTGATCACATGATAGCAGGGCATTTGGCAGCCAGTTGTAAATGCAAACAGATTTTCAAGGTCCTGAAATGGAATCATGTGACCAGGGGAACAGGTTTGTCATTTTACATAGTTGGGAATGCTTTATAGACTGTAAGGCAGAGGTGGGGAACTATGGCCCCATTATGACTTGTGCACTTCAATTCCCAGAATTCCTGAGCCAGCCATGCTGGCTCAGGAATTCTGGGAGTTGAAGTCCACAAATCATAATAGGGGCGTAGTTCCCCACCTCTGGTGTAAGGTATCTGCTCCAAAGCTGTTGGGACTGGGAACAATTGTTAAGCAACCAGCCATAGTCTAATTGTTTCTAATCTATGATTTATCTCTTGGCAGCAGTGCTCTTTTTAAATGCATCTTAGGGCAGGACGACTAAAATATACCACTGTAGTTTCATATTCCCATAAGAAACATTATTAATATATATTTATATTATTTCAGATAAATAATCAAAGAATAAAAGAGATGATAATAAAAATAGAAAAGGGAGGGGGCAGGAAGCTGTTCGCATTGACTGTTTGCAGACATTGATCTAACATCATCTAAAACACAACAATTTTCAGAAGTTTCTGTTTTAGTTACCAAGGTATTGTTTTGCATTAATTTAGCAAGATATAAAATAAAGAAAAGATGAAAGGAGACATTTCTTTGAATGCATTTTTATATTAGAAACGGTAATCTTTAAAGTCATGATTATGAATTTAGTGCTTGATTAGAAAGCTATGTATGAATGATATTTAATAAATATGAAATTTAAATTTTATAAAACCTTCCTATGCAAAATGCTAATATTACTTAATACCACTGTTCCTTATTTTCATCACTGGAATCTCTATTTACAAGGGTTAAAATATTACTTTATTTCCTTTTCTTTTTGTCTTTTTGTTTTAATTGTAGCAAATGAGGACAACTAGTAAATAAATGCATATAGATGGATGAAAGAATAATGACATATAGAGGACAAATTCAAACAAGAATGGAACAACTTAGCCTTTTAATTTTAAGAGAAAACTAGAAATGGCCAGGTTGCAGAAAAGCAACCTTCACTGTTGCTTTTCTGCAACCTGCCCCTTCATTGTTTTTATTCTTTCTGATTTTTCATTATCTGTTTCACTCACCCTGTTTTTTTGACAGCTCACTGTACTGATAAATGCATTCATGGCCGTTGCATTGCTCCAAACACCTGTCAGTGTGAGCCTGGCTGGGGTGGACCCAACTGTTCAAGTGGTAAGTCTGCATCTGCTCCTGTCAGTCTTCTATTTTGTCTGTTCTGTTGCTCTCCTTTGCAGGGAGATTAAAACACTGTTGTGCTATAGTTCTTCCGCATTTGAGATATCACTTCCAAAGGGATAGAATGCTCCACATGTGATTCAGTCTGTCTTATTTTCAATTTATTAAATACCAACATTGCTTTTCTATTATGTAGCATATTGTTTAGCAAATTAAATGGAGAGAGCATCTAAATCACAGGGGGGAAAATGATTAAATAATTCCATTATGTCCTACCAAAATTCTAACAGAATATCAGCAGGTAATAGACTTAAACCAATTTCCATGCCCAGGTTTCAGGTTTTCTGATAAAAGTTATTTTTCTTTATTTAGACCTGAAAGGTTGTCAGATTGATGTGGCAATAGTGTGGCCTAGTTGTTTGATATATAGTTTTCAGGAATCAGAGAGCTAGAAGAGGAGGAATACCAGTCATTAAGTCAGGATTTTTCAAGCTGTACCACTTGTTAAAATAGTCCTCACTAAGGTGGAATTGACTTCATGACTAATGCTTTTTTTGTCCTTAAAGGAAGGCCAGCATGGTGAAGTGTAAAAGGTATTGTTTAGTGTAGTGGTTAAAAGGACCAGGTTAGAAACAGGGGACTTTGAGTTCTAGTCCTACCTATGGCACAAAGCCAGATGGATGGCCTTGGGCCAGTCACTTTCTATCAGTCCTAGGAAGACAGCAATGGCAAGCAATTTCTAAAATCTTGCTAAGAAGACTGCAGGAACTTGTCCAGGCAATTGCCAAAAGTTAATACTGACTTGAAGCACATACACAAAAGGTGCTGAACTAGGAACAGGAAGTTCAAGTTTTCTTTTAGACAGAAAAGCCAGAAGAATGGCTTCGGGCCAGCCATTCTCTCTCAGCCCTAGCAAGAAGATATTGGGAAACTATATTTGAAATATTGACAAGAAAACTTCTTGGACCTGTTTATACAGTCTTCAGAAGGGAAAATGTTCTCCAAGGATGGTGACAATAGCAACATTCTTAAAAGAAGTAACTCTAAGGCACCAGAAAATACGGCCTGGATGAAACAGTGTGTTGAATGAAATAGAACAAATTGAGATCAGACATGTCTATGGAGATTCTCAGTCATCCAGGTCATGGTTGTCCCATAGGTGCTTTTTCAAGAGGCTCCTGGATTTACTGGTTTTTTAAAAAAAAGATGTTTTTTTAAAAAAAAGATGATTCTCATCCAAGAATCTTCTTCACTGTCTGATCCACTCAGTCTAAAATTAAAAATGCATTATTTTATGACTCTATCTGGAGACTGACTTTTTATATGCTTCCCTTATCATTTATGCTGGATTTAAGGTTATTTTATGGCTCCTACCTTTCCTTTCCATTTCCCCTTGGTGCCAGGTTCAGCAGGGCAGGATTACACAACAGGATTATGTGGAAGACATGTTGTTTCTGAATGAGTGAATAATAAACTGAGAAACCCCTGGGATGTTAGTGATCCCTTATAAAAAAATTTTGCATACTAATTATAACTGACTTGAAATGCTAAAGAATGGTTTTTTCCCCAAAAAATATTTTTGTAGGGCATTTCAGAATAGAATATACTGCTTTATTCACCTGCTGTTAAAGCAGGATTTTGTAAGCTGTTTGGTATGCACCCATTTAATCACAGCAGACAAAAGGGGAAATGAAAGGGTTTTTTAATTATATTGTATTGCTCCAAATTTTATTTTCTTTAGTCATTCCAAAATGAAAGGGCAAATTTAGCTTGCATAATTTTATATCACTTCAGTTTGTTACTGCTACATTGTAGGATACGTATGACTTCCTCGATCATAGTTTTTCTTGAGTAGAACAAGATATTTCACTCAAAAAACCAAATGAGAGATAACAAGAGAAAGTGCTGGGACATTTCGATAAATATCTGAATTTTATTCATGTTGTAGATTTAATGTTCAGACTATTCTTTGATTAAAAAATAGGAAAATGATACGTTGCGATCTGCAAACAAAACAGGCCTGAACATAATTGGACTAATTGTTCTAAGAAATATAACCCAGTTTGAAATGAAATTGTTTCCGTCCTTGTTGTTATACTTTTTCATCAAAATTTGGTTAGTTCATAAATTCATATATATTCCTATTATTAAAAGGGTTCAAAATCAGCTAGTGCCATAGCTTTTTTTCAAATTGAATCTTTTACCTATCATAAATAACACATCATTATTAATTATAAAATCATTACAGTTAAATGTTATATCCATATATGTTACTCCAGAGTGGAATCCACCAATGGAATGAAGTACCCATGTTGACCACATAGCAGGACTTATTACGTCTGTATGTAGGAAGTATATAGGCTGGTAGAAGGAAACAGTATTCAAAACACAATTTTGAAATAGCCCTTTACATCCTGTTACTATTCAGCATAGGTCATCCATTTTATGAATGGATTTTAAATAACTACATTTTTCTCAGTAAGAATTTAGTATTGTCACTTCTGAATTGTTTGTAAGCTAGTTAGAGCCAAATTCACGTAATCATGTCTGTTAATGCATTCAATTTTACTAAAATGTCAGCAGTGGTGTAGGATTCCTTTTCTTGAACCATTTTCTTGATGTAACAGCAATTCTATGCAATTTACTCAGACAATAACCTAAGTGAATTCAGTGGACCTTAATCAGAAGAATATGCTAGTCTAATCTTTTCATTTGATAGTAACCATATATGGATAAAACCTCTGAACAAAGTGGCAGATGTGCTCAATTCAGTGCGAGAATTATGGAGTCAGTGAAGTTACAGTAGCAACTGAAAGGAGCATTACAGTACTTTGTCCTCTTGAAAGTGTGTTCCGGTATAACAGAACTAAGTGAGTAAAGGGCAGACAAGAGGGCAAGGGTTAGAGACTTGTGTCTGGTATGTAATTTAATATATAATGGGAGGATGACTTAACTTTGAACTTAGTATTGTGAAACAGTGGTTAGCTTGGGGTCAATCCCTTATTCGATTTTCAATTTTTTTTAAAAAAAAACAACAGCTGCACGAAAGTGCTGGTTTGTTGTAAATATCACTAGTCTTTTATCCCTTGTAGGGCAAATGGCAACTGCTGGAGTTTGTTATTATTTAAGTCTGCTAAGTTTGAACCAGTGATGGAATTAATTTTTTTTTACTACCGGTTCTGTGGGTGTGGCTTTGTGGGCATGGTGTGGCTTTGTGGGCATGGCAGGGGAAGGATACTGCAAAATCTCCATTCCTACCCCACTCTAGGGCCAACCAGGGGTAGTATTTTCCAGTTCTCTGAACTACTCAAAATTTCCACTACCGGTTCTCCAGAACCTGTCAGAACCTACTGAATTTCACTCCTGGTTTGAACTGACCCATTTGTTTATCAGTTTCCTATCCTATATTTCATTCAGGTTGCCATGTGCAGGACTAATTTCTTTTATTATCAAATATAAAAGTGTGAAAATGTGACACAGACAATATCAAATTTATATTTCAACATGATTTCTGAGCTGAATAGAAGTAATAATCTGATAAGTTTAGATTTGTATACTTTCTCTGTATTTTCATGTCTAAGTAATGTTCAGAAAATTCTCCTTAATGTCAAACCTAGATTTAGTGTTGCACATTAACTTGGGAAACATAAATACATTATACTTGACAAATTTTGGTCCCTTTCAATTTTGATTATTAACGGGCAGATATGTATTTTATAACAACTAAAATGTAAGTCCAGAAAAAAGACTCAGGTGATTCCTTTATGTTGTCTTACTTGCTAGTTGTTATTTTAAGGTTACTTACTTGCTAAGGTAAAACTAGATATTGATATTACCCAGGGAGGGTAATATTACAAATAAGCAAATAATGCTATATTGTAGTAGTTAAAACTCAGCCATTATATGATGGTTGCATAGAAGCCAAACTAAGATGGAATGTATAATCTTTAACTCAATTCCTGGATTTTTGAATAAAATCTATTTCATTGCACATACTTTTGCTGCTTTCCTACTGCCTTGAGATTTCCGAATGCCATCTTGAAATTATCTTCTGGAAAATGAAATGAATTGTTATGTAATACCAACATATATACCAAACAATACCAATGAAGAAGAAAAATAACAGCTCTCAAAAGAAACCAGCATAGTTGCATAAATTGAATGACAAATTGAATGACAAAAAGGACAAGTATAAAAAGTGGAAAGAGGACCACATAAGGCAGAATATTAGCAAATAGAAATAAATATAGAAAGGGGACTCCCTTTCACCACTACTGTTCAACATCGCATTAATTCCACTGACAATAATCCTACGAAACACAAAACTGTAATACCAAATCTCAAGCCAACATGGCAAGATAAATCATCTACTATATATGGATGACTTAAAAATGTATGCGAAAAGCCCCACTGAACTTAAATCAATACTCAACATTGTTCAACTGTTCAGCAGCAACATCAGAATTAACTTTGGACTTGAAAAATGTGCTATATTATCCATGCAATCAGGAAAAATGGAAAAAATAGAAAGAAAAGAACTTCGAAATGGAAACATTAGCAAAGGATGATGGTTACAAATACCTAGGTATATTGGAAACAGATAACATCTTCAATGGAAAAGTCAAAGAGTCAACACAAAAGGAATACATCACAAGCAGGGGTGAAATGCTCCCAGATCAGACCGGCTCACGCGATCCGGTAGCAATGGCGGCTGCTGGTTCGGAGGACCGGTAGCAAAAATCCCTGGCCCTGCCCCCCCTGCCGCTGCTGAGCCATACCATCAGCAGAGTTTTTTTTTTTACTTTTAAAAGAAGGTTTTGCTTCAGCATGCCTTTAAAAGTAAAAAAAAGCCTTTGAGGATCCCGCCCCTCAGCTGAGATCGGCACAGCCTTTAAACTTTAAAAAAAAAAATTTAAAGGCTACTCTGGGGATCTCACCTGAGTTCCTCATCAGCAGAACCTTAAAAAACATGTTTTCTGTAGAAAACATGTAGAAAACCTCCTTTTAAAAGAGTCTAAGGCACTTACCTGATTACTGATCGACCTCATGGCTTTTCTCGCAGCTGGAAAGCCCCAGTTTCGCTTTCAGCACCAGACAGAACTAATCTAAATTTAGCTAATCTATTTCATCACTGAGTGATTAATGCTGTCTGGCTTTGCTAGCTGAGGAACTCTGGGAATTGAAGTCCACAATAAAATAAAATAAAATAAAATAAAATAATAAAATAAAATATTTGTGCAGCTTTCTGAGATTTGGTGTGTTTCTGTTGTGTTTCACTCTAACTACACAAACACATAAAATCTCAGAAAGCTGTATGTGGCATTTTGTGTGTGTGTGTGTGTAAAGTGTGAAAGTTGGTTTTGAGCTTTTTGTGGCTATGTGAAGTGTGAAGTGCAGCTGCTTTTACATTGTGTGTGAGTCAGTTGTGTTGTGTTGTGTTGTGTGTGTGTAAAGTGTGAAAGTTGGTTTTTGGTACCTCTTATTGTTTTTTTATACTTTGTTTATTATTTTTATTATTTATTTATTTATTTATTATTTATTTATTTATTTATTTATTTATTTATTTATTTTGATTTTTATACCGCCCTTCTCCCGAAGGACTCGGGCGGTGTACAGCCAAGTAAAAATACTATATAAACATTAAAAGAAATTAAAAAACATATTATAATGTGGCCGAAATATTAAAATAATTTAAAATCTTAAAATATAAGTAACCCCAATAAAATTTCAATCCAGTCCCGCTTGAATAAATAGGTGCGTTTTCAGCTCATGGCGAAAAGTCCGAAGGTCAGGCACTTGACGTAAACCCGGGGGAAGTTCATTCCAGAGCGTAGGAGCTCCAACAGAGAAGGCCCTTCCCCTGGGGGCCGCCAGCCGACATTGCTTGGCGGATGGCACCCTGAGAAGGCCCTCTCTGTGTGAGCGTACGGGTCGGTGGGAGGCAAAAGGTAACAGCAGGCGGTCCCGTAAGTACCCGGGTCCTAAGCCATGGAGCGCTTTAAAGGTGGTAACCAGAATCTTGAAGCGCACCTGAAAGACCACAGGAAGCCAGTGCAAACTGCACAGGATTGGTGTTACATGGGAGCAACGAGTTGCTCCCACTATTACCCGCGCAGCTGCATTCTGGACTAACTGCAGCCTCCGGGTGCACTTCAAGGGCAGCCCCATGTAGAGAGCATTGCAATAGTCCAAGCGGGAAGTGACAAGGGCATGAGTGACCGTGCATAAGGCATCCCGGTCAAGAAAGGGGCGCAACTGGCGCACCAAGCGTACTTGGTGGAAGGCCCTCTTGGAGACGGCTGCCAAATGATCGTCGAACGACAGTCGCCCATCCAAGAGGACACCCAAGTTGCGCACCCTCTCCGTTGGGGCCAATAACTCGCCCCCCATGGCCAGCTGCAGCTGCAGCTGACTGTACCGGGGTGCCGGCATCCACAGCCACTCCGTCTTGGAGGGATTGAGCTTGAGTCTGTTTCTCCCCATCCAGACCCGTTTATTTATTTATTTAATTTATTGTTATTGGCCATGCCCACCCAGCCATCTGACCACCAAGCCACGCCCACCAATTAAGCCACGCCCACAGAACCGGTAGGGAAAATTTTTAGATTTCATCCCTGATCACAAGGGTCTGCA
The DNA here is from genome assembly GCF_028640845.1 of Ahaetulla prasina. Lineage (NCBI taxonomy): Eukaryota > Metazoa > Chordata > Lepidosauria > Squamata > Colubridae > Ahaetulla > Ahaetulla prasina. Next base: position 244,848,038 of record NC_080540.1, on the reverse strand, counting down.
AAATATTAAATTCAAAGCTGATTGCTGGAAACATAATTAAAATTAAAACATAATTAAAATACATGGGCAGTTCCAGTGATACGCTACCCAGCTGGAATCATCAACTGGACTTTGGCTGAACTGGAAAACATGGACTGAAAAACACGCCAACTTTTGAATATGTATCATGCTTTACATCCACAAAATGACATTGACAGGTTGTACCTGCCAAGAAGAATAGGGGCAAGAGGGCTATTGCAAATCCATCAAACTGTAGAAGAAGAAAAACGAAGTTTGAATGAATATGTGAATCAAAGTACAGAAAAATTGCTGCAAGCTGTGAAAACAGAGAACATTGGCTGTGAACCGCCCTGAGTCCTATACAAATTAAATTATTATTATTATTATTATTATTATTATTATTATTATTATTATTATTATTGTTGTTGTTGTTGTTGTTGTTGTTGTTGTTGTTGTTGTTGTTGTTGTTATTAAAACAACAGAAACAAAGACAGAATATAAGGAAACACAGTTGAATGGCAGATTAAATGAATGGAAAACCAAAGCTTTGCATGGACAGAAACTTGAAAAACATTGAAGGAAAATGTGATAACAACTTGACATGGGCATTGCTTAAAATGGGAACTATCAAGAAAGAAACGGAAGGTTTAATACTGGCTGCTCAAGAACAAGCACTACAAACTAATGCCATGAAAGCGAAGATACAAAAAACCATTGACAATCCAAACTGCCGACTTTGCAGTTACAAAGTTGAAACTGTTTCACATTTAATATGTGAACGCAGCAGAGTCGCACAAACTGATTACAAAGCTAGACATGACTGAGTTGCTAAATTAATCCACTGGTCATTATGTAAAAAATACGACTTACCTGTATCCAAAAAGTCATGGGAACATAAAGTGGAAAAAGTTATCGAAAATGAGAAAGTGAAGATCTTGTGGGACTTTCGAATACAGACAGATCATCATTTGGAATACAACATCATCATATCACAGTTGTCGAAAACCAGAACGTACAATTTATTGATATCGCAGTACCAGGAGACGCCAGAGTCGAAGAAAAAGAACTGGAAAAAAAATCACAAAATATTGCAACCTGGCCATTGAAACGATGCGATTATGGATGAAACATGTAACAGTGATACCCATTATCATTGGGGCACTTGGTACAATGTCCACGACTTTTATAAAATACATCAAGAAACTGCAGCTTTCTGCAATAACACCAGTGGAACTGCAAAAAACGGTGCTACATCTTAAGAAGGTACTTGGCTGATACCTAGGACACTGGCAGCAACCCATATCAACTATTAGCACCAGTCAATGGTATTTGTGATGCATTTTTGAATGTTCAGTTGACTGAGTTTCGTGTTTAATGAATAAAAGAGATAATAATATTGCTGCATTGAAAAGATGCAACTTTAACATTCAGAAGAATTTTAGGTACTGTTGCCAGGAAGAACAATCTTTTTTACCTGGACTTATTTCCCAGATCAGATTACCAAACATTACATGAATAGTTCTTACAGATTTCACAACTAGGTTACTCCAGAGCTTGCTACAGCCCCTTTCTATTGCACGTACATAAACAAATGATACTGAACACTGAATTTTTTTGCCAATGCTGCTGATGGGATGCCTTCAGAATGGCTAAAGGAACATAGATGTTTTTCCCCTTCAAGCACCTTGCTGATGCTTCCCAGGATCTGCCATCAGAATGAATCGCTTCACTCCACTGAATGGTTGAGATAGCACTGATAATGTCATTCTTCCTTTCATAATGACTTCGGACCCACTTTAATGTAATACTAAAGCTTTGTTTTTGTCTCTAGAAGAGCCAAGTGATGTGCCATAGTTTCCTAACTTCTCAAGTAACTTTTGATTTGTTTTCCCCTTTGCCCCTTCTTTTCTACTCTTTCTAAGATCAGCCACTATTTCACTGCATCTTGCCTTTCATGCTGTTTCTAAACAGAGCTCTTTTATATCTTACCCTGAGGGTACACTCAAACCACTCCCAAACATCGAATTTCTTGCATTGCTCCCTTTTGAAATAATTAGTCATAGAATCAGTGAACATTAGTTTTAATGATTTAATAAGCACATATTACAAGTTTAAACATTCTTTCGAACAAAACATTAAGAAAAAAAATCTGAATGTATGTTCCTCAAATGTAGCATGGTAAAACCCCAAACGTAGCATGGTAAAAACATGTTATTTTATGCTTCTATTCTGCTTGTCTTTGGCCCATCAAAAAATTAAAGATATTTCTAGTGCCTGAAATGTGTTTTATGAAAACAGTTGAAAAAGAGTGCTTTGTTATTGAAAACAAAAATTACTAATATGAAAGAATATATCTCTACAAATACTTCCTGTTCAGCAAAGCAGTTTTTATATATATATATAAATTTATATATATATATAAACAGGATGTCACCATGACACATCCACCCAGAAAGCAGACCCAAACCCACACTGATCAGGAAGCACGACCAAGGACCAGAAGCCAGACCGCAGCTGCAACATTAGCCATTTCAAACCCCTCCAATCCATACATGCAGCAAACTGACACCCACTACGAAGATGTAGCACAACCACGAACACGAAGCCAAACAGCAGCAGTGCAGCTCACCAGCTCAAATCCCCCTGCAACTCAGATTAATCTGAGCACAACCAAGCCCCCACCCAAACAGGACACACCCCCAGCCAATCAGAGCACCAAAAAAACCCCATCCAATCAGAGCACAGCCAAGCTCCCACCCAATCAGTTCAAACCCCACTAGCAGTTAAAAGGAAGAAACAGCTGCAATCACACATTGCTCCCAGAAGCAAGCTGAAGCCTGAAGATGACGAATGAGACTTCGTCGAAACGTCGCCAAGACACTTCAATTTTACACGGAGAAAACCGAATAACCAAAGACCTACATACAAACACCTGCGAAAACCTCAGAAAACAAATATATATATATATATATATATATATATATATATATATATATATATATATATATATATATATATATATATAGTCACAACAGTATACACAAGCATCAACATAAAATAACTACATATCATATAAGCATATATATGAGCAGAAGTATGCAATAACTATATTAATTTGATATAATGAACGGAAACAATAGGACAGGAACGGTAGGCACTTTTGTGCTCTTATGCACGCCCCTTATAGTCCTCTTAGGAATGGGGTGAGGTCAATAGTAGGCAGTTTTTGGTTAAAGCTTTTGGGATTTTGAGAAGAGACCACAGAGTCAGGTAGTTTGTACCAAGTATTAATAACTCTGTTACAGAAGTCATATTTTCTGCAATCAAGATTGAAGCGATTAACATTAAGTTTAAATCTATTGTTTGCGCTTGTATTATTGCGATTGAAGCTGAAGTAGTCTTCAACAGGAAGGACATTGCAATAGATGATTCTATGAGTTAAATACAGGTCTTGTTGGAGTCGGCGGAGTTCTAAGTTTTCTAAACCCAGGATTTCAAGTCTGGTGGTATAAGGTATTTTGTTGTTTTCAGAGGAGCGGAGAACTCTTCTTGTAAAATATTTCTGGACACGTTCAATTGCATTGATGTCAGAAATGTGGTATGGGTTCTAGACAGGCGAGCTGTATTCAAGAATTGGTCTAGCAAATGTTTTATATGCTCTGGTTAGTAGTGTAGTGTTTTTGGAAAAGAAGCTACGCAAGATTAGGTTTACAACTCTTAGAGCCTTTTTTGCTATGTAGTTGCAGTGGGCTTTGGCACTTAGATCATTTGATATGAAAACTCCAAGGTCTTTAACAGAGTGAGGGTCATCTGTAAGGTAATGTCCATCAAGTTTGTACTTAGTGTTTAGGTTCTTTTTTCCAATATGTAGAACTGAGCATTTGCTGGTTGAGATTTGGAGTTGCCAAGTTTTAGACCAATCGGATACAAAGTATACAAAGTATACAAAGATACAAAATATATTCTGAAATAAAATCAAGTTATTAAAACTTTATTCCCTGTATATATTAGATCAATATCATTTGAGATTAAAAAGAAAAAAAAGCCATCCCTTGGAATTTGGATATCAGTTTACAGTTTTGTCAGAATTGCATTAAGAAAATTTTTTCTAAAGCAATTGGAACATTGATTGCTATGTCAGTTTCAGAATTTATGGTGAAAGGAAGCCACAATAAAAACAATTATATGATAATTATAATCTTAATAAATGTGATTAGAGACTGTTCATCAGCAGAAGTAATACAAGATTATTATTATTATTTACTGTATGATGAGAACATGACAGAAAAGAAGCAAACATATCTACACAATCCACATAATTATAAGTAAAACTTCTATGGCAGTTGTATGGCATAATTGGATGTCCAATTCAGCTATCCAGGAGATTGCTTGTGGCATTGCTTCATACAGATCTTCTAGAGAACCAAAGAATGTATGTTGTGAGCAATCTTGCACAATACGTGCAACAGTTTGCATATCAGCACTACAATCTCAACAAGGGGAATCTTTCCATCCCCACTGATATAGGGCAGAGGCACTTCTTTAAGTATCACACCTAATTCTATTCAATTTCAACCAGACAAAGCAAGGCAGGTAAAAATCAAATTATTTGGTAAAGGGATCACTAATGGTCAGGTGACAAGAAGTAACCTTGGACCATTCCTTACTCCAGGTATTTTCTGGTAAATGTTAAGGGAATATCTGTTTTCCAAGCTGGCCTACAGGATTTCAATCTTGTGATGGGCTGTGTATTATCCTGGTGAATAGGGAGGGCCTATTGTTCAGCATACTTGGCAATAGCTGAATGAAAGCTTGTTGTCATCTAATGTGGAGAAGTATGATATTACTAAGTACTGGTAACCAGTGCAGTGGAGTGGGAGAAATAATAACCTGCATTCCTTAAGCTACACATGTTCCCTGGGTAATTCTAAATGGATGACAATGACCAGATGCAGCTTGGACCTCATAGCCATGACAAACTGAAGTATATTGAATCAAATACAAGATTATTATCTCTTATTTAAAGACAGGTAGTCCATCTAGATTTTAGGATGCTAAAACAAACAGCACCTTGAATTAGATGCAGAGGCAGACTGGCAATCAATGCAGCTTGTAGAACAGAAGTGTAATATGTGCTCTTCTAGAAGCTAGCATCCCTAGTGCCACATAATGGAGTAACGGGGTAAGTGCCCAGCTTCTGCCAACCTAGCAGTTCGAAAATACATAAAAAATGCAAGTAGAAAAATAGGGACCACCTTTGGTGGGAAGGTAAGAACGTTTTGTGTGTCTGGTGTTTAGTCATGACCACAGAGACGTCTTCGGACAGCGCTGACTCTTCGGCTTTGAAACGGAGATGAGGACTGCCCCTTAGAGTCAGGAACGACTAGTGCATATGTGGATGGGAACTTTTATCTTTACATTTAGAAGCTAGCAACTTGTATTGCTGCATTCTGCACCAGTTTATTTATTTATTTAGGATATGGCAATGTTACAATAATCAGGAGACTACAACTAGGAGACTAACACATAGTAGGTTTTGGCTGCTTGAGACTGCTAGCCCATTCTGTTCATAGTCATGCACTATCTATGGTACACCACAGAGGATGACCTAGCTTCACACCAGAAAGAAAGATGAACAGCATCTTATAGCATCATCTGGGGTCTTCTTCCTCCACTTAAGCCACTTTACAAACAGGTGTCACCTCTGAGAAGGTCCAGCATTCTGACTATCCGCATGAAGCACCAGCTTGTCTTCCCACCAAAGTGGTACCTATTTATCTACTTGCGTATAACATGCTTTCAGACTGCTAGGTGGGTAGAAGCTGAGGCGACTGATGGGAGCTCATTCCGCCCCACAGTGCTAAGACTTGAAGCATCTCCAGCATCATTAAGCCACTGAGCCACTGCACCTTTCCTCTTACCAACTGAAACTTCTGGATACTCCTCAGGGCAGTCCCATGTAGAGTGCATTAAAGTAGTCCAATACAGTAGTCCAAGGACATTAATGACTGAGCAGTCCCTCCTGATCTAGGAACTGACACATGACACAATGCTAGGGCTGGTTGGGCAGTGCCACCCCATCCAGCATTAAAGATGGCATAATCCTAAAACCAGTAGGATCCAAAACTCAAAACCATCCAGTCTTCCCAGTATTCAGTTGAAACCTGTTGGGACAAATGTTTTGTGTGGAATAGTTTATGTTCAAATCATTCCATGATCACCAAAAAAGACTTTATCTCATGTATCTCTTCTGGATTTACTATACAACAAGTCTGGCATCCAGCTGCTAGCGAATCCAAATGATTTTATACAACAGATGTTGGGCAAATTCTTCGGAACGTTCCTACAAGAGGTTCTTGAAGTTCTCCTCTACACAAGAGGTTTTGTGACATCTGAAACAGAGCTGTGCAGCAGCAATCTTTATAGCTCTATAACAGCAGAGAACTGCTGTCACTTTGACTCTCCTTACTGCCACAAGGTAATACTTGTTAATGCTATGTATGAAACCATAAATGAGACACATATTCTATTACTTACTCCAGAGATGGCATATAACATCTCTTCTCAACCTTCCTTCTTCCTTTTTCTCAAATATAGAATATATATTTGTATATATCATAAAAAATAGTTTAGTCAGGACACTTGTAAGTGTAAAAAATAATGTACTTAAATCTACTTCAAATGAGAATATCTTGTTTTTACTGAATTCAGGCAAGTGAACAAACTTTATGGTATTAGGGCTACTAGATTTTAAAAATCAGGATAATAGCAGCAAAGAGGGAGCATTACCCTGTGTCTGTCTGCTCCTATTTAATGAAAAAAAAATTTTATAGCCTTGATCAGTTAGCTCTATGTTGTATTCTGAAATTTCAAGGAATTTCAAAAGATGTTTAATGATCCAGCTTCCTAAAAACAATATAATTCTAGTTTCCTGGAACATAGTAATAGTGAAGATGTTTGATAAAGATAAAATGTAAAAAATAGGTAACTGCTTTATGAAAATAAAAATCATAATCTATAGCAGGAGTCAGCAATCCATTTTTGGCATCCTGATACCATTATGCCATTTTACGTTAAACATCTGAAAACTGGCAAGATCACAAATCATATAAGTTCTGATATAAAATGATTGCATCTCATGGGATCCTATAAGATCTCAGTATATTTTCATGTTAAAATCTTGACTTTAGAGATTTAAAAAAAACCCTTCAGTTGGACCCCTGGTTCCCATGTATATAGAATAGCTTATTTATGATTTATATTGACTGATGATAGCTTTCTAGGGTGTCAAATCCTCTTTTTCCTAACACTATGCCCCGGATTGAATGTGTGATCTTCTGAATGCAAAGCATGTACTCAGGAACTGAGCTGATATTTCTTGTTAAGTCTCCAGGCGTGACAGATAACAAAACAGAAACAAAACAAAACTCCATGTCTTTTTTACTTTCAGGGTGCATGTTTATTATGGAAATTTTCAGACACAATCTTCATGCTTCCCTGCAGTGTCATTTACCATCAAGAATGTCTGTAAAGGTCTTGTAAAGTTCCATACTGCCAATTATTTTTCTCACAGGACCTGGCAGATGCAGAAGAGAGTAGAAACAGTAGTTTTTGGCACAATTTCTGTGGGATATTCACACGAGGTACAACCTCTGCCAGATTCTCAGAGAAGCATTTCGTTTTTAATCAACCACTGAAAGACTGAACTCAACCAAAGTAGACAATTACATTTTCTCAAACCAGAAGCAGAATAATCAGGGAATCAAAGAAAAGGAAAACTAAACTATTTTTTTTAACTGAATCATTATAGAAGTCGTATTAAAGCATCAGCTGAATATTAGGCCATTTTCTGGACTTATACAATAAGAATCAGACCTGGGTTTGAGAAATATTCCCTCTTAATTCTGTTACTGGTGTTTCATGCCATCTTGCAGTAGATTGTTCATATTATTCTGGCATAACCCTTGTCCTTTTCTAAGGACAGTAATGCAATCTTTCAGCTGGTTATTGTTCATGGGTCTCCCTCCGGGTTTAATCTTCATGCTATTTTATATTTACTTGGAATTAGAAAGATAAATTGTGAGATGAGTCAGAAATGCTTCTTGTGTGGGAATATTCAGACAAATACTTCTTGTGTGGGGATATTTGGGCTGTTTTAGATGGCATAGAATTTGTCCTATGACTTCAGAATTTAGCAACATTTTTGGATTCAGCCATGGTCCTGGATACTCAAATAATGATTGGATTTCTTTAGTACTTTATTTAGATGAGAATTTATATGCCACTTTAAAAAAATCACATAGTTGCTTGTATATCTTCATTATATCCACGTTGTATATGAAGCTATTTTTGAAGAAATGAAAAATCCAAATAATTCAAAACACGGCAGGATTTCAATGGGGTGAGGTCAATGGGGTGAGGTCAATTTCAAAGTTGCTTCCAACCGAGCCAAATGTATAAATTCATAGAAATCAAGCTCAGTTCAATGCAATAATATAAATTAATACATCCCTGATAGATATTTCCACTTGGATATGTTCATTGAACCAAGCTGAAATGAGAATCAGTCCTTTCCTTCAACCTGAACATTTTGAATTTTCTTTTTGACTTCTAAAGTATGAGCTACCATCCAATTTTAAGTCAACTGCAAGTATGACAATCATTCCTCCCATATTCTCATTCAAGTTATTCATTAAAAAATAGAGAAGACTACATCACCCTTGTGGTAGTATTAGATTTTCTTCACCAGTCTGCTGAAGAGATTTTAATGACTACACTTTGAGTACAATTTGCTATCCAGCTGTGTTTTCACTTAGTTGTCATGCCATCCAGCCAGCACTTAACTAGCTTGTTAATTAGAATGCCATGGTTAGTTTGTCAAATGCTTTGCTGGAATTCCATCTACAGCATTCCCACAATCTGTTAAGAAAATCATCCAATCAAAAATTGAGATAAGATGGATCTGGCAAGACTTTTTTGTTGCCTAATCCATGCCTAATTATTGCATTGCTTTCAAGATGCTTATTACTCAGTTTACTATTCTAGAAACTGTTCTGGTGTCTGTTTCATTGCTTCTCTATTCCTCTGCATTAGAACTTAAGGGTAATATTTTTCTGCCTCCAGTTGTCTGGTGTTTTATCCTTAAAAATGGAAAATTAAGATTTGCCCAGACCATCTTCTGTATTTTATAAAATTAATCTGGCTCTGGAGATTTCCATTTCTTTAGAGTTATTTCTGTTTAAAGTTGAAGTCTTCTGTGCGTGCACATGGTTGTTTCTGAGAACAGGATGCTATCCTGAGCAATGATTAGTGAATCAGCTTTTATAACTATAACTGAAAGGAGATTTATTGACAGGAAGTACATGATAGAGATAGGTAAAGTCTAATATCTGAGTGCCTAGAATTTCCTTATGTTTCACTAAAATATTTCATCACGAGAAGAAGATGGCAAATAAACTCATTAGGAACCTTCAAGAATTGATGAAATTGTGGATCTGTTTATGAGCTAATGTCAAAGGGAGTTGAGGGTCCAAATCTAGTGTCATTGTATCTTTAACATCTCATTATCTATGACCAGAAGATGGCAACAGGTAAGTGTTTACTTTGTCCCCTCTTCGATTAGCACTGAGCCTGATTTGTTGTCTGCAAGAGGTCTTTCTTCCCAGGTTTATAATGTATTCCCTATAGATAAACCTCTTTTCTGCTATAGTAGTAAACTCTGCTTCACTAATCCTTGCTTGGGTCAGACTTGTTCTCAAGAATGCTTAGACATCCAGTCAGAATGTTTCAACTCCAACAATTCTGTAACATGTTTTGATTTACCTTGAATTTCAGTCCTGTGCAGTTCAGTCATTGTCCTTTATTTTATTTATTTATTTATTTGTCACAACAATATATATAAGTATCATACAAAAATATATATAAAAATATATATAAGTATCATACAAAAAGATTATATAATATATAAACTTCATCCTATTGCTCATAGCTGACTGGCAGAACTTATTCCATCTAGAATCAGACTAGGAAATAAGTAGTTCTGCCTTTCTTTGTTTTCATTCTTTAAAGAATGAATGTTACCTTTATTAAGAGACTCATAGGCTGGATTCCACTTCTTATAAGAAGCTCTTTTTAAGCATATTTGCCAACCAGCCTCATCTTATTCTGAGCTTTAGCTTTGATGATACCATGGAATTAACTCTGAACAACCTGTAGGCTATGTCCTACACAGGTTCATTTTTTCCCTTCAGATTCTCAATAGTTGTTTTTTTTTCTTTCTCTACGGCATATTGTTTTCTTCCACTGTCTTCTATTTTTATTCTTCTTTGGAACTTTTTGCAATCATGCTTTTAGAATCTTCTTTTTAAAGAACTTCCAACAACTGTCTTCCTCTCCTCTCTGAAGGAGAAAAAAACGTGGGAATTTCCTGAAAGGACTATGCTTGGCAGAGTTTATATTCCAACATATGTTGGGGTAATTAAAATCTGCTATTACTATACTTCATGCCTCTTTCACAGACCTGGCTCTGAACCTATTTTGAATAATGGAGATGACTGTAAAATTATGAATAAGAACATCATGGTATGTTTAGAAAGTGAGATGAATGAATTTGGCTACACATGCTTATCACCGAAATTAGTAATCTTAATCTGCCAAGTTTCTCTGTTGCATATGATGTTACTTTTGAATAGAACTGGCTGAGATCAGTTTGAGATATAGTGGCAGCCAACCACTATAGTACCAAAATTACATTAAAGTACACAACTTCTGCTTGTGCATTAAATTTTGATAATATAACATGATGGAAACCCCAGTAGAAAGAAATAAGTGTTGTCTCAGCTATTGTTCAAAAATACAACTGCCCAAATGTGAGTAAAATAATAAAATAATTTTCCAAGTAATATTTGGAAAATATTTGGAAAATAGCAACTAAAGTTGATATGACTATGTTATTTAATCCCATTTCATTTACGGACATATTTTTCCATTTCATTTACTACATACAGTAGAAGGTAAAGATGTTAATTAAATTATAAATGATAATAATTGACATCTTAGGTATTAATAAATTGGTTAGACCAGGATTAGACATTTTCAGTAAGTAGATCACTTTGTTTACTACTCAGACATGAAAAACAAAAAAGAAATGGAGTTACTTTTTTAGTGACATCTGTAAAGACACTGAAGATGGAAACAGACATGAAAAGACAAGGAAAATCTTCCAAAAGGTCCCTGTATTCAGAAGGAGGTTCCAATCTTGAATTGGATTACTAAAGGACACCAATGGACAGATAGTAACGGATTCAAAGAACTTAAAAGAAAGATAGAAAGAGTGAAATATTGTACAATAGGGGTGTCAATATCCAAAATCCTCATCTTCATCATTAGGTCCTGTGCAAAGCAAGTGTTTTCCATCAGTTTCAATGATTTGCAGCATCTTTGGCATCATTCCAAGGGTCATTAATAAACTTAAGATCTTCCTTAAATGTTTGGCACCAGGTTTGTCATCAAATCTAGAAAATTGATCCACTGAAAATTGATCCACTGAAAATGGAGATAGATTACCATCTTATTCACTGATTTAAAGTCATAGACTTCAGAAGAGACTTCATGGACAAACAGGAACACTTGGGAATGACCTAACAAAACTAGGAAAAATGACTAACTAAAATGACTAGGAATGACGATGAAGATGGTGTGGTTGGAATTATACTTTTTAAATAGGGTAACTTACATTAAATGGCATCCTATTTAGGTAGAAGAGTAGGACCGTTGGCATTTATGTAAGCAAGCCATAATCAACAACAACAACAAAAAATAAAAAAACAAACTAGTAGTAACTTGCCTTCAGGGTGTTTGTATATTTGCAAAGGGATCCTGAAAGGATACAGGGAAGTAGGAAATGAAGCTGCTATCTGCATAGAAACCTCTGCATAGAAGAGTTTTTAAACATGGGTAGCCAACCAGAATTAGATTTTATCTCACTGTTAAAAGACATCATTGATGCTAATAATACAGTTCCATACTCATGGTCAGTGGTATGTGAATCACAACAGATAACAATAACATCCAAAAGTCACCACAAAATGCAGCTCAATGGTAAACCACACTCAGTTTGTGTTTTCTAAATTTGCTGTCATCATGATTCTCTTCCCACACCACATTTCCTGTTTTAAGTACATGATTAAACAATTTTGCTGTCTTCCTAAATGTTCTTCAGTATTGCATGTTACAATCTGCTTATGAATATTATGGGGGGAAAAAACCACTGTAATGTACATCAGTAGTGCTTCTTCATTTCTTTGTCTTCATTGCTTAAAAATAAATAAATTAGAATGATGAATATGTTAAATGGGGAAAAAACCCTACAATGTAATAAAATAAAATAGGAACAAAGGATTTTAGAGGAAACTAGATATGGAAGGAATTATACATACAACAATGTGAATATAAATTGCTTGAATACATATGAAACATAACATGAGATCTATATCTTGTAACTAAAATAGCAACAGTGATTGAAGAATCCAACAGCATCCTAAAAAAAATAGCTAATTTTTTATGACATAAGTTTCTGTCAATCATTCCAGTGCTATTTTACAAACAAATGTTACCATGGTATATACAGTAATACATCTAAATTATCCAATCACCCATTTCTTTTCAATAATATATCACATTCATTTTACTATATTCTTTCTATTATGGGTAGAGAATGCGCAAGTATTTAGTTGAATATTAAGGCTAGTCCTGCTGCTAATGTTGTTTTTCAGTCCATCTACAGATTTTTTTTGCATTGTATTTAAAATTTGCATGAATTCTGAGACTGAACAAGAGCCAAATCCATACCCACATACCCAAACAATAAAACCACTTGTCTCTTTCACATAAAGATAAAAATAGAGCTGTTTGCTTCTTCTACACAACCCACAATCCATGCATATTTCTTTTATAAACATAACACATCCTTTGAAAACTATGAGGAAATTAGTAGGACTGAGCAGAATGAAAATTTGGGGAACTAATGAAAAACAAATTGATTTTACTGGTCAAAAGGCATAAAGCAGCCATTCGATTTTTTTTCTTCTAAATGGATATTTTGTGAAGGAAAAAGATATGAAAAAGGAGGATAAACTCATGATACCTACCTTGAAATACCTACAAGAATATAGAAAACTTGTTTCATGACATATTTTTAGAATGTATGTTTTAGTCCTTTCTTTCAAAATTAATCAACACTTTCACTTTCTTCTATGTATTCATTCACTCCACTAGCTCATGCCACCTTCATTCAGATTTATTACATTATTTCTCTTTGGCTTAATTTCATAGATCCACAACATATTGTAGCTCTTTCATGCACTTCATTTGTTAATTCATGCTCTTATATATTTTCTTATCTTACATTCTAAGTAGCATGCTATGATCATCATAGACACTTTGCTGCTCATCATGCCCTTGGTCAGTTAAAGCTTTCAAATAATATTTTTAGTCAGATTGAGAAATTATAGACTATATAGTCCTTAGAACTGGTAAAGATAATACCAGTCTTTTTGGGCAGATTTTGTCAATTATAGCCAATCAAATTTGCTCACACTATTCCATGCAATCTAGAAAAGAACTTCAAGCCACTTACGTTCTCCACATTCCAGGGGTGAAATCCAGCAGGTTCTTACTGGTTCTGGAGAACCGGTAGCAGAAATTTTGAGTAGTTCGGACAACCGGTAGCAGAAATTTTGAGTAGTTCAGAGACCCGGCAAATACCACCTCTGGCTGGCTCCAGAGTGGGTGGAAATAGAGATTTTGCAATATCCTTCCCCCAGGAGTGGGGAGGGAATGGGGATTTTGCAGTATCTTTCCCCTGCCATGCCCACCAAGCCATGCCCACCGAGCCTCACCACGCCCACCACGCCCACCAAGCCACGCCCACCGAACTGGTAGTAAAGAAATTTGGATTTCATCACTGCCACACTCCCTCAATGTGGTTATATATGTGGCTCAAGCTCAATCCCTCCAAGACAGAGTGGCTATGGATGCCGGCATCCCGGTACAGTCAGCTAAATCCGCGGCTGACCATCGGTGGCGAGTCATTGGCCCCGATGGAGAGGGTGCGCAACTTAGGCGTCCTCCTGGATGAACGGCTGTCTCTAGAAGATCATTTGACGGCCGTCTCCAGGAGAGCGTTCTACCAGGTTCGCCTGGTGCGCCAGTTGCGCCCCTTTCTGGACCGGGATGCCCTATGCACGGTCACTCACGCACTCGTGACGCCTCGCCTGGATTACTGCAATGCTCTCACATGGGGCTCCTTGAAGGGCATCCGGAGGCTACAGTTAGTCCAGAATGCGGCTGCTGGTGATAGAGGGAGCCCTCGTGGCTCCCGTGATAACACCCATCCTGCGCAGACTGCACTGGCTACCTGTGGCCTTCCGGTGCGCTCAAGGTTTTGGTGACCACCTTTAAAGCGCTCCATGGCATAGGGCCGGGTTATCTACGGGACCGCCTACTGCTACCAAATACCTCTCACCGACCCGTGCGCTCTCATAGAGAGGGACTCCTCAGGGTGCCGTCAGCGAGGCAATGTCGTCTGGCGACGCCCAGGGGAAGGGCCTTCTCTGTGGGGGCTCCCACCCTCTGGAACGAACTACCCCCAGGACTTCGTCAGCTTCCGGACCTTCGGACCTTCCGCCGCGACCTTAAAACATACTTATTTAATTGCGCAGGACTGAGCTAGATTTTAATTTACGGTTTTTAAATTGGGTTTTATTTTCATATTTTTAATTTAGGCTTTTAGAATAAGTTTTTTAACTGTTTTTAGATTGTATTTACCTGTTTTTTAAATGCCTGTAAACCGCCCTGAGTCCTTTGGGAGATAGGGCGGTATATAAATTTAAACAATAAATAAATAAATAAATAAATAAATATGTAATGTATTGATACACATTCAGAGCTATACATAATTTAATATTGAAAATGTGTTTTTAGATATTGAGTGTGGAGGCAGGTCAGTAGTTTTCTTGAACAATATAATTATTTTTTTTAATTTTACATTTATATCCCGCCCTTCTCCGAAGACTCAGGGCGGCTTACATTGTGTAAGGCAGAGGTTCCCAATCTTTTTCGGTTTGCGGCTCCCATAACACTTCGGATTTTTTCCGCGGCTCCCTTAATAGGTACATCCAATTTTTTTTAAATTTTTGTCTTTTTTTTCTGATTTTTTTTTCTGAAAGCTGAAATCTTTTCTGTTAACTTTAAAATGTGCATATTGCCTCCTTGTAAAGAGAGATTCAACACATTCAACTTTTCAAAGATATCACATAGGTATGTGAGTTTAATCAAAAAGTCTGTTTCTACAAAGTGTTTGGCATACTCATGTTTTGCTGATGGACGCGCCGTCTCCTTTGATGGGAGCGGCCTCTGTGGAACTTTCCCAGGCGTGGGGGTCCCTGCTTCGGTCTCGGAGTTTGGCCTCTCGCGATCCCCTTGTTCCCTCGGGTCTCCGCCTTGTGGAGGAGGTGGCTGTTCTCGCCTCCAGCCTGGCTCACCTGGGAGGAACTAACGGGTGGTTTTGCTATTTTCGCGCAGCCCTCTTTCCGATGCCGCCGAGCGTGGTGGCCGCGCCGTGTTGGGCAGCGTGTCGGGTGGTCTGGGAGGCCAGTGGCGCCGCGGGCAGACTGAGGGAGGTGCGCTGTTTCGCCAGGCGGCGGGTCTGGGCGGGCGCTGTGGTTCAGGCGGGCGGGCGGGCCGGAGCTCGCGCTTCTCCTTTGGTCCGCCGCCGGCGCCTGCCGCCTTCCTGCCTGCTGTGGCCTGCCCGCTGGGTGTGGGTGCAGCTGCGCGGGGGTCCCTTGGCTTTTGGAGTTGTCCCGAGTTGCGGTGTGCGAGTCCCGGTCGCTGCGGCCGTGTCCGGCTTTGTGCGTCTGGGATCTCGCGGCACCGCGTGTGGAGCGGACGCTGCTTCTTCGCGGCTCCCTTGTGGCGGTGGCGCGGCTCCCTGGGGAGCCGCGGCTCACAGTTTGGGAATCACTGGTGTAAGGCAATAGTCTCATTCTATTTGTATATTTATATACAAAGTCAACTTATTGCCCCCCCAACAATCTGGGTCCTCATTTTACCTACCTTATAAAGGATGGAAGGCTGAGTCAACCTTGGGCCTGGTGGGACTCGAGCCTGCAGTAATTGCAAGCAGCTGTGTTTAATAACAGGCTATCTTACAGCCTGAGCCACACCGCGGCCCAATACAGTGGTATTACCCAATACAGTGGTAACCTCCTGAAAAATTGCTTCTGTAATCAAAATTTTAAATGCAGTTTCTATGTAATAGTTAAAAAATTTAACACATATGACCATATGATCACAGTTATTGTTTCTGAGTTTAACCAGGGTTACCTCAGCCTGGATTAGTCATCCTTTTCCCACAGAAATTAATAGCTCAAGTTAGTCAGGACAAGTTTAACTTACATGTATTTCAAAGACTGACTCTGGAACCAGCCCAATAGCTGAATGAAAGTCACAAATGAGCTTTGTAATAGAGTACGGATTTGAAGTCAGGTCACTCAATTTAAAGGAACACTAGGCTTGTTGTTTTCGAGTTATTTAATCACTCCTGCCTCTTTGTGACTTGCTGGATTGTGTATCAATAACTGCTTCTTTGAATTCCTGTAAACTCCCATGCTTGTGACATCAGTAATAGTATCTATCCACATTGTCTTTGACATTTTTTCATTGCCTTCAATTTTTCCAGGCATCAGGATCTTCTCTGAGAACTCTTATTTTTGAGTTATGCCCTCAGCAATTGTAAGCTTTAGCTTCATTATTAGTAAATTCAGAGAGCAATCTGTTTACAAATAAAACATTTGTCCTGCTCTGATTTGAAGTACGCTTAACAATTTTCTTCATCACCTCAGTTCAAAGGCTTCAAATTTGTCTTAGTCCAGCTTTTCAGATGGTACAGCTTTCAAAGCCATATGTTCCTGTTGAGAAAGCCATCGGCTTTGTAACAGTGTCTGATGTTGCTGCATTCAGGCATAAAATGCTACTATTTGCTTGGTGTATAGTCTGGACTGCAAGATGAAAAGAACACTCTGAAGAAAAAAATAGAATTGCGAGTACATAAGCTCATATTCTGAATAATTTTCAAAACATCTGAAATAATCAATCACAAATAATAAGTTGATGGAAAATCATAGGGTAGATCCAAGTGTATAGTTTTGGCTAGTTATTTTGCTTGAATTGTTCTTTGCAACCATCAGGTATTCTATGATTATTTTTATGCTGTTTTGTAGAAGAAAACAGAACTGCATGCAATTCTGTTATAATCAGAAGGAATATTCTTGGATTCAAATATTGCAACTGTTCTTACAAATATTCTCTTCCATCAATTTTGGGATCCATGGAAGTTTATTTTCTTCCCTATTTTTCAAAAGATATTTTAAAAAGAAAACTGTAGGTGGAATGAAAAATCTAGAATAATCATTCCATAGATTAGATTGTTGATTTATTTACTATTAACTCAAAAATATATTTTAAAACTATTAGAAATCTATGTAGATGTCTTCAATTTTATACTGCAGTGTACAAAATCACAAAGTTGCATTTCAATTTGCAAATTTATGAATGTAATTTACAAAAAAAGTGGATCTTAAACAACCAATAATATGTACCCTGTTTTCCCCAAAATAAGGCATCCCCTGATAATAAGCCCAATTGGGCTTTTGAGCACATTGCCAAATAAGGCCAAGCGCTTATTTCAGGGTTCAGAAAAATATAAAACAGGGTCTTATTTCTGGGGAAACACAGGTATCGAAATTTAATTATAGTGTGAAATGATCTAATATGAATCTTTAAATGTACCAGAGTCCCAATAATAATTTTGATATTCCAATTATGTTTATACCTTGAAAAATATTTGTTCCCAAAGCTTTTTTTAAAAAAACAGTTGCATTTATCATTGAAGTACATGACGTTTTATACTTTTTTTGTTGTTGATAGTAAATACATATTTTGAGAAACCTATGAATTTAATTTTATTTATTTAATGTATATTATAACCCCCAGTGTAAGTTTTTCACTTGAGATACAGGAAAATGTTTGGTGTTACATATTGTTTATGATCTTCCCAATATGTATTATAGAGTTCTAAAATAATAGTCATTTGAAATGAAATGAACGTTCAAGAAAAATGTGAATTATGAGGTCTTCGTAGTATTTCTATTATTCATCATACAGCCACAAAGATATATAATTAAGGGGGAAACCACCACAATTTGTATTTTACAGTAATATGTTGTTTTGTTTTTGTTAGCATTTTTAAAAAACAAAGATAAGTGAATTTGTGGTTCTAAGTAGTTAAGCTCCCCTCCCCCCCCCATTCAATCATATCTGAATCTTGGAGACTGCCTGGACAAGTCCCTGCAGTTTTCTTAGTAAGGTTTTCCAGAAGTGGTTTGCCATTGTCTCTTTTCTAGAGCTGAGAGAAAGTGACTGACCCAAGGTTACCTAGCTGGCTTTGTGGCTAAAGCGGATTAGAATTCACAGTATCTAGTCTGATGCCTTAATCACTATACCAAATTTATAGATAATCTATATAAATAAATGTATGAAGACAAATTAATAATCTGTTCTTCCCAATTAACACTCAATTATTAAACATTGTCATCTTATTTACTTTCTTTAGTCATGTGATCTAAAATCTAATTTCTAGCTAGAACACTGACTTTATCAAATTTTATTTATTTATTTATTTATTTATTTATTTATTATTTACATTTTTATACCGCCCTTCTCCGAGGACTCAGGGCGGTGTACAGCAAGATAAAACATAAATACCAAAAATTTTTAAAATACAATATTCATTAAAAATCTAATTCAATACGCTGAATAATTAAAATAGATATATAAAATTTTAAATAAATTAAACTCCTTAAAAACCCCAGTAACAAACCTACAATTAAAATTTTAGGCCGCCCTGCTTGGTGAAAGAAAAAAGTATTGCTTTTGTAAATACCTGGATATTCAGCCACTATAATATAAATTAATCAATCAGACTAGAGCTGGAAGGGACCTTGGAGGTCTTCTAGTCCAATCCCTTGCTCAAGCAGGAGACATTATACCATTTCAGACAAGTGACTGTCCAGTCTCTTCTTAAAAACCTCCAGTGATGAAGCACCCCCAACTTCTGAGGGCAAGCTCTCCTCTGTTTGGAAGTTTCTCCTTAATTCCAAATTGCTTCTCTCCTTGACTAGTTTCCAATTCAATTCCAATATGTAGGATCCTAATGATCCTGAAGTGCTAGTCTACCTTGGTATTTATTCAAACCATTATTGTTTTATCTGGATTTGAAAACCTGAAGAAATTCACATCTTTTCATCTCAGACCTTGTCAGCCATTCAAGATATTCAAACAAGAAGGAGTATCTTTATTGTATTCTATCTTTATGTACAGAGTATTGTAAGTCTGAAAATACATCTCTCCCTTCTTGCATTTATAATCCAAGAATTTAGGGAAACTTCTGATATGTATGCTACATCCCCAATCTTTCTGCAGATTGCTATCATATAAGGCATTGCTGGGAAGATTAGTGGGTGACAACAGGAATTATTAAAGTGCTATCCCAGAATAGGTCCAGGATGTGAAGACCCAGAAGGCTTCTGGTAGGAAGTTTAACATATCTGGGTTTCTGTCCTGTAGACTTTATTTTTAAAATTATTATTATAATTAAATTTATACAGTATATCCTGTAGACTTGGATGTTCCACTACAATTACACATGAACATACTTTTTTCTAGCCCACAGAAGCATTTACATTATTTTTTTATTTTTTTATTTTTCGTATTTGTATACCGCCCTATCTCCCTAGGGACTCATTATATTTTTACATTATACAAATACATTATATTTTTACATTATACATTATATACATATATATATGTAGGTCTTTTTTGGAAGTGTCTTGGCGATGTTTGAATTGTCAGGCTGCTTCTAGAAGAAATTTCTCCTAGAAGCACGAAGCTGTAAACACCTAGCCAGAAGATGATGAATGGGATTTCGTTGAAACGTCGCCAAGACACTTCCAATTTTACGCGGGAGAAAACCTGAATAACCAAAGACCTACATACAAATACCCGCGAAAACCTCAGAAAACAATATATTATATTATATTACATTATATTTACATTATACAGGTAGTCCTTGACTTACAACAATTTGTTTAATGACTGTTCAAAGTTACAACCACACTGAAAAAAATGCCATGACGATTTTTCACAGTTACAAACTTTGCAGCATCCCCATGATCATGTGATCAAAATTCAGATGCTTGGCAACTGGTTCATACTTATGACCGTTGCTGTGTCCCAACATCATGTGATCCCCTTTTGCAACCTTATGGTAAGCAAAGTCAACTGGAAGCCAGATTCACTAACAACTGGGTTACTAATTTATCAACTGCGGTGATTCACTTAACAACTGAGACAAGAAAGGTCGTAAAATGGGGCAAAACTCATGTAATGAATGTCTCACTTAACAACAAAAATTTTGGGCTCAGTTGTGGTGGTACATCAAGGACTACCGCAGATGACAGACAGACAGACAGACAGACAGACACACACACAAAACACAATTTGGAAGAGCATATTGTGTACTATAAACACAAGGTAGTAGTTTAGCAGTAAACTTTACTAGACTGGTAAAGAAGCATAAAAGATAAAGGTAAAGGTTTCCCTCGCAAATATGTACTAGTCGTTCCCAACTCTAGGGGATGGTGCTCATCTCTGTTTCAAAACCGAAGAGCCAGCGCTGTCCGAAGATGTCTCCATGGTCATGTGGCCGGCATGACTAAATGCCAAAGGTGCACGGAATGCTATTACCTTCCCACCAAAGGTGGTCCCTATTTTTTACTTGCATTTTTATGTGCTTTCGAACTGCTAGGTTGGCAGAAGCTGGGATAAGTAACGGGAGCTCACCCTGTTATGCGGCACAAGGGATTCGAATTGCTGAACTGCCGACCTTTTGATCGACAAGCTCAGTGTCTTAGCCACTGAGCTACTACGTCCCTAAAGAAGGACGCATAGCAATGAGTATAGAGTAATAAAAAATTACATGCTGTGTTGAGTGGAGGGTTTTTTCCCCTAGTTTCAACTATGTTTTATTGTGTATTAAAAATCACAACATCATTTGACAATTGTGTCCAAGACAAAGCTGTCATATCTAAGTAATGTATAAGACACATTAATGGAAAAAAATAGAACCCACTATTGTTATTTGTGCAGTCTGAAGAATCTAGCTTTACGCTAGAATAATGATCGGTCTGAGGAGACACCATGAGTTGTTTTTGTCTCCTCTAAGGTCTGAAAAAATAGGTCTGTTTTGCCTCAGGAGAAAGCTATTGGACTAATAATCACTAAAGTGGTCCAGTGACAATTATTAGCAAGAATATTGCTATTTTATTTTCAGTTCAGCATGAAAATGAAAGCAGATGCTGTAAGCGTATGTATAGTGAATTCTCAGTGAACTTCATATGAACTTTTTAGAGGTTATTTACAGTTTTATCATTAAAAAAAATCTTCCATAACATTTTCTCTGTGAAACTTGAAAAAGAATGTGTTTACAAGGATTTATCTTATTAAACTTTACAATTGGCAGCTCTTGAGCCCTTTTTCAAGGTCTACATATAACAAATGTCCATAACTGGTACTGTTTGGACTGCTAATTCATAGTAGTATAACTATATGTTTTTTTTAAAAAAAAATATTATTTTCTTAGATTCTGCATTTTCCATAAGCACTAGAGGCATATTTTTTTATTATAACTCCATTCATGGAGGTAGGTTAGAAAGAACGATTAACTCAAATTTTCAGAGAGTAACTGAGGCATTGCTGATCCACATCAGATAGTAAAAAATAAATAAAAATAAAAATCCATAAAGAAAGTCAGGAAGGAAACAGATTTCAAGATGTGCCTACGTATTTCTGCTTAAAACTTCATCTTACATTTGCTTACAAACAATCCTTTAACATTTCTCGTCATATGTTTTGTTGTAATACAACTGGTAAGACTGCTTTTGCTTTTTAAGATATAATTTATAATTCTATAAATATAATATGTAAATACATTATGTGTAATAATATAATTATATCAAGGCAAATTATATTTAATACCGTAATATATTATTATAATTATAAATACCATATAATGATATGTTTTCTCTCACTTAATTTTAAGATGAAAATTGAGCAATTCACTTTGCCAGTAGCATAATTAATTAAATAGCAGGGAGAAGTTCTTGATAAGGCAGCCCCTATAATCTTGCTTTCTGTTTTCTGTGCAGCATGTGATAGTTACCATTGGGGACCTCACTGCAGTAGTCGCTGCCAGTGTAAAAATGGAGCTTTGTGTAATCCCATCACTGGAGCCTGCCACTGCACTGCAGGATTCAAGGGATGGCGCTGTGAGGAACACTGTGACCAAGACACATATGGAAATGATTGCCACCAAAAATGCCAGTGTCAGCATGGAGCCACCTGTGATAACATCACTGGAGAATGCAGATGTCCCCCTGGATATACTGGAGCTTTGTACGCGATTGATGTATTGGTTATGTGTGGAATATTAGTGAATTTCACAATTTTTATTTATTTTATTTATTTATTTTGTCACAACAGTATATATAAGCATAAGCATGAAAATAACTATATAATATATAAGCATATATATAAGCATAAGTATGTAATAACTATATTAATCGGATATAATGAAAGAAAACAATAGGACCGGAACGGTAAGGCACGTTTGTGCTCTTATGCACACCCCTTACAGACCTCTTAGGAATGGGGTGAGGTCAATAGTAGACAGTTTTTGGTTAAAGCTTTGGGGATTTTGGGAAGAGACCACAGAGTCAGGTAGTGTGTTCAAAGCATTAACAGCTCTGTTACAGAAGTCATATTTTCTTCAATCAAGATTGAAGCAGTTAACATTAAGTTTAAATCTATTGTTTGCTTTTGTATTGTTGTGATTGAAGCTGAAGTAGTCTTCAACAGGAAGGACATTGCAATAGATGATTCTATGAATTAAACACAGGTCCTGTCGAAGGCGGCGGAGTTCTAAATAAATAGATAAATAAATAAATAAATAAATAAATAAATAAATAAATAAATAAATAAATAATAAAGTTCTAAATAAATAAAATAAATAAAATAAAAATTATTTTTTTCTTTTACACGGAAGATGGCAATATCGTCTTCATGCTATGATTATTCTTCTGGTGAAGATAAAAAAATAATTTGCACTGTGTGAATAGTTCTATTGGGATTTGAAATGGCCTCTTAGTTCCAAATTCAATATTGCCAACTCGTGGATAACTAAAAAGCAACAGAAATATGACAAAATGAACTATATTTTAATATTTTGAGGAATATTGAATGTATATAATGTATTCTTATGTTGCTTTTATTAATGCTTGATTCCTTTTTTAATATGTTGGAATGGTTTTTATCCTTTGGCAGGGTAGAAACAGTTTAAATAGGTTCTAGTTGAACCTTCAAGACTAACCAATATACTGCAGCTGAATAGTTCATGGTCCAGATTCCCATTGGATCAAATGTGGGAGGATACCATTTCATGCATCCGACACAGTGGACTCTGATTTATAAAAGCCAGAATGAATGTTCTCAGGATATTTTTGTAACAATAGATTATGGGAGTAAATATGAGAAAGACTCTCAAGAAAGAAAACTCTGGTAACTGTGTGTATTTGCACCAAGAAAATGCAAGTTCAAATTCTCACTCCATTATGACTTAGAATCAATAGCAGTCACAATTACATTCCTCTTACCATCCTATCACAACTAAATAGATCCGACAGCAAAGTTGCTTGGAGTTGATTTGGGAAAAGATGAGATAAAGCTACAATGAATTCATTAGCAGCCTGTTCATGCCAAAAGTTGCTTTGAAATTGTCTAAATCATAGACCAGAATATAGAGAAGGCAGCATCTTTTCCCAAAGCAATCCAAAGAATGAACATTTCAGCAACTCATCTGAATACAACTTCCTGTAGAGGCAAAAACAGGGGTAGTGATCAATTTTCTAAAAAAAGGAATAGTTAATTATGAATAGAGAAAGCAGGACTATAAACTACTTTTGTATATAACTTATTTTAACTTTGTATAATTATTTATTTATTTATTTATTTATTATTCACATTTTTATACCGCCCTTCTCCGAGGACTCAGGGCGAGTTACAGCATAAATAAAAAACACAAATACCAAAAAATTTAAAATACAATATATCATTAAAAATCTAATTCAATAAGCTGAATATTAAAATTAGTGTATAAAATTATAAAAATAGAATAAACCCCATTAAACCCCCACTAAAAATCCTCAATTAAAATTTATCATTAGGCCAGCCCTGCTTGATGAAAGAAGTAAGTTTTAAGCTCGCGCTTAAAGGTCCGAAGATCAGGGAGAATATAATAAATATATTTGATTGCTCAAGGCATAAACTCATTATTTGCCATGAATATAAGCAGTATAAGAATATTGACTAGGTAATTGTGCACCACACATAGCAACAATATACAATCTCTAAATCAAACCTAGTATTTTGCCACAAAATAGAGCAGGATTCAGGAGACAATTTGAAAAATATTGAATCAAAAATAGATAAAGGATATTTTTAAACAGCAAATACATAGAAACTTTTAACATTATAGCTTCTTTACCTAGATTAGAAATTCCTATAAAGTAGAGAAATATTTTTGCTGTTTTTAAATTGATAAAATAAGAAAAAAAGTATTGGCATTTATAAATAGAAATACTTTCTTAAGTAAAGAAATTATTTATATACTTTTTCCTTAGTTTTGCAGATTAAAACCTCTAACCCTATTAGAAACATAAATATCTCACCATTCCTCTTCTAATTAAGAGAAATACTTTAATTAAACACTTTCTCTCTGTGAATGTGTGTTTGCCTTATTTTTAGCTGTGAGGATCTTTGTCCACCTCACAAACATGGGCCACAATGTGAAGAAAGATGCCCATGCCAGAATGGAGGAGTTTGTCATCATGTAACGGGAGAATGTGCCTGCCCTCCTGGATGGATGGTAGCTATAATTTCTATAAAATCTCATCGCTTTTGACTCTGAAATTTCATGGGTATGTTTTAGGAGAGGGGTGTCAAACTCAATTTCACTGAGGGCTGCATCATGGTTCTGCTTGACCTCGGGGCCAGGGTGGGCATGGCCAGCTCAATGTCACTTGCGTTGGGGGAGCCTGTGGCGGCCTGAGCTCACTGCCAGTATAAATGGACTCCCGAGCTCCGTTTTTGGTTGTGATGATTTCCTGCAACCCTCTGCCGGTGAAAACAAAGTTTGGGAGGACTGCTGCAGACCTTGTGAGCTCCATTTTTGGCTGCAACGGCCTCCTGCAACCCTCTGCCAGCTCCATTTTTGCTGGCGGAGGCACCATGGGGAGGTCCTTTGCTGTTTCCAGGGTGGACCTGTGGGCCAGATCTAAGCACCCCATGGGCCGGATCCAGCCCCTGTGCCTTGAGTTTGACACCCCTGTTTTAGAAGTTTTAATTCTAGGTTAAATGCAGGAAAAAAGGGGGAATGATTTTTTTTGAATCTATTACCGTTATATAGGATTGACATCTTGGATTAGCTTTCTTTTGCAGCATAAACATTCCAACAAATTAACAAACTAATACTCACGAGAAAACATACAGTATATAGTATTGCAAAACTAAATTATTATTATTATTGGCATTTTTACATTTCATGCAATCTCATACTGCAGCCCCATGAATAAATGTGAAGTTCTGTTTTCAAACAGGGCACAGTCTGTGGTCAGCCTTGCCCAGAAGGACGTTATGGAAATAATTGTTCCCAAGAATGTCAGTGCCACAATGGAGGAACATGTGATTTAGCCACTGGTCAATGTCATTGCAGTTCAGGGTATACAGGAGAACGGTAAGAAGCACTCAATCATTATGATTGTGGAAAAGAGGAAAGTTGAATGAATTTACTATATAATGCAAACTTGATTACTGTTCCAGTCAAAAATAAGCAAAAACCAAGCTGGTTCAATTTTACTTTAGAAACTAATTGAAATTCAATTACAGTATATAGCTAAGTGATTTTCTTTAGCTATATTTTCATTTATCATACCTGTGTTTCAGTGGTGGGTTTCAATTTTTTTTACTACCGGTTCTGTGGGTGTGGCTTGGTGGGCGTGGCATGGCTTGGTGGGTGTGGCTTGGTGGACATGGCAGGGGAAAGATACTGTAAAATCTCCATTCCCACCCCACTCCAGGTGAAGGATACTGCAAAATCCCCATTTCCTCCTGATCAGGTGGGACTTGGGAGGCAGAAAATAGATGTGGGTGGGGCCAGTCAGAGGTGGTATTTACTGATTCTCCGAACTACTCAAAATTTCCACTACCAGTTCTCCAGAACTGGTCAGAACCTGCTGAAACCCATCTCTGCCCTGTTTCCCTGAAAATAAGTGGAAAGAGGGGCAAATAACTAAGGCAGAATATCAGCAAATAGCCCGAGCCTGTAAAGATGAAGTGAGGAAAGCTAAGGCTCACAATGAACAAAGGCTAGCGACAAAAGTAAAAAATAACAAAAAAAGCTTCTTCCAACATGTTAAAAACAAGAAAAAAGTCAAGGAAACAATTGGCCCATTGCTGGGAGAAAGTGGCAAGAAGATGACAAGCAACAGGGAGAAAGCAGATCTACTTAACTCATATTTTGCATCTGTCTTTACACAAAAGGAAAAAACAATCCAACCTATCAAAAACAGCACTACAAAAAACAGATTAGAAACACAAGTTAAAATAGGGAAGAAAATGGTAAGTGAACACCTGTCTACCCTAGATGAGTTCAAATCACCAGGACCGGATGGATTACACCCCAAGGTTCTGAAGGAACTGGCAGACGTGATCTCAGAACCACTGAACTATATCTTTCAAAGATCCTGGAGCACAGGGGAGCTGCCAGAGGACTGGAAAAGAGCTGATGTAGTTCCCATCTTCAAAAAAGGAAAAAAAACAGACCCAGGAAACTACAGACCTATCAGCCTGACCTCAATACCGGGGAAGATTCTAGAAAAGATAATCAAGCAACAAATCACCAAACACCTAGAAGCAAACAAAGTAATAACCAAAAGCCAACATGGGTTTGTCAAAAACAGATCATGCCAGACTAATCTTATCGCATTCTTTGACAAAATGACAAAATTAGTAGACCAGAGGAATGCTGTCGATATAATTTACTTGGACTTCAGTAAAGCATTTGATAAAGTAGACCATAACCTACTACTAGATAAAGTAGAAAAATGTGGGTTAGACAGCACCACCACCAGATGGATTCGTAACTGGCTGACCAACCGCACTCAACGTGTAGTCCTCAATGGAACTACATCCACATGGAGGGAAGTATGCAGTGGAGTACCCCAAGGCTCTGTTTTAGGCCCAGTACTCTTCAGCATCTTCATCAATGACTTGGATGAGGGGATAGATGGGGATCTCATCAAATTTGCAGATGACACCAAGCTGGCAGGAATAGCCAACACTCCAGAAGATAGGCTCAAATTACAGAAAGATCTTGACAAACTTGAACATTGGGCGCTATCTAACAAAATGAAATTCAACAGTGAAAAAAGTAAGATTCTACATTTAGGCAAAAAAACCAAAATGCACCAGTACCGTATATGTGGTACCTTGCTCAATAGTAGTACCTGTGAGAGGGATCTTGGAGTCCTAGTGGATAACCATTTAGATATGAGCCAGCAGTGTGCAGCAGCTGCTAAAAAAGCCAACACAGTTCTGGGCTGCATAAACAGAGGGATAAAATCAAGATCACGTGAAGTGTTAGTGCCACTTTATAATGCCTTGGTAAGGCCACACTTGGAATATTGCATCCAGTTTTGGTCTCCACGATGTAAAAAAGATGTTTAGACTCTAGAAAGAGTGCAGAGAAGAGCAACAAAGATGATTAGGGGACTGGAGGCTAAAACATATGAAGAACGGTTGCAGGAACTGGGTATGTCTAGTTTAATAAAAAGAAGGACTAGGGGAGACATGATAGCTGTGTTCCAATATCTCAGGGGTTGCCACAAAGAAGAGGGAGTCGGGCTGTTCTCCAAAGCACCTGAGGGTAGAACAAGAAGCAATGGGTGGAAACTGATCAAAGAAAGAAGCAACTTAGAACTAAGGAGAAATTTCCTGACAGTTAGAACAATTAATAAGTGGAACGACTTGCCTGCAGAAGTTGTGAATGCTCCAACACTGGAAATTTTTAAGAAAATGTTGGATAACCATCTGACTGAGATGGTGTAGGGTTCCTGCCTAGGCAGGGGGTTGGACTAGAAGGCCTCCAAGATCCCTTCCAACTCTGTTGTTATGTTATGTCTTATATTTTTTTGAACCCTGAAATAAGCGCTTGGCTTTATTGCAATGCGTTCAAAAGCCCGATTGGGCTTATTATCAGGGGATGTCTCATTTTGGGGAAAACAGAGTATTTTTAAAAAAACTATTTTCATTTTTGGTCTTTTTTCCCCTCATTCTGAATAGTTTGATCACTTCACTGCAATTTATAATAGGAGAAAATTAAAAAGCACTGCCCCATTTCATTTTTTTTACATTTATTCCTATTTTAATGTTCTTTAATCAGTGAGTGGTTTATGTGATGACATCAGTCATGTGAAGGCTCCCTTGGTTCTGAGCAAAGTTGTAAGCACATTTTCTTCCACCAGTTCCTATGGGGCACAACAATAAAACTCTTTCATTCCTGTAGATGTTAGGGGCTTATTGTCTCATTTTTTCCTATATTTAATCTTCTTGATATGATAACAAGAATCGTTTTCAGAAGGGAAGAGGAGAAAATTTTGTCCCAGAAGTTTTTAAGTGAACTTTATGCTAGAAACTAATTTTCTGTCTTACTTCTTATGTTTATAGGATTGGTGCAGAATAACTTTACACTGGATTCTTTTTTAGCTATTGAATTAAAAGAACTTTTTGTATTTTCTAAAATACATTGCATACTATGTGTGTTGTTTGAAAGGAATGTGTAGCCAGCTGGCTATAACCCTGGCCTCTTTTCCTAACCTTCAATTATCTCTACATAACGTATTTTATGTTATAAAGAGCAACATCTAATGGCACACAGATGTCTGGGGTGTTCCTCTTTCAACTTTCACAGGAAATATCATGTTATCTAGTTTGTCCTACTGGGTGTGATTTAGAGATGGACACTTAAGTGAATAAATTCTCACATAATAAATCAAATGGCACTTTGTGGAATAAGCATTTGCTTAAATATCATAGCAAATTTCTGTTTCATCCATCAAAAATTCTGTTAGATGTTTGGAAGTATAGTGTAGAAAATTGACAAAGGAAAATGTCCTTCACGAGAGCAATCAGAAACTGCCTATTTTATATGAAATTTTAAAAAGTTCTTCTTACATATATTCAGACTATTTTTCTATGTAGAGCAATACCTGCCTAGCTCAATATTAGCAACAGCAATATCATTCACTGCATTTTATATAGAAATGAGATATTCAGAATTACTTTACTGGTGTCCTTCATAATGGCCAGTCAGGAGGAACAATTTTTGAAAGGAAAACAATAGTGATGAGCTGTATGCTAAAATAAAGCCAAGTCATGATACACACTTGAAAGTAAATCAGGAAGCCTATAACTGCGGATTATGTCTGGCAAGAACAAAGAATGTTTATCTACAGGAAATATGCATGTGTAAATCTTGTAACAATTCTGGTTAGAAAGCTAATAAAAGTAACAACAGTTAAACAACCTCATCTAAAAATTAGGAATAGAGATGACTTGCAGCCAATTAAATATGTATTAGATAACTCTTGGGGCATTCATTAGCCAAGGCTTAGGAATAGGGGCAGCTAGAGACCAATAGCGTGCATAAGAGCACCAGCGTGCCTACCGTCCCTGTCCTAATGTTCCCTTTAGTAGTATTCATTTTATGTATTTAATTCATGCTTATACTTATATATATATATATTATTTAATATGTATTTGACAAAATAAATAAATAAATAGAACAAATTGTAGAATTATTACTAAAATGTTTATTAGATGATATTTCTCATTATCTCCCCTTGTCTTGCCTTCTCTTTTAATGAAAATGTATAAAACTTTCTTAATCCTTTGTTTTTGGCGGTTGGCATTTTGGCCAGGAGCCCTTTTACTTGGAGTACTCCAATAAAAAACAATCAGAAAACCTGCACCTCGTGTCTGGTGTCCATCATTGGCTTTGGCACCAGGCTCAGACTCAAGTTGGGGATAGCAATAGCACTTAGACTTATACAGCCCTCTAACTATGTCTTCTTTTTGTAATATCTCATAATATTTCTGCTAAGTGGTACATATGATGCTGCTTAAGA
Source organism: Ahaetulla prasina (assembly GCF_028640845.1). NCBI lineage: Eukaryota > Metazoa > Chordata > Lepidosauria > Squamata > Colubridae > Ahaetulla > Ahaetulla prasina. The sequence continues at coordinate 244,817,625 of NC_080540.1, read as the reverse complement.
CATAAGAGCACAGTTTGCTTTAATTGTTATCCAGAACACAATTAAAAAGGGGATTTGTATTGCATGAAATTGTATCTGTATGCATGGTTGAATTTGCATCTGTTATATATATTGTGCTGTTACCTGAGAAGAATTAAATGTATATTTTAAAACATTTTTATAGAAAGTGAAAATTTTTCTTCCTGGTTTTCTCACTAGGTGTCAAGATGAATGCCCAATTGGAACTTTTGGAATACAGTGTGCAGAGATCTGCCAATGCATGAATGGTGGAAAATGCTACCATATTAGCGGAGAATGTCTTTGTGAGCCAGGATATACCGGAGTACACTGTGAAACAAGGCTATGTGCTGAAATAGTCTATGGTCTTAAATGCGACAAAAGGTGTCCCTGTCATTTGCCAAATACTCAGAGGTACTTTAGATATTTCTGTTATATCCGTGTGGAATCAACTTTTGTTTGCCAATTAGTCTTGGGCAAATTTTTTAGTAGTTTTTTTTAATAATGCTCTTATAGTATCGCTAAACTATTGTGACAAATCACTAATGCAGGCAAACTTATATTGCCACAGCAATAACATATCACCATGAATCACTACTGAGAATATGACAGGAAATACTGTATAAAAATCTAGGAAGGATTCATTTTTCAGATATCCCGATATTGTAGTTAAAGCTGTTCACAAGGATTAAAATCTATAAATGCTAATACCTAAAAAAAAAAAATCTTGATTTTTGCTATGTGTTTCTTGTAGGAAAACGATACCGTGTTAAGAATGTAGGTTTCATTTTTCATGGCCTACTAATAAAAACAAAGCCACAGTTTATTTGCTTTTCCTGACAGAGCTTTGGAAGCTATTACAGGTTGTCCTCAATCTACGACCACAACTGAGCCCAACACAATTGTTTATTTTATTTATTTATTTATTTATTTATTTCATCAAGCATATATTAAATAACAGATATAAGTATAGACATAACTATGAATTCATGAAATGGATACGAATAAAAGGGGACATTAGGACAGGGATGGTAGGCACATTGGTGTGCTTATGCATGCCCCTTACAGACCTCTTAGGAATGGGGTGAGGTCAACAGTAGACAGTCTAAGGTTAAAGATTTGGGGGTTTGGGGAAGAAACCACAGAGTCAGGTAGTGCATTCCAGGCATTGACCGCTCTGTTACTGAAGTCTATTGTTTGCTAGTGTATTGTTGTGGTTGAAGCTGAAGTAGTCATTGACAGGTAGGACATTGTAGCAGATAATTTTATGTACTACACTTAGGTCAGAATGAAGGCGGCTTAGTTCTAAGTTGTTTAAGCCTGAAATTTCAAGTCTGGTGGCATAAGGTATTCTATTGCAGGTAGAGGAGTAGAGAACTCTTCTCGTGAAACATCTCTGGACTCTCTCAATTGTATTAATGTCCGATATGCAGTGCGGGTTCCAGACAGATGAGCTGTATTCGAAAATTGTTTTGTATGCTCTAGTTAGTAGTACAATATCACCAGAGAAGAATCTATGCAAGATTAGGTTAACAACTTTTAATGCCTTTTTGGCAATGCTGTTACAGTGAGCTCTGACATTTAGATCATTTGAGATGAGTACTCCAAGGTCCTTGACGTAGTTGTATTCGCCCAGCTTGTATTTTGTGTTTTGATTTTTTTTGCCAATGTGTAAGACAGAGCATTTGTTGGTTGAGATTTGGAGTTGCCAATTGTTTGACCATTCTGATAGATAGTTAAGGTCTTTTTGTAGGGTAGCAGTATTGTCATGGTGTTGAATAGTTTTACATCATCAGCAAAGAGAACGCTGTTGCTTATAATATGGTCAAAAAGGTCATTTATGTAAAATATAAAGAGTGTGGGTCCTAAAACGCTTCTGCTGTTAACAGGTGCAGGGTTTGATAGGGCATTCCCTATTTTGACTACTTGTTGCCTATTTGATTGGAACACAGCTATCCACTTATTCAGGGATCCAGAAATGCTATAAGATTTTAGTCATGTACTACTGAAGTCTATATAAATTGCATCTATTGCTTTATCCTGGTCAAATTGTGATGCCCATATGATACATATATCATATATGTATCATAGATATTATATATATATGTATGTATGTATATACGTACGTAAGAATGTACGTATCATACAGAGGTGGGTTTCAGCAGGTTCTGACCAGTTCTGGAGAACTGGTAGTGGAAATTTTGAGTAGTTTGGAGAACTGGTAGTAAAAATTCTGACTGTCCCCACCCCCATCTATCCTCTGCCTCCCAAGTCCCAGTTGATCGGAAGAAAATAGGGATCTTGCAGTAACCTTCCCCTGGATTGGGGAGGTAATGGAGATTTTACAGTATCTTTCCCCTGCCACATCTACCAAGCCACATCACCAAGCCATGCTGTGCCCACCAAGCCACACCCACAGAACCGGTAGTAAATTTTTTTGAAATCCACCACTGGTATCATATATATATATATATATATATATATATATATATATATATATATATATATATATATATATATATATATATATATATATATATATATATATATATATATATATATATAGGTCTTTCTCCGTGTAAAATTGGAAGTGTCTTGGCGGCGTTTCAAGAAGTCTCATTCGTCATCTTCAGGCTTCAGCCGTGCTTCTGGGAGCAATGTGTGATCGCAGCTATTTCTTCCTTTTAACTGCTACTGGGGGTTTGAACTGATTGGGTGGGAGCTTGGCTGTGCTCTGATTGGCTGGGGGTTTTTCTGTGCTCTGATTGGCTGGGGGTGTGTCCTGTGTTGGTGGGGGCTTGGTTGTGCTCAGTCTAAGCTGCAACATTAGCCACTTCAAACCCCTCCAATCCATACATGCAGCAGACTGACACCCACTACGAAGATGTAGCACGACCACGAACACGAAGCCAAACAGCAGCAGTGCAGCTCACCAGCTCAAATCCCCCTGCAGCACAGATTAGACTGAGCACAACCAACCCCCCACCAACACAGGACACACCCCCAGCCAATCAGAGCACAGAAAAACCCCCATCCAATCAGAGCACAGCCAAGCTCCCACCCAATCAGTTCAAACCCCCACTAGCAGTTAAAGGAAGAAATAGCTGCGATCACATTGCTCCCAGAAGCACGAAGCTGAAGCCTGAAGATGACGAATGAGACTTCTTGAAACGTCGCCAAGACACTTCCAATTTTACACGGAGAAAACCGAACAACCAAAGACCTATATACAAACACCGTGAAAACCTCAGAAAACAAATATATATATATATATATATGTATGTATGTATGTATGTATGTATGTATGTATGTATAATATATATATATATATCCCCGTATGTATGTATGTATGTATGTATGTATAATATATATATATATATATATATATATATATATATATATATATATATATATATATATGCAGGTCTTGGCATATTTGGGTCTTTTCCCGTGTAAGGTTGAGAGTATCTTGGCGACATTTCGACAAGGTCTCACTCATTATCTTCAGGCTGGTACTTTCAGCTTCATGCTTCTGTGAGCAAAGCGTGGTCGGAGCTGCCGTCTCTCTATAAATACTGGTGGGGAGGTTGCTGTGAGCAGTTTGGTTGGCTGTGTGGTTGCATCTTGATTGGTAGATGGAGTGGGTGTTTGCAGATTGGTCGGCTGCCACGCAGCATCCTGTGTGGGTGTGGTCCTAGTCTTTTGTTCCTGAGCTTTGGTATTGTGGCGTCTGGAGTTCTGTGATGTGATGTTTTGAGCAGATGGCTGTGATGCAGCATCCTAGGCCCTGGCCTGGCTCTGAGTCCGAGGTCCTGTCATGTGTTCCTGGCATGTGTCAGCTTGCTTTGCATGGGGATCGTAGTGGGGCACAGCAGCCAGTGGTGCCAGCATGGTCTGGCTTCTGGATGGTGGTTATGTTTCGTCTGTGGGATGGGTTTGGGTTTGAATCTGGTGAGGATGATCGGTGGTGGCGTTGCATGTTATCCTGGATCCGGTGTCAATTTTCATGGCTGGGACTCGTTTGTTGACTAAGGCCAGTTTCCAGATGTCTGGTAGACGGGAGGTGTGGGGATGTTTCTCTATTTCGATGGCTTCCATAATTATTCTTTTGTTATAGTGTTCAGTTTTGGAAATTAATTTGGTTCCTTCAAAATCAATTTCATGTCCTGTGGTTTTAAGGTGCTGGAAAAGGAAGGAGTTTTTTTTCTTCTTTTCTGACAGCGTTCTTGTGTTCTGCGATGCGTGCATTTATTCTCCTATTAATTTGTCCAATGTATGTGGCTGGGCAGACTTTGCATGGTATTTCATAGACTCCTTGGTTTTCTAGATGGACCTTGTCTTTGGGGTTTCTTAAGATGTTGGCTATTTTTTGGTCTGTGCAGAAGGCTGTCTTGATGTTGTGTTTGTGGAGAATTTTGCTGATTTTATCTGTAGTGCCTTTGATGTACGGGAGGAGGGCGATGCCGTTGTTTTGTTCTGTGTCTTGGTTCTTCGGCTGGGTGGGCTGGAATGTTTATCAAATATCCTGCAATTAATGTAGACATTAACTTAGAAAATAACTAAATTTGTAGTAGACATTTTAAATTGACAAGAATGTATGGCACAACCTTATATAGCATTTCTGATATTTCAAGGATTAAGTTGATTCATATTCAACACAGCTGTTCATTTATACCACTGAAGGAAAGCTTGTGGGGAAGTCAAGCTAAAAATATTCTGATTCAAATAGAAGCATTTCTTTTAGAAAGTGTTTTTTAAACATTTCTTCCTGTCTGTAACAAATTGAATGGATTTTTCAGTAATACAAGTATAGCAGCATTGCATTGTTATTTTAGAACACAGAAGGGTGAACTTTAATTGATATTACAGATATTTAGCTAATAGTGTAAGTGGAAAAATTGTATGTGTTTATGTTTGTATGTGCATGCGAGCACAAACAGCAAAAATGTCAGAATCAATGCCAAAAATTAATACTGCAGATATATTAAAGTTAAAGTTATGATACTCAAATTCTGATTTTTATAATCAAGGAGGCTTTTTTCTTATATATATCAACAAAGTAAACACACCAACGTTAGGCCTAGGATGTGAAAATATTTCAAAAAACTGATCAGCATGAGTGTATTGTGGCTATACCTGGAGAAATGTAAACACTAATGCCCTGACAGTCTGTGCATTTCACATTTCTCTATCAATAATTGATTAAATATAGCTGCACTTTGTCTTCATGTAATCTACTTTCCCAAGATTTGTTCTAAAAAGAGTTATGTATTTATATCATTCTTCAAACTCTGTGCAACCTAAGCACCGCCAGTTAAAGTAACTACCCTAAAAGCATTCAAGTATTTTAATTTCCTATATTTAATCGTGGATTTTGATGTATAATTTTGAACTCAATCAGTGTATATGTGTGCACCACATACTTATCGTATACTAGGAAAATAGGTATACAAATATTAATGTGATTTGGCCTCAGTTCCATTGCATGTGGATTCCATTGCTCTCTCTCCCTCACACATGTACACACACACACAAAACATGAAGAGAAAATGAGGTAGAAAGCAGTATTCTAAAATGATTACACGTGCTGTTCCTTTATTGATTTTATGCTATGATATTGCCCATGGTTACCATGAGCAGCTGTAGGACACTCTGATCATTGCATGATTCACCTTGTACCTGCTTACAGGCAAAGACTTAAAACCACAAAATCAACAATTAAATCAGTGAAAACTTGAACTGAGGAGGCAACATTAAAGCTATAGGCTTGCTTTGACTGCACTGATTGGAATATTTTTGAAGATACCTCTGCAGACTTGGATGAACTCACAGATACTGTAACATCATATGTCAGCTTTTATGAAGACCTATGTGTACCGACCAGGAACTTGTGAATATACAGTGACAACAAACCTTCGTTCACAACTGAACTGAAGCAGCTATGTGGTTCCAAAGGGGAAACTTACAGAAAGGTGATAAAATGCTATACAATCAGGCCAGAAATGTATTAACAAGGGAGATCAGAGCAGCAAAAAGAGGCTACTCTGAAAAGCTAAAGAATCAGTTCTCAACAAATGAAGCAGCAAACATGTGGAAAACTCTTAAAAATATCAATGGCTATGGCAAACCTCCTTCCCAGGCTGAAGGAATTTTTTTACTGCAGGTTTGAAAGGAAACTACAGCCACCTATCTCTACAACCCCCATCTCAGACACACCAACAACAGTCAAGCCACCTACAACTGACCCCATCCCATTGGGTTCACAACCCCTAGTGATCACAGAAAAGGAATTGCAAGACCTATTTCACAGACAAAAGCCAGGAAAAACTCCAGGCCCAGACAAGATAACTCCTTCTTGCTTAAAAGTCTGTGCTGACCAATTGGCCCCCATCTTCACCCATATCTTCAATAAATTACTAGAGATGTGCTATGTTCCTTCTTGCTTCAAATGCTCTACTATCATCCCAGTGCCGAAGAAGCCCACCATCAAGGAATTGAATGATTACAGACCAGTTGCTCTAACATCTGTAGTCATGAAAACTTTTGAAAGGCTAGTGCTGTCCAACTTGTAAACCATCACGGATCCGCTGTTAGATCCCTTGCAATTTGCATACCAAGCAAATAGATCAACAGATGATGCTGTTAATATGGCTCTGTACTACATCCTACAACATCTTGAATCTCCAAAGACTTACACAAGGGTCCTCTTTGTAGACTTTAGTCAGCATTCAATACCATCATTTCAGACACTGTTCTAACTAAGCTAAACCAGCTACAGGTACCTGAACATACTTGTATGTGGATCATAAGCTTCCTAACAAACAGGAATCAGCAGGTAAAGCTAAGTAGAATCACATCAGATACCTGTACAATTAGCACAGGTATTTGATGTGATTATCCCCCCCCCCATGTGCTCTCCTCACTTCACTTCTCTCTGTATACCAATGACTGCATCTGTAACGATCCATCTGTTAAACTACTGAAGTTCGCAGATGACACAACAGTGATCGGTCTCATTCAAGACAATGCTGAATCCTCATACAGACGGAAGGTTGAACAACTAGCCTTGTTGTGCAACTGGAATAATCTGGAACTGAACACACTCAAAACTGTAGAAATGGTGGTAGACTTTAGGAGAAACCCTTCCATACTTCCACCTCTTACAATACTAGACAACAAAGTATCAACAGTAGAGACCTTCAAATTTCTAGGTTCTACCATATCACAAGATCTAAAATGGACAGCTAACATCAAAAATGTCATCAGAAAAACACAATAAAGAATGTTCTTTTTGCGCCAACTCAGAAAGCTCCAATTGCCAAAGGAGCTGCTGATACAGTTCTACAGAAGAATTATTGAGTCTGTCATCTGAACCTCTATAACTGTCTGGTTTGGTTCTGCAACACAGACTTCAGAAGATAATTAGAAAAAACAGAAAAAAACAGAAAAAGCAATTGCTACCAACCTGCCTTCCATTGATGACCTGTATACTTCACGTGTCAAAAAGAGGGTTGTGAAAATATTAACTAAATATGCACTACTATTAATCTTCTCATTGTTCCCATCACCCATCTCCTTCCACTTATGACTGTATGACTGTAACTTTGTTGTTTGTATCCTTACGATTTATATTGATATTGATTGTTTCCTGATTGCTTATTTGTACCCTATGACTATCATTAGGTGTTGTACCTTATGATTCTTGATGAAGGTATCTTTTCTTTTATGTACATTGAGGCCATATGCACCAAGACAAATTCCATGTGTGTCCAGTCACACTTGGCCAATAAAAAATTCTATTCTATTCTATTCTATTCTATTCTATTCTATTCTATTCTATTCTATTCTATTCTATTCTATTCTATCCTATTCTATAATAACTTCCTGAAGTACAATAATTCATTATGATTTATTTCCAAAGTTCTGTCAGGTGTTACCATATAATGTCTCATTAATCTAAAATAATACAGATGTTTTCCTTATTTTTAAAGCAAAAATAAAAAAAAATATTAAGAATAAAAAGCATGATTCTGAAGCCCATGTGGGCTACTCTTGAAAACACTTCCAAGCATCCTCTGCTTTTTTTCTTCAGAAAGAGAAGATAAAGGGTGATTGAATCAAGCTCCTTAAGAGCCAATTCCCTGTTAAAAGCACCTTTAAGTGCTGGCTCCAGGGAAGAGTTTTTCAAAGCACTTCTGCCTGGGAGCAACCTAACATTTACCGAAGTGACACATAGGTTTTAGTCCTGGGTCAGTGACATCATCTCTTGTGTTGAAATGGTGCTTGGGAAATATCTGGCCTTGACCCAGTTGAATTCCTCTGGGTTAGAGCATGACTAAAAAGAGAATAAGTGGCAAAATCCTATTCTATTAGTGAAGTATTATTGTCCCAACTAGTAGTCAGAATTTGCTTAAATTTCTGACTGGAACCTAAAATACACTTTGTCAATAGATACTAATTATTAGAGATATAACTTCTCTACAAAATATGAACGAGAGCAACATTCCCCAACTGAGATTAGATGAAGGTTTTGGGAGCTGGATTGCTTCATTGGGTTTGCATAATGTGTGTCTAATATGCCACAAGGCCACAATGACAGTTGATACAAATGTATTTTAAATAATAACAATAGCAATAAATTATAATTTGGCCTTTTCTTCTAAAACATTTGAAACACAGACGAAGAAGAGAAACCATGCCCTTTTGATTTTCTATATGTTTGTTTGACAACATGTTTTACACACAAACAGATGTGTTTCTTTCATAAGAAAAGTGATATCTTGGGGATTGATTGACTGCAGTTCAATAATAGGGATAAAGAACAGCTCACTGTAAAGAATTACACTGGCAAAATGAGTTAGGGGCATTGAAAAGAGGCATTTAAAAAAACACACAGAAAAGACATCGTTCATTTAATATGTCTTGACTTGAGTACATTTCCCCCCCTTTCGGAATCCCTTAGGGAATATTACTTCAATCAGTGATCAGTCATCTTTAAACAGGCTGCCTATTGTAAATATAATTGATCTGGATATTAAGGCTTCCCTTTGGTGAGAGTTAAGCTAAGTGCTTTTCCTGCCAGAGGACCACAGAACTGTCCTTGTGTTTACTGTCTTGGCACATACATTTTAGCACAGCTGATGGTTCCATTTGTTGCAAAATAACAGCTGTGTGGTTGCACATTGAATAAAACTGCTGTTTTCAGGTAGGAACAGATGGCCCGACACCAGGTATGGAAGTTAAAATATCAACATTCTTGAAGGCTATAAGAGTGCCCTTGACCTTTCCCCTGTAAAGCAATTTGGCACTGCTTCTAAGTAAAAAAAATATAAAACTTGCATACTAAACACCTACTGGAATTTAAATGAAAGCTCATAGGTTCGTGCAAGGTCAAATTATGTATCTGTTAATTAGAATTTGGTTTAGATTTTATGGAAAATGAATAAATTTTGGAGAATAGTTACAAGGTTGCAGCTAGCATAAAGTGGGTGATTAAACCTTGTTTATTGCAGTCTTGACAAGAATACATTCCTTGAAGCTATTATTTTTCTTAAGAAATCTACTGTATGGTATAGTTAATAAAAGGTTGGCCCAGGTTCAGGAAACCAATTTTGAAATCCATCCTTAACTTTGGAAGCATCCTGAGAAACTTCAGGCTCGTCACATGCCTCACATGGATTTTTGTGGGGAAAACATGAACAAGGGAGTTCTATAATTGTTGTTTCAAAGAAAGGTGGGATAGAAATACATACATACATTTAACTTAAACACTAATTTTCCTGAATATTGGGGAGAGGTCACTCATAAAGATAATCTAATAATGTATTTCAATAGGGTTTCATTTTTATTATTATTTTAAACAATCAGAATACAACATTATGTTCCTAATCTTCATGGTAGCCCATTCCAAGGTAATGAAATATTGAATCAGTGAGTTTGCATTTGATTTTATAGGATATAACTATAAGTAGTCCTCGACTTACAACAGAATATTTAGTGACTGTTCAAAGTTACAATGGCACTGAAAAAAGTGACTTATGATCATTTTTCACATTTACGACCACTGCAACATCCCCATGGTCACATGATCAAAATTCAGATCTTTGGCAACTGGTTCATATTTATGATTGTTGCAGTGTCCCAGGGTCATGCGATCAGTTTTTGCAACCTTCTGACAAGCAAAGTCAATAGGGAGGCCAGATTCACCTAATAACCATGCTATTAACTTAATAAATGCAATGATTCACTTAACAACTCTGGCAGGAAAAGTTGTAAAATGGGGCAAACTCACTTAACAAATGTTTCACTTAGCAACATAAATTTTGGGCTCAACTGTCATCATAAATTGAGGATTCCCTGTACATATTTGGCTAATACCTGCCATATTTCATCCGAAAACTTAATCATAAATGTATTTATAATAATATCTAAGCAGTAGATTTTCTCAGCACTGATTTTGTTTTAAAACATAAAATATGTCAGTGCTATTATTATTAGTAGAGTATTAATACTGTAGTAAATTAATATTAGACTGCACGGTCCTCTAATTCCACCCACTCCTTGTGCCCAAATCAGGGCATTTTTCTAAATAACTTCTTTGTGTGAAATCCTTTATATAATGCGTCCATTTTTCTTCATTGGGCTCTTGGTATCATATTCTCTCCAAATGCTTTATCCATCATTCCTTTTTGGCAGCTGCCACCCAATGTCTGGAGAGTGCTTTTGCAAGCCTGGCTGGTCTGGTCTCTCTTGTAATGAAAGCTGTTCCCCAGGATTCTATGGTGAATCTTGTCAACAAATCTGCAATTGCCGAAATGGTGCTGACTGTGACAGTGTGACTGGAAAATGCATTTGTGCTCCAGGATTTAAGGTAAATAGTTCTGATTGTTATTTCATTGGTTGTCTGCCTTTGAAGATAGAAGCAACTTCTATAGTCCCTCCTGGGATTATGACATTCCATCAGAAGAGGTGCTTCAAAACACACAGGAGTGCAGCTAAGGCATCTTCGTTTCAATAAAAGAGAATATATGGAGCTCAGGGTTGAATTGTGGAATTCTTGATGTTCTCTTTTTATCTTTATCTGTATCTTCTCTTTTTATGTACACTGAGAGCATATGCACCAAAGACAAATTCCTTGTGTGTCCAATCACACTAGGCCAAGAAAAAATTCTTCCTTCCTTCCTTCCTTCCTTCCTTCCTTCCTTCCTTCCTTCCTTCCTTCCTTCCTTCCTTCCTTCCTTCCTTCCTTCCTTCCTTCCTCTCCTTCCTATCTATCTATCTATCTATCTATCTATCTATCTATCTATCTATCTATCTATCTATCTATCTATCTATCTATCTATCTTCCTTCCTTCCTTCCTTCCTTCCTTCCTTCCTTCCTACCTACCTACCTTTCTATCTATCTATCTATCTATCTTTTTGTCTTCCTTCCTTCCTTCTTCTTCTTCTTCTTCTTCCTTCCTTCCTTCCTTCCTTCCTTCCTTCCTTCCTTCCTATCTATCTATCTATCTATCTATCTATCTATCTATCTATCTATCTATCTATCTATCTATCTATCTATCTCTGAGCCTTGGTGGTGATTGCTTGCAGCCATTTCATTACCCAACTAAGTACTATCATCTTTCAGATGTTTCATTACCCAACTAGGGAACACATTACACTGATATGGTTATATATATTTTTTCATTTAAAGATCTAATTAAATCATTTTCCTTAACATTGCATTTTTCTTATCTTTTCTCAAATGCGGTCTAGGGTTCTGATTGTTCTATTCCTTGTCCTGTTGGAACATACGGAATAAACTGTTCATCTATATGTAACTGTAAAAATGAGGCTGTTTGTTCCCCAGTGGATGGTTCCTGTGTCTGCAAAGCTGGTAAGTGACCTAACTTACATTTTGGTACTATGAAATTCATATTAAACATTTTAATAAAACATATTAACATAACGTAACAACAGAGTTGGAAGGGACCTTGGAGGCCTTCTAGTCCAACCCCCTGCCCAGGCAGGAAACCATCTCAGTCAGATGGTTATCCAACATTTTCTTAAAAATTTCCAGTGTTGGAGCATTCACAACTTCTGCAGGCAAGTCGTTCCACTTATTAATTGTTCTGGAACGACTTGCCTTCAGAAGTTATATATAATATATTAAATACTTTTAAAGGAATGACGACCATAAACTACACCGTGCTGCTACTTCCGGCACTCTCAAAATTAACTTTCACATTTTAATTCTGTGCATTCCACTGCAGGTTCCTTCCTCTTGATCATTCCAAAATCTTTTTTAAAAAATGTTCGTCAAGATCCCTGTGTGTTTTCTCTGCCTTTTAATAATATTTATTCCTTAATCTCTTTGGCTACCTATTTTGCAATTAGCTTTCTCTCGATATAGTTTCTACTGTTTGCATCATCCTGGCATACATTTTTCTCATGCATATCAGTTATTCTATTTCCATTCCTCTTTTCATCATTTCTTTGATGTCCACTTCTTCCATAACATCCATTCTTGACACTGCCAAATAATCCCAGATTTAGAACACCTCATCACTTCTATATACTTGGCTATTTTTTCCCAAGTCTTTCTTAGTAAACATTTAAATCATTTATGCTGTTGATCCATTCCCTATTTTTGTAAATGTATGAATAGATTTAAGCTTAAAGTACATATTTGAAACAAGCATATTTTTAAATACTAACCAGGGGTGATATTCACTAACTTTGCTACTGGTTCACAAATGTGAGCGTGCACACTTGCTTTGCATGCACGTGCCACCTTGGCGCATGTGCAGAGCCTTCCGTGCATGTGCAGCACGTCAAAAATGGGATGTGATGACGTCCGGGCGGGTGGGAGGCAGAGCCTCCTGCAGCCGCCACTACTAGTTTTTCCTAACCGGATAGAACCAGCTGAATACCACCACTGATTATCACTCATCTATGAATGACCCAACCACTTTTTCTGTATTTTGCCATTTTATTCCATTCCCTACTCCTATATTCATGATGTCTAATAGAATCTTATTAATTTATTGAATATATACTGTATCCATCCATGATTCCAGGTATCTCACAATAAAAAAAGTATAAAAACAACAATGCTGCAATGTTCTATTAACACATCAGCCCCAATGCCTCAGAAGTAATTTGATCTTTCTGGAAGACTAACACAATCAGAACTATTTGGATCTTAAGGGAAGCTACTTGATGAGGCAAGCTCGGCAATAAAGAATGCACACTTCCTGTGTTTCACAAAAGAAGACCCCCCGAGTATAACCCCTTGATCACAAGTTTCACAATTTTTCTCAAACTAATCTCTGTTTTTTTATTGCCACCAGTCACTGTGAAATATCACAAGTATTACTCACCTATAGATTCCTACCTACATGCCATATAACAACCTAAATGATACCAATCTTTACTTTCTGGCATATGTGCTATCAATTTTGTTCATAACTAAACCCATATCTTCACTTTGTGCATGTATTCATCAATGCTCAAGATCAGAATTTTATCCAGAATGATTAAATTGTTTCTCTTTTTTTCAGTTGTAAATGCACAGATAACATTTCCATTTACTTTTGCATTTTTCATTTTATTTCAGTTCACTCTTTTTACTGCTTACCATGTTTATCACCTAAATGGATGCATAGATATTGTCCATCATAGCTTTGGTCAGTTGAAGCCTTTGTATAACTCTTCTGTTTAGTAAAAGATAGAGATGGAATAAGTTGAAATCAATTGCAATTTTATGCACGCCAGCTGCAAATTCTCTGTTAATTATTAGGATAATAGCATTCAGTTGTTGATATATTTTGGCCACTCTGGTGCAAGCATAAATAAAGACCAGTTTTACCTAAAAGGAACTCATACTATATTAGGTCAATAGACTATTGCTGCATTCCACCAAGTAAAAGGAATATGCAATGTAGTACCCTATTCCCAGGATTCTGAGCGGATGGCATTTAATTCAGTTTGGTAATTCCTTTAGGTTTTTCAGTTCAAGGTTCAGTTTAAAGGTATGATTCCATTGATTGGAACTTTATTCAGCTGTACAAATTAGCAGACCTCAGTTCCAAAGAATTAAGGAAGAGTGAAAAGGAAACAAACAATTCCTTCCATCATTTGTATTCTATCCCCTTTCAAAAGTATATCTGCCTTTAGTCTTCTAAAAAATATTCATCTTCTAAGTTTTAGACATTTCTTTAACTTTCATTTGTAGAGCTATTGCTCATCAACAACAATATTTTTACAACTTCTTGCTTTAAATTGCTTAATGACATTTGTAATATCAATACCTGCATCTTGTGAAGTCAGTTGCAACTTATGTAGTTGCAGCTCACAAAAGCTTATGGATTTTAATAACAATGGCTAGGTGGAAAAGATGCTGCTTGACTCCTGATTTTTTTGCAGCCATAGACCAACACAGCCATCCTCCTATAATTCTGCCAAGTGAATAATATATGTAAAAATATATATTCTTATTCAAAACCTGAAAAAAGTCCTTATCAGTTCTCAGCTGTTCTTATCAAATAAGATCCTAGAACTTTATACTGAAAAGAGGCATTTTCTTTTTACTGTGTCAGGTTGGCACGGAGTGGACTGCTCTATAAATTGTCCTAGTGGGACATGGGGTCTTGGCTGTAATTTAACATGTCAGTGCCTTAATGGAGGAGCATGCAATATTCTGGATGGAACCTGCACCTGTGCTCCAGGTTGGAGAGGAGAAAAATGTGAATACCCCTGTCAGGTAATATAGCAGATTCCACTCAAAACTTCATTTGGAGATTGTAATAATACAATGCCTTGATAAATGTGTTGAATATTACAATATTAGATGCTGTATTTTTAACTAAAACATGTCCATATTATCAGAGATATTGCAGTATGTAAACTAACAGTTTGTCCATATAACCTATTAACTATGGCATAAGGATGTTATCCCATCCCTTTTAGAGGACATATCTTCAGGGCACAGCTTTTGATTCATCCTTAGTCTATCATCATATTGATACTTCAAATTTGTTCTTTGATATTCCAGTTTGAAGTAATTTTTCCATGTCTTCCTACACTCACCTTGAAGTATAAACAATGTAGAACAGTGGTCACCAATTGGTGGTCCGTGAGAAAATTTTGGTGGTCCCCAGAAAAATTATTTGCATTTTTTATATTGCACTAAATCAGGGGTCCTCAAACTATGGTCCCTGGGCTGGATACATGCAATGAATGGTTGTTAGAGAGTCTCTCCCTTTGGGATCTTTTTGTGTGGGTTGGAGGGGGGCAGAAATTCCTACTGGAAGGAAGCTAGAATGAAGTGCCGCTGGTGGCGAAGAACCAGAGGGCCTTGTTCCAGTGGGACTGTCTCATGGCCTGGAACTGGCTGGCCATCTCAGCCCGCTGAGCCTCCAGGTGCTGGTACCTGGCCTTGCACTCCTGCAGGTCTTTCTTCTGCTTGGAAAGCCTATGCTCGTGGACCTCAGTGAGGTGCTTCTGCTGAGCCTCCTTCTTGGTCAGATCCAATTTGAACTGAGCCAGCTGTTTTGCCAACACTTTCTCATGGTAGCTGCTTAGCTCCAACAACTGCTTCCTGTTGGGGCCCTAAGGAGCCCAGGGAGGCAAGGAGTGGCTGGGAGGGGAGGGGCGAATAGAGGCTGGTAAGGCGCCCCTCCACGTGAGTGACATCAGGTTGGCCACACCCACCCAGTCACATGACAACCTAGCCACCCCCATCCAGCCGGTCATTAGGCAGATCATATTAGTGGTCTGCATGATTTAAAATTATGAATTTAGTGGTCCCTGAGGTCCGAAAGGTTGGTGACCCCTGATGCAGAACACCTCATTCATGAGCTCGGTGTTAACGCTATTTGGGAATGAATGAAGAAAGAAATATGTTTCATTCACAAATCGAATCTCTTATTAGGTCAATAATGTAAGGCTTGCATGTTAACTGCACTAAAATAAATTTCACATCATTTCATTTTCTTCCTGGCAGGATGGCATGTATGGCCTGGACTGTTCAGAGCGCTGTGACTGCAGTCATGCAGATGGATGTCATCCAGTAACAGGTTATTGCCGTTGCCTCCCAGGGTGGTCAGGTAAATTTGAAATTGTTGCAACAATAGGACAGTGCCATCCAAATTTTGATTCGGCTTAGCTACCCTTGGGTAAATTAATAGCATTTTGATCAATATATGAAAGTTTTAGGATAGATTATCTTTTAATCACAATGAGTCCAAATATATGTGGTGCAATTCAGATTAATTGCATAAACCAGGGGTCTCCAACCTTGGCAACTTTAAGCCTGGCGGACTTCAACTCCCAGAATCGATTCTGGGAGTTGAAGTCCGCCAGGCTTAAAGTTGCCAAGATTGGAGACCCCTGGCATAAACCTTTCTCAGAAAATGAACATCTGGAGATAAGAGTAATTCTCTGGAATGGAATAAATTTATCTAAGTAATTGTAGGCCTTTAACCTATCATGACAGAATCCCTTTGATTGATTTTGTGCCATCAAGTTGCTTTCGACTCCTAGCTTTCAAAACCTATTTTTTCTCCATAATATAAGTCACAGACAAAACTTTTTTCTTTGCAACAATGTAATATTTGAAAGGCATATACAAAATGTTGTAAATTACTTCATATGTTTCTGAATAGTATACAGATGAGCATCTGTATTAATAGGCTACTGCATACTGCAGTGGCTGGAGTTTTGAAATTTCATTGCTTCCATTCTTGTAAGAATACAAAATATTAAAAATATCCTGGTAGAGTATTATCTGAAGATTGTCAATCATCCAAGTAGCACTGTCTAAAAATTAAGTCAAGGCAACTGAACTTGTTTTTTGCTGGTTTGAGACATTTCATTCCCCAACATCTCAAACCAACACAAAATAAGTCCAGTTGCCGTGACTCAATTTTTACACAGTGCTACCTGAATGATTGACAATCTTCATCAGCATATTGTCATGCACTTTGGGGAAGAAACCCTGATGTGGCAATAGCCCCAATAATTTTAGGAGTTGGCACATTCTAACAACTGTCTGCCAACTCAGGTTCCCCTAACTTGTTCAGACTGCAAAACGGTTTGGATGGGCAATGAAACATGTCAAACCAAATAAAAAAAAATACAGGCAGTCAACTTTCAGATAATTCTACTTGGATGACTGAGAATCTTCATTGACTGGTAAGGGTATTGTTTGTGTTTCAAGGACATCCATCTCAGTACAACCTGGAAACCCAAATTAAAGATGTCATTGCATTCTCCAGAATCTCCAGCCTCTGTTATATTGTATTCTGGGGACTATGCCTCTGGTACCTAGAGTCAAACTAGAAAGGTATGGCAAGTTGATCAGAAAAAAACTCAGATTAATCAGAAAAAAAAGCATATGGACAAATGTTATATTATAGCTATTGTGATAGGGTTGCTTCCAAATTGTGATTCTTAGATCTATTCTAAGCTTGTTTACTCTAGACATTTAAGATTCATAGTATAGTAGAACGTCTGGTCACAACCATAATTCATTCCATAACTTTAGTCGCAACCCGATTTGGTCGTGGCCCGCACCTAATTTTGGAAATTTGGCGTTCACAAAAAAAACCTTGGCGTGGAAAGGGAAATCGGTCACAAATTTTTTTTGGGGTGTGTGTGAATTTTTTGGTCAGAACACTTGGTCGTGGTCAGAAGTGTTTGTGACCAGAGGTTCTACTATATACCATGTTACTAAAACTGGACCACTCTATTTTTATTAGCAAGTATTTTAAAATATATTTCTATCACCCTCTTGACAGAAAAAATTACTAGAGTTAAATATCTTGATTTAATTGCATGGTTAGAGTATTTAACAAGATAGAAAAAAAAGGCTCATACTGAACTTTATCATAACTAGAAATCTCGCTAGCAGAAAAAAAATCAGTATTATATCTACAAAGTTAATTTTGACAACTCTTCTGATGGTATCCTATAGAGCTGTTTCTGAAAATATGCTTTCCATTTACTGGGTCTCTTAATTAATGTAAATGTGTCATTTCATTATTTTGTTCACATGAATAGATGTTTTTTTTCTTTCTTTCATTTTATTATCTTTCAATTCCATTCATTTTGCTGAAGACTGTCTATTTAGCCACCTTCATCCATTTCCCAAACAAGTTTTTATTTAAACCAAAACCGTTCTTTTTCATGTTTCTTTTAATTTTATTTATGTGTATCTTTGCAAATATTTATCTATATAATTTTTATTTAATTTAATTTCACAATTATTCTCTTTTATGTACTATTGCTCATAGTCTCTTTCCCCTCACTATTCACCCAATCTAGAAATATTTTTTATACTTCTCATTGATATATTTCACATCAGAGAAGCTTCCACATCTTCTTTCTGTTTGTTCATTTTTTAATTAATACTGTTGGGAAATTTCTCTTTTTTCTAATACCTTTGTATACTTTGACTCCTGTTCTACAGTCATTCTGCTTTCTTTTGTCTTTCCTTTTATTTCATGTTCACTTCCAGATATCCTCTCTTGACACTATCAGAATATAGCCTGTTCCACATTCAGACATTTATCACTCACATATCTTTCAGTAATTATCAATTTTTCATCAAAAACAATCAAATTAAATATGCTTTTAGATTTACATTCATTTTCTCATCTATCAATGTAAACCAGGGGTGTCAAACTGGATTTCTTCGAGGTCTGGA
The DNA here is from genome assembly GCF_028640845.1 of Ahaetulla prasina. Lineage (NCBI taxonomy): Eukaryota > Metazoa > Chordata > Lepidosauria > Squamata > Colubridae > Ahaetulla > Ahaetulla prasina. Next base: position 244,798,940 of record NC_080540.1, on the reverse strand, counting down.
TCAGCATTGTATTTCTCCTCCGTGTGCTGGCCAGGGAGTGGAGTGGGGGAAGATGGGGCAGATACCTTCTGCAGCATCCTGCTGAACAAAATGGGGCATGTGCCCCCCCTGTTTTCGGGCTAGATGGCCTCCTGCAGTACTTGGCCGGCCAAAACAGGGTGCCCCGTTTTTGGCCTGGACAGGCTCCTGCCACACTTGGCTGGCCAAAACAGGGTGCAGGGGCCACACGAGCCCCCCCCCCCCGGTCCCAGTTTTGGCCTGGCCAGCCTCCTGCAGCACTTGGCTGGCCAAAATGGAGCATGGTGGGCCTCACACAGCCCCCGTGCCCCATTTTGGCTGACAGAGGCACTATGGGCTGGTCCTTTGCTATTTTCAGGCTGGCCCTGCGGACCAGATTTAAGCACCCCGATGTAAACCATGTCAATGAAACAAGGTCCTATCATTTTTTCTGCTCACTCTCTTCTTGTTCCCATCAATCTGTTCCTGTCACTTAGCAGAATCATTTCTCCTCAAATAATATTCATTTAGAATATTGGACAATTTCCCAAATTCAACAGAACACCTACAATTATAATGAGCTATGGATTCTTAACTTTCATCTGCATATGAAACACTACTAAACAACACAGTTTCATATTTTCTGTTATATACCATATTATTTGTCTCCATTCATGATTTAATCTATACTTTTACTTCTCTTCATATATTCCTCAATTCCACTACACAATATCATCTTACAATGATACTCCTTTGCCTTTTTCTTATTTTCACAGACACACAACATAGTTATTCTTTTATTTCATTTCATTAATGAATTCATGCTCTTTATTATTTATTCTTTTTACATTCAATTCAATATTCTATTATCACGGTTCTTAATATTCTATTAATATTTCTTAATATTCTATTAAGAACAGATCATAAATATTGACTTCTCTCACCAATCATGGCTTTGTGCAATCAAGACATTTATCCAATCCTTTTAGTGATATAGCTAAACTGATGGCTAGGTTTTTAGTCTTAGTCATACCCATGATACATGTGGAATTCCCTGCTAAGAGCAGGGTCAATTTTGCTAAAAGTACGATCAAAATCTAATGATAATATAGTATAGTATAGATAAATAGGACATGATGGAAGTTCCAGCATTTTGATGTAACAGCTCCAATCCTAGTCCCTAATCACTTAACAATCCTGAGTGTGGGTCAGTCAATCTATCAAACTCAATATAGGTTTTCTTTTTTCTAATTTTAACATTTCTATTCCTTTTGACAGAGCAATTATTTTCACAGTTTGCTTTAGAAAAATAGATATTTGTCTATTGTTTTAGTGTAGGCTCTTCCTTGTAGTCCTGGAAAAAAATATGTTTGGTTAAAGGAAATGTAGACAGATGCCACATTTGCAATCCTGCACACTGCAAAGCATGTTCTTGCCTTTGAATCCAAAGTATTGCACAATCCCAGTATTTACTGCTTGTGAAGAGGGCCTTCCTTTGACTTGTTTGTACCTTTGAAACATGAGCAAATATATAAAATATCATTCAATATGCATTCCAGCAGCTGTCAGCATGGATCATTTACTAGATCCCAACAACACAGGACAGAGATTTGGTTTTCCACATGTCAATGTTACCACAGTGTTCCATATTACTATTATTGCTAAGATATATGAAATATTTTTTTTATATAGACTACATGTAGACTACAAATTTTATAGCGGGATAAATAATATTATCCAAGTAACCATTCCCTTCATTCACACCATTGTATGTGCTACAGGAATGCTAATTTAAAAGTGAAGCTCTTGGCATAGTTCTCCGAGTTCGAGGATTTCTTCAGAGCTGCTTAGCTGAAGTTTATCATGACCATTTTGCTATTGCCTAGCAACTTGCAAAGGCTATAAAAGAGGCCTTTGTCCATTTTCCTGGCAAAAAATTTCCTGGCCGATCTGTTCATCAGGAATGAAATTAATGGACTTATTTGCTATTAATTCTTTTGTTTTCGGAAAATGCATTTTGCAGTAAATATTCAAGGTTTATCCAAAAAAAAAAAAAAAAGGCATCTGTGTAATTTTTAGTGTAAAAGCTTTCTATGCCAAGTAGTCATGCAGTCATCTAGGGCAGGGGTCTCCAACCTTGGTCCCTTTAAGACTTGTGGACTTCAACTCCCAGAGTCCCTCAGCCAGCAAAGCAAAGCTGGCTGAGGGACTCTGGGAGTTGAAGTCCACAAATCTTAAAGGGACCAAGGTTGGAGACCCCTGATCTGGGGGCTGAAATATCTAAACATTAAGACAGAGTTGCTTGCTGACGTGTGGCCTTCAAAACAAGAATGTGGACAAATATGTTCCTTTTCCTGTTTGTGTTCCTAATTCTTTTAGCAGTGTTTAGTTAAACACACGTATTAATAAAGGCATATGTAAGAACACAATTCATCAGGGAAATAATTGCTCTGCATGTGTACCAAAATAATACATTTTCATTACCAGTCAGATATACAGTCATATTATAGTAAGAACAGTTTAACAGGTAAGATTGCACTGAGCTATAAGGATGATCAGAGAAGTTTTTGCATCCATTTATGCAACCTTGTGATTTCTAGCCATATAAGATTTTTATTTAAAAGAAATCACATTAAAAACAAGCTGATTTGTTTATAACAATTCGTTGTTAATGTCAACCACAGTTTAGATTTTAGGCAAAATAAAAATAGAGGTTCCCAGTCTCATTCTCACTGTTGGGCCACAAAAGGAGAAAAGAAGAACACACTAATTTAAAACCATCTGTAGATAATATTTATTTTGCTAAACAGTAATTTAGGATTATAAACAAGTGTAATCGTAAATGCTATTTCACTTTAATTTCTCTTATTTCCATAGATTATTAAACTAACAAATAATGTATTTAAAACGTATTCATACCATATTGTGTATTAACCAAAACTAAATTATTTAATTTATTGACAGAATAAATCAAATTAACCTGTCTACTCAAAAATAAATTTTGTTACATTTAATAGTGATTTATTTTGGGAGATGGGAAATAAGAGAATATTTATATTGGATAAAATACATTGGATGAAAACATAAAGAGTGAGAAAACAATCTCTGAAATAAATCTCTTTTTTTTTGTTTGGTCCCAGTAGAAAAATATCCTCTTAAATTGCTTATTTCAAACTCATGTACATTAATTTCTACGTCCAAGTTTAATATTTTTAAAATGTACCAGCACAGTCAATTTTTTAAGGTATGATGTTTGCATAGCTTTCAGTGAATCTAATGACACCCAGTGTAGATTCAACAAGGAATTTAATTTATTTGCAAATATAGGTGGCTGAATTCTAGTAGAAAATGTCTGTTTTAAGCTATTGAAAAATAAGTTACGGTTCTTTGTGACTTGATTCAGAAAACTGAGCTATCTAGACAAGAATCAGCTTGCAAGAGGTTGATGGTGCAACTTCTTTTATGTCTTGACAGTCAATTCAAAGTCCATTCAAATTTTCATTCAATCGGGAAAAATAGCCCCTTTATACTTGTTCAGTATCCTGTATAAAATTAGTTTCTGAGTTCTTGTCAAATTTCAATGTGATTCATTTTCCACCACAGTTATTTCTGTCATTATTTCTCTAGCAAATTTGATAAAAAGACCTGGGTCATAATAGGTTTAACCTACATTCCCCTTTATTCTAACCAAGAAAGATATTTTCCTAACAGGATTCTGTTCCCAACCCCCATAAGAGTTAATATATGGATTGCTGAAAGGAGATTTTTTTTCTTAGTTTTACTCTACTAGGAAAAAAGAAAAGGAAAGAGAATTAAAATAAAAATAAAAATATCTGTTAACTGTAAAAGAAAACAAGTCAATGTAGTTCCATTGACTTGTTTTGCACAATCAAGTGAACTTTTATTTGTTTACGTTTTTTGTGTTCCCAATGTATATATTTTTAAATAAATAACATTTAAAATTATTTAATTTTTGCCCTTCTAATAGATTAAACTGGGATATTTAAGCTATTCAAAAGATAATACAATCACAATATATTGTGATTATATAATGCTTTAAGACAACATATTCATAAATTGCAGATACAAGCAATTTCAACTACTGTTGAAAATAAGTCGGTCTTGATCTGAAACCCAATTGATTCCATCATTGGCATCAACTAAATAGCACATCACTATCTATTTTGGTCACCCAATAATTTTGGATTCTTATTTCTTATAGCAATTCTCCCCCTTTCTCCCTACTTTGAGCTCATTCTGTCCCTGTTTTAACAAGAAGCTTTGTTTAATCACAGGGACCCAATAGTTACTTGTTGTGTCTTAAAATACAGTAAATAATCAGATATACATAAATAATCTCTACATCAATGCTCCTTTTTGGTCAGATTAGCATTATTTGCTTTGCAATTTGCTAGCTGGCCGTTAGATAGAAAGAAATAGTCATATGGGGCATAGAGTCTAGCACAGGGGTCTCCAACTTAACTCCAACTTAACTTCAAGTTAAAGTGGCCAAGATTGGAGACCACTGGTCTAGCACATAACTTGATATAATAATAATAATAATAATAATAATAATAATAATAATAATAACAACAACAACAACAACAACAACAACAACAACAACAACAACAAAGTTGGAAGAGACCTTGGAGGTCTTCTAGTCCAACCCCTGCCCAGGCAGGAAACCCTCCATCATTTCAGACAAATGATTAGTAGGTGCATTGAAGTCTATGGAAATCATGCTGAAACTTCAGACTTACATTATGTTTCATTCACTGTTTTATTTCTGGTAGTTTTGTTGATCTTCTAATATTGTTATTGATAACTGTATATATTGATTGTTTTCAGGTATACATTGTGACAGTGTATGTGCTGAAGGACATTGGGGTCCAAACTGTTCATTGTCCTGTTACTGTAAAAATGGAGCATCATGTTCTCCAGATGAAGGAATCTGTGAATGTGCACCTGGTTACAGAGGTGCTACATGTCAAAGAAGTAAGTTTCCCGTTCCTAGTTCATTATGATTATAATACTAACATATAAGCTAGCTATTTTATGATAGAAAAACATTCTTGTAAAATGATATGCTGAGTTAGTAATCTAACTACTTTTTCATATGGAAATATATCATATAAATAAACCAATGTTAAAAAGGAGTATAGTTATGTATTATACACACACACACACACACACCTGGAGGAAGTACATTAATTGCCTTCTGTTAAATTGGATAAATTATTCAGAATAGTACAATACCCATAGGAAAGCTGATGGAAAAAAATGTGTTTATTTGGTAGCTCCATCCTGGGGGTTTATAACAATTATGAGTTATTTACTCCCTGATAAATTGCATATTTTTGTAGCTACTTGCATTAGCAGGAGTAATAACAATAGCACTTAGACATATAGTGCTTTACAGCAGTGGTCCCAACCTTTTGGGTACCAGGGACCACTCCCTGAGCAGCTTACAATGTCAGCATATTGTCCCCAACAATCTGGGTCCAAAATCTTCCACATTTTTATTTTAAAATAGCTAACAAAAAAGATACAAAATCTTTAAGCCAATTAAAAAAACTTAATTTATTTTTTTAAAAAAGAAATCAATAAAAAATTGATTGATTTTTATTTAAAATTTTTTAGTAAAATGTATACTAAATATACATTTGGTATATAAATTTAATAAATAATATAAATAAAGCATATAAATATTATTTAATCAATCTATAATATATCTATAAATGGCTGTGTGTGTGTGTGTGTGTGTGTGTGTGTGTGTGTGTGTGTGTGTGTTCCAGCATAACTTTGGAACGCCTTAAGCGTTCTGGAAAAAAATACTGTGGGGGTAAGACACCCCTAACACCCCTTGGGGTAAATATAGCGGCTGCGCCGCCCAGCTGATCAGCCCCATCAGCCTTCTGCAGCAGCTATGCGCCACCCGCTGGGCCATTCCAGATGGCAAGGAGGACTGTTGCCGCCAGACGGGTGTTGGCCCAGTCTGTTACCATGGCGGCCAGCCATACGCAGCCCCAATGCTGCCGGACACCAGATGGTGGTTACCGCTGGCCGTGGGCAGCTCGATGGACAGGGGGTGGGGCCCAAAGACTTACGGTGAGTTTGTGTATGAGTTTACTTTATAATGTGTATACTGTACATATACTTTTAAAAGCCTGTAAGGATTGGGTTACATAAATACCCGGGCAACACCGGGTTATCAGCTAGTAATAAATAAAGTAGAATCCACCTAGAAGAGATAAACAGGAAAAAGTTGTTTGCTTATTGATTGCCTACATTTATAATTAATTTCTTTACTTATTAAAAACAACTTGAAGCAAAAGGTTTAAATATATGATAAAAAACTAAAGTAGAAAAAAAGTAATAATTATATACTTAAAAGCAATCCCAATAATGGAAATGGAAGAGGATACTGTTTAAGAAGAACCAATTGAAACAAAATAATGGCAATAAATCCTATTTTAAAACCACACCTTCGGGGTTATTTCTTAATATATTTATATAGTTGCATTAATATAATATATAATATACAGTAATATTATGTATGTAATATAATATAGTTGTGTTGATTTACATTTAATTATCTATTTCCCATTCTATCTAGTTACTGTTCTCTGCTCTAATTCTGATGTCTCTATGCTCTCTCCTCCCAACTTATATTTTTTTTTAACTTTAATCATAAACTTTTTCTGAAAGTATCCATAAAACCTTACTAAAGAATGGACATCTTCTGTAATCTATTATATCTTTATATTATCATGCTATCATACATTGTGAGAGGATATTTATATCCTCACTCTGAATGCTGGAAAAATATGACATTATTATATTATCATTTTAATTCTTCTAAACGTTTTATGTTATTATAAATTGGAATCTGACTCATGACATGATAATTTATGTAGTAGTCTAAGCTACAGAAACTGGTACTTCTTAATTAACAAAACAATCTGAGTGGTTGATGTTAAACCATCCCTTTATCTATGAGATGTTTAATCCATCAAATTTACTCCCACATCAACCCCATTGAATTGAACTGCAGCTGCATGGGAGCCGTCCTCATGAATAGTTTGCAAGACTAACAACAATTGTTACCATCTCTAATGACTTTCAGATTTAATCATTCAGTTAATGCTGAAGCGCTATAAATTAAACGATGTAATGGCATTATAACATAGACATAGCCTGGAGACTCTTTTTATTACATATGAGACAGGATAACTTCTTAGTATATTCGGGACAATATTTCATTTAAAAGGATAGTTGCACTAATGATGTTTATACAACTGTAGCTAACTTGCATGAAGAGAGAAGGGAAAAATTATGGATGGGCATTTTTTTAGTGAAAATTTGATGTGACTGGAATGCTTTGTTTTTCTTTCTTAAGGAACCTATTTCAAACATTTGGTTGACTTCTAGACAATTCTAAAAATATAAAGGCAAAAGTTAGCCTTGTAAATGTTAATTGCTGTTTAATAACTGAGCAGTGGCTCAGTGGCTAAGACGCTGAGCTTGTCGATTAAAAGGTCAGCAGTTCAGCCGCTTGAATCCCTAGTGCCATGTAACAGGTGAACTCCCATTACTTGTCCCAGCCCCTGCCAACCTAGCAGCTTGAAAGCATGTAAAAAATGCAAGTAGAAAAATAGAGACCACCTTTGATGGGAAGGTGACAGCATTCTATGCTCCTTTGGCATTTAGTAATTCTGGTCACATGACCATGGAGACGTCTTCAGACAGCGCTGGCTCTTCGTCTTTGAAACGGAGATGAGCACCGTCCCCTAGAGTTGGGAATGACTAGCATATATGTGCAAGGGGAACCTTTACCTTTACCTTTAACTTGAAACATTTGTTAATATATTGATTGGTCCTTTAAAGGAATGCCAGAATATTAGAAAGAAATTTCTAATAAATTCTAATAAATAAAAAGAATTTATTTATAAAGAAATAAATTCTACCCAACAATTTATTTTTTCCCCAGTCAATCCAAATGGGCATCTCCTTCACTCTGAAAAAAGGACTGGCATAAGAGTGAATATAATTTTTTTCTTTAAATCATGAATGGAACAAACACGAACAGCAGCATGCAGCTGTCTGCACTTGCTCTTGCACTGAGAAAAATATTTAAACTATCCAACTGTAGTGACAATTATGACAAGGAAACATTTAATTATGAGCATAACGGTTTTATATACAGTGACACTATAATAAAAATAACAGCAATTTTAGGTAAAATTCATTGTGTATTAAGCTGCCTTTAAATCTTGAATAGTTATTACCTTGAAGGAAAATCACTGGAAGTTGAAAACAACTCCTGAAAGAAGCAGTAGTATATTATTTTCATAATGTTGCCAAGACAAAAAAACATAGGTCCATAATGTCAGAATAAATATAATATGGCGATTCAACTTTGTATGAAATTGTATGAAACAAATCTACATAAATTAGAACTTCTCCAGTATTTCTAAATCTCTCCAAATGAATTCAGCTCAGTTCTTTTAGATTAGATAAGTATGTGTGGAAGGTGAATATGATAGCATCGTTCTTCTTTCAGTTTGTTCTCCCGGATTTTATGGACATCGTTGTAACCAGGCCTGCCCCCAGTGTGTTCACAGCAGTGGCCCATGCCATCATGTGACAGGACTATGTGACTGTTTACCTGGTTTTACTGGCGCTCTCTGTAATGAAGGTAGGATCACCAAATAATGCCAACAACTGTTTGCAGTTTTGTCTTTATAACACATTTATTTGGCTTGTACAAATCATTGTAAGAGTTGCTTTACTGAGCAGCTTAGCCTCATTCAGTAAATGATACATAGAAGCCTATTATTTACAGTCAAAAAATTAGATCCAAATGGTGGTTCTGCATTTTCAAGCATCATCTTCTATGTTATATATAAAATTTATATCTAAATACATATAAGTATCCTTTAAAAGGGGGATGCAGTGGCTCAGGGGCTAGGACGTTGAGCTTGTTGATTGAAAGGTCAGCAACTCAGCGGTTCGAATCCCTAGTGCTGCCGTGTAACGGGGTGAGCTCCCGTTACTTGTCCCAGCTTCTGCCAACCTAGCAGTTTCGAAAGCACGTAAAAATGCAAGTAGAAAAAATAGGGACCACCTCTGGTGGGACGGTAACAACGTTCTGTGCGCCTTTAGTGTTGAGTCATGCCGGCCACATGACCACGGAGACGTCTTCGGACAGTGCTGGCTCTTCGGCTTTGAAACGGAGATGAGCACCGTCCCCTAGAGTCAGCAATGACTAGCATGTATGTGCGAGGGGAACCTTTCCCTTTCCCTTTATCCTTTAAAAACCATGGTTCACCCTGTGGCAATCAACATCATCATCATCATCATCAACATCATCATCATCATCATGATGTGGAGTCTGGTAAAATTCTTTCCGAACTATCATACGATGGAGTGAACTGCAGCTCATGAAAGTTGATTGTTAGTCAGAAAAAAATGCTTCCAGACCCTTTTACTTTTTGGCTAACTTGTGCTAACAAAAAATAAGTCATGGAAATAGTTTTCCATATATGGTATTTTTACTTACTGAAATAAGACTATTGAGTACTAAATGAGAACAAGGACTAAAAGGAAAGGGCCTTGGTGAATATACCACAGCAAAACAAGCAGGTAAAAAGAATGAAGATATAAACAGAAGTCCTGGATAATGAGAGAATGTGAGAAGTCTACAGAGATAAAGAGAAGGAAACCAGAGAAATGGATGGAAAAAACAAAGGTTATAGGAAAAAAAACAATATTGACATCTGACTATTAGTATAGAAGTATCTAAAAAATAAAAAATAGCAATAGCAATAATGATGGCTATTATATATGCCCCATAGTGCTTTAGAGAATTCTCTGGGTGGTTTTGAACATCAGCATATTGCCCCCAAAATCTGGTTCCTCATTTTACCGACCTCAGAAAGATGGAAGGCTGAGTCAACCTTGAGCCTGTCAGGATCAAACTGCAGTCTGTGGGCAGTGTTAGTTGCAATACTGCATTGTAACCACTGTGCCACCAAGGCAGAAGTATAAAAACATAAATATTCATGACCTTTGTATTTTATTTGTATAGTTTGTCCCAGCGGAAGATTTGGAAAGAACTGTGCAGGGGTTTGCACATGCACAAATAATGGAACTTGTAATCCAATTGACAAGTCTTGCCAATGTTACCCTGGCTGGATTGGTAGTGATTGCTCCCAGCGTAAGTACTAGCATTTCCTTCTTTGGGAAGTTTCTATTTGGGGCATATTTCATTACAGTTTAGTTCATAAAAACTTTTCCTACACAAATAAAATGATTAAAGCAGCATGGCTAATTTATCTCATTCTATTTACATATCTAATAGTGCCTGAAATAGATGCCATGTGCATTTGCCGCGTTTGAAAAATTCAAACTTTACAACATCGCCACCCATATAAACTCTATAAATAATTCAGTAGCTCTTAAGTATTTGCTGTACAAATAAATAAAAACATTCCTGTATTTTATCCATGGAAACTATCACAAAGAAGAGCCAGGAAAATATGAGACCGTCCTTGATAAGTGTATAAAGACAAGCACAGCTGTAACAGACTAAAACAGTGTGGGTTTTTTCTCCTTCATGCCTAGTGTTTTGGAGAAAAATCAAGTTTCTCCAAGATACAAGTTTTTTCTTATATGTAGACTCACACGTTTTCTGAAAAAAAATGTACCTTTGTGTGTTCTCCACCTACTGACCAGCTTCTAACTAATAAGTAAAATTCAGAGAAAGACCAGAATGTTCAGCGAACAAGATGGTTGTCCATTAGAGCAGGGATCTCCAACCTTGACAACTTTACGTTCTCCCTCAAGGTGGAGACAGCATCCAGGATGGGTTGACTTTGTGTGTTCAGCTGGAGGACTGAGTCTGCAAAGTCGTTAAGCTCTGCCTCTGTTGCTAGGGTTCCCCAGCCTTTGACTCAGTCCATTCAACCTGGACACACGTGTCAAGGTGGTCTCCCTTCAAATATTGCCTGAATATTACTTTTTGAGTGAGCATTCAAGTTTTTTAGTTGTATATTGAGAGTATTAGCACTTTCCCTGATAGAAAGAGAAAGCGCTGAATTTCTGTTACTTTTTTCCCCGGTGAGAGCTTCACCACCCTGTGGTGATCTTTGACAGCTTGCTGTCAGATCGAAGAAAAGCCTCCTGTTGAGTAGCAGGCACTCCGGACAGGCTGAGAGTGGAGTCCAGCACTCCCCACTAAAGCAGGGGGTCGAGGAGTGGAAGTCCCTGCTCCCAGGAACAGCAGGGAAGCCATTTTCTTTGACAGCTGCTGCGCTGAACCGGTGTGAGTTGGGTAGCCATTTTTGACAGCTCACGGCCGTCTGACCTTTTTAAAGCTCAATTAGCGGAGCTGTGCGCTCCCAAAACGCCTTGCCTGCCTCGAGGCTGCACTGGAGCTCCCTGGAAACTGCAGCACAGCGCATTAGGGGCTTTTAAGCTTCTCAGGCGCTGTTTGAAATATCGCTGAGGGCTAGAGCCGCAGACAGGGAGGCAAGTTCGTGCCTTTTTTGACAGCCACACTGATGAACAACTGTCCTTTACCTGTGCCCCTCTGTTATTGCCCAGCGATTGTTGGTCTTTGAGTGCTTCTGCGCTTTCTTTTTGAAAGAAATTTCTCTGTTGGCAACAGTTTGAGCTGACCAGCATGCCTAAAGCCCTATTGAAATCTAAGCATGGCAAGAAAGCCAGGGCTGATGATATGACAGGGGCTGGATCAGTCCCTTCTGATTTACCTGGTTTGGCATCCACTAAGACCAGAGACCAGACTTTGTCCTCTAATAAGGACTGCAGGCATGATAAGCATGTTAAGACCTCTGTGGCATCCAAAAAGGATGAGAGGTAGGCTCTGCCAAAGGCTGGTAATAGAGCAGGCAAAAAGACGGTTTCTCCTACAATTTATTTATTTATTTATTTATTTATTTGATTTCTATACCGCCCTTCTCCCAAAGGACTCAGGGCGGTGTACAGGCAAGAATAAAACAGACGGTACAATATACAAATTTAAAATGCAGTTAAAAAACTTATTTTAAAATTAGCCTGAGAAGTAAAATATATAATAAGCTAAAAACCCCATTTAAAATTAATTTCTAAGAAGTTAAAATTTGTTAAAATCAATTTAAGCCAGCCCCGCGCGAATGAAAAGATGTGTCTTCAGTTCGCAACGGAATGTCCGAAGGTCAGGTATTTGGCGTAAACCCGGGGGAAGTTCGTTCCAGAGGGTGGGAGCCCCCACAGAGAAGGACCTTCCCCTGGGGGCCGCCAGCCGACATTGCTTGGCAGACGGCACCCTGAGAAGTCCCTCTCTGTGAGAGCGTACAGGTCGGTGGGAGGCATGTGGTAACAGCAGGCGGTCCCGTAAGTACCCAGGCCCTAAGCCATGGAGCGCTTTAAAGGTAGTAACCAACACCTTAAAGTGCACTCGAAAGGCCACAGGTAGCCAGTGCAGTCTGCGCAGGAGCGGTGTTATATGGGAGCTACGCGGCGCTCCTTCTATCACCCGCGCAGCTGCATTCTGAACTAACTGAAGCCTCCAAGTGCACTTCAAGGGGAGCCCCATGTAGAGAGCATTACAATAATCCAAGCGAGAGGTAACGAGCGCATGAGTGACTGTGCACAAGGCATCCCGATCAAGGAAGGGGCGCAACTGCCGAACCAGGTGAACCTGGTGGAAGGCCCCCCTGGAGACGGCTGTCAAATGATCTTCAAACGACAGCTGTTCATCCAGGAGGACACCTAAGTTGCGCACCCTATCCTTTGGGGCCAATAACTCGCCTCCAACAGTCAGCTGCGGCTGCAGCTGACTGAATCGGGGTGCCGGCATCCACAGCCACTCCGTCTTGGAGGGATTAAGCTTGAGCCTGTTTCTCCCCATCCAGACCCATACGGCTTCCACACACCGGGACAGCACTTCAACAGCTTCATTGGGATGGCCTGGGGTGGAGAAGTACAGCTGGGTGTCATCAGCGTACAGCTGGTATCTCACCCCAAAGCCACTGATGATCTCACCCAACGGCTTCATATAGATGTTGAACAGAAGGGGTGAGAGGATCGACCCCTGCGGCACCCCACAAGTGAGGTCCCACGCGGTCGACCTCTGCCCCCCTGTCAACACCGTCTGCGACCGGTCAGAGAGATAGGAGGAGAACCACCGATACACGGTGCCTCCCACTCCCAATCCCCCCAACCGGCGCAGCAGGATACCATGGTCGATGGTATCAAAAGCCGCTGAGAGATCTAATAGGACCAGGGCAGAGGAATAACCCCTGTCCCTGGCCCTCCAGAGATCATCCACCAATGTGACCTGTACCCGGGTCGGAAGCCGGACTGGAACGGGTCTAGATAGACGGCTTTATCCAGGTATTGGGGTAGCTGTCGCGCCACAGCACTCTCTACAACCTTCGCAACAAAGCGAAGGTTGGAGACTGGACGATAATTACCCAAAATAGCTGGGTCCAGGGAGGGCTTCTTGAGGAGGGGTCTCACCACCGCCTCTTTCAAGGCGGCAGGGAAAACCCCTTCCAACAAAGAAGCGTTGATAATCTCCTGGAGCCAGCCTCGTGTCACCTCCTGAGTGGCCAGTACCAACCAGGAAGGACACGGGTCCAGTAAACATGTAGTGGCGTGAAGTCTCCCCAACAACCTGTCCACGTCCTCGGGAGCCACAGGGTCAAACTCATCCCAAACAGACTTGACAAGACGTGCCTCCTCTCCCCCGCTTGGATCATCCCAATTTCGGTCCAGACCATCCCGGAGCTGAGCGATTTTATCGTATAGATAACCACTAAACTTCTCAGCACGTCCCTGCAACGGGTCATCCCGCACCTCCTGATGAAGGAGGGAGCGGGTCACCTGAAACAGGGCGGCCGGGCGGTTATCTGCCGACGCAATGAGGGTGGAGGCATATGAGAGCCTCGCCTCCCTCATTGCCACTAGGTAGGTCCTAGAATAGGACCTAACTAGTGTCTGATCAGCTTCGGAACGGCTGGACCTCCAGGTGCTCTCTAGACGTCTTCTCTGGTGTTTCATCTCCCTCAGCCCCTCGGAGAACCAAGGGGCCAAACGAGATCTGCGCCAGGTCAGAGGTCACAAAGGCACGACACGGTCCAAGGCCCCAGCCGCGGCCCACTCCCAGGCCGCAACTAGTTCCTCAGTCGTGCCATGGGCCAGATCCTCAGGGAATGGCCCAAGCTCCGTCCGGAACCTCTCAGGGTCCATCAGGCGCCTGGGACGGAACCACCGTATAGGTTCTGTCTCCCTGCAATGGTGGATGGCGGTTCGGAAGTCTAGTCGAAGGAGAAAATGATCGGACCATGACATCGGTTCTGTTACTAAATCATCTAATTCCAGATCATTTAACCACTGACCAGAGATATAAATCAGGTCCAGTGTGCCCCCCCCCATGTGCGTGGGGCCATCATTTACCCGAATCAGGTCCAAGGCCGTCATGGAAGCCTGGAACTCCCGAGCTGCAGTCGATAGCAAGCCAGCCGATGGCAAGTTGAAATCCCCCATGACTATAAGTCTGGGGGTCTCAACCGCCACAGAGGCAAGTACCTCCAACAGCTCGGGCAGGGCAGCTGTCACGCAGCAAGGAGCCAGGTACGCGATCAACAAGCCCAACTGATTCCTATGGCCCCACCTCACATAGAGGGATTCACAACCGGCAATCTGAGGAACAGTGGCCTCCCTCGGTTCTAGATCTTCCTTAATGACAACCGCCACCCCCCCACCCCTACCTTGGGCCCTCGGCTGATGAAATGCTCGGAAACCTGGAGGGCACAACTCAATGAGGGGAACCCCCCCCTCCGGACCCAACCAGGTCTCCGTAATGCCCATAAGGTCCGCGGACTCCCCCTGAATAAGATCGCAAATCAGGGGGGCTTTATTAGCCACGGACCGGGCATTACATAACATCAACCAAAGATCCAGGCTCTGAGGATCATGGCCGCCTGAGGAACGGGTAGGGACTGAGGGGCCGGAGCACGTGATCGCCGTCAAACATCAAGCACGTGCTCCCAACACTCGATACGCCCCCCCCCTCCGCCATATCTGCCTCTCCCACTTACCGTACAATTTATTTATTTATTTATTTATTTATTTATTTATTTATTTATTTATTTATTTATTTATTCGTATTTGTATACCGCCCTATCTCCCGAAGGATTCAGGGCGGTTCACAGGCAAATAAAAACATTTATGTACAAATTAAAATAACCATTAAAAAACTTATTCTAAAAGCCAAATTATTAAAAAAATAATATAAATATTAAAACCAATTTAAAACCCCTATAAATTTAAAATCTAGTCCAGTCCTGCACAGATGAATAAATGTGTTTTAAGCTCGCGACGGAAGGAGAACCTCTGAGCCCTCTGCTCACAAGGATCATCCCAGCAGAGATTTGTCATTAGAAGGGTCTCTTGACCAAGTGTCCCTGCAGAGTTTTCCTATACATTTTTCTGATGTGAACCTATGGGGCTCTTCTGCCAATGAATTTCACTTTGACGATGAAGTCCCTATAGCAACCACTTCTGCCAAAGTTGCTTCAGTGACTACAGAGGGGCACCCAGATGAGGGCAGGGACAATCACCTGTCTGCCAGTATAAAAGATTTTATTATGGAGACTATCCGAAGCAGCTTAGCTGAATCTGGCCAGTAGCCAGCAAGGGCTTATTCAGAGATTTCAGCTTATCCCAACAGCCTAGGGGGTGCAGATGAGGAAGAATTCATTCCAGGTCACGGCCCCGGCTTCGCCTGCTCCATCTCTGACAAGTTTGCCATCTGTATCAGGGGAGGAGGCACAGCGAGAATTCAACCTTTCGGATGACGAAGATCTCACACCTGAACAGCCTGCCTCCCCATGGCTGTTTCCTCCAAGTGTTTTTAAATCTCTCCTATTTAAGGCAACCAATGCGGCTCATCTGGGGCTGCAGTCAGAGGGTGATATCGATAAGGATGGTCAAGACTCAGCCGACCCACTTTTTTCAGAACCTGGCAGGGCAGTGGACACAGTTCCAGTCCCACGCCTATTTATAGATGTGGTTAAAAGACATTGGTCTGCTCCGGGCACCACTCCTCTGCCTTCAGCTCTGGACAGCCGTTACTTTAATGTGGCCCAGGACATGGCATCCGTGTTACAAATGCCTCAGGTGGATCCACCAGTGGCAGCTCTGGTTTCGGCTTCTACTCTTCCTAGATATCCGGAGGAAGGTCTGTGGCCAGATGACAAACGCACAGAACACTCATTGCAGAGACCCCACTAGGGGAATGCCTGGGCTATTAGATCGGCTACCACGGCTTCCTTTTTTAACAGGGCCACATTAGTCTGGCTGTGCCAATTGCAGGAGAGGGTGCCAGCATCAGATGTCCGAATGCAACAGGACATCAATAAGATCGTAGCGGTCCAATTTTCTGCTGACGCCACATTGAATTTGGCCAGGTTTGCCGCTAAGGCCATGGCATCGTCAATGGCGGCCAGGGTCTACTGTGGCTTAGACAATGGCAGGCAGAGGCCCACCATTAATGGAGGTTGGCTTCTGCACCATTTACAGAGGGAAAGTTGTTTGGGGAGGCGCTGGGCCCATTATTGGTAGAGGCAAGGAATAAGCACAAGATTTTGCCTTCCACCAATGTAGGGGTGATTATTGTTTCTACCCTTTTTACCGTAGACAGACCTTTAGGGGGTTGGAGATAGGGGCCAGTCCGGCCCAGCCACAGGGATCTTTTTCCCAACGCTTAAGATTCCAGCAGGACAGGGCAACTAGAGGTAGACCCTTCGCAGCCAGACGGCCCTTTAGAGGGGGAGGAAGTCGTGCCTTCCAGCGTTACAAGTAACTGCACAGTCCTTTCTCCCATCAGTGGCTGTTTAAAGATCTTTGCTGACCGATGGGGAGAGATAACATTGGATGATTGGGTTAGGGTGACGATAAGATCTGGTCTCCCTCTAGAGATCCTCTCTACCTCCCACCCCCCGAGGTTTTTCATTAGCTGCCCAGTATCGCGGGACCCTTCAAAAAGGGCAATTATGGAGGCAGCCATCACTCATCTGCTCACGATTAGAACGATTCAGCCGGTACTGGCGGGACAACAAGGGCAAGGATTCTACTCTAACTTGTTTGTTGTGCCCAAAACCTCAGGCGGGTGGAGACCTATTCTAGACCTCAAGAGACTGAACCGCTGTATCATCTACAGACAGTTTAAGTTCATCTTTCAGTGAACTTCGACTTCATTGAAAGAAAATTTAAGACTTAATTTAGCAAAAGTTCAGCAGCAAGGCACAGCTAAAAGGAGAACTGAATCATCAGGGGCCAGTAAAAAGAAATTGTCAGTAGACAGCAAAGCTAGGGAGAAACAGTCTACAACTTGAAATGAATGAAGTTTAGTTCCAAGTGACTGCCTCCCCAAGAGAGAAATAGATACAGTAACAACTAGTAGGATAAGAAAACACTCTGTAGAGCAGGGATCTCCAACCTTGGCAACTTTAAGACTTGTGGATTTCAACGCTCAGAATTTCTCAGCCAGCACGTGGTGTATACAGAAATTTCCATAATATTGCTGTCAATATTTTTGAGAATTAGAATCCCTTCATTTAAAGAGGGGGATTTTGGCAGGGAGGGGTGTCAGATACGAGCTTTTGGTGATGAAATGTTCCTGAGAGAAGTTGGCTGACAAAATTAGTGGGCACAGAAGAAACTAATATAGAAGTCATATACTTAAGGCAAATAGTACAGAAGTGGGGGAGAGTTACTGTTGCCTATTTCACTGATAACAGGCTCATTTAGTGACCTACTAAATGAGGACTTCTGTCCTCTATTAGCAAAAATAATTGGAAGGCTTAGAAGAAATGTTCATGGGTTACTTACCTATCTCACTGATTAATTGTAGGCTTAGCTCATTTCTTATATATGCATATGAAATTAATGGAATTGGAGGATTTTTTAAGAGAAAAATTTCGGGAGAAAAGTGTTTGCTTGCTGACACTCTTCAAGGGTAGTACAGACTGAGGAAAGCAATGTGCACAAGCAGCATCTTCCTGGCTGTCTGCAGGAAGAAATGTCACATGGTCTTTGCAACAGAATTGGCAGAAGCTCATGTTCAAAGTGGCCAAGGGTTAGTACAACTGAGTGGATCTTCTGTACCTATGTTCAGATGTATTCTGCGTATGGTGGTCAGTGCTAATGGAATAGATGAATGGAACAGGCCAAATGGGGTGGAGGGACTGGGAGTTAGATTAGATTCCAGGAATATGGTAGTGGAGGCATTGGGAAAGTTATTTAAGAGAACAGGACTTAATAGTGTTGCATCCTTTTTCTTCCAAGTCAGTTGTTTCTCACCTGGGTCCAGTTCTGGATTGTCGTCAACCTCAGCCTCCAGCTACTGTTGATAAATGATAATGGTTCTTGTTTCCTTACCAATGAGCAACTGATAAATTGGCGAAAAGAAGTAAATTTCCCAATTGAACAAAAGGAGACATGTGTTAAGCCTGACTTTTAAACCAGGAAAATCTATTTTATGTCATTATTCCTGTGAAAGGAATAATATTTAAAAAAAGAAGTATCCCCATTACTTTAAAAAGCCTTTGGAATTATTTCCATAAAACTCTGATTTTTTAAAAAAATATATGTATGACTTGGCAACCCTTACTCATCATTGGCTTCTCCACAGCAAATTGTTCAATACAGAGGACATAAAAAAAACCCAAGCAAACCAAAATTTTGATAGTCTCGTTGTAGTCCTACTTGTTATATTTTTAAACATTTTCTTTAAAAATTGGATAATTTTGCTATGCGCATTCTCTCAAAATTCATATTATATTTATTCTGCATATTTTCGTATGGCAATAAGGCTAACGGATTTGTTTTGTTTCAGCTTGCCCTCCTTCTCACTGGGGCCCAAACTGTATTCATACATGCAATTGCCACAATGGTGCTCACTGTAGTGCTTATGATGGAGAGTGTAAATGTACCCCGGGATGGACTGGTCTCTATTGCACACAAAGTGAGTTAAACATATTTACCTTGATAAATGCAGACACAGTAATATCAAAATTAAAAATGAGTGGAGCTGCTGTTGGGTGACAAAATAATTTGTCTGTTTTCTGGTTTTTTTTTTAGGAATTCTTAATGCCTTCTAGTAATATTATTCATAAGTCAGAAAGTGAGAAATGGTATTGTATAGTTTATAAAACAGAATGAAAAATCAGAATTCCAACAGCTGTGCATGTTTCAAAAATGATTACAAATTCATCAGACTTGCATGAATATGGCACCTTTCTATTCATTTAAGCAGTTGGATCCCTTCCTTCCCAACTCAAAGTGTCAATGGTTTAAGAGTCACAATCAGGTGAAATCCAGCAGGTTCTGACAGGTTCTGGAGAATTGGTAGCAGAAATTTTGAGCTGTTCGGAGAACCGGCAAATATCAGCTCTGGTTGGCCCCAGAGTGGGGAGGGAATGGAGATTTTGCAGTATCCTTCCCCTGCCATGCCCACCAAGCCATGCCCACAGAACCAGTAGTAAAATAATTTGGATTTCACCACTGGTCACAATTGACTTGAATGAGTGGATTACAGGGAAGCAGGAAGAAAGTGAGGCTGCTTTTAAGAATTACAGGAAGGTCTGCAGCTATACTTTTTGATATTCACATAACTTTTTTTTTCAGGAAAGAATGTGTAGCCCTCCTACTATTTTTTTTTACTAATATTAGCAATTAGTTCTCAAACAATTATTGATTTGGAAGGATGGGGAGGGGTGTGTGGCTTCGGAATATTCATCTCCTACAATTATAATAATGATACAACATTTATATTGCACCAAAATTACATAATTTTAGGAAAAAAATACAGAGTCATACTGTTACTCCGGGCTATCGGAATCCTTACTATTCAAGCTTCTGTTCTTTTCTGCTCTGATGCAAAATAGTTTTCTCTCTTGAAAATCTATTGGATTTCATTCAGAGTAATGAAGTCATGAGATTTAGAACATAGCTTGAACAACTTATTTAGAACTATACCTGACTAAGATCCTACTAAGGAAGTTCAGGAATTTTTATTAAAGGTAAGGTAAAGATTCCCCTCGCACGGATGTGCTAGTTGTTCCCGACTCTAGGGGGCGGTGCTCATCTTCATTTCAAAGCCAAAGTGCCAGCGCTGTCCGAAGACGTCTCCGTGGTCACGTGGCCAGCATGACTAAACGCCAAAGGTGCACAGAATGCTGTTACCTTCCCACAAAAGGTGGTCCCTATTTTCCTACTTGCATTTTTTACATGCTTTCGAACTGCTAGATTGGCAGAAGCTGGGACAAGTAACGGGAACTCACCCTGTTACGCAGCACTCGGGATTCAAACCGCTGAACTGCCAACCTTTCGATCAACATACTCACCGTCTTATCCACTGAACCACCACGTCCCCAAATTTTTATTAGAGAAGCATTATTTCAATTATTGAAATTGAAATCAATTACTTTTAAAGATAAAAATGTTTTGTCTTTTCTTTGGATTATGAATTGTGTATTTTTAGACATAGGTTATTTGCTTCAGAGTGGCAGTTATTGAACATAAACTGCTTCATTTTGTTTTCTTACTTTCTTTTTCAAGGATGTCCACTGGGTTTTTTTGGGAAAGACTGTGCTTCAATCTGCCAGTGTGAGAATGGAGCTGACTGTGATCATATCTCAGGCCAGTGTACATGTCGCACAGGATTCATGGGAAAATACTGTGAACAAAGTGAGTTGGAAACTTTTCCTACACATTGTTAAGAGACGATGTATGTATAATTAAAATTTACTAAGCTCTTTTTTTCTTATTTAGATTAGGATGACTATAATAACATTTTACACAGGTAACTAACTGGAAAAGACAAAGACAATTATACTTAATACATTATGAACTGTAGTGTATGCATCCTGAATTCAATCCAAAGTGAGATTATTTAAAGTTTGATCTTAAATCATGATTTTCACTGAATTTGGTGTCATTAAGAGTGCGGAGTTAGCTCCTTAAAATGAAATTCTAAGCAACGTTACCGGCATCCACATTCCATGAAAATCAATAGAATGTAATGTCAATAGGGGAATTAAGATGGAGATTTGCATTCTAGCAGAAGTTATTTTCAATAATATTTCATCCATTTAAAAATAATCTATAATTTTCTTTTTCTTTTCCTCTAAAAACTGGCATATGTTCTGAATATTATAGTTGGCTTTGGCATATGAGAAACATTTTACTAGTATTTTTCCCTTAAACTTTGCTTTTTGTAAAGAAAATGTTTACAGTTAATACCCAGGAAACTACATTTCAACTTCAATTAATGCAATTGCTAACAAAAATATTTTTATAATATATGTAAAACATCACAATGTATTTTATTTGGGGAGTTTGATTTCTATTGTAACAAATGGTTTCCCAGCTATTTTTAGCAACCTGATTTTCTGTGGAGCTTCTTTAGAAAATTGGTGACAACGCTATCTTCTATTGAGTGAATACTACGTTGTACATGCATTTATTTCAAATTGTATTTGATTGTATTTATAATCATCTTTCAGCACATCAGGTTATGGCTTAGATATAAAGTCTTCTTGTGAAACTTCGCCATCTGGTGGTGACTGATTGCATCTGCAGGCTTTCCAGGCAATAAAAAATTATTCATAGAGATTCAAGAAAGGCTTTTAAACTAATCTGGCTACAGCACTGTAAACATACATACGTGACTTTGTTTCACAGGAAGACTTCCTATCATGAAATAGGCTTTACTTTCTACGTCTTCCTGCATACACTCAATTCATTTAAGGCCTGCTTTTCATAAACGGTGGGGAGAAACATATTACATGGGAAATAGAATATTTCCTGTCCTGCTGATCAACAGATACCCATTAAGGTAGCAAATCTTCATTCTCCATTACTAAGAATTTGGAAGTCCCAGTTTTACTCTAAACTGCTCATAGTCACTTATGACTGGTTTATGAATCTGACTGCAAACTAGAATAAAGTAAAAACTCGATGTGCTTTTT
This sequence comes from Ahaetulla prasina, assembly GCF_028640845.1. Taxonomy (NCBI): domain Eukaryota; kingdom Metazoa; phylum Chordata; class Lepidosauria; order Squamata; family Colubridae; genus Ahaetulla; species Ahaetulla prasina. The sequence goes on along the minus strand of NC_080540.1, from coordinate 244,776,900 downwards.
CTTGCTTTCTAAAGAGTGTCCCCCAGGTACTTATGGTTATGGTTGTCGGCAAATATGCGATTGCCTGAACAACGCAACTTGTGACCATATCACTGGAACCTGTTACTGTAGCCCTGGCTGGAAAGGAGCAAGATGTGACCAAGGTAATATTTTCTAAAAATTACTCATTAAAAAGGTGACATGACTGCCTCCCAGAGTATATTTATGCGGGTGCTTTTGCTATTTCAGTTTTTGGATTAGAATACTAGACAACGATAAAGAATGCTGAGAGTTTTAATTTCAAAATATGTGAAGTTTATTAGGATCTCACTCCTACTCGATATATGCATAATCAGACACAATTCCTTATCTTTTATATGGCACTGACCTCTTCCTAAACATGATTAAGATAGAATAGATAGAATAGAATAGAATTTTTATTGGTCAAGTGCGATTGGACACACAAGGAATTTGTCTTGGTGCTATGCTCTCAGTGTACATAAAAGAAAAGATACCTTCATCAAGGTACAACACTTACAACACTTAATGATAGTCATAGGGTACAAATTTAACACTTAATGATACAACAATAGTCATAGGCTGCAAATAAGCAATCAGGAAACAATATCAGTATAAATCATAAGGATCAGATTTAATGCACAATCTAATGTATGTTTCATCAAAAGAAAACTGTTTTATATTAGGAGGATTTCATCTGAACTAAATTGGTTTGGGATTAAAAATTAAACATCTACCTATTTGATCTAAGTAACATTTCCATGTCTGCCAATCAGATTTTCCACTGGCCAAGACATAGTGTGACAAGTTTGATTGCAGATCCCCAACAGGAGATGGGCAGAAAAGAAGAGACAAAGGTGTTAGGCAAGCACCTTCAAGCCATATCCCTCCTTCCTTCCTTCCTTCCTTCCTTCCTTCCTTCCTTCCTTCCTTCCTTCCTTCCTTCCTTCCTTCCTTCCTTGCTACTTCCCTTTCCTTTCACAAACTCACTGCCTCCAAAATGGCTGAATTTGAGCAGAGGAAGATATATGTTAGCCATAGTGGTAAGGGTTGTGCAGACACTCTGGATGGTGCAAAAACCTGTTGGTGTAGAGCAGGGGTGTCAAACTCAAGGCCCTTGAGTGTGATGATGTGATGTGGTCAGAGCTGGCCTGCACGGCCATCCTGGAAACTGTAAGGAGCCAGGCCACATTGCTTTGGCCCAGCCCAGCCCAGCCCAGTGTGTACGTGTGCACATAGGAGGCGGCGGGTCAGTGTCACCTTGGCCCAGCCCACCCATCCTGGCATGGATGCCACGAGGTTGCAGATTAGCACTGCACCCGTACCAGTGCTTCCAGCTTTTCGTGTGTGTGTGTGTGTGTGTGTGTGTGTGTGTGAAATCAAGCTGGCCATGCCCCTGGGCCGTGCCCAGTTGGCTGCGACCACCCTGGCCTCGTCTCTCATCCCTGACCCTTGGAGGACAACCACAATGTTGATCGTCCCCTCAATGAAATTGAGTTTGACATCCCTGATGTAGAGATTAATCAGCAATAATTAGGTTACCAAGTTCTAGCAGTGTATGGACATGTTCCATTTCTGGCTGACTGAATTTTTTTGGAAAAAAAAACTGATTTGGGTCAATGTCAGATCAGAACAGTTAGATAGTGGATCGTTCTAAAGTCTCTGACAGAGCTTTATTGCTGATTGGAAATTTGAGTCCAATTCTATCCCAGGGCTTTAACTACCATACTACTCTGTGTGGAGTGATTTTTAAGCAACTCTTTTTAAATATATAACTCAATAATGCAATGTAATTTTTATGTGAAAGCATAGGTTTTTTTTAAAAAGTCTGAGTACCAGGCACCTTATCTTCTAGTCTAGCACGTTTTCAAGCATACTTAAACCATTTATAAATTAATATATATTAGACATTTTCAAACATTTTGAAATGTGATGATCCCAAATGCCCTGTTTTCACCTTAGAATGGCCATTCTAAAATTTATTTCTAACCTTACAGGAATTGTACCCATTTCCTAATAGTAATAATAGAGATGGGGGGAGGGGAAGGATGTTGCAACTGTGTCAAAAAGTTGCCAGTAGATTAGAACAGAGTTGAGATTAAACAATATTTTCACTTCAAAACATGTCAAATGCTTCTAGTATACTGTATATTGTTCCATTTAGGCAATCAGAATTAAAATATGCACATAGGACTTCTTTTATATGTTTATGACTGGCTTTCTCATTTGTTTTCTTTTCTTGTTTTTGCAGCAGGGGTGATCATTGTAGGAAACCTGAACAGTTTAAGCCGTACTAGCGCTGCCATTCCATCTGATTCTTACCAAATTGGAGCCATTGCTGGAATCATAATTCTTGTCCTTGTTGTCCTTTTTCTGCTTGCATTGTTCATTATTTATAGACAAAAGCAGAAAGGGAAAGAAACAAATATGCCAGCAGTTACCTATACACCTGCCATGAGAGTTATCAATGCAGATTATACCATTTCAGGTAGGAATACAGAACTGCAAGCATTAATTCTACCTCTGTTAGACATATAGACTTTCTGGTTTTTCTCTGAAGATGTTTCGCTTATCGTTCAAGAAGCTTCTTCAGCTCTGAGTTTCCGAGCTGAAGAAGCTTCTTGGATACGAAGTGAAACGTTTTCAAAGAAAAAAACCCAGAAAGTCCAGGTGCCTCTTGAAAAAGCACCTTTGGGACAACCATGAGCAGGATGACTGAGAATCCACATAGACATATGTCTGTTAGACATAATTTTAGCAAGGAAATTTTTAAAAATTGTTTCAGTTGTTAAGGGCTTTGTACATCATTAGCAAATTCTAGATTTTGCTTTGATTGATTAGTTGATTATGTGCCATTAAGGTGTTTTCGACTCCTAGTGACTGCATAAATCAGGAGTATCAAATTGATGGCCCATGGGCCAGATGCATCACACGCATCATACGCAGACCATGCCCACCCCACCTCTGCAGAGGCAAAAAAAATGTCATGATTTGTCATGTGAAATCACATGACATGATCAACTTTGACACCCATGGCATAGACCACAGTGCTATGAAGAAAAATGAAAATCTAGAATTTTTTCTTATATCCTCAGTATAGTATTTTATAGTTGAAATTATTTAGCATCTCCTACTTGTTAACCACTAATTTCCTACACATTGCTTAGCTGTAGTCATTACAATCCCCCAATGTAATGTCTTGTTTTTAACCCAGCAATTGTTGAATTCCAGGTCTCATCTGCCAAAGCAAGAATAGCTACTATTAAACAATGATGGGAATCCAATATTTGGAAAAATTTATTTACCTGTTTTGCTTTATCAGGACAATTTATAGACAGATATTTCAATAATATATAATATATATATAATAATATATGGGGAAACCAAACAGATCAACAGTCATTGCTCCTGCTAATGAACTTATTACCTATTATTTAAAAAGAAATTGATATGTGGGTGTGGGAAAGGAATGGATGTATTACATTGCAAATTACATGAATTGAGCAGTATTATATCTGCTTTGACCTTTATAGAGGCGGAAAAACAATTATATTTCATTTTGGTAATAAACTGCATTTGAAACATCCACATAAAAACTGATGAAAGGCCAGCAATAATTTGAATTATTAAATAATTTTTAGAGTGCAGAGACAGACAGGCATTTTATTTTCATGAAGCTGTGAAATATTAAATGACCGTTTAGTATATTTTTTTAAAGAATCATAATAATTGTGGAAGAGACTAAATTTAGAAGATGAATTTAGGAATGAAAAAGTATTGCAGAGCAATGATATAAACCATCCTTAATCTGCGCTTTAATTCTAGGAGAGCTTCTTTCATAGTTCTTAAGAATTACGATATAAAAGCCAAGGATAGTTAGTGATAAAGATCTACTTTTTTTTCTTTTCAGAAACCATTCCTCATAATAATGGTGGAAGCACTAATAGTCATTACTTCTCCAACCCCAGCTATCACACTCTAACACAATGCTCAAATACAGCAAATGCCAACAACATGAATAGGATGACTCTGTCAAAGGTAAGAAAATAAAAAGGCTGCATACTTTGTGCTAAATTGATGTGTGAACTGCCTGTCTCAAAAAAGACTATACTTGTGAAACACCACACTTTAAGTTGCCTTCTATACAGTGATGGTATTCAGCTGGTTGACACTGGTTCAGGTGAACCTGTTGTTCAATTCCCCCACCACCACCACTATCAGAGTGGATTGAGGGTGCTGCAATGGAGAAATGGGCAACGGAGTGGCTGGCGCGAGGGAAGGAGAAAGCCGATTTCCCTCTTTCTTCTCTCTGCTCCTCCACTTTCCCTTGTGCTGGCCGCTTCATTGCACTGCAGCACAGCACCCAGGATCCACTTTGATAGCGGTGGGCGGGTGGGTAATAATTTACCTGGGCAAACTAACCCCGCACTTTCCCCTACATTGGGCCCAGTTTCAACTGTGCTGCCAACTTAATTCCTCGCCCGTCTCAATTTTGCCCTCAGACTGACTAACACCCCCTGCACCCAGCTCCATAGGAAGGGGGAATCCATCCCTCCACTACACTCAATTCTTCACCTTCCCACGTGAGCTCTTGGGAGCATCAACTCCTTGTCTCTGTGGTAACCCCCCTCGTTGTTCCTCGGAAACCTTGCCTCTTAAAATAGCTCCATCCAGAAGGCTGAAACAGCCGTGAGACCAACATGCAGACAAGCACCTTCAGAAACAGCCTTTTGGCAAAAGGCTCATCCCGCATGTGCAGCATAGCTGGTGGATAGGAACGGGCCACGCCTCCCACAACAGTCAACCTGACCCTGGGTGAACCAGTTGTTAAATTATTTGAATGCCACCACTGCTTCTATACAATGAAATATATCATTATTTGCCTTCTTTTTAATTTGAAACAGTCAAACAAGAACCAATTGTTTGTGAATCTTAAAAACATGGATCCTCAGAAGCGAGCCCCCATCATGGATTACACAGGGACATTGCCAGCTGATTGGAAGCATGGAGGCTACCACAATGAATTAGGTAGGAACATAAAAACAGACAGTTCTGAACCTGATACTATAGAAATTAGGAACAATTAGAGCAATAAATACAACTATTCCCAGCAGAAGAGACTAATATATTTAAATTTTCTTCTTATCCATTATTTACAGGAGTTTTTGGAGCTGACAGAAACCTTTTGGGGAAATCCTTGAAAGGTGAGTCTGAAATTTCCCCAAAAGAAAATGCATCAGCATATGGCAGATTTCTTGAAGTTAGGAAACTCTGGACCTGATCCTATTCTGGATTTGACCCATAAAAATATGTAGGAACTATAAATTAATACTGAGAATATGTTAATTTGTGAACCTCAGAAACACAGGTTGCCCTCAACTTAAAACCTCTCATTTAGTGACTAAAGTTTACAACATTGAAAAAAGTAACTTATGACTCTTTTTCACACTTAATGACGGTTGCAACATCCCCATGGTCACGTGATCAAAATTTGGCAACTGACTCATATTTATGAAGGTTGCAGTGTCCTGGTTCATGTGATCACTTTTTGTGATCTTCTGACAAGCAAAGTTAATAGGGAACCCAGATTCACTTAACAACTGTGTTACAAACTTAACAACTGCAGTGATTCACTTAACAGCTGTGGCAAGAAAGATCTTAAAATGGGGCAGAACTCATTATCTCAACTATCTTGCTTAGCAATAGAAATGTTGGGCTCAATTGTATCCGTAAATTGTGTCTGTATGTTTTGATACTACGTAAAGATTTTTTAATATGTTGCATTACTCCTGAACTTAAAGAAAAAGAAGACAAAAATAGATTTTTCCCTTAGGCCCTTTGAGCATCTTTCCACTCATCATTTTATTATACAGAGTTAGAAACTTTTTGGTTATTAGGATTACCTTCTGCTCAGTCAAGAAATCCTTATTAAACTATTTCCATATACAGCTGCACTACCTCTACTCCCAATGAACGTTAGCCCACATGTCTTTGGTTACATTTTTTCAGTGGTGGGATTCAAGTCATTTAACAACCGGTTCTCTGCCCTAATGATTTCTTCCAACAACCAGTTGCCAAACTGCTCAGAAAGTTAACAACCGGTTCTCCCGAAGTGGTGCGAACTGGATGAATCCCATCATTACCACCTAACCTACGCTGAGGCTAAACATTCTGAGCTCCTTCAATCTCTCTTCCTAAGGTTTAATTTTTCTTCCTTATTCTCTGAACCTCTTCAATTTTATTTGAGTGTTAGAAATGTGTCCAGAACTCATGCAATACTGAAGTGGAAATTCTAATCCCCATGATTCAGAAACTATATTTATGTAGATGCAGCCTAAACAATGATACCGGTTTATATCAAGTTCATAATCGGCTACTATTCCAAGGACTTTCATTTTCATTAAATTCACGGTGAATAGTTGAAACAATGCAGAAGAAATCATTGGCTTAGCATGAACTAATTTACTGATTTGTTTCACTGTTATTGCTGTATAAGTTGCACTAGAAATAGAAGCTTGACAAATAACCAAAACATTTCAAAGAGTAATTCTAATTTGTTATTCGTTGTCATTCTATAGTCCTGTTAAATTATCATTTGTGTGTTTTCTTAGATCTAATAAAGAATTCTGAATATAATTTAAGTAACTGTTCCTTAAGTAGCTCTGAAAATCCATATGCTACTATTAAAGATCCACCAGCACTTATGCCAAAAAATTCAGAATGTGGATATGTTGAAATGAAATCACCAGCACACAGGGATTCTGCCTATGCGGAAATTAATAACTCTGTTTCATCTAACAAAAATGTATATGAAGTTGGTAAGTGCCAATTTTAGAAATTTACCACTTATGTGACAGTAACCTTTGTTCTGTTTTTCTCGTTTTTGCTTCCACATCAGCAGTCTGTCAGTTTTTATGACTCTACCATCTATTTAAATCTCTATATATAAAAGCAAAAATCACTCATGCCGTAATCACAAAATCTCCAGAACCTTAAAGCCTACAAACTTGAAATTTGCCATGTATGTTCCTCTTGGCTTCTAGGTACTCACTAAGAAAGGATTTTTCAAAATTACCATCAAAGTATTAGTATTTCCTATATTATTATAACACGCTCTGATGCTAATTAGTTAGACGTTCTACTCCCCCTCCCAACTTGAAAATAATTCTGGAGAGAATGGGATAGCATAGGACAGGCTTCTGTGGGGCAAGCCTGAGGGAGAAAAGGTGCTAGAAAGCCTAAGGGAGAGAAGGGGATAGGATAGGGAAGGATTCTGTGGGGCAAGGCTGAGGGAGAGAAGGGGATAGGATAGGGAAGGATTCTGTGGGGCAAGGCTGAGGGAGAGAAGGGGATAGGATAGACCGATTGTAACTACTCATTAATTTTCGAGCTGTAAGTGTTGATTTATCAAGCCTGATCACATAGTTTCATAGCAGAGCACGGGTATTCAGCTAGTACCAAATAAATAAATAAATAAATAATGGTAATGAACAGCTTGATTAAAAAAAATCTTAAATTAGAAGGCATTAGGATGGTCTGCTAGGAGGCTCCCTTCTATCTTGTGTTGTCATGATAAATTGCTATTTTGAAATGAATGCCATTATCAAAAGAGCCTGGGAAAAGGGGAAAAACATTATTTTAAGCAGAAATTATTTAAGTGCTACATGAGGACTAATTCATTAGTGGAAGAGCCACAAAGTTAAAGCTTTTTCATATAATTGATTAAAAAAGTGCTAGTGGGTCCAAAATGAAGAAACTAAAATTTATTATGCCAATAAGCATACATTTATTAAATAAAAATACTGTGAAAGTGAAGAACTTTTTCACAATTTCATTTTGGTTATTTGGTAGTTTCTGAAAAACAGTATAAAATTGTTGGATGTTAACATCTGAAAACTTGGCAGGACTTATTTCTCATAAGAGGCAACTATGGCCAAAAATTCCAATTTTGCAAAGAAATAAAGATGATATTGGCAGATCTTTAAAAAAAGTTTGTGTTCAATTTGACATGTGTCATCCTGTTATATAATTCAACTACAATTCCTGAAAATTCAGCTCAGCTTCAGATTTCTTGTCATGGAAAGCACGGTAAAATTGATTAAATAAATATATAAGCGACATGGGAAAACAACAGCTGATATGTTGTGCTTTCCAGTTATTGTTAATGGGGAAGCACTGAAGTTGGATTTGAATTAAGTTTAAGATTGGAGTCTAAGCTTCATTTATCTTGTTTGGCTGTCACAGGTGGACATTAAACAGCTTGAGGCAGAAAGTGGGATTAGTTACTCTGGGAAGTCTGTGTTCACGGGAAATAACATAGAGCCAAGAAGGAGATAGGGCAGTCTATCTGGAAGCTCCAGGGCAGCGGTGGGTTTCTACCGGTTCGCTCCGGTTCAGGTGAACCGGTAGTGGCAGTGGTCATCACCGGCACTCTGCATATGCGCAGAAGCGTCACATATAAGCAAAGTGAGAGAGCACAAGCACACACTCACATTTCTGAACCAGTAGCAAAGGTAAATGGAACTCACTACTCCTCGAGGGTAATGAAAGATGAAGATGCCCAACAGAAAGACTTTTGTCGAAACAAATGCAGCAATTCTATAGCGTTCAAGCATAGGACAAGAATCAATGGATGGCAGCTTTAGCAACAGAAATCCAAATTCTAAATAAAGAGGAATTTCAGAACCATGAGAATGAATAAGTAGTGAGATTCGCTGCTGCTACATCATCGAGTTCAAAGTTGGACAGTCAAATAACTTATATAATTCCAAAGCTTTCATATTGATTTCAACATCACATTAACATATTAAGATTTTTTCATAAATCTGCTTTTTATATTGTATTTTATTTATTATTTTATTATCTTATTATTTTATTGCATTATTTTATTTTATATCACATTGTGTAGCCATTTTACATAATGACATGTACATTAATGTACTTTTATGTATATTAAAATACCATTCCACTTTTCACATACATTAAAATATTATTCCAAAAAGATACCAGATGATCATATAACTCCACACTATGAATCAGTGATTCTTCAAATTGTTTTATACCTCCAACAAAGAAAGTTGATTATCCTTTCAAGCACATTCTTTGGGGAGTCCAATGAGGTCATAATACAAGTTTTTGATGAATCAATCTCAAATACATTGATACATTTTAAAGTTTGTAAGGACATGAAGCCCTTGATAGGGCATTAACAAAGATTTTTATTCTCAAGTCCATGTTTTGAATATCTCAGAAATTCCATTTTAAAAATATACTTAAACTTTAAATAGAGATATTTTACTTCTGCCATGGATTCATTCAAATAATTGAGTGTCTTGGATGCCTTTGAAATAGCCAAAGTATCTGGTCTACATGGATCCATTAGGACATGCTTAAGTTGAAATTGTGAACTAGAAGACCAAATTTAATTTGAACTCAAGTTAAATCCTAAAACAACCATTATATAATAAATAGTTTAAAGTCACAAAAAAGGGACATGGTGGCTCAGTGGCTAAGAAGCTGATCTTGTCGATCGAAAGGTCAGCAATTCAGCAGTTCGAATCCCTAGTGCTGCATAACGGGGTGAGCTCCCTTTACTTGTCCCAGCTTCTGCCAACCTAGCAGTTCGAAAGCACATAAAAATGCAGGTAGAAAAATAGGAACCACCTTTGGTGGGAAAGTAACAGTGCCTTTGGCATTTAGTCATGCCAACCACATGACCACGGAGACGTCTTCAGACAGCTCTGGCTCTTCGGCTTTGAAACGGAGATGAGCACCGCCTCCTAGAGTTGGGAATGACTAGCATATATGTGCAAGGGGAACCTTTATCTTTACTAAAGTCACAAAAGCTTCTACTCCAAGTTTCCAACAGAACATTTTATTACCTATTTTTAAATTAGCTTTTCCCCAAAGATTTAAGTTTTATGAGTTTCATTACCAATATGACCCAAATACTTTTCACCACACATACTCCTGGAAATAAAACACCTTTTCTATGATTGATTGATTGGTTGGTTAGATTTTTATCCCACCTTTAACATGTGTGTGTGTGTGTTTTATCCCACCTTTAACATGTATGTGTGTGTTAGATAGTGTATATATCTCCTCACACTTTCCTTAATTGCGCATTGTCTTTGCACCCTAACAACTGTGAAACATAGAAGTCTCTGGGTGACATTGGCTTCATGTATATTTACTATTGCATGAGGCAATTAAGGGAAATTGTGCCAAAGGAGTTTAAAAGCTTTGGGTGGCAAGCAAATGGGGATGTCTCCTTTTCTGGCAAAGCTACTTGCTATCAGCAGCTTCCTCCCTTTGAGAGTCCTGTTTAAAGCATGGACAGTCCTAAATGAGTGAATTCATTAATTTTGATTAAATTTTAGGATTCTTTCTCACTTACAATATCAGAGTAATAACGCATACTTTTTTTTTCAATTGCAGAACCAACAGTTAGTGTTGTCCAAGGCAATTTAAGTAATAATGGACCCATCAGCCAAGATCTTTATGATTTACCAAAAAACAGCCACATCCCTTGCCATTATGACCTGCTGCCTCCTCGGGATAGCCCTGCATCTTCAGACAAAGATGAAAACAGTGAATAACCCTTGATGAACATAATCAAGTTATCTTGAAAAGTGGAGTCTGGTTATTCTTCTTCTGTTTTCCTACCTGCATCCAGTAAACGTTTGCTGTACATAAAGGAGGAGAATCAAACTACAGTTTCTATACACTCACTACTGATGAATAGACATCAAGCTTGGAAGGTCATGTCAGATTTTCCATCAATATTTTTTTTTAAAAAGCGCCGAACATTTACATTGTGATGCATTGGTTCAACATCCAAGCTTATGGAACAATGCTTGTGAGAACTCTACTGCTCAAAAGAAGCAGCCATCTTTTACTATCTCAACTTATATATGTTGACATACATTTTTTCTTTTTATGACCCTGTAAACCCTTTATTCAGGGTAGTGTCGGGGTGACTGAATGAAGCTGAATGTTTACTGGCTGGATGCCCTTCCTGAAGCCTACATGAAGTTTGCAGTAGATATTTTCTCTTTGCGCCATGAGAGGGAAACATTTGCTGCTACAATAGGATTGAACTCTCAAACTTTTGAGTGGGAGGCAAACGTCTTCACTACTAGGCCCCGACACCGCTCATAAACGTTGACATACAATCAAGACAGCATAATCTGCCAAATATTCACTTAGCCAAGTAGCCAGGATTACTAATTATGGGTAGGGGTTGTAAAAAAGAAACTGATACCACTTTTTCAATGGCAAAGATGGTATAAGGAGATACTCAGAGTATACTCACCACAATCCTGGACTGATTGGACAAACCTCCAAGATATTTTTTTTGTTTTTTTTGTTTACATTTATATCCCGCCCGTCTCCGAAGACTCAGGGCGGCTTACAGTGTATAAGGCAATAGTCTCATATTTATCACATTGCTGGTAATGGAAATATAATACAGAACAGGAATAGTTTTGAATAGGAGTGAATCAGTGAAGATTGAAGATTGAATGAATCTGTCTGGAGACCTGTATCATGAAATGGGATTTGTCGTACCTTCTTATTGGTTCAATAGTGGCTATTCTAACTACAGTATTTGTTATATGTGAGTAATATATAACAAATACATATAGCTATAAGCATTGCATAAACATATAAGTTAAAGGTTTTATTTTTACCAAAATGTCTTCAAGGACTGGATGAGAGAACCCAGATATAACATATGTACACTCTGAATGAGAAAAGGTTTCAATTGATCAACAAAGAAGAGTATTCTTCATCTGAAATTAATTGAACCAATTTTTGTATACTTGTTGAAAAAGTACCTTTTTTATGATAGGAAAGGAATAGGGAAAATATGCTTAAGCTGGACTTTTGCATTGTGGAAAACTTGGCATGCGTAGCCCACATTTCATTAACTTGTATTTTAAAATAATGTAGCTGTGTTTTCTAGTGGTTTAGAACAACAGTGGTGAAATATTATATTTTATAACCCTGTCAAATCCCCTTATTTCCAGCTTCATGAAATTTAGAGGTTCTGCTTTTATGAAGAAAAATATTATTTTACATCAATTTCCCAACAGACTTAAAAGTTGGAATTTACCAGTGTGTATACTGCAGCAATATTAAGATTTTTAAAAGACAGCTTTAATATTAGGGCAAGGGTTTATTTATAAGAAAAATATTGAACTGGAGAGAACTTAGTGTGATTGATTCTTTAATTAAAAATGTAATATCTCTGTTTCAAGGGCATTTTTCTTATGGTCTAATCTGCCGATAGCAAAATTTTCACATAAAAGGTAAAAAAATTGGCAAATAATCAGCTCTCAGTCTAGAATTGTTTTGTGCAATGTAGCTATCCGTTACTATATCATTTTTAGCCCTAACAGTAACAGATTATTCCTTATATATGTATTAAATATAATTGTTGGATTTTTTCAATTTGCAGTTTCCAATTTTCTATTTCTTACCAATCAATTCCTAAAATTGGTAAGCCATATGCCCTAGGGCTATTAAATTTTTTAAAAATATTAGTGGCTCAGATCTAACATAATGGTAGCATTGGAAAAAAAAATCTTTCTAGATATTCCAGAAGATAAACCTGGATTGAAACTAAAACATGTTTTACTTCAAAGGCATTCTCCATCAAAAGGTGCTGCCACAACCTGATTTAGATTTGGTAGGCAATGTCTTTGTATACTAAAACACATAATATACTTGGAAGATGCAAACCTGAAGGACAAAAGAACAGAGTTTTGCAATTTAAACAGTTCAAATGTCTTACCGAAGGATAAGATTGGAATAGTGTCTGAAATAGCTCCATTGGCTTTTGTGTCACGGTATAAAAAGCTTACAAATAAAGACTATCTTTTTTTGAACCGGACTTCAGTCTTAATTTATCAGCAATTTAAGAGTAAAACAAATTGGCTTAGTGTCTAAAGAGTTCCTGAATTTCATTTTGTCTCATATTAAGAAAGAATGTAATGGAAAATGCCAGTAAAAGATATATAAAGGAAATAAAATCTGGGCTCTCAAATGTAACAGGGTACTCAACTGTATGCACATTGTCTCCATTGGTACTGGCCAGGCTCCCTATTCCAAAATTCCTGTCTTTGTGTTAATTGTTAAAGAATTGTAAATGTTTATTTAAATAAAAGGATACTATAGGAGATAGTCTAAAATTGTAAAATCATTTTTTTCTTTATCTCCGTTTCAATTGGCGGGAATAATTTTCATATAGTTGAAAAGTAGTAAAAAAAAATGAGCAGGTTAAAATATTGTGGGATTTCCAATTTCAAACTGATAACATCTTGGCTTATAACACACCAGATTTAACTGTTTCTGAAAAAAAAGAAAATGTGCAGTTCATATTTAAGCTCCTAGGATAGTTTGTTGTTATATTGTTATCATAATTTTAATAGTTTTCAGTATGTTATTGTGTAAAGGAGTATTTATTGTCTTTTTATGTTTTAAATTGAAGGGGAAATAGTGGTATGTCATTGCTAGTTGAAGAACAACCTTTCTATAAAATTGACTTCACATTTAGTGTTTGACATTCCTCTTTGTTATTAAGTGGTACTAAAGATTCTCCACATATCCAGCATGCAGATATTTACCTACAGAAATGTGAGACATTAAGTATGTGGTCTCTGAAGTGGTTGCAGATTCCCAAGTCCTACACAAGAATTCAGTAAGGGGAGGGAATAATAATACTTTAGACCTGACACATGTGGTTAAAATAATTGTGTAGCTTGTCTATTGTCTATTTCACCATCCTTTACCTCTACCAGGAATCTTAGCAGAGAACCAGAGAATGAAAACAGCAGTTCTAATTGTACAGGACCTCATCAAGAGAAGATTAAAAAATAGATACTGTTTTTCAAGTTTCTTTCCTGTTATCTCTGGTAGCAGAAGAGGCCCTGAAAATATATAATGTGGAATTATGGTAAGTAGAAGAAATTCCTACTTTGGAAGGGCATCTGTTTTTTATTTAAATCTTTTTTTATCTATATATATATAATATTTTTATTTTTTTTAACAAAAAAGAACAATCAAACATAACATACATTGACATAAAGCATATATTTTTAATTTAAATCTTATTGCAATAAACAATCAGATTGCATATTATCAGTGTTGGGTTCATACTCCAATGGACAAATAGACTTATATGTTAAAGAGCAGCGCTAAAGAATGCAAGGAATTTAGAAGTATGGATGCAAAACAAACATATTGACTGATGAAGTCTGATTATGAATTTCTGTTTAATCTATGTTTCATACAAAGAAAGCAAAGAAATCCAGATGCTGTATTAAATAAAAATATTATCCATTCATTGTTACTGTATTCATTTACATTCTTGTTTACTTTTCACAAGAAGAAAACACATTAGAATAGAATAGAATAGAATAGAATAGAATAGAATAGAATAGAATAGAATAGAATAGAATAGAATAGAATTGAATTTTATTGGCCAAGTGTGATTGAACAAACAAGGAATTTGTCTTGGTGCATATGCTCTCAGTGTACATAAAAGAAAAGATACCTTCATCAAGGTACAACACTTATAATACTTAATGATAGCCATAGGGTACAAATGTAACACTTAATGATACAACACTTAATGATAGTGATAGGCTACAAATAAGCAATCAGGAAACAATCAATGTCAGTATAAATCATAAGGATACAAGCAACAAAGTTACAGTCATAAGTGGAAGGAGATGGGAGATGGGAACGATGAGAAGATTAATAGTAGTGCAGATTTAGTAAATAGTTTGACAGTGTTGAGGGAATTATATGTTTAGCAGAGTAATGGCGTTCGGGAAAAAAGTGTTCTTGTGTCTAGTTGTTCTGGTGTGCAGTGCTCTATAGCGTCGTTTTGAGGGTAGGAGTGGAAACAGTTTTATGTCCTGGATGTAAGAGATCTGTAAATATTTTCACAGCCCTCTTTTTGATTCGTGCAGTATACAGGTCCTCAATGGAAGGCAGGTTGATAGCAATTGTTTTTCTGCAGTTCTAATTATTTAGTCCATTAGAATTCCCAACATTATGTAGTTAGCAATTATCTTACGGCCTTTACAGGTTACTTAAAATTAAGTTTCATAATTAAAAGAAATGTAGGAACAGCTCTCTGAAATCCAAAAATGTTATTCACCAAATGCAAATGACAAAATTAAGCCCTTGCCACTATCTCAAAGGTCCAGGAGAGGGCAGTCTTACCACAAATTTTGAAATGAATATGCCCTGAATCAGTTACCCAATTTTGTATATTTTCATTCAATTTAATATTAAAAAATCCTACCCAGTTACACCAATACATTTTTATTTATTTGCTTTTCTGATCGCAAACCTGCCACATGAAATATAATACTAACTCAGAAGATACACTGTAATCACTTTGGAAGCTCTAAATTAGAAGGAATTACAGCATTTATTGAGTTTGATTAAAAGGCATTTGCTTTTGTGAACGACAGTTCCCTTCATGAAAAGGTTGAAATGACTAAAAAGATGTAGGATTTTTGGCAATGATAGACTCTCCTCCCACAAACCTTTGAAGTCCATGTGCATAAGTTTTCCGTAATTGATTTATTGTTTCCCACATATGTACATTCTTAGAGACATATATGAGAAATTTTTCTTATCTGCTCCGTTTTGTCATCTCTTTTATGTGGGGTATGAAAAAGAAACGTTACTGCCTATTATTGCAGGAGAAACAATTTGGGAGGGGAAATAAGTTTCATTTCTTTACCTCTATTGTGTTTGGGCTTTGTGAAATAATCTTTAGGGTGAGTTTATAATAAATAAATAAATAAATAAATAAATAAATAAATAAATAAATAAATAAATAAATAAATAAATAAATAAATAAATAAATAAATAAATAAATAAATAAGAAAGGCTGAGCTTTGCTAAAGAATTGAGGCCTTTGAACTCTGGTGCTGGAGAAGACTCCTGCGAGTCCCTTGGACTGCAAGGCGAACAAACAAGTCAGTTCTAGAGGAGATCAACCCTGGCTGCTCTTTAGAAGGCCAGATCCTGAAGATGAAATTCAAATACTTTCGCCACCTAATGAGAAGGAAGGACTCACTGGAGAAGAGCCTAATGCTGGGAAAGATTGAGGGCAAAAGAAGAAGGGGACGACAGAGAATGAGGTGGCTGGATGGAGTCACTGAAGCAGTAGGTGTGAGCTTAAATCGACTCCAGAGGATGGTAGAGGATAGGAAGGCCTGGAGGAACATTGTCCATAGGGTCGGGATGGGTCGGACACGACTTCGCAACTAACAACAACAACAACAATCATAAACGGATGCCAGCATTGTCCTGGAAAAAAATATATGGGTAGGGGAATACTTTCAATTGATGTTGATGCCAATGAAAGGCATGTTGCTGGTATGTTTATGTTTCTTTAGATTGGTTCCTTCATGCCATCACAAAACAGACACTTCACTAGTTCTGCAGTGAAGTCTGACAACTATGTCCTTATACTGTTGCCCGACTGTCTGGTAGGCAGTTTCTTGTGAACAGTCCAAGAACTAAAACAACAATCAAATTCACAATTTTCTATTTTAATGGTCTTCCCATTCACCTTTATCTTTGGCTTTAATAGGGTTACCAGATCTGGCCTAAAAAAATCCCCAGGTTACCAACGGAACCTGTTTGGCAGCTCAGATCTGGTAACTGAAAGTTTCAGGCTTAACTTTATTTATTTATTTATTTATCAGTGCATGTAACATAGATGTCTGTGTGGGTAAGATTATCAGTCCTGCTATCAAGCAAAACCAAGCATTTAATAGTGAGTGCCATACCATATGCACTAGTCAAACAGGTGGCAAGAAAGTTGGGGCAATCAGGCACAACACAGGTTATGTAGACAGTAAACACAAAGTCAATCCAAATGGACTCAAATGTCTATACACCAATGCACAGAGAGCATGAGGAATAAACAGGATGAATTAGAAATTCAAGTAAATGAGGGCAGATATGATATTGTTGCCATTACGGAAACTTAGTGGGATGAAACCGACAAATGGAACATACAGCTAGAGGAATATAAATTATTTAAAAGAAATAGACCAAATAAAAGAGGAGGTGGAGTTGCACTCTATATAAGAAATAACTACATCTCTACAGAAGTAGAGCACAACAATGATGAAAATTATCTTGAATGCATTTGGGTCAATATTAAAGTGGGGGGGAAATGATATTGCCATAGGTCTATACTATAGACCACCCAACCAAACAGAGGAAGTAGATGAACTTTTTGCTAGTCAGCTAACTAAGGTAAGTAGGAAGCACATCACAGTACTAATGGGGGATTTTAATTACCCTGACATCAACTGGGAGACAAACTCTGCACCAAGTGGAAGTTCCAATGGGTTTCTAACAAATCTAGCAGACAACTTCGTTTCACAAAAAGTAGAGAAGGCGACAAGAGGATCAGCCATATTGGACTTAATTCTCACTAACAGAGATGAAATGATAGAAGGTGTTGAAGCTACAGGAACCTTGGGGGCAAGTGATCATGCAATACTGGAATTCAACATTAAGCAAATACAAGTAGTAGAACAAAGTCAAACTAGAGTCTTGGACTTTAAGAGAGCTGATTTCAATAAACTTAGAGAGAGCTTGAGAAGGATTCCATGGATAAGAATCCTCAAGGGGAAAACAACTCAGGAAGCTTGGGAAATTTTGAAAAGTGAGATTATAAAAACCAAGTCTAGCATAATACGAATGAAGAAGAAAAATAATAAATCTCAAAAGAAACCAGCATGGATGCATAAAGAACTATCTGACAAATTGAAAGACAAAAAGGACAGTATAAAAAGTGGAAAGAGGGCCAAATAACTAAGGAAGAATATCAGCAAATAGCCCGAGCCTGTAAAGTTGAAGTGAGGAAGTGAGGAAAGCTAAGGCTCACAACGAACAAAGGCTAGCAACAAAAGTAAAAAATAACCAAAAAAAAGCTTCTTCCAACATGTTAAAAACAAGAAAAAAGTCAAGGAAACAATTGGCCCATTGCTGGGAGAAAGTGGCAAGAAGGTGACAAGCAACAAGGAGAAAGCAGATCTACTTAACTCATTTTTTGCATTATCTTTACACAAAAGGAAAAAACAATCCAACCTATCTATCCTAGTGAACACCTGTCTATCCTAGACGAGTTCAAATCACCAGGACCGGATGAGGTTGCAAGGTTCTGAAGGAACTGGCAGATGAGATCTCAGAACCACTGAACTATATCTTTCAAAGATCCTGGAACACAAGGGAACTGCCAGAGGACTGGAAAAGAGCTGATGTAGTTCCTATCTTCAAAAAAGGAAAAAAAAAACAGATCCAGGAAACTATAGACCTATCAGCCTGACCTCAATACCAGGGAAGATTCTGGAAAAGATAATCAAGCAACGAATCATTGAACACCTAGAAGCAAACAAAGTAATAACCAAAAGCCAACATGGATTTGTCAAAAACAGATCATGCCAGACTAATCTCATTGCATTCTTTGACAAAATGACAAAATGAGTGGACCAGAGGAATGCTGTCAATATAATTTACTTGGACTTCAGTAAAGCATTTGATAAAGTAGACCATAACCTACTACTTGATAAAGTAGAGTGGGTTAGACAGCACAGATGGATTCATAACTGGCTGACCAACCGCACTCAACGAGTAGTCCTCAATGGAACAACATCCACATGGAGGGAAGTATACAGTGGAGTACTCCAAGGCTCTGTTTTAGGCCCAGTACTCTTCAACATCTTCATCAATGACTTGGACAAGGGGATAGATGGGGAACTCATCAAATTTGCAGATGATACCAAGCTGGCAGGAATAGCCAACACTCCAGAAGATAGGCTCAAGATATAGAAGGATCTTGTCAGACTTGAACATTGGGTGCTATCTAACAAAATGAAATTCAACAGTGAAAAAAGTAAGGTTATACATTTAGGCAAAAAAAAAATGCACAGGTACTGTATATGTGGTACCTTGCTCAATAGTAGTAACTGTGAGAGGGATCTTGGAGTCCTAGTGGACAACCATTTAGATATGAGCCAACAGTGGGCAGCAGCTGCCAAAAAAGCCAACACAGTTCTGGCCTGCATAAACAGAGGGATAGAATCAAGATCACGTAAAGTGTTAATGCCATTTTATAACGCCTTGGTAAGCCCACACTTGGAATGTTGCATTCAGTTTTGGTTGCCACGATGTAAAAAAGATGCTGAGACTCTAGAAAGAGTGCAGAGAAGAGCAACAAAGATGATTAGGGGACTGGAGGCTAAAACTTATGAAGAACGGTTGCAAGAACTCAGTATGTCTAGTTTAATGAAAAGAAGGACTAGGGGAGACATGATAGCAGTGTTCCAATATCTCAGGGGTTGCCACAAAGAAGAGGGAGTCAAACTATTCTCCAAAGCACCTGAGGGTAGAACAAGAACCAATGGGTGGAAACTAATCAAGGACAGAAGCAACTTAGAACTAAGGAGAAATTTCCTGACAGTTAGAACAATCAATAAGTGGAACAACTTGCCTGCAGAAGTTGTGAATGCACCAACACTGGAAATTTTTAAGAAAATGTTGGATAGCCATTTGTCTGAAATGGTGTAGTGTTTCCTGCCTCGGCAGGAGGTTGGACTAGAAGACCTCCAAGGTCCCTTCCAACTCTGTTATTATGCTATGTTATGTTATTTACAGTATTTTAGAAAGCTAAGGGGTTTTTAACAGAGGTAACAAAAGCTATTTATATAATGTCTTATATTTTTCCCTAGCCCCTTATTTTTAGATTTTGAATTATAGCCAGATTTGCTTGCTTGCCCTGCTCTACCCTCACTACACACATTACTCAGTGCAGAATTGTTCATCCAAAGGCTTCTAGTCTAAAGAAGAAGCTCAAGGAGAGTCCTCTGCCTCTTTATTAGCACCCACCAATTTTTCTGATACCCTGATCTTAATTGTTGTCATGGATCCTGATCTCCTAGGAGAAGCTTTGGCAAGTCAAGGATGTCTTCTGAACATTCATGGAGGAAAACAAATTATCTGAAAGGCTTCCTGATGCAATTCATCCAGTTGTAAAACATGACTTAAAGACAGTATTATCATTATCAGTGTGCTTCTGGGTTCAATTCAAGGTGCTGGTGGTTACCTATATGAGGCTTTATAGCAGGGCTGTCAAACTCCTGGCCCGCGAGCCGGATGTGTCATGCACTGGCCACATCCACTCTTGGTTTAACGAAGGAGAAAAAAAAGTCCCAATACGACGCCTCCATGATGGAGTGAGTTTGTCACCCCTGCTTCATAGGTAACTACCAGCACCTTGAATTGAATCCAGAAACACACCGATAATAAATAAGCCTTACATGGCTTGGGACCAGAATACTTGAGGAATCACTTTTTTCCAAGAGTCTGTACCCATTCAACTATGTCAAGCAAAATGGGCTTGCTACAGATCCCATCAGACAAAGAATCTTGGCTGGTGGGGACCAGAAGACGCGCTTTTTAGCAGTGGCCTCTGTTCTGTGGGACATTCTCTCTTTGAGGCTCAGACTGGGCCCAACCCTATTAGCCTTTCATAAGACCTTAAAAACCTGGCTATGATTCCGAGCTTGGGATGCTGACTATTCCAAGTTTTTCTGATTATATTGCTAAATATCTTGCCGTTGCGTAACTGGAGTTGGATGTTTTTTAACGCTTTCACTCATTCTATCGTTTTCGATTTCTATTTTCGGTTTCTATTCCATTGTAAGCAACCCAGAGTCATTGACTGAGATGGGCAGCCATAAATGTCCAGTCTATGAGAGTATAGTCATGATGATGTCATTCCACAATTTCAACATGTCTTTAGAGGTGTGATGTCATTGGTTTCTTTTTGCTTTCAGTGCTCCTGATATACTCCATGTAGCTCATGAAATAAAAAGTGATCCAAAAAAGTGTGTAGAATAAAACATTTATAAGATGCCACAATATTCAGCTGACTTTGATGCAAAACGCTCTGAAAGCAATATTAATTTATTCATTTCTTTCCGGGTTTCTTCCATTTCTTCCACTAACTCACATCAAATTCCTGGTTTCTCACAGTGGTAACAAACAGACCCAAGCAATCGTGCTTGAAATCAGTATCTTGATCTGAGAATATCCAGCTAAATTATCGGGCACTTTTTATATTCAAAGGTACAGGCAAATGCCACAGCCCTGAAATGATAAGTCTATTTCTAGATCCAGCCTGTGACCACCTGATCTAATCATAGCCTAGCACCATGTATAGCCATTCATTAGAGGCTTAGCAAGCCACCTATTTATTCTTCCTGCCTCGAATTGCATAAAAAAGAAGATTGTCATGTGAGACATAGCTGTATATATACCTGGTGATCTTTGCTCGGCCTGGACCATTCCGTTTCAGGCAGCAGTTTCATAAGCTTCAAAGGAAGCTGAAGTAGAAAGCCAGTCTGAAAAAAGAGGAGAGGAAAAAAAGATATGGGAAAATGGTGAGGTGAGAACTCTGACCAGCATCTAGAACTCAATACTTTTCAGCATTGTGACATAGGAGATGCACAGCTATCTCTGAGAGTTTGCAGTCTTCACTGGAAATCCTCAATGGACATCACTTTCTACATGGTTTAATTATTAAATTAATTTAATAACTTAATTTAATAATTTTAAAGTCCCATTTTACTTCTCAGATTCTTAAAGAATCCTCTTCTATTCACTCTAGGGATTCTCTAAGTGCCTATAGACTGTAAGAGCTGTCACATTTCCCTAAACTAGGCCAAAGCCAGTTAATTTATGTTGGAATCTCCTTTTATATGCCATTCAAATATAATAATAATGATTATCATAATAATATAATTAAAACCTTGCTGCCCCTTCATAGTCCAAACAACTGTCTTACATTGTTTTAATGGCTATCGTTCACAACACCCAACAGTTTTGTACTTTACGTGGCCAATCAATCCCAACTGTCTGCTTGATTTGCAAAGTACATTTCTGATTCTCTTTCAGCATATTGTGAACTTAACGGCTCTTCTTGAAGCTTTTATGCTTTCCCACAGATCAGCATTAGAATTCAACTTTGCTGTTGACTGCTTGCGATCGCCAATAAATGCAACACAAACATTCAAAAGACTTTACCAGAATGCCATCTGGCAAAGTGAAGTGGGTGAAAACACCCAGCAGTGATTTGTTATCTTTAAAATAAGATGATGACAACTAGATAGTCAGAATGAGAGAGATTTTACATTTGTGGGATTTTCTGACTAGGGTGTAAGATCTTTTAGTTGACCCCAGAAAGATAGAACACAATTTGACATAGATAGTGGTGAGCACCATGCTTCAATATCTTGGATTAGCCTTGAATTAATGATGACAAATATGGCAATATTTTTCATCTTGAGGCTTTCCCGAAAGGATAATATTAATCTGGCTACGAAGATGAAGTGAAAAAGAATTAAAGTGAGATAGAATTAAAAATATAGGGGCCAATCATGCTACCATGGTTGTCAAGTAGGATAAGATGCCAAGTGCCTGCAGTGGGTGGGAATCCAGATATATAAGCAGCCTGAACAGACATCAGATTCTGGTGGAAGAGGTGGCAGGCAGGAGAAGGTCTGCTTTCTGAATGGCTCTTTGCACCAATGTATGTAAAGGGAAGCTTTGGGATGATGAATTTAATAACATTTTGTCTAAGGTAGGTCCTGTTCGTATCTCATATATAATAATATAATATAATACAATGCAATGTAATACTTTGAACGGGTTTTTTTCTTATTATTTTCTAAAGTATATGGAATTGCAAGCAATAGAACATATCTTTTTTTTCATGTTTGTCATTCTTTTGACTGTTATTCAGTACAGAATTCTGTATAAAGCATACCTTTCATTTTAGTGTGTGCATTCTCATGAATAACACAGCTAAATCAAAGATTTTGATGACGACTGGGGAAACTGGGAGGATGAGAGGGGGGATGTCCATAAATATCCAGTTATTCAGAGAACAAAGCTATTAGAATTCATGAAGCTCGGCTTCTATAAGAAAAAAGAAAATTGGCTCTATAGTACAGCGAGTACTATGATAGATACAGAATCAGTGGAAAACATAGAACTTGATAGAAAAGACTTGGCGAAGATTAGTCAGAAGAATACTGAGGAAAAGAAGAGATGCGCTTGAAGTAAACAATAAAGAACTTTTAAAGTCAGCAGTGGTAAAACTGGCAGAACATAAAAGCAGCCAAAAGAACTAGGCCAAAAATAGTAAGTGAGCAAATCTGAATAAACATTGGATGGTAATAATATAAACTAAAATAGGGATTTGTTTTATTAAACAAATTTATATAGCTGCCGAATTCACACAAAGTGGTTCTGGGTGGCATATAACATTAAAAATCTACAGTTAAATATTCACAATTTAAATCCCCCCTCCCCCACCCTGTGGCAATGGCAACAGAATCAAACAAGCCACTTGTTCAATTCTGAATGGGGTCCCCAAACCTGATAAGAAAAACATGTCTTCAAGATCTTGCAGAAAAGCAACAAGGTGGGAGATGTCTTTGGGAGGATGATATTCCAAAGGGAGGGAGCCACGTAGAAAAGTCCTTGTTCCTAGACCCCACCAGATGTTCTTCTTTGGGACTTGCAATATGCCCTGCCTTACCTACTCTGTGGGATGGGTAGATGTAATCAGAGAAAGGTAGGTTGCCCTGTAGGGGCTTTAAAGGTGGTAACCGGCACCTTGGGTTGCACCCGGAAGCAAATCAGCAACCAGTGCAGCTCTTACAAAAGAAGTTGCATAGGCAAATTTGGACTTGCACAAAACCATGTGGTCTGCTGTATTTTGAGCCAACTGAAGCTTTTGGATGCTGTTCAAAGGCAACCCATGTAAAGCACGTTATATAGTAATAGTCCAAATGGGCCCAGGGTGTGTGTGACTGTGACAAGGGCCTGTTGGTCTAGGGTGTAACTTACGCAGAAAACACAGTTGTGCAAAGGCCCTCTCGACCATTACTACTGCTTGGTCCTCAATCTGGAGTCACAAGTCCAGGAAAGCCCCCAAATCATGCACCGGATTTCTCTGGAGCAGTGTAGTTTCTAGAGAACCCCCATAACCTCTACAACAGTTCTGCAAAAACCAAGGATTCCCAGCCACCCTGTCTTCCAGGGTTCGGTTTTAACCTGTTGCTCCCTATCAGGCAGCAGGTTCATAAGTTGTTGTTTAGTTCACATCAACAACCTCCAGGCACCATGAAAGGGTCATCATGACATCACTTAACTCACCACGGGCAAAGATGTATAACTAAGTATCATCAACATACTGATCAGTGGTGGCTTGCCCACGGTTTGGACCAGTTTGCAAGAACTGATGTAAAACCAGCGGAAGGGTCCACCCACCAACCCGGACATCACCGAACCGGACGGAGGCTCCGCCCACTGATCCGGCATGCGAACCGGTGGTAAAAGTAAGTAGAACCCACCCCTGATACTGATAATATCTCATCCTGTGGTGATTACGATCTCAATGCTTTCATGTAAATGTTAAAATAGGAATGGCAAAAGTGGAGTAAGCACCTACCCAAAGTAGGGGCCGAGGGACAGATCTCTGGCTCCCAATCAGCACCAAATGGAAATGGTCTCAAAGAATGGAGTCAAACCAGAATGGCAATAGATTCCCCCCCCACCAGTCTGCTAGCAATGTAGGCTAGGCTGTATTGGTCATTTTGGGGAGAGCCATATTTGACTGAATTAGATGCTGGCTAGTGAGGCAGGGCTGGCAGAAATGCACTGGGTTTGGATGAGTTCTCTTCCTCCCAATGGAGGAGGCCATTGGGGACATGCCAGAAGGGGGAGCAGTTTTTCTTGTGGTCTGCTGCTTCCTTTGTTCCTCTTCCCCCAATCAAAGTGGCAGGCAGTTCTGTAGGTCAGCCAAAAAAAAGGAAGAGGTTTCACCACGGCTCACTTGAGGAATGTGAGGGAACGAGAAATGGCACAAGCCTAAAATAAATGTTGAAAGAAAAATGACCAAAGTACTAGGGTTGTCCAGTTTCCTTTTAAAATTTATATACTTCACCAAAAGGAATATTTGCATAGGTTGTTGTGCTTCATTGCTATACTGTAAGAAGTTTACTTGCTTTGCTCACATTATTTAACTGTGGTTTTATCAAGAAATGCAAATTTTTGCATTACCCAACACATTGAGCCAAGAACTGGGTTTGCACAACATTTGAGTTTAATATACCCTTGGCTAGCTGTGATTCAGAATCATACAAACACACCCACAGTCTTGACCTTCTTTATAGGTTCAAGAAAGGTTTCACAAGCCATTTTTACTGATCTACTAATTCAAACCAGGCCCAAGATTGGTAATTCAGAATGACTTGTTTAGTAAGAACTTAGAGAAGCCAAAGTAAACTGGTATTTAGCTTTCTTGGTGCTTACTTGGCCCACTGACTGGTTGGCCTTTGGCCTTCTTTGCACTATGTTTGAAAGCAACTTGAGAAAGCTGAGATGCGGAGCAGGAAGCAACATAAACAAGTAGAAGAAAGTGTTACTTTGGGATCACTGTTTAGAAAGAGGAAGTGTATAATGCTGATGACGCTGACATCAAAGCATAGCAAGATTAAAATTATCTTGCAAATAATCTTATATAGGATTTCACTGAGTAGGCATTCTGCAATTGACAAAGACATACTGTATTTTTGGAGTATAAGACGGACCTTTTCCCCCAAAAAAAGAGGCTGAAAATCTGAGTGTATCTTATACTCCGAATGTAGCCCCACCCAGCTTCTCAAACGGAGGTTTCAGAGGCCGAAAGAAGCTTCAGAAAAGAAGCCTCCAAACTTCAGAAAAGAAGCTCCCAAACAGAGCTTCAGAGCCTTTTTTTTTCTGAAGTTCTGTTTTGGAGGCTTTCAGAGGCAGAAAAATGTTTTCTGAAACAGACTTTAAGAGGCAGAAAAAAAAAGCCAAAAAAAAGCAAGGCACAGAGCTCACAATCAAGGAACCTGTTGCTAAAATTCATCTCTGGGAACAGCTGATTGGGAGTATTCCGGGAGGCTGATCCACCTGCCAATCAGCTTTTTTCTTATTTTTCTCCCCAAAAACTAAGGTGCGTCTTATACTCCAGTGTGTCTTATACTCTGAAAAATACGGTAATTGGGTTCACTGCCACTGCCTGGACTACAAGGCAGTCTGTCATTCTGTTTGTCTTCTGTCCTATTTTTAGTGATGGCCAGCATTGTATATACTTACTAATAGTCCTTGTTTAACAACCACTTGTTCAATGAACATTTGGAGCTGTAATAACACTTAACAAATGGTCCTTTTCACCTGTCCTTGAAGTTTTACCTCCTCTGCAGTTATGTGATTGTGATCTGGATGCTTGACAACCAACTTGTAATATGAAAGTTGCAGTGTCCCATATAATTACCATTTGCAACCTTCCCTGCAAGCTTCCTGCAAGCTTCCTGCAAGCTTCCTGCAAGCTTCCTGCAAGCTTCCTGCAAGCTTCCTGCAAGCTTCCTGCAAGCTTCCTGCAAGCTTCCTGCAAGCTTCCTGCAAGCTTCCTGCAAGCTTCCTGCAAGCTTCCTGCAAGCTTCCTGCAAGCTTCCTGCAAGCTTCCTGCAAGCTTCCTGCAAGCTTCCTGCAAGCTTCCTGCAAGCTTCCTGCAAGCTTCCTGCAAGCTTCCTGCAAGCTTCCTGCAAGCTTCCTGCAAGCTTCCTGCAAGCTTCCTGCAAGCTTCCTGCAAGCTTCCTGCAAGCTTCCTGCAAGCTTCCTGCAAGCTTCCTGCAAGCTTCCTGCAAGCTTCCTGCAAGCTTCCTGCAAGCTTCCTGCAAGCTTCCTGCAAGCTTCCTGCAAGCTTCCTGCAAGCTTCCTGCAAGCTTCCTGCAAGCTTCCTGCAAGCTTCCTGCAAGCTTCCTGCAAGCTTCCTGCAAGCTTCCTGCAAGTTGTCAGTGGGAAAGCTGGGAGGGAACCTCACAAGTTACCCCAGTAAGTTGCTCGTACTCTTCCCTACCTATCAGCAGCCAACCCTAGCCCTACATGTTGGTGATGTGCCGTGGATGCCCCCGTGGACTCCTATCTACCTAGCAGCATCCACTTACATGCCTACCAGCCTGCTTGAAAACCAATAAGTCTCACTTAATGAAACACCATCCTCACTTAACGATGGCAACAGTAAATTCTATTCTATTCTATTCTATTCTATTCTATTCTATTCTATTCTATTCTATTCTATCCTATCCTATCCTATTCTATTCTATTCTATTCTATTCTATTCTATTCTATTCTATTCTATTCTATTCTATTCTATTCTATTCTATTCTATTCTATTCTATTCTATTCTATTCTATTCTATTCTATTCTATTCTATTCTATTCTACTCTATTCTATTCTATTCTATTCTATTCTATTCTATTCTATTCTATTCTATTCTATTCTATTCTATTCTACTCTATTCTATTCTATTCTATTCTATTCTTTTCTATTCTATTCTATTCTATTCTATTCTATTCTATTCTATTCTACTTTCTCTATTCTATTCTATTCTATTCTATTCTATTCTATTCTATTCTATTCTATTCTATTCTATTCTATTCTATTCTATTCTATTCTATTCTATTCTATTCTATTCTATTCTATTCTATTCTATTCTATTCTATTCTATTCTATTCTATTCTATTCTATTCTATTCTATTCTATTCTATTCTATTCTATTCTATTCTATTCTATTCTATTCTATTCTATTCTATTCTATTCTATTCTATTCTATTCTATTCTATTCTATTTACATGATATTTACATATTATTTTTCAACGTAATCACGCAAATAGACTGGGCGCCTCCTGACTCTTTCGGACCTCGCAGTTCATTCCTGGGAGTGGGTTGAGCTGACCGGAGGGGCTGTTTGCTCCTCTCAGCTCCTCCTCTAGGCCATCCGCCCTGGATTATTTGCAGAGTCGTCCCTGCTGTTTTCTAATGGAACCTGTTGGCGTCGCTGGACCTCCGGAACTCAGATAAGTCCTGCGATTTTCCGGGTTTGAGTCAGCTGTGGATTCAAACATTGTATAGTCAGGGCCTGTTTCATCTAATTCGGATTGTTCGGCTATGCTTTCTTATTTGGTCTATGTGGCGCCTCCATACCGGCCGCCTTTTAACTCCACCAAGTATGATTTTGGACCTGTTATGTTTAGGATTTGTCCTGCTACCCAGATTGGGCCTTCACCATAGTTGTGTGCCCACACTTGGTCGCCTATTTCCATCCTCTTGTTTTTCAAGTCCCCTTGTAACCCTCCGTGTATAGTTTGGATTTAAACGGTCTAGTGGGCACCTGAGCTTTCGGCCCATTAATAATTCTGCTGGGCTTCTGCCGGTTGTGACACAGGGGGTTCTATGTTGGACGGCCAGGAAAACATCGATTTTTGTTTGCCAGTCGCCTGGCTTGATTCTGGACAATGCCTCTTTGCGCCCGGACGGAACGCTCTGCAAGGCCATTCGTCGCAGGGTGGAAAGGCGCCGAGAGGGCATGTCGGATGCCCTCTTCTGCCAAGTACTCCTCAAACTGGGTTGCCGTGAATTGCGGGCCGTTATCGGAAACTAGTGTGTCGGGCAACCCATGGGTTACAAATAGGTGCCGTAGGACTGAGATCACGGCCTCGGCTGTCATGGATCTCATGAGAATGATTTCCAGCCATTTGGAGTAGGCATCGACTACTACCAGGAAGGTTTGGCCGTGGAAGGGGCCGGCAAAATCAATGTGGATTCTCGACCAGGGCCCTTGGGGTCTCTCCCATTCCCGAACCGGGGCCGTTGGGGGTAGCGGTCTGGACTCTTGGCAGGCCTGGCATTTCCCTACCCTTTCAGCAATTTCCGAGTCCATTAAGGGCCACCACACATAGCTTCTCGCTAGACCCTTCATCCTTACGATCCCTGGGTGACCCTCGTGGAGGAGATCCAACACCCTTTTCCTCAATTTCTCTGGGATCACCACTCGATCCCCCCATAGCAGGCACCCCCCTTGAGCCGAAAGTTCCCCACGTTTCTTTACAAACTCTTTAAAACGCTCGCCGGCGCAGCGGCCACCCTCTTGTACCCAACCAAGTACAGTTCTCAAAATAATGTCCCGGTATGACACCCGAGCCACCTCCTTAGATGTGACTGGGCCAGAGTCCAGAGAGTCAATTAACAGTATGGGCGTCCCGGAGTGGGGTCTCGATCGCCCCTGGTAGTGGGCATCTGCTTAATGCGTCTGCATGCCCCAACTCTTTTCCTGGTCGATGCTGCAGTTTGTAGGAGTAGGCGGCCAAAAGATAGTCCATCGGGTCAATCGGGCGAAAGTGCCACAGGCGTTGGGCGATCGCCAGCCAGTAACCCTAACAGTGGTCTATGGTCTGTAACAATTTCAAAGTCTCTACCAAAACATATTCGTGAAACTTTTTTACCCCTGACACTATAGCTAGAGCTTCCTTATCCAACTGACTATAGTTCCTCTCTGTCAAGGACATCGTTCTGGAATAGAAGGCTATTGGGGCTTCTGTGCCATTTGGGAGCCTGTGGCTGAGCACAGCCCCACCCGTAAGGGAAGCATCGCAAACTAATACCAATGGCATTGTGCTATGATACTGAATCAGTAAGCTATCGCCGAGAGTAGGTTTTTACTGCTTCGAAAGCCCTAGCTTCCGTCTTTCCCCAAGACCAAGCAGTATTCTTTCCCAGTAACTTATGTAGCGGCTCGGCGACGGTTGCCTTATTTTTCAAAAAGACCGCGTAAAAGTTCACTAGACCCAGGAATGCCTGTAGCTCTGTTTTGTTTTTGGGCGCTGGAGCCTTTCTTATTGCCTTGACCTTGCTCTCAGTGGGGTGGATTCCTTCCTTGTCTATTCTGTAGCCCAAGAACTCTACGGATTCTACCCCTATTTGGCATTTGTTCACTTTAACCTTTAGACCGGCTGACCGGAAAATGCCCAGAACTTTTCTCAAACGCTCCCCCAATTCTTCTAAATTTTCGGCTGATACCAATACATCATCGAAATAGGGGACTACCCCCGGGAGCCCTTGCAGAAGTCGCTCCATTAAATTTTGAAATAGACCAGGAGCCACACTCACCCCAAACTGTAACCGGGTACACTTGAAAGCACCTCTGTGAGTCACAATTGTCTGGGCTTCGGCTGTGTTGGCGTCTACGGGCAGTTGTTGATAGGCTTGGGCCAAATCTAATTTGGCAAAAACGTGCCCTTGCCCCAGCGAGTGCAGCAAGTGTTGCACCACGGGGACCGGGTAAGCGCTTTTTTGCAAGGCTTTGTTTAACGTTGCCTTGTAGTCAGCGCAGATTCTAACTGACCCATCTGGTTTCACTGGGGTGACGATTGGCGTCTCCCACTTTGCATGATCGACTGGCACCAGTATCCCCTGACTGATGAGCTTGTCTATCTCCTGTCAATCTTGGGTTTAAGGGCAAAGGACCTCCTTGCTTTTAACCGTATGGGGGCTACCTGGGGTCTAAATTGAAGGAAATAGGGGTCCCTTGTACTTGCCCAGGCAGTCCTTGAACACATCTTCGAATTCGTCCATGAGTGTGTCTTTTAGGTTAAAGTCACTTCTGTAGATGCCAGTCACTCCCATGCCCAATGCACGGAACCAGTCTAGTCCCAACAAACTTGGCAGGGTCCCTTCGACTATCGTGATGGGCAGGGTCTTCTTGTGTGGACCGTACTCGGCGGACGGAGGTGGTCCCTCGAACAGGGATGCGATTCCCTTGGTAGTCGTGAACTCTTAGCCGCTGTGTTTGCAGTTTGCGTTTGGCGATTTTCGGCAAAGCTTTCGCAAAAGTGTCCCAGGACATGATTGTGATCGCTGACCCTGTGTCCACTTCTAGTCGGCACGGCACTCCTTCGATTTTCGGTTTTGTGAAGATTTTCTTCTCGGCGGGTTGCTGCGGCCTATTATCACGGTCGCTCGATTTGAATTCGCCTTTTGTTTTGACCAATCACGGGTCGCCTTGCCGATCCCGCGCCTGATTGGTTGGTTTGAATTTTGGCGGGAAGGTTGGGGTGCTCGACAGACTTGAGCCAGGTGCCCTTCTTCTCGCACCGCCGACATGTAGCGTCCTTGAACTTGCATCGTTGACGCTGGTGTTGCCCTCCGCAACTTCCGCATTCATCCCGGTCTTCTTTGCCCCTTCTCCCAGTGAGGCAAACTCCTTCCTCATCCTCGCCGTCTGATTCGGTCTGGATTTCTTCGTTGTGACCGGGGTTGATTTCGCGCTCGCCATTGGCGTGAGTGGCTTTTGTAGGG
This sequence comes from Ahaetulla prasina, assembly GCF_028640845.1. Lineage (NCBI taxonomy): Eukaryota > Metazoa > Chordata > Lepidosauria > Squamata > Colubridae > Ahaetulla > Ahaetulla prasina. Next base: position 244,745,625 of record NC_080540.1, on the reverse strand, counting down.
TTTCCGCCGCTTGGGTGGACATCTCATGAGCTCTGGCCGTCCAGGCGTTTGCCAGCGTTAGATTGCTTTTTGATAGCAGCCGCCTCCATAAGCGAATGTCTCTGACCCCACGGATGAGTTGCTCTAACAGCTCCTCATCCAAGTCTCGTACCCACAATCCTTGGAGGCTTTTCTCAGGGCGGCCATGTAATCGCTGATGGATTCGCCTCTTGCTGTCTCGCTCTCCAAATTCAAAACGCCGTACATATTTGGACGGTGTTGGCGAAATGGTTCTTCAATAGATTTTGCAGAGTTTGCCACGATACCGATTGTACGGCGTTGGCTCTGCCAGGGCTTCCGCGATGTCGATGACTTCGGGACCGCAGTGGCTCAGGAAATACGCCCTTTTGCGGTTGTCTGGAACTCCTTGCAGTTCGTTTGCCTCGAGGAAGCTCTCGAAACGGGTCATGTACGTTCCCCATTTCTCCCTGGATGGGTCAAACGGCGCGGGCGGAGTGTAGCTGGCCATCGGCTTCTGCCCTGAGTTTGCTGGGTTCGGTTCTTCCGTGCTCAGCCTGCTCCTGGTGCTCTTAGCCTCGAAATCCCATCCTCGTCGCCAGTGTTAAGTTCGGGAAGTAACGAGGCTGGAGACCAGGGTAGTGACAACAGCTCTTTAATATATGGTGAACCCAGCAACCAGGCTGGGGAAAAACCTCTCCTTATATAGTCTAACCGGCGGCTTCAACCAATCAGCAACGTGCTTGTTTCCCGCCAAAATATTTAAAGATACATTACAGCCAGCATTGTATATACTTACTAATAGTCCTTGTTTAACAACCACTTGTTCAATGAACATTTGGAGCTGTAATAACACTTAACAAATGGTCCTTTTCACCTGTCCTTGAAGTTTTACCTCCTCTGCAGTTATGTGATTGTGATCTGGATGCTTGACAACCAACTTGTAATATGAAAGTTGCAGTGTCCCACAATCATATAATTACCATTTGCAACCTTCCCTGCAAGCTTCCTGCAAGTTGTCAGTGGGAAAGCTGGGAGGGAAGCTCACAAGTTACCCCAGTAAGTTGCTCGTACTCTTCCCTACCTATCAGCAGCCAACCCTAGCCCTACATGTTGGTGATGTGCCGTGGATGCCCCCGTGGACTCCTATCTACCTAGCAGCATCCACTTACATGCCTACCAGCCTGCTTGAAAACCAATAAGTCTCACTTAATGAAACACCATCCTCACTTAACGATGGCAACAGTAAATTCTAGCAATGCCATTGCTAAGCAATGTGGTCATGTGATGTTGTGCTTAGTGATGAAAATTCAATATTGTTAACCAAGAACTACCTGTATAAACCAATTGCTTTAGTCAGAGTAACAGAAGAGTTGGAAGGGACCTTGGAGGTCTTCTAGTCCATCCTCCTGCTCAAGCAGGAGACCCTATACCATTTCAGGCAGGTGTCTGTCCAGTCTCTTCTTAAAAGCCTCCAGTGATGAAGCACCCACAAATGTTCTGAAGGCAAGCTGTTCCACTGGTTAATTGTTCTCACTATTAAAAATTTCTCCTTGGTTCTAGACTGCTTCTCTCCTTGATTACTTTCCATCCATTGTTTTTTGTCTTGCCTTCTGGTGCTTTGGCAAATAGGTTGATCCCCTGACTCTTTTTTGTGGTAGCCCCTCAAATATTAGAGCACTGCTACCATGTCACCCCCTAGTCCTTTTTTTCCCCCACTAGACTAGACTTACACAACTCCTGCACCCTTTCTTCATATGTTTTATCCCCCAATCCTCTAATCTTCTTTGTTGCTCTTTTCTGTACTCTTTCCAGGATCTGAATATCTTTTATATAATATGGTGACAAAAACTGGATGCAGTATTCCATGTGTGGTCTTTCTAAGGCTTTATAAAGTGGTACTAGTACATCATGTCATCTTGATTCTATCGCTCTCTTAATGCAGTCTAAGATTGCATTGGCTTTTTTGGCTGCTGCTGCACACTGCTGGCTCATATTTAAAGTGATTGTCCACTAGGACTCCAAGATCCCTTTCACAGTTACTGCTATTGATCCACATTTTACCTAATCTGTACCTGTACATTTGTTTTTTCTTGCCTAATTGTAAAACCATACTTTACCTTGCATTTCATTTTGTTAGATAGGGAGCAGCGTCCCAGGCTGTCATGATCCACCTGGATTTTGAGCCTATCTTTTGGGGTGTTGGCTATTCCTGCCACTTCTCTTTTCTCCAAGTCCAATTTTTTTCCCCTCTATTCATTTATTTTCCTGTGACTGCAATTATGTGCTTGTGTAGGGTTGCGGGTTTTTTTAGGCTTTTGAAGAGATTATTTCTGATAATCAGTAAGGAGAGAGAATGTTATACCTCTGCTCCCTGTGCCTGCCTGGAAATCAGCTTAATCTGGGGATAAGAATGCATATTTCCTGAGGATGATTATGTAAATGTATTTAAAAACTCCCATACTACTACTCATTAAAGAAAGAGAGGATGATTGGCAATCCTTTTCTGGCACAGAAAGTTGGGAGGACACAGCAGCAGCAGAACTGTCCAATTGGAGAGAGAGCAGCACCTGGCAGTCTGGACTGAACACCTGTCATGTTGCTGCATTTCCAGCCCAGAAGGAATTTTCTTAAGCAGTTTAGAGTCCAACTGGCTCATATATGGGGCAGAGGCAGCATAAGGCACAATGTAGATACCCCCGAGATGTTTCTGGCTTCTTAGCCTCCTCTAGCTTTTCTTTTCAAACCCGATTCCTGGATTTAATTGTGGGGCAAGTATTAAACCAATCGAGATCTTAGAGAGCATCTGCCGACCAGGATAGAGTTTCCTTGGTGTAAAATGGCCTCTTTTCTATTTTGCAGCTCGCCCTCCCCCATTTTTCTTCTCTTTAACAAAATCCATATTATAGTTTTTCCATTATAAATTAGTGAAAGGCATTGCACAAGGACTTGGCAGAAAATGTCAGAGGGGTGTCTGCCAACACTTTCTTTTTAAAAAATTAAATAAATAAATAAACAAACAAACAAATAAATAAATAAATAAATAAATAAATAAATAAATAAATAAATAAATAAATAAATAAATAAATAAATAAATAAATAAATAAATAAATAAATAAATAAATAAATAAATAAATAAATAAATAAATAAATAAATAAATAAATAAATAAATAAATAAATAAATAAATAAATAAATAAATAAATAAATAAATAAATAAATAAATAAATAAATAAATAAATAAATAAATAAATAAATAAATAAATAAATAAATAAATAAATAAATAAATAAATAAATAAATAAATAAATAAATAAATAAATAAATAAATAAATAAATAAATAAATAAATAAATAAATAAATAAATAAATAAATAAATAAATAAATAAATAAATAAATAAATAAATAAATAAATAAATAAATAAATAAATAAATAAATAAATAAATAAATAAATAAATAAATAAATAAATAAATAAATAAATAAATAAATAAATAAATAAATAAATAAATAAATAAATAAATAAATAAATAAATAAATAAATAAATAAATAAATAAATAAATAAATAAATAAATAAATAAATAAATAAATAAATAAATAAATAAATAAATAAATAAATAAATAAATAAATAAATAAATAAATAAATAAATAAATAAATAAATAAATAAATAAATAAATAAATAAATAAATAAATAAATAAATAAATAAATAAATAAATAAATAAATAAATAAATAAATAAATAAATAAATAAATAAATAAATAAATAAATAAATAAATAAATAAATAAATAAATAAATAAATAAATAAATAAATAAATAAATAAATAAATAAATAAATAAATAAATAAATAAATAAATAAATAAATAAATAAATAAATAAATAAATAAATAAATAAATAAATAAATAAATAAATAAATAAATAAATAAATAAATAAATAAATAAATAAATAAATAAATAAATAAATAAATAAATAAATAAATAAATAAATAAATAAATAAATAAATAAATAAATAAATAAATAAATAAATAAATAAATAAATAAATAAATAAATAAATAAATAAATAAATAAATAAATAAATAAATAAATAAATAAATAAATAAATAAATAAATAAATAAATAAATAAATAAATAAATAAATAAATAAATAAATAAATAAATAAATAAATAAATAAATAAATAAATAAATAAATAAATAAATAAATAAATAAATAAATAAATAAATAAATAAATAAATAAATAAATAAATAAATAAATAAATAAATAAATAAATAAATAAATAAATAAATAAATAAATAAATAAATAAATAAATAAATAAATAAATAAATAAATAAATAAATAAATAAATAAATAAATAAATAAATAAATAAATAAATAAATAAATAAATAAATAAATAAATAAATAAATAAATAAATAAATAAATAAATAAATAAATAAATAAATAAATAAATAAATAAATAAATAAATAAATAAATAAATAAATAAATAAATAAATAAATAAATAAATAAATAAATAAATAAATAAATAAATAAATAAATAAATAAATAAATAAATAAATAAATAAATAAATAAATAAATAAATAAATAAATAAATAAATAAATAAATAAATAAATAAATAAATAAATAAATAAATAAATAAATAAATAAATAAATAAATAAATAAATAAATAAATAAATAAATAAATAAATAAATAAATAAATAAATAAATAAATAAATAAATAAATAAATAAATAAATAAATAAATAAATAAATAAATAAATAAATAAATAAATAAATAAATAAATAAATAAATAAATAAATAAATAAATAAATAAATAAATAAATAAATAAATAAATAAATAAATAAATAAATAAATAAATAAATAAATAAATAAATAAATAAATAAATAAATAAATAAATACTTGTATCGTCTCCTGCCTCGTCATTGCCCGAACTTAACAGAGTTGATTTGCAGAAAGAACAGAAGCTGGCTCCCATACATATACAGAACAATATCAGAAATATACTGGCACAAGGGAAATGGCAAGCACAAAGAAAGTGGCTGTTACACTTCCACTTCCAGGTTCAGTAATTTAAATGAGCAGAGTTTAACAAGGGGATCAGTCCTAAACCCATATTTAGAAAGCCGAGAGCTGAACTGAATTCCCGCTTGCATTGACAGATTCAGCATTCCATTAGAACAACAAAGAACAAAGTTAAAGCTAAGAGCAGAAAAAGTGAATGAAATCCAAACAGTGTCAGCTTTGCCACCCCAAAATCTCTCTGCCTCTCAGAGAGTTTAATGATTAATCACACCAATCAACGTCCCCCTTTTCTTTATGTATGGTACAGGGGTGGGTTCTACTTACCTTTACTACTGGTTCGCAATGGGAGCGCGCACTTGCGCTTCTGCACATGTGCAGATCACCTGTGATGACGTCATGGTAGGTGGGTGGAGCCTCCCGCCGATTTTACTCCTGGTTCTATAGAACCGGACCGAACCGAAGACAACCCATCACTGGTATGATAATAAAAGCGATTGAATCTGCAGTGTTGAGAAGGGCTTTGCAACTACTTGATTCAAATTGCAGTATTAATATGGGATTTGGCTTCAGTTCATTAATCTGCTTTGAGGGGGATGGGGGGTGTTGATTGAAACTTTGTCAAATCAAAGCCTACCTTCAGAACTTGGCCCAGGCATATTTTTTATCGAAATAGCACAGCTGTTGCTAAGGAGGGTTTACAACACATTCAAGTGGAGTTTTTCCACAAAGCATGCTAGGTGAGCAAGCTGCTCCCCACCATGTCTCTTAGAAGGCTCAGTCAGCAGCTAAACATTTCCACTTGTTTGCATTCATGAGCAGGCAAAGAAACCTTGCTTTGATGCTGTCTCTACAGTAATGCTGCCAATGTATGTGTTATTACTTCAATTGGAGAATACTTTAGTGTGCATTTTCAAGATGCTGCAACCTTTACTCCAGCAAATCTGTAAAAGTATAGAGAGGTTATTTTAAAAGAATTAGATATATTGTGTCTCTTGTCTAAAAATGTTTTTATCTTCTGAAAAGTGTGCTGTGATAGAACCTAACACTCCTCCCTCCCAGAAAACACTTTGCCTCTATTTACATATATTTACATATTATTTTTCAACGTAATCACGCAAATAACCTGGGCGTCTCCTAGTCCTTTCTGACCTCGCGGTTCAGTTCTGGGTGGTGTTTTGAGCTGGTCGGAGGGGCTGTTTTCTCCTCCCAGCTCTTTCTCTGGGCCAGCGGGCTCCGGATTATTGGCCGACTCTTTTCTTGGCCATCGGGCCTTGGATTACTTCAATTTCCTGCTGCTTCCCTCGGGAACCTGATGGCGTCGCTGGAACTCTGGGACCTCAGCTAAGTCTTGCGCCTCCCGGGTCATTGTTGGCTGTGGAATCAAATTGGTATTGATCATGATATGTTTCGTTTGGTTCAGTTTGGTCAGTTATTCGTTTCCTTAACTGATCTATGTGGCGCCTCCACACTCTGTTGTCGGGTAGCTCTACCACGATGATTTTGGGCCAGTTACTTTAATTATTTGTCCTGTGAGCCAACTAGGGCCGTCCCCATAGTTTCGAGCCCACACCGGTCGCCTATGCTCATTTCCTGGTCTTTTCTAGTTTTCCTTGTAACCCTCTGGTGTGTAATGGGGTTCAAGCGGTCAAGTGGGCACGGAGTTTCCGTCCCATTAGCAATTCGGCTGGGCTTTTCCGGTGGCCGTGCTTGGGGTTCTGTGCTGGATGGCTAGGAAAAGTCTATTTTGTTTGCCAGTCACCTGGCTTGAGCCTGGACAATGCCTCCTTAGCGCTCGGACGGAACGCTCTGCAAGGCCATTCGTCGCAGGGTGGAAAGGCGCAGAGAGGGCATGTCGGATGCCTTCCTCTGCCAGGTATTCTTCAAACTGGGCTGCCGTGGTGGGGCCCAACCTTTACTCCAGCAAATCTGTAAAAGTATAGAGAGGTTATTTTAAAGAATTAGATATATTGTGTCTCTTGTCTAAAATGTTTTATTTTATTTTATTTTATTTTATTTTATTTTATTTTATTTTATTTTATTTTATTTTATTTTATTTTATTTTATTTTATTTTATTTTATTTTATTTTATTTTATTTTATTTTATTTTATTTTATTTTATTTTATTTTATTTTATTTTATTTTATTTTATTTTATTTTATTTTATTTTATTTTATTTTATTTTATTTTATTTTATTTTATTTTATTTTATTTTATTTTATTTTATTTTATTTTATTTTATTTTATTTTATTTTATTTTATTTTATTTTATTTTATTTTATTTTATTTTATTTTATTTTATTTTATTTTATTTTATTTTATTTTATTTTATTTTATTTTATTTTATTTTATTTTATTTTATTTTATTTTATTTTATTTTATTTTATTTTATTTTATTTTATTTTATTTTATTTTATTTTATTTTATTTTATTTTATTTTATTTTATTTTATTTTATTTTATTTTATTTTATTTTATTTTATTTTATTTTATTTTATTTTATTTTATTTTATTTTATTTTATTTTATTTTATTTTATTTTATTTTATTTTATTTTATTTTATTTTATTTTATTTTATTTTATTTTATTTTATTTTATTTTATTTTATTTTATTTTATTTTATTTTATTTTATTTTATTTTATTTTATTTTATTTTATTTTATTTTATTTTATTTTATTTTATTTTATTTTATTTTATTTTATTTTATTTTATTTTATTTTATTTTATTTTATTTTATTTTATTTTATTTTATTTTATTTTATTTTATTTTATTTTATTTTATTTTATTTTATTTTATTTTATTTTATTTTATTTTATTTTATTTTATTTTATTTTATTTTATTTTATTTTATTTTATTTTATTTTATTTTATTTTATTTTATTTTATTTTATTTAATTTTATTTTATTTTATTTTATTCTATTCTATTTTATTCTATTTTATTTTATTTTATTTTATTTTATTTTATTTTATTTTATTTTATTTTATTTTGTTTGCCAGTCACCTGGCTTGAGCCTGGACAATGCCTCCTTAGCGCTCGGACGGAACGCTCTGCAAGGCCATTCGTCGCAGGGTGGAAAGGCGCCGAGAGGGCATGTCGGATGCCTTCCTCTGCCAGGTATTCTTCAAACTGGGCTGCCGTGGTGGGGCCCATTGTCGGACACCAGAGTGTCCGGCAATCCGTGAGTTGCGAATAGGTGGCGCAGGGTTGCGATTACTGCTTCGGCCGTAGTGGATTTCATGAGTATGACCTCCAACCATTTAGAAAATGCATCCACAACTATTAGGAATGTTTGGCCGTGAAAAGGGCCAGCAAAATCAATGTGGATTCTTGACCAGGGCCCTTGGGGCTTTTCCCATTCTCTGACTGGGGCCGTTGGGGTAGAGGTCTGGACTCTTGGCAAGCCTGGCATTTCCCTACCCTCTCAGCAATCTCTGCGTCCATGAGTGGCCACCATACATAGCTTCTGGCTAACCCCTTCATCCTTACGATCCCTGGGTGACCCTCGTGGAGGAGGTCCAATACCTTTCCCCTTAACTTTTCAGGAATTATTACACGATCACCCCATAACAGGCACCCCTTGAGCTGAGAGCTCATCTCGTTTTTAACAAATTCTTTGAACCTTTCGCCCGGCGCAGCGGCCACCCTCTCTGTACCCAACCGGTACAGTCCTTAACACAATGTCGGTATGATGCCGAGCCACTTCCTTAGATGTGACTGGGCCAGAGTCAATGAGTCAATAAGTAGGATGGGTGTCCCTGGGTGGGGTCTTGATCGCCCCTGGTAGTGGGCATCGGCTTAACGCGTCTGCATGCCCCACTTCTTTTCCTGGTCGATGTTGCAGCTTGTACGAATAAGCGGCTAAGAATATAGTCCATCGGGTCAATCGTGGCGAAAGTGCCACAGGCGTTGGTGATCGCCAGCCAGTATTCCTAGTAGCGGTCTGTGGTCAGTCACGATTTCGAAATTCCGCCCAAATACATACTCGTGGAATTTCTTGACCCCTGACACAATGGCTAGTGCTTCTTTGTCTAGCTGGCTGTAGTTCCTCTCTGGGGAGGACATTGTTCTCGAATAGAACGCTATAGGGGCTTCTGTGCCGTTTGGAAGTCTATGGCTGAGTACAGCCCCACCCCATAAGGGAGGCGTCGCAAACCAACACTAGGGGTAATGAGTCGTGATATTGGATGAGCAGGCTATCACTTGAGAGCAGGTTCTTTACTGCTTCAAAAGCCCTATTTTCTGACTTTCCCAAGACCAAACAGTATTTTTCCTAAGAGCCTATGCAGCGGTTCCATAGCAGTTGCTTTGTTCTTTAAAAGACCGCGTAAAATTAACCAATCCTAGGAATGCCTGCAGCTCTGCTTTGTTTTTGGGCGCTGGAGCCTTCTAATTGCCTTAACCTTGCTCTCAGTAGGGTGAATTCCTTTCTTGTCTATCCGGTAGCCCAAGAAATCGACGATTCGACCCCTATCTGGCATTTGTTTGTCTTGACTTTTAACCCGCTGTCCGGAAAATGCTCAAGACCTTTCTTAACCGCTCCCCAGTTCCTCCATGTTTTCCCTGAAATTAGGACATCATCAAGTAAGGAACTACCCTGGGAGCCCCTGCAGTAGTCGTTCCATCAGGTTTTGGAACAGCCCTGGTGCCACACTGACCCCAAATTGCAATCGGTGCACTTGAAGGCCCCCTGTGCGTCTGTCGTTTGGGCTTGGCTGTGCGGGCGTCTACTGGCAGTTGTTGGTAGGCTTGGGCCAAGTCTAACTTTGCAAAGACTTGCCCTTGCCCCAAAGAGTGCAATAAGTGTTGCACCACGGAACCGGTAAGCGCTTTTCTGTAAGGCTTTGTTAAGCGTCGCCTTGTAGTCAGCGCAAATTCTAATTGACCCGTCCGGTTTTATGGGGTGACGATTGGCGTCTCCCACTGCGTGATCGACTGGCACCAAAATCCCTGATTAATGAGCTTATCCAGCTCCTTATCAATTTTGGTTTTAGGGCAAAGGACTCTCCTCGCCTTAAGCCTAATGGGGGCTACCTGGGGTCTAAGTTGAAGGAAATAGGGGTCCCTTGTACTTGCCCAGGCAGTCCTTGAAGACATCTTCGAACTCGTTAAAGAGAATGTCTTTCAGGTTACAGTCACTTCTGTAGATGCCAGTCACTCCCATGCCCAGGGCACGAAACCAGTCTAGTCCCAACAGACTGGGCAGAGTTCCTTCGACGATCGTGATGGGCAGGGTCTTTTATGTGGACCATACTCGACTCGGACGGAAAAATTCAGTGTTTGTACAAGAGCAATAGAGAGTGATTTGTTGTAATTCTTTGGTTTATATTGTCCAATACTTAAGAGTATTTTCAACAGTAGAAAATTACCCAAAATTTAGTATAAAAAATGGACTTAAATGAAAGTTTCTCCTGGGTGAATTTTTAATAAGTTTAGGGTGTTTAATTATATCGTCTCAACTGTGCTTGCTTCAATGCTTGCATTGAAGAAGGAAGGATTTTTTAATTAAAAAAAACAAAACAAAATTAAATTCTATGATCAGCGAAAAGACATTATCTGAATTTATTGCTAATTGGAAATCTTTTATGGACTTTTTGCATAAAATTAAAAAAAATGAACTTGTGATTTTGGTTTTGATGATTAGACAGGACAAATTACAGAAAGAAGAGTGATATGATGTAATCTCAGAGAGAGAGAGAGGTTAAATATATATTTGTACGTATAACTGTTGTGAAGAATATTGGAAGCCAGCTCTGTACAGGATTTTTTCTTTTCTATTCTGCCTTAATTTTTTCTTTTTTGCATCATTTGATTTTTTAATTTCTTTTTTTCTTGCTTGCTTTCTGTTAATTTGTATTAGCTGTTATCTTTTTGTTTAAAAGTTTTAATAAAAGTTATACAATAAAAAAAGAACAAAGGCGCATAATGCTCCTGTCAGTATACTGAATGTTATTATCACAAAATAAATCAGAAAATCAAATACAACAATGCTTCATTGATGAATAACTAGAATTTATGTTGACTCTGTAAATTACTTAGAAAGTGCTATGAAGCACCATGTAGCAACAAATGTTATTGCTAGTAACTTGATGCTAATATAAATTTTACCAGTGTCTATCTAGCATCTGGAAATGATAGCATTCCCTAATCATTGAGATAACATAAGTAGAAGCTGGTATTCATAGAATCTACCATAATCAAGAACATTCAGTTCGAATTAGGTTTTTGAGCTTACATTTAATGAAGATAGAAAAAGGTATTGGTTAATTTCATTTTTATATGTGCATAACTGTTCGCTGCACACCTGCTTCATTGTGTTATGCTAGTAACACATTGCTACTGATGCTTATTATTATTGTCAAGTACAATAATTTGTTTATTGATGTAGAAATTTGGTAAGGAAAAATCTGGCCAATCCATTAAAATTAACTTTTTATTTAAAACAGGACTCATCAATTTTGCAATTGTAAATGCAAAATTGTGGTCAAGATATGTTAAGAATTAAGGTCCAAAAAGCATTGAAATATATGCTTAGCCCAGGAATTATGGTTAGTAACAGAATCAAGTTCACAAGTCTGTTCACACATTCTAGGGTGTTCCTAAGGTTTCCTGTTTTAAGTTAGAGGGGGCTAAGAGACATTTTACTTAGTTGGAAAAAGAACCAGGGGAAAAAAAACACTACTATCTTAAATCCAATTAGAAATCTTTTGTTATACCCAAAACTGCTCCTATTCCAAAGCAGGTGTTCTTAAAATGCTGCATTTTCTTTATTTATCCTGCAGTAAGGTGTCTCAGGCTACGCTTTCAGTGAAAGCTCTAATAAATACTCTTTATAGCATCAATAAATTGGTCTAGTAATCTGCCTTTTGCCCAAACTCTAGCAAATTTTAACTTTTTGTGGCAATGGCAAGACATAATAGTGTACGGGTTATAATAGGACAGTCCTTTTTTTGATGTGACTAAATGCTATTAATTTGCCTAAATGACAGACTGCTGAAAAAGAGGTCACCAGATGGCTCAACCCAAACTTTGAAAGTTTCCCAAGGCATGCTGAATCAGAGACCAATACAGTTGACCAAACCATTCCATTATGTCTAAATCCTATGTAATATCTTGCCAAACCAAAAATAAAATGCTGCTATACGGGAAGTAGAGGTGTGGGTCTACTATGATGTATAGCGTTTAGAAATCCAAGTAAGAAGAAACATATTTGGCATGTTGGTATATTATGGTATGTGAGATTGACCTCAAGAGACGGGGGAAGAATGTAGCAGCAGGAACGTGGACGTGGCAAATATTCGGCAATCACTTTCCCTAGTTTATTGGACAATAATGGGGAGGGAGGGAAATATACTTTCAGACTTGCGAGGTTTTATTTTTTTAATTTTATTTATTTATTTATTTTGTCACACAGTATATATAAGCCTAAGCATGAAATAACTATAGAATATATAAGCATATATATAAGCATGAGTATGTAATATTTCTATTAATTGGATATAATGAAAGGAAACGATAGGACAGGAACGGTAGGCATGCTTGTGCTTCTATGCACGCCCCTTACAGACCTCTTAGGAATGGGGTGAGGTCAATAGTAGACAGTTTTTGGTTGAAGCTTTGGGGATTTTGGGAAGAGACCACAGAGTCAGGTAGTGTATTCCAAGTATTAACAACTCTGTTACTGAAGTCATATTTTATGCAATCAAGATTGGTGCGGTTAACATTAAGCTTAAATCTATTGTGTGCTCGTGTATTGTTGCAATTGAAGCTGAAGTAATCTTCAATAGGAAGGAGATTGTAATAGATGATTCTATGAGTTAAACTCAGGTCATGTCAAAGGCGGCATAGCTCTAAATTTTCTGAACCCAGGATTTCAAGTCTGGTGGCATACGGTATTTTGTTGTATTCATAAGAGTGGAGAACTCTTCTTTTAAAATATTTCTGGACATGTTCAATTGTATTGATGTCAGAAATGTGGTATGGGTTCCAGCCAGGCAAGCTGTATTCAAGAATTGGTCTAGCAAATGTTTTATATGCTCTGATTAGTAGTGTGGTGTTTTTGGAGAAGAAGCTACGCAAGATTAGGTTTACAACTCTTAAAGCCTTTTTTGCGATGTAGTTGCAGTGGGCTTTGGCACTTAGATCATTGGATATGAAAACTCCAAGATCTTTAACAGGGTGGGGGTCATCTGTAAGGTAACGTCCATCAAGCTTGTACTTAGTGTTTAGGTTCTTTTTTCCAATATGTAAGACTGAGCATTTGCTGGTTGAGATTTGGAGTTGCCAAGTTTTAGACCATTCAGATACAAGGTCAATGTCTTTTTGAAGGGTAGCTGTATTGTTGGTGGTGTTAAATAGTTTGACATCGTCAGCAAAGAGAACACAATTACTTGTAATATGGTCACAGAGATCATTAATGTATAATATGAAGAGTGTTGGTCCAAGAACTATTAATACATTAAGAACTGTTAATACATCAAGAACTGTTAATGTATTAAGTTCTATTAAGACAACCTTACAATAAAGTAGTGTTGGTTCTTCTGGGTGTGCTTCTTGTCTGGACAAACTTGCAAGGCTAAACAGTAGTACATAAATATTAGTGATCCAGATTTTTAATGGATTCTCTTCTTTCCCGTGCCTCTTCATTATGTTCATTTCAAATCCATTCATAGTTCCACATAACATATAAGATTTAAATGATTATAGGATATAATTGAGCAAAAATAATGAAAAGGTATTACTTTTTGTGTGGGTTTTTTAAAAAATGCTGAAAATGCAATAGCAACATTGAATCAAGCGTTTTGACATTGATTCTGTTTGCATCTTAGCCTAAAACATTAACAATACATTCTTTAAATGTTCACACTCCGTAATGCAATTCATAATTTCCCATTGCATATTATTTTACCATATCAAGTATGAGATCAAATAAGGAACTATAAAAGAGCAACTATTATCATTTTCAAAATCAACATTGAGAACTTCTTAAGTGTACTTTAATAACTTTGCTGACTTCAAAACCATTGATTAGGCACCCATGCATTATTTCTAGGTTACACATAAGGAAAGGTTACTCATGAAAGCAGCCATGAGATGGCATTGAACATGTTGGTGACCTCCCAGCTTTGTCTTTAAATTAGGAACAAGTCTAATTACTCTGTTGGTCTCAAAAGCCTATAATTAGACACCAGCAGACTCTGCCAAAACAGTATAAAAAGACCATTTGACAAGATATATTCTCCTGGATTTTATACAGAAAATGTCTATCCCAAGCTCCTCTCTGTCATTTCTTCAGCATCTTCTTGTAGTAAATTATCTCAGGTGTGCTTCTGTTGCTGAGTTGTGTTGCAGGAACAAACACGATCAGTTTTAAAGATCTATTTGTGACACGTATAACACTAAATTGCAAATCCAAACTATAATCTAAAACAGTGTAGAAGTTACTGTATTTTTTTTTACAATAATAGCAATATTACTAATGTCAATCTGTTTCACCTGACATATTAGCTTGTTATACGTGTGCTTCCTATTGAGTTTCATAAGCAATTACAAGTGCTGTTTTTGACTACATTGCTTGGCATCAAGAAAATCACCAAGACTCTGTACTATATTTCAACCCAACTGATGTGGCTCTTCTAGGAGAATCTATTCATGGCATAGAAGCAGTGAGCTGGCCACAAAGGAAAGTATTTTGGGGGGAAAAATGTTTATGGAAATACTTATAACCAGTCTGAAATGAGGGGAAAGGAAGTGTATCCAGAAATATGGGGTAGACTTCTTCCTGCCTCTCCCTTAACCTTCTTATTGTATGTGGTTACATTTCAAAAGGTTACTATACAGTATTGACTGAATTACTGAGTTACTACTTCCCCAACTGAATAACTGTCTGACTCTTTACTGTTTCTTGATCATGCTGTGCCTCTTCTCAGCTCTTGTCTGGCAGAGATAGACATAAACAAAAACTAAAATCTAGAATTCTTGAGGATTCTTGAGGATTAATAGAGCAGAAGCCTGAGCTGCAACAGAAACAACCGTCACAATCCTGAAAATTGAAATGTTTATGAAATAAAATGTTTCATGCTGGCAGTTCAGTGTTATGGCAACTATAAATATTTAGATGTACTGTATTTGTGTTAATGATGGATTATTTCTACTATTAGATGAGTCACAGGAAACTTGGAGAGCAACATTCCTTCTGATTCTTGTTAGGTTGTATATACAAGAGTTTTCTTTTCTTCTCAACTGGATTTCCAATATCCACCTTGAGACAATGATATTCAAGTACATGTCATATAATTAAAACAGACTTTTAAATACTTTCCTTAATTTTGATGAAAATAATTATACAACTTAGTAATATACACGACACTACAAGAAAGCTTTCAAGCCGCATACCACACGAAGCTTCCTGTGAAAGTTTTTTTTCTAATTTCTTACCCTTTGTATACCAACTATATGAGATTTACTCAACAAATGATGCTTCAAGAACTCAAATTTTCATACACCTTCCTACGTTTTCACTATAATCCCCCAAGACCTCTGGCAGATACTGAAGCTAATGAAATTTGGCAGATACTGAAAAAATATTTTTTCCCAAAAATTTATTTTAATGTACTAAGACAATTGCATGGATGCAATAAAAGATAGCTCTTTTGGTACGGCCCCCATGGGACCAAGTCTGATCTGTCTCCTCCCAGTTTGACGAGCAACACTACAAGCCATTTAGCTTCTGCTGATGTTCCCATTCTACCAGCCAGTCCCACTGAAGGTGCCAGGAATCTCACAGACTTTTGGCAGGAATGCAAGGGCAGGAACAGGACACTGAGATAAAGGGACGAAGGAACCAGTGGGAAGTTCTCATGTAGTGCAAGCAAGGTTCCTGGGAGTAGGAATCATTCAGTTTCTTAATTTATTTCTCAATAAAGATGAAACAATTAACATTTCTTTGCAATACTGGTTTGTGTGGGCCTATTGTGCTTTACGTGTGCACAGGGTTCATGGTGTATGCACATAAAAGTACAGCTCAGAAGTGGTATTCAGCAGGTTCTGACCAGTTCTGGAGAACCGGTAGCGGAAATTTTGAGTAGTTCGGAGAACCGGTAAATACCACCTCTGACTGGCCCCACCCCCATCTATTCTCTGCCTCCCGAGCCTCAGCTGATCAGGAGGAAATGGGGATTTTGCAGTAATCTTCCCCTGGAGTGTGGAGGGAACAGAGATTTTACAGTATCCTCCCCTGGAGTGGGGTGGGAATGGAGATTTTACAGTATTCTTCCCCTGCCATGCCCACCAAGCCATGCCATGCCCACCAAGCTGTGCCCACAGAACCGGTAGTAAAAAAAAAAAAATCGAATCCCACCACTGGTATAGCTCAGAAGAAATATTGCTAAGGTTGAAGAAATATTGCTGGGTTGTCCCTATTGTTTGGATGGTCATTTCACATTTGCTGAGAAGTTTCTGTATTTTTGCTGTTTCTAATCTTAACCCTAACTATTTAGCTTTCAAAGTGAAGGATTTGTGTAGTTGAGAGCCATCCGTGGTTGCTTAGATAACAGACTCATCACCTTTTATGACAGTTGCCTCCCTCCCTTACTAATTGTAAATCCAGTGAATTCTTTGTGATAGGTTTTCAGATAAATGTTCAAAGTTAAGGCACTGTAATATTCCAGCTTCCCTACATTGGGATTCAATGACTTTGAATAGATTTTGTAACAATAAAATATATCATAGAGAATTGTACTGTAAAAGTCATTCAGTACTTATTTATCTGACATAGTTATATGCCACTGTTACTATTTCTTTTGAATTCTGTTGAAATTAAATTTTTTTGTTTTTGTTTACATTTATACCCCGCCCTTCTCCGAAGACTCAGGGCGGCTTACAATGTATAAGGCAATAGTCTCATTCTATTTGTATATTTTTTACAAAGTCAACTTATTGCCCCCCCAACAATCTGGGTCCTCATTTTACCTACCTTATAAAGGGTGGAAGGCTGAGTCAACCTTGGGCCGGGCTCGAACCTGCAGTAATTGCAGGCTTTGTGTTCTAATAACAGGCTTCTCTATTGCCTGCGCTATCCCGGAACCATAGACTAGTTTTATAGTTTGTAGTATTATCCAGCTTTGCAAAACATCCATGAATGAATTATGTGTCTTCTGTTACTGCTCACATGTTCCCTCTTGAAATTTTTGCTTTGTGGATTTATCTGAAGAAATGATTAACAAACAATACATCATTGTGTGCAGTGGGGCAGAGAAGGTTGTTAAACCTTCTCTAGCATTTCACACAATTCTTTCTCAAAATTATCAATTGGGAAATTGTTTTCCTTATCTGTACCTTTTTTCACTGGTACCTTCAGGTCAAGAAGGGAATTGTAGTCCAGTAGATTAGGAAGTCATTTAATGGAGGAAGGTTGTCCCTGGTTTATTTTTGTTACAATAAATGGAAATATTTGCAGCAGAAATTTGCCAACTGGTTACACTTAACAATTTCTGTAAAATAATATTACAAAAACACTTTAAAAAGTGATTGAGATGTTTTTAGCATTTGTTGAGTGTCAATAATATAACCCTTAAGACTTGCTTTGGTGTTAAAGTAGGTTTCCTATCAATTCCTCTCTTCTTACGCACTATAGTGCTGGAGGAGGGACATACAACTTTTTCCTCTGATTTGTACTGCAATTTAGTCAATATGGCCCCAAGATTAAACACTACTAGTTTTGAGCAGAAGGACTGTAATGTAGTTGAAATTTAGGAGAGAAATTTGGGCGGGAAAATACACATTGCTGATTGGCTGGTGCCTCAGCCAAATACTATATAAAGAGAGGTGTTTGCCTGTTGTCTTTTGCTGGGTTTCACAATAAACTAAAGAGCTGTTGTCACTTGCATCGTCTCCTGCCTCTTCATTGCCCAAACTTAACAAGGACTGTCTTATCTGGAGATTAAAGGGCTGTTCCCAGTGGTGGGATTCAGCCAGTTCGCACCACTTCGGGAAAACCGGTTGTTAACTTTCTGAGCAGTTTGGCAAACTGGTTGTTGGAATAAATCATTAGGGCAGAGAAGCGGTTGTTAAATTACTGGAATCCCACCACTGGCTGTTCCCCTTCATGGATTGTTATCTTATAGTGTACATAAGATATAGTGTATATTACTTTTAACTGGGGTTGTAATTTTTATGAATTTTAAGGGTTTTAAATTTAATTATTTTAAATTTCGGCCGACTATAGAATATGTTTTTTAATTCTTTGTTTTAATTGTATATTGTTATTGTTTTTATAATTGGCTGTACACCGCCCTGAGTCCTTCGGGAGAATATAAAAATCTAATAAATAAATAAATAAATAAATAAATAAATAAATAAATAAATTTCTAGAAAGGCTATAAATGATGAATCGTTCAAAACTGAGATCAAAATAAAACTCATTGGAGAAGGAATTGGCAGCCCGCTGCAACATTCTTCCAAGAAAACCAAATGAACATTCATAAGTAAAATATAACTATCAACATGATATTGGAAAATGAGTTCTGAGACTGAAAATATCCCGTGAAGTAATGGGAACAGCAGTGGTGCTTGATGTGGCTAGATTAAAGCAAAAATGATGTTTTGCCCCTGCATACTGACTGCAGGCAAGAGGAAAGTTGGATGCTGCAAAAATACATATTTCATTGGTATGAGAAAAGTCAGAATCATAAATCAGGGCAAATTAGAAGTTGTCAGAGCAGAAGCATCAAGACTGAGCTTTCACATTCTGGAAATCAGTGAATGGAAATGTACTGAAACCTGTCACTTCATTTTAGAGGAGCATCAGATCTACTGTTGCCAGGAAAATCAGAGAAGAAACGGAGGAGTTATTATTATTAAATAGCATCGCAATCAGGGCACAGATACAATCTCAAAAAGATAGAATGATCTCAGTTCAAATCCAAGGCAAACCAATCAATATTATAGTGATTCAAATCTATGCTTCTAGTCAGTGGTGGGATTCAAGTAATTTAACAACTGGTTCTCTGCCCTAATTGATTTCTTCAATGCTCCAACACTGGAAATTTTTAGGAAAATGTTGGATAGCCATTTGTCTGAAATGGTGGAGGGTTTCCTGCCTGGGCAGGGGGTTGGATTACAAGACCTCCAAGGTCCCTTCCAACTCTGTTATTATGTTATGTTATGTCTTACAACAACCAGTTTGCCAAACTGCTCAGAAAGTTGACAACCAGTTCTCCCGAAGTGGTGCGAACTGGCTGAATCCCACCACTGCTCCTAGTACAGATGCAGAGGGAGTATAAGTTGAACAATTCTATGATGATCTGCAATAACTGGATGACAACCCTGCTCCCCCCACCCTGAAGATGCCATGCTAATTTTGGACACTGGTATGCTAAAGATAGAAACAAAGTAACATGTGGAATAATGGGAAAATTTGGCCCCCGTGTGCAAAATAGAGCAGGCAAATACTTGGATAACATTGGTTGGACAATATCAAAATCAAATTGGCCATACACTCTGCGAACAAACTGAGAAGCTCCTCAAAGAAAGACAGAACAGGTTCTGGTTCTAGCTGCAGCTCAGATCATAAACTCCTTGCAATATTTATGATTTCAAAGACATCATTACAAAGAAATTATAAGTGATAGACAATCCTGATACCCACTGGGCCACAAAAATATGAAAAGCCACTAAATGATTGAATCAAAAACAAAAATGCTGCTGGCAGGTATAAGGTCCCTGAAGCAATTTTACACAAAAAATTTTACACAATTTTACACAAAAAAAAGGTTGGGGGAGGATAAATTGAACGCCCAGGAGATGTCAAATAACCTGCTGTTGTTTCTGCTGTAGTAAAATGTAAGAACAAAGTGAGGAGTGCCCATTGTTTATTTTGGCTTCCTTGAAATGAAGTCTCCCAAGGACACTACACAGTTCCTCAGTTGGCAACCATTAAAGAATAAACAAACATTGCAAAAGAAGCTGGTCATAAGTTAGTTGAGAAGAACAATTTGTCTACAAACCTTTCAGCACAGTGAACTTTTGTTGCCAATCTTCTTGCACAGGTGTGTGAAAGTCATAATGCCAATCTGTTATATAACATCATACAAAAACTCATTTAATATATTACTCAACTGTACTTGTTCTGATTTAGGATTGGCCCAATTATTCTCCTCTAATTACTTCCTTATCTTTTGTTGTGTTTTATCCCAACAACTCTGTTGCTACAACTTGGGGTTTTTAGCTTTGTTTTATCAAAATATATATGACGGAGGAAAAGTTTCTGATACTTCTAGAACTATCTTTTTACTTTTTTTAAAAAAAAAAGTTAAATAATTAACAAATACTTCTATTTTCTTCTTTATCTCAAAACATGGCTCTGGGCACCACAAACATGTTCTAAGACAAATAAAAATGTTTGGTTGCAAGCCAGTGTGTAGTCAGGAAACATGATTACCTCCTTTGAAAACATGAGATGATAGATAGATAGATAGATAGATAGATAGATAGATAGATAGATAGATAGATAGATAGAGATGTGATAGATTTTCTAGGAACAGTGTAACCACTTTCCCCCTCTTTATTTAATTGTTTGGATAATCTTCAGTTTAGTTAATTATTATTTCTTCTTCCAAAGCATTATTTGTTAGTTGAATTCTCTTTGAGCCCTTTTTAATAAGTGTCCAGTAATATTGATATTAATAGCCAGATATTAAAAGCCATTGGTCTTCTCTTTTACTAAAGAAAGCTCATTACATTCTTTATACTCAGCACAGATGGGTTATTTTAGAGAAAGCCTAAAATGTCAAAATGGCAACCATAAGGATGGGGTTGAAGTCTCACAAATATTTTGAAACAATCCCAGTTGTAACGTCTGTTTCCCATCATTTTGATTGCAGAGGACAATGGACTTCAAGGTGATCCCAGTTCTGGCTTTTGTGCCTCAAGAATGAAAGGAAACTTGCAGAACTCCTGTTTTAAGATTTCTGAAGAATGGATGGAGAGCCTTTTACTTCCAATTTCTTTTCCTCTGGAAACTTCCCTTCTGAAATTGGCATTACCTTGGAACAGAAAACTACCTTTGCCTTTGTGCTTTTATTGTTTATTTTCCTTGGTGTTCTTATTGTCCGGTGTTTTCGAATCCTCTTAGACCCTTACAGGACTATGCCAACTGCCACCTGGACAGATGGGCTGGAGGGGCTGGAAAAAGGACAATTTGATTATGTTTTAGCTTAGAGCCAGAAATGTAGCTACTTAGAAAAATTTCTTGTTCTCACACAGGCAAAATAAGCTAAAATTGGATGAATAGATGGGAAACATAGTGAGCATTTGATGAAAAAAAAATGCCTGGGTTTATTATAGAATAGAATAGAATAGAATAGAATTTTATTGGCCAAGTGATTCCTATATATATATTGATGCTTATACCTCCTAATATTTACTCATACATATGTTCATATACTATATAATCCTTTTGATATAATGTTGTGACAAAAATAAATAAATAAATAAAAATATTGCCCAGCTGGAAAAGGATGACGGACATAAGTTCTGATTTGTTTTTGTGTCAAACTATTTGATTTATAAGAACTTCAATTCATATCAGTGCCATGTAAGACTTCAATCCTGTTCACAAAATAAGCAACTTATCTGGTGGCATGATTTATTTTGGGACGAATGCTGATCTAACCTGAAATCTATCTATTGGCAGATTTAAGAATCTAGTCAGCCTTGTCTGATCATACAAATGAATCAGAGTTAGCTTCCATGACTCCATGGAAGTCCAAGCTCCATTGCTAGACTGGATAATTGGGGGAAAAAAGACCTTATCCCAGAAGAAGCCAAAGTTAACTGTAGATAGTCCTCCAGTTACGACCACAATTGAGCCCAAAATTTATGTCGCTAAGTGAAATGTTTGTTAAGTGAGTTTTTACGACCTTTCTTGCCACAGTGGTTAAGTGAATCATTGCATTTGTTAGGTTAGTAACACGGTTGCCAAATGAATCTGCTTCCCCATTGACTTTGCTTGTCAGAAGTTTGAAAAAGGTGATCACATGACCCCGGGACATTGCAACCGTCATAAATGTGAACCAGTTGCCAAGCATCTGAATTTAGATCACGTGATCATGGGGATGCTGCAATGGTGATAAGAGTGAAAAGCGGTCATAAGTCACTTTTTCCAGTGCTGTTGTAACTTTGAACGGTCACTAATTGAACTGTTGTAAGTTGGGGACTAACTGAACTTTTGTAACAGTGCCAAGAGAACTGAGAGAATCAGCAGAAGTCAACTTCAGGGTCTATGAAGGTTTTGATTCATCTTCTCACCTTCAGAGCTGCTTCCTTACTTCTTCAGGAAAGATAAAAATAAGCAGCAGAAAAGAGCAATAGGAGTACTATGAGGCTCCAAGGGACAGCAGAAAGCCTTAGCAGGAAGTAGGCCTACGCTGGGCATGCGCCTGTTTCGGGCAAACTTTGATGTCAGCCTTGGCAATCCTTTCAGCTTGATGGGACAACAATGCATCACCTGTTTTGCAACAAAAGGCTCACTTTGAAAGCTGCAAGTAAACAGATGCAAATATGGCATAAGCTTACAGTAAGCTGAAATTTATCTACCCACACTTGGAAGCTGCAGGTAATCAGATGTAAATATGACATAATCTACACATACTTAACATGAAGCCAAGTTTTATTTTATGCTCCATGGTTACGGAAGGGAATTGGGTCTTAGCTCCTTTTTATATAAACTTTTTGTACAGCTGCTCTTAAATAAACGGTCACATTGCCTGCATCTGTTCCAACTCTGCGCTGTACTAACAGAAGATGTTGCTTGCACTGACATAGTAATTTGTGTAAATAATTATTGTTTTACGACCTATTTACATTAATGGTCATGTCAAGCCATCATGTGAAGTTAAACATTTTCTCTTCTTTCCCTGTTCTTTTCTTGTTATATAAAGATTTTTGAGTGAGAAGGAAACAAACAGTGGAACATGCTTTGATTTCTACTACAAACATGTTAGTCGTTAAAAGTCTAGACTCCTACTTTGCTTAGGCACTCAGAAATTTTGGGAGGTGGGATGGAGATGGAGTCTGATACTAAAGCAAGGAAACGTACCCATGATGCCCTTTAGAAATCCAGCTGTTGGGGGTCTATGATACAAAATTCACATTTGGTGTACAGTACTCAATACTATTTTGGAGGCATAAAAACTAACAGCAGTCAGCTGCAAGTGAAACCGTAATTCTTTTGGGGAAACCTGATAGAATTCGGCCCTGATATTTGTATTTGCCTCCCCATCATACTGTCAATCTTTCAGAATAAGAATAATACTCATTTCATATGCTGTAACAACGGTTGTTTGTTTTCAGAAAAGGGTACTGCCCAGTGTTCTATACAAGGTGAACGGCTATATAAATGATTTCAATAACTATGTAAATAAAATAAAATAAATACATAACCATCCTGAGCTTATTCTAAAAGGGCCTGACACAATAGCCCCAGGCAAGCTCTATGACGGGATAGGCAATAGTGTGCCTGGAACTTCACTGAGCCTATGAGAGTTACCCTTGATGGCATTCTTGACTCACCAGAATGTATTCTGTAGGTTGCTTTGAATAAAAATACAGACATTGATACATATAGAGCAAGGGTGTCAAACTCGTGGCCCATGGGCCGGATGCATCACAAGCTAGCCACGCCCATCCCTGTTTTAGTGAAGGGGGGGAAGTCACGATAGATCACACGATGACAACATGACAATGTGAGTTTGACAGCCCTGATATAAAGACTATATAGAGAAAAAGAGGAGCTGGCATCTGTAAAGCAAGTGCCATTCTTTGTCTGCAAGAATACCCTGTGTGTTTTCTATTTCTCTTAGAAAATATAAATGGTGGATATCTACAGACCAATGCTTTCTTTGGCCATACTGTATGCGTCATTCACTCAGAAAAGAAAGAGGTTCTATGAGCTTAAAGGGAATATCTTTGCTAATTCAATTTCTGGTAAATGAGTACTTTACAAGTGGCCATTTTCAAATAAGACTAAGCCCCACACCCATTCTGGCAACCAGTGAGGGTGTCCGGGACAACCTTCAAAAGTCCAGATATATTCCTTGATCTGAAAAATGCTGCCTATGTCTGCCCTTCCATACCAACTGCATAGCCAGTGTTCACTGTTGTTTAATTTTGATAGATGGCACTTTTGCATTAGCTGGCTGAGATGTAGGTCTGAGGACATTGCCAATCTTTTTGGAGTCACACGTCCCTCGGGAATTCTTTGCACTCAGAAATGTTTAATGATTCAGATGAGTTACAAATTCCACAATGCAGTAATGCCAGCTTTGTCATCTCATGTCCTGCACTATTTATCCTTCCAAGAGATATGTAATAGGAGTCCCAGCCTTCCATCTGAATCTATTTGTTATTAGAAAGTTTTAACAGCTCATTATGTTGGTTTTATATCTTTCTTCTAACAACTTCAGTCTACCATCAAGAATAGAGAATGTAGAGAATGCCAAGCAGCCGAACTTAATAAAAAATTAAGTAAGGGTAGAAAGAACAGGAATAAATCTTGCTGTCTTCATTCCTGTTCTTTGCAACACAGATCGAATTATAAAAGGCTGACAATGTCAATAGCAGATCAGAGTTATTTACAACTGGACATAACACAACCGCAAAAGGCATGATTTTTTTTGCTTTCATAAATAGGGCAAACAGAAAAATTATCTTGCATTGCTTTGTTTTCAAATCAAGTCTCATCCAATTTGATCCATGATAATTCGTTTTACCATATTTTTCAGAGTATAAGACACACCTTTTTCCCCCCTAAAAGGGGCTGAAAATTTGGGTGCATCTTATACACCGAATGTAGCCCCTCCCACCCACTGGCCCCCACCCTTTGGCCTCTGCCTCCCAGCAATTTACCTCCTTGCAGTAATTAACAAGAAGAAACAGCCCATTTCAGCTTCAACACAGCCTAATTAGCACAAGTTGATTGTTGGATCGGCCTCCTGACTCTCAGCTGTTTTGCGCGATGCAATGCAATTAAAGGTTCTTCTCTAGCTTCCTGTTCCCTTGTGGCATATGCTGATGCCACCTTTCACAGATGAGTCACATTTCAAAGAAAAGGAGGACCTTTGCCAAGCCCCAAAGCCTAATTTGGACTCCTAGCATTTTTCTTTCTAGAAGACACATGAACCGTAGGTGGCCAGGCTGTTTCTCACAGTACATCTAAAGGTTTACAGATTGATATCGCAGCTGAAATTACTGTTACAATGTTCTTCAAGGAAGCCCCCCCCCAAAAAACCCCTAATTTTTGTATCAGGTTGCAAAGCTTCCAACCAGGGAACAACAGAAAAACAAGGATCCCTACTGGCATGATAAAGATCAGTTGGCGTCATGGGAGGATTCGAGTAACCTGCCTTTTGAGTGATACTGTTGCAATAGGTTTGGCACGATGGAAACGTTTGGCAGTTGTTATTTTCTGTATGGTAATCCTCAGATGTGGGAGTAAGATTCTTTTGATATCTCCTACTTGATTTATTAGGTAACAATCAATTGACCGATTGCACCTTTAAAGGAGAATATTTGTAGCTCAGGGTTGAAATGAGGGGGTCCTTGATGCTCTCTGAGCTTGGTTGTTTTCTTGCAGATGTTTCATTACCCAAACTAGGTAACGTCATCAGTGCTAGGTTTTGAGGCCTTTCTGTAGAATGCTGCGTTCTGCAGTGAATAGAGGATGGCTGGACATGTTGATCACCCATTCAGGCTCTGGTGCCTCTTTGATTCTGAGACTTAGTTTGGTTTACATTTGGTTTTCCTTTTTTCCAGCGTGTCTCCAGGAAGTACTCATGATGGTGGTGGCCAGCCTCTCCATATACTCAAGAATGTCTTCTCAAAATTCTTTTCTTTTCAGTGGGATTACTAATTACAATCTTTCTTTCTTAAACTGAATGATAATTGGCAGGAACAGATGCAGTGGGTTTTCCCTATGTGCCACTTTAGAAAAGAGATTTCTTTAAATTCCATTTAAAGAGATGGAATGCGTAGTTAATATTAATAAACTCTGGCTTGTATCTAAGGGTTTTATCATTTTGAAAAACTATTTTCAGTTCCAAATAGTTGTAAAATTTGAGTCAACTCTCTTGATAAATCCTTAACATTTTAAAAATAGCAGCCAGGATTTTTTTTTCTTTTCTCTTCTTTCAAAATGCAATAAAAAAATGAATATTCCAGGAATGCCATTGTGACAGCTTCCTGGTTAAGACAGTAGAATTATATGCTATTAATTCTTATTGTTTTAAGCTGTTGGAATTTAAGCTTATTTTCTTCAATCCCTTCTGTTTCCTTTGAATTATACTTGGACTAAGAATGCAGGATGAAATGCAGTTTTAACTGTGGAACTCACTGCCAGACTTTCAGTCAATCACAATCACTCAGTCAACTAACTGACTGACTGACTAATAGATAAGTAAAGATTCTTGCTATTTTATTGTCATGGGGTGTTACAACAAATGAAATTTTCTCATCCTGTTAGGCTTATTTTGTTTTGTTGTCCTGCTATGGCTAAATTTAAAATATTTTTTTTTAGGGATTTCTGATCTCATAACCTCACAAAATTTAAATTTTGATTTGGAAGATTTCTATATATATAGAAAGCAGAGCTGATGAGCATGGCAAAAACCAAGGAATTGGTGTAGAGTTGTTCCTTGGGACCTTTCCTGATAAGGAGAAGAAAGGAGATTGCTCACATATGATTTGGACAGCTGCTCCTCACAAGGAGATTACATGGCCAGGAGTTTTTTGTGGGTTTCAGCACTGAGATTCGATGGGATTAGTCACCTTGCTCACAACTGCAGTGGAGACTTTTAAAGGACACTACGTTCACAAATCCTTTTTAATCCTTTTAAAAATCGGTCAGTAACTACTTTCAAGTTATGGGAAACTTGAACAACTTTTAAACAAATCAATCGTGAATGAAAGAAAAAAATATTTGTAAGTTTAAAAATTAAAAGAATCTGAGAAAACCAGCAAAAATTAAATAAGATTTTGATCTTAAAAAGTTATAAATGGACTAAGTCTCCACATAAAATTGGAATATTGAAACTTTTAGAATAATATTTTGCAATTAATTATAAAGTACAAATAACTTCTCATAAGAAATAAATATTATTTTGTTTTTTACAAAGCACAACACAGATAAGCAATTTCAGGATTTTTAAAACTAGACACTAGAAGACTAAATATTTTAGGGAGAGAAAAGATATACAGGCATATAAGATGATGCAAAACATTATGACAATAAAAATACTGAAGGAGATTTTTGAAGTATGGAATGAAGTGGTAGCCACAGTATCAACAATGTCAGTAATGATGATCAACAATTGACAGCCCAAGAGAATGACTTAGAAAAGGACAAACCAAGAAAATAACCTGGATAATTTTTTTCCTATAGAATATATAAAAAAAGCTAAAAAAACAAAAAGAAATCAAATCCTACAACAATATTTGGATGTATTAAACATTAAGATTTTAGAAGTAAAAGGAAAGAATATAAGGTTGGTTTAGTTGATAAAGGTTAAAACAAGATTTGTTGTTACTTCTGGCAACTCTTTATGGACTTTCTGCTGACATCATGACTGAAAATATGATGTTTCAGAGAGGTGTTTATAGCACTTAAACAAGATGGGATATGGTATGAAGAAATAAATGTAATTTTATAGAGGGTGAGGAATTACCACATTTGTTTATGCTTATTGGGATGGGGGTTGAAAGTCACTATTTCTTTTTTTCTTTATGTTAATCTTCCTTTTTTCTCATTTTTCTTTTTTCCCTTGCACTTTTGCCCCTTCTCTGCATTCTCTTTTCTTTCTTTAAATTTAGTTTGCAGTGGATTTACTATTATATTACTATTTACATTCTTAATGAAGTTCAGGTTGACAATTGATCTCCTGGAATTCTTTCTATTAACTGCATGATTGCGTTAAAATAAAAATACCCTGTGGAGAATTAAAATATACACAGAAATAAACTAATCTAGAGGATAAACAATATTGTTTTTCTTTTTTAAAAAACTGCACATGAATCTAGTCTGGCATTTCATTTTTCTAGCGCATAAAATAACTATCTTTTAATAGGTCATTGATAGATTTCTGGTAAATCTGTTTCTTTCTCTCTCTTCCTATGTTCATTTAAAAAGTGTGAAAACATCTTTTTGTGCTGAGTTATCTGAGTCAACAGTGGCATTCAAATTTTGGAGGAAGCCCAGAGGTGGAACTACTCTGCACCAATCAGTGCCTTCTGCCTTTCTACTCCCACTGGCAGCCAAACTGCACAGACAGATGAGTCCACTCATAGATGGCCAAAACATTAAAATGATGCTTTACCAAGAGAGCTATAATTGCAATCCTTGTCCATAACTCAGTGTCCTTGATCTCTGATCTCTTATTTATTTTATCTGAGAATATATATTTTTAATATGAAAGCAACATCACTCTTTAACTTTTCAGAGCTTTTTCCTAAAAATGTTAATTTATTGCAAAGGGCACCTTATTTCTTCGAATGCCAGAGTATGATCAGGATGAAATCAAACTTCTCTTTGATTTGTTGAGCTTCTTCTATTAATGGAAATGAGGGAATTTACTTCCCTCCTTCCCCTCACATCTCCCTGTGACTTCCAAATGTGATCTCTAGAGATCAGTAACTACTACACAAGAGTGGTTTTCTACAAAGAATGTCAACAAAACCAGTTATAATTGGAATCACATTACATCAATCATTGAAATTCTAAAAGCTATAAACTGAATGTTGGGATTAAGTGGCAATTAGAAATTTTTAGCAGCAAATTTTCAGCTAATTCTTGAGCAGTAAATGGACTCTAGAATGTTTAGTTCATGATCACAAAATTGTGTACAAAACAGGTTGATTACTAGAATAATCTAGGAATTATAGCAATAGGGATCTATTGTGTTTGTTTGCCTAATAAAGATTCCTCCAGTCATTTCAAAGCTTCCTCTTTTTTTCTACAGCTGGCAGCCAGCAGCAAAAATGCAAATACGTTTTTCCAAAACTTGCTTTGTGAATAATCAACATCCACATTATGATGAGGACACATTAGTCCATAGGCTGACATAGGCATGGTGGAGATTAGGAAACTATGTATCAGAAAATAACACCATTCTCTAATCAGAAAGCTATTTTTCTACTTACACTGGATTCTATTTCCAGCAACCCAGATTGTCATGTGATTGCATTAAAAATAATAATAATTAGCATTCCGGATCCCTTTAACAATGCTTGCATCAATACACCGTAGTTTTGTTACAGAAAC
The DNA here is from genome assembly GCF_028640845.1 of Ahaetulla prasina. Lineage (NCBI taxonomy): Eukaryota > Metazoa > Chordata > Lepidosauria > Squamata > Colubridae > Ahaetulla > Ahaetulla prasina. Next base: position 244,716,291 of record NC_080540.1, on the reverse strand, counting down.
ATATTGATGATAGATTTCAACATAATTTGGCTCTCAGTATTTAGGATTTAGGATCAGTCTCAGGTTTAATTTAGCTAACCTAAAAAAAAACCTAATATTTGGCTAGTACTTGGACAGGATACCATCAGTTATTTAGACCAGTGGCCCCCAGCTTTTTGAGCATCAGGGACCAGTTCTGTGGAGAGAGGTTTTTCTGTGGACCAGAGGGAGTGTGGTTTCGTGTGCTGCCTGCATCATGTGGATGGGGTTTCACTTATTTGCGTGGCCCCATTTCTGGCAGAGGTCCGGTGCCAGTCCATGGACTGGGAATTGGGGACCCCTAATTTAGACCAATGGAAATTTTTTTAAAAAAACATGCTGGAAAAAACAATCACACCATTTTATTACCAATATAGCTACCTGAAAGGCACCAGAAATCAAGTTCAACGTGAGAGAGATTTGAGTATATTTTATCCAAGCTAGTAGAATTACTTCATTTGGTTTAATCTGTTCAGCAATGTCCAGAAAATTTTTTCTTGATTAATGTTTTTTAAGCTGGTTTATTAAACACCACTTCCAATTTAGCAGATGACATTTTAAAAATAGCTGTAGCTATTTAAAAAGAACTACAAAGATTCAGGTCTAGATTTGTGAGCTTTTAAAAATTGGAATATGAATAGGCAACCTATACAAAGCAGTCTTTATTCTGGGCTAGGAAAGCTATATCTTAAAAAATAGTTTAAGAATGTGCTTGCACAACAGCTAATCGAGGGGGGAGTTAAATCAACACATACTGAATTAGCAAAACCGTCTACAATATACCGATACTGACTACAAAGCTGGGAGCCCAGTCAGTCACTGCTCAATTGCCAATGATCTTCAGTAACAGTAACAGAGTTGGAAGGGACCTTGGAGGTCATCTAGTCCAACCCCTTGCTCACACAGGAGACCTATACTAGGGATTTGAACTGCTGAACTGCCGACCTTTCTGATCGACAAGCTCAGTGTCTTAGCTGCTGAGCCACCTAGTCAGGCTGTGGGTAGATAGGTAGCAGACCACTTCTTAGCAGACCACTTCACCTCTGAAGATGCCAGCCACAGTTGCCAGCAAAACATCAAGAAATCTGTTCTCTACACAATGGTTACTGAACCCAAAGCCCAACACTACCAAACAATTGCCTAGATCTTTACAGTACACTAAATCCACCGTGGCTGGGTGGGTAGCCCACATTGAGCCATAAACTAGCACACAATATTTAAGCTTAACACATTTTGTGAATTTAGTCAATGAGGTTAGTTCAGAGTTCTTAGCTCTGTTGGGCAAAGTAGTATTCACAGATGTTATCACCCCTTCCCTCATTTTAACATATGAACCAGAAATTGCAAAAAAAAAAAAAAAGTACTTTTAGTTTTCTTGTAATACATAATATAGTCTTTAGAGTTGGCTGAGGAACTCTGGGAATCAAAGTCCACAAGTCTTAAAGTTGCCAAGGTTGGAGACCCCTGCTTTAGAAGATACAACTTTATGACACACCTACCCAATGTTTATGGTAACCAGGACAGAGGCTTCTATTGGTAGCCTAACTCTTTATAATGGCCTAGCAGATACTTCCTCCCATCTTAAAACAAGCACATGGTGTCTGCTTCCAGTTCTGGTTTAACTTCAAAGAATTTTCCCCACTAGCAGCTGAGGCAGCTGATCCCAATGCAATGGAGATGCTGTGGCAAGAAGAATTCCAGTTTGAGCTGCTCCTGCGTATCACTCTGAGGTTTGGAAGGAGAGATAACATCTATTTTCATTCTGTAGTCAACATTCAGAGCTCTGGGTGAGACATTTCTGTAAGCGATGATTCCGTTCAATTTTACCAGTTTTATCATGTTGATCAATTGTTGTTAATCAAGACAATAATTTTGGAAGTACAGAGTTACCAGATCTGGGATAGAAAAATCTGTATGGCCACTTCATGGTGTGGGAAGCCTTTGACAAAATGGGTTCCTAAAGTGCTATTACAGGAACAAAGAAATCTGCCTGTTTTCTCTCACAATAAGCTCTTATGAATCTTAGGTATTTTCATTGACTGAATTAATGCCCTTTCACTTGCTAGACAAGAGACAATTTGTTATATACTATATAAGGTGTGTGCTGTAGTTTTCACTCAGGTCCTCCAAAAAGGCGGGAAAATACTTGAAGCTCATTGGCTAAGCTGTCTGGCAGCCCTCTATATAAAGAGGACACTGCCAGACTAGCACACTATTGGGTTGTACTGGTCTACTAATAAAGAGCTGTTGTTACTGAAAGAGCTGTGTCCGTCTCTTCCATCATCGGATCCAACACAATTATATTGCTAGCCATGAGGCTGTTAAAGAATACTAGCAGAAGCCCAATCACACCCTCCCCACCCTCTATTCAATCCAGTGATGGGTTTCAAAAATGTTTACTACCGGTTCTGTGAGTGTGGCTTGGTGGGCGTGGCAGGGGAAGGGTACTGTAAAATTTCCATTTCCTCCCAATCAGCTGGGACATGGGAGGCAGAGAATAGATGGGGGTAGGGCCAGTCAGAATTTTTACTACCAGTTCTCCAAACTACTCAAAATTTCCGCTACCAGTTCTCCAGAACTGGTCAGAACCTGCTGAAATCTATCTCGGGTTCAATCCTAATATACCATCACAAACATAGGTTTGTTATTCAAGGATTCAAATGCAGACTTTTCAAATCTCAGTTCTTTTGTATGGATGGATGGATCTACCCATTTGGAAAGAAATCGTATTTGCTAAGATTGTGAACTTAAAGAAGCAACACCACCTTGTTCCTGTGTTTTGAATAACCATCTGATATCCTACAAATTAACACATGAAAACTTTTTTTTTGCGGAAAGAATAGCATGGTGATAAATACTGCAAAAAGCATTTTTTCCCTAAATATTGGTGCCTCAAAATGTTTGTGTTTAAGGCAGAGAGGCATTTGCGGTTTCCAAATATGTATAATCTAATTACGTACAATGTTCAGTCAGTGCCTCCAATTGTCCAGCACTTCCTACGTGAATGGAAGGCTTATTTCCCCAGTGACTTCATGCTGTGAGAGAAACACAAATGGATTTACTGTTAAAAACAGCATGCAAAATAAAAAAATGAATAAAAGAGAAAAGAAAGGAAGTTTCATAGAAGTCAAAAGGGGGAAACTATAAAACTAAGAGGAAAAATTCAATTATGGTTAAGCAATGAAACAAAAACCATTAAAATGATCCCCTTTTATCTAAAAGATGAAGAATGTGATGCATTTCATAACTGCCTGTCACCACATAATAAATACTATCAGTACTTCTGCTTAGCACCAATGCTAAGAACCCTTTAATTGCTTTTTCATCAATTTAATGAAATACATATTCTCTCCTTTCTACTTCCCCAATATAAAACAAAGCATACACTTAATCTAGTCTCCCTGGACAGTTAAATCTAATTTGCAAGCTTATGTTGAAACAGAAGGAGAATTTAGATCAAATCCGTATGAATTCAGATTGCAGATTTGGTGAAAATTATATTTAGAGTTAGATTCTTTCAGCAGAATCATAAGCAATTTCCTGAGCAATAAAAGCAATAAAACATTGCAAAGGGGTTTTGCCTCCCCTCTTCAATGTAATAAACTTTTATAGCACAATGTTCAAATTTTATTTCCTCTTTCAGTAACATACACTGCATCTTGGTTCCTAGTCTACAGTAGTGCTTTGTTTTCAGGCATTTGTCAAACATGGTGAGCTTTGAGTTCTTTACTTACAGTACATTTAACTACAGGTAGCTCACAACTTATGACCACAATTGAGCCCAAAATTTCCATGGCTCAGCAAAATAGTTGTTAAATGAGTTTTGCCCCATTTTATGGCCATTCTTTCCACAGCTGGTAAGTGAATCGCTGCAGTGGTTCAATTAGTAACACAGTTGCTAATTGATTCTGCTGGTCAGAAGTTCACAGAAAGTGATCACATGACCCCAGGACACTACAACCATTGTAAATACATGCCAGTTGTCCGAATTTTGATCATGTGACCACAGGGATGCTGCAACAGTTGTTAAGTGGGGAAAAACGGTCATAAGTCACTTATTTTAGTGCTATTGTAACTTTGAATGTTCATTAAATGAATGGTTGTAAGTCAAGGCTACCTATGTAGCACAACCATGCTCTGGCAGCCACTTTTTTTAACCAATGTCCTCATCACGTTACTCCCACTTGGTCCAGGGCCCATGCCTGAGGCTGCCTTAAATCGTTCTTAATGGTATCCATATTAGACTTTCCCTCTTATACCAACACAAATTTCACCATGTGTCTAGTTCGATACATTTCACCAAGCTACCTTCTGATGTCACAGTCAAGTGATCCCTATGGAATTTGATCATTTTAGCATCTGCTAGCAACTTTAGGCTGATGTGGGCATGGCCCTTCACCTGTAGTTCTTGGGTATTGTCTCCTAGAACTATTTTGCTTTGGACATCAGCAGTCCTTCATACAGGTAAACCTCGATTTGCAACTGTAATGGAGCTAAGTGACCAGTAAATCAAGGATTACCTGTAATAGGCTGTCATCTTGCATTTTAAGTATCCTGAATAATCCCCAGCTCAGACACATGGATCAACCTGAACAGAAGTGACAGGGGATCTGCATAGTAAAACAGGAGAAATAAAGTCTGCCTCTCCTCTGCTGTTTAACTCTTCCTGTCCCTTTTAGTTGTTGTTTGGGCTGCTCTGGACTTTGTGTTAAATGCTCTTCTGGAATAGTGCTAAACCTGTATTCAAAAAAGGCCACCTGTCAGCTGATTTCTGAATGCATTCATACATTTGTACAAAACCAGAGTAAATTTTGACAGGTGCATAGATCTAGCATTTACCATTACTCTATCTCCACCCCATAGCAATAGCAATATAACTCTTCATAGGGCTTTACAGCACTCTCTAAGTGATTTGCAGAGTCAGCATGTTGCCTCCAATAATCTGGGTCCTTTTTTTACCATGTTAACAAGAATGGGTGGTATATATTTTCTCTCTAGCTGAAAATATTTAGAGAGAAAAAACCAGAGGGATTCACAACTCCTTGTCCTTACTGTGATTGATTGATTGATTGATTGATTGATTGATTGATTTTCTCAAACATGTATGAGATAACAGGAATAAGTATAAACATGAATATTAATACAGGAAATGGGTACAAATAAATGGGGACAGTAGGACAGGGACGGAAGGCACGCTGGTGCGCTTATGCATGCCCCTTACAGACCACTTAGGAATGGGATGAGGTCAACAATAGATAGTTTAAGGTTAAAGTTTTGGGGGTTTGGGGAAGAAACCACAGAGTCAGGTAGTGCATTCCAGGCATTGACCACTCTATTGCTGAAGTCGTATTTTCTGCAATCGACTTTGGAGCGGTTTACCTTGAGTTTGTATCTATTTTGTGCTTGTGTATTACTGCAGTTGAAGCTAAAGTAGTCATTGACAGGTAGTACGTTGTAGTGGATGATTTTGTGTACTATGCTTTAGTGTACTTTGCACACTAAATAAGGATAGCACTCCATCAGCTCATTGTGCTTATGGTAGAATAGGGATTGCCAAGAGGAATATGCCAGGAAATGTTATACTAGGATTGTTTTCTGCCATCTCAAAGATTCTACTTGCTACTTTATGTATTTTTGTATTCTACGCCTCAAAAAAATTCTGTAACTGAACTAGAGAAAGAAGTGAAATCTTCCCAGCACAATCTGCTTCCAAAGCAGGAACTTGATTAGCTAAATAAAGGTTTGTTTGTGACATGACTTTTTTGAGAATTATCTGCCTTTATTCTATTGAACTACAATCCCAAATGACAATTCATCCTACTTCACTAATAGTCCATCTTTTATAGTATGATGCAAAGAATACTTTTATATGTTGGATATCCCAATAGATTTGGTTTGTCACATTCCAGATTATGGATAAGAAAAAAGCGTTTTACTCATAAAGTATGTGGTTTTTTTCTTGGCTCACATGTTCCAATCTTGACTTCTGCTGTTACCGCTACTTAGATTAATTAATAAATAAAATTCAGGCAGAAAATTCTAATAGTTTGAAAAACTAATAAGTAATCTTAATGTGTTGTTTCAATTGACAGGTTGGTCCATGACTATAAAAAGACCATGTGTAATATTGGGTCTGTATGCAGAGGAATAAATATAATAAAAAAAAATAGGAGATATAATTCTTTTTTGTCTTGGGTTATCTTCATTCACAGGCCCCTGTGCCAGGAATATTATACATACAATCATAATTTAGAAAAATCAGTGGAGGCAGATTAAAGGCAGGGAAGAAAAGGATTCTCAGTCTGGTTTGAACATTTCTCAGAGATCACCTACAAGAGTCCTATTATCTGGATCAGGGGTCTCCAACCTTGGTCACTTTAAGACTTGTGGACTTCAACTCCCAGCATAGAATAGCAAAGCTGGCTGAGGAACTCTAGGAGTTGAAGTCCACAAATCTTAAAGTGGCCAAGGCTGGAGACTCCTGATCTGGATAACATTCACTTACTGGATCTGAGAATAAGGGGAGAGACCTTGGCTGAATTACTTATGAACTCAACCTTTGCTTTCATTGCTCATTAAAACTGGGAGTTCATCCTATGTCAGGAAGCTATAAATTCATTGTCCAAAGAAGGAGTGATTCTAGGCTCTTTAAAAGAAACCATAACTTAACCACTCATAAAGATAGCTAGAGATGTGGGCATTAATAACAACAGCCAAATTGCTAACATGTTGTTCTTGGAAAAGATAGTTGATAAAGTGATGTTAAAACAACTCTAGTCCCTACTGAATTAAATGGATAAACTAGATTTATTTCAATCAAGTTTTAGATGTTTCCAAATGATGCATTATAGAACTGATGTCTTGTCCTTGAAATTAGTTTTTGAACCCAAAACTCATAAATCTTTCTCAATACTACTGATGTCTTGTCCTTGAAATTAGTTTTTGAACCCAAAACTCATAAATCTTTCTCAATACTACTGATGTCTTGTCCTTGAAATTAGTTTTTGAACCCAAAACTCATAAATCTTTCTCAATACTACTGATGTCTTGTCCTTGAAATTAGTTTTTGAACCCAAAACTCATAAATCTTTCTCAATACTACTGATGTCTTGTCCTTGAAATTAGTTTTTGAACCCAAAACTCATAAATCTTTCTCAATACTACTGATGTCTTGTCCTTGAAATTAGTTTTTGAACCCAAAACTCATAAATCTTTCTCAATACTACTGATGTCTTGTCCTTGAAATTAGTTTTTGAACCCAAAACTCATAAATCTTTCTCAATACTACTGATGTCTTGTCCTTGAAATTAGTTTTTGAACCCAAAACTCATAAATCTTTCTCAATACTACTGATGTCTTGTCCTTGAAATTAGTTTTTGAACCCAAAACTCATAAATCTTTCTCAATACTACTGATGTCTTGTCCTTGAAATTAGTTTTTGAACCCAAAACTCATAAATCTTTCTCAATACTACTGATGTCTTGTCCTTGAAATTAGTTTTTGAACCCAAAACTCATAAATCTTTCTCAATACTACTGATGTCTTGTCCTTGAAATTAGTTTTTGAACCCAAAACTCATAAATCTTTCTCAATACTACTGATGTCTTGTCCTTGAAATTAGTTTTTGAACCCAAAACTCATAAATCTTTCTCAATACTACTGATGTCTTGTCCTTGAAATTAGTTTTTGAACCCAAAACTCATAAATCTTTCTCAATACTACTGATGTCTTGTCCTTGAAATTAGTTTTTGAACCCAAAACTCATAAATCTTTCTCAATACTACTGATGTCTTGTCCTTGAAATTAGTTTTTGAACCCAAAACTCATAAATCTTTCTCAATACTACTGATGTCTTGTCCTTGAAATTAGTTTTTGAACCCAAAACTCATAAATCTTTCTCAATACTACTGATGTCTTGTCCTTGAAATTAGTTTTTGAACCCAAAACTCATAAATCTTTCTCAATACTACTGATGTCTTGTCCTTGAAATTAGTTTTTGAACCCAAAACTCATAAATCTTTCTCAATACTACTGATGTCTTGTCCTTGAAATTAGTTTTTGAACCCAAAACTCATAAATCTTTCTCAATACTACTGATGTCTTGTCCTTGAAATTAGTTTTTGAACCCAAAACTCATAAATCTTTCTCAATACTACTGATGTCTTGTCCTTGAAATTAGTTTTTGAACCCAAAACTCATAAATCTTTCTCAATACTACTGATGTCTTGTCCTTGAAATTAGTTTTTGAACCCAAAACTCATAAATCTTTCTCAATACTACTGATGTCTTGTCCTTGAAATTAGTTTTTGAACCCAAAACTCATAAATCTTTCTCAATACTACTGATGTCTTGTCCTTGAAATTAGTTTTTGAACCCAAAACTCATAAATCTTTCTCAATACTACTGATGTCTTGTCCTTGAAATTAGTTTTTGAACCCAAAACTCATAAATCTTTCTCAATACTACTGATGTCTTGTCCTTGAAATTAGTTTTTGAACCCAAAACTCATAAATCTTTCTCAATACTACTGATGTCTTGTCCTTGAAATTAGTTTTTGAACCCAAAACTCATAAATCTTTCTCAATACTACTGATGTCTTGTCCTTGAAATTAGTTTTTGAACCCAAAACTCATAAATCTTGGATATCCCAATAGATTTGGTTTGTCACATTCCAGATTATGGATAAGAAAAAAGCGTTTTACTCATAAAGTATGTGGTTTTTTTCTTGGCTCACATGTTCCAATCTTGACTTCTGCTGTTACCGCTACTTAGATTAATTAATAAATAAAATTCAGGCAGAAAATTCTAATAGTTTGAAAAACTAATAAGTAATCTTAATGTGTTGTTTCAATTGACAGGTTGGTCCATGACTATAAAAAGACCATGTGTAATATTGGGTCTGTATGCAGAGGAATAAATATAATAAAAAAATAGGAGATATAATTCTTTTTTGTCTTGGGTTATCTTCATTCACAGGCCCCTGTGCCAGGAATATTATACATACAATCTTTCATAATTTAGAAAAATCAGTGGAGGCAGATTAAAGGCAGGGAAGAAAAGGATTCTCAGTCTGGTTTGAACATTTCTCAGAGATCACCTACAAGAGTCCTATTATCTGGATCAGGGGTCTCCAACCTTGGTCACTTTAAGACTTGTGGACTTCAACTCCCAGCATAGAATAGCAAAGCTGGCTGAGGAACTCTAGGAGTTGAAGTCCACAAATCTTAAAGTGGCCAAGACTGGAGACTCCTGATCTGGATAACATTCACTTACTGGATCTGAGAATAAGGGGAGAGACCTTGGCTGAATTACTTATGAACTCAACCTTTGCTTTCATTGCTCATTAAAACTGGGAGTTCATCCTATGTCAGGAAGCTATAAATTCATTGTCCGAAGAAGGAGTGATTCTAGGCTCTTTAAAAGAAACCATAACTTAACCACTCATAAAGATAGCTAGAGATGTGGGCATTAATAATAACAGCCAAATTGCTAACATGTTGTTCTTGGAAAAGATAGTTGATAAAGTGATGTTAAAACAACTCTAGTCCCTACTGAATTAAATGGATAAACTAGATTTATTTCAATCAAGTTTTAGATGTTTCCAAATGATGCATTATAGAACTGATGTCTTGTCCTTGAAATTAGTTTTTGAACCCAAAACTCATAAATCTTTCTCAATACTACTGATGTCTTATAGGTTTGTTTCTTGAAAAAAATGATGCTTGTCTCTTTTGCATTTCTGCTTTAGAAATCCATTGAATTCTTTTAAGTCTTGCAGCTGTTTAACATTTGCAGTACCTGGAAGAGGTCATCTGGAGATTTGACCTGAGCTTGGTGTAGAGATGACAACAGAGGAGATGAGGCTGTCCCCACCCATTGCTTTGATTTGGCAATGGACAGATAGGGATGATAAACTGAGGCTTAATCCAGGTAAAAGACAGGTAAGGTTAGTCAGTTAGTCATGTATATATTTCTATAGAATCTCACTCCCTTAAAGGGTTGGATTTATAATCTAGAGAGACTTGTTGATTCAACACTGTCATTAAAGGCTTTAATAAGCTTGAGGTTTAACTGCAATCTTATCTGGATAAAGATGGCTTGGCTGATGACAGACTTACCCAATACTTGGATCATTCCATTTAGACAATAGAACATACTGACTTTTATAGACAATACAGACTTTCCCAAATAGGGCCAGAATAAGGTCATTCATTTATTGTCCATGTGTGTGTGTAATGCTAACTGCTAGTTCCAAAGGAAATGTTGCTTTTAAGTTTAGGGACCACTTCTTCCCATATCCTTCAGATCCTATTTCAGAAGTCTCAACCCAAGAACTCATGTCAAACAAAGTGCTCCCAATCACAACATAGCACCACTAATGGTTCAGCTATTCGATAGGTAGGCAGTAATAGATAAGAGGCACTGCTGATGCATGATGGTATCATATTGTCCGTAGATCATAGACTTATGTAAAATTGGGCCTCTTTGCCCATAGAGCAAAGTACAGATCATGGGTCAGCTTTTCTTCAAGCCAGGGTGCAGAAATGAGGAGTTATGCTGCCACAGCTCCAGTCAAAAGCCATAACATGCTCCATGGGCTGCTATGTTTCCATGAAAATCTTTTCTCCAAGAGCCAAAAAGACAGTGAAGGCCACCTCCAACACAGCACTTAGAAGCAGTATACGGCCTTTTTCTTCTAAAGCCCGACAGAAGGGCATTCACTGAAACCTTCATCAAAGCAAAGTTCCTCTTTGAGGCTTTGTACAGGAATAATCTCTAGGGCACATAGGGTGAAACTTTGGAATGGAAACAAATAGAGCATTCTGCCCAAAATAGGTAGAGCTGATGAACCATTTCTTTTCTTTCTGCCTAGAAACCCAGCAGTTATCTTGCTACAAATACACGCCAGAATTTCCATTCCTTAATGGAAGGGAAGTGTTTTTGCAAGCAGATATGAGAATGTCTAAGAGCATAAGTCTGGCCTGTCTAATGATTAGTGAAACAAGTTTTATAGCTCTGTAAAAAAAACAAAACACAGAAATTTATTTAAGGAAATAAATGAGAGGTAAAGCTTGATGCCTATTAACCATAGCCTACCAGGAGGAGAGCCAAAGAGCAAGTATTCCATTCATGAGTCCCTGGAAAGAAGACAGAAGGAATTATCTGACACCAGCTATCTCTTAGAGTAGCAGATAGAGCCACAGATGAAGAGGGACACTGTCCCTCATGATTGTAGGCTGGGTGATGCTAAAGAATGAGTTCCATTTGAATCACATTTCTACTGACTCCAACTCAGGGTCCCAGGATAAAAAAAGACTATTCTAATAAACCCAGTGGTTGTAGTCTATATCAGTGGTGGGATTCAGCCAGTTCGCACCACTTTGGGAGAACCGGTTGTTAACTTTCTGAGCAGTCTGGCAGACTGGTTTTTGGAAGAATTCATTAGGGCAGAGAACCGGTTGTTAAATTACTTGAATCCCACCATTGGTCTATATCCCTTGATATTTCTTGCTGGCTTGAATTGTTTCTTCTTCAAATGCAATTGTTCTAAAAGTTTCCCATTTTTTATACCACGGAAGAGAATGCAGACATTCACTTTCATGCAGAGGTAAGCTCTCTGTGGGTAATAGACAGATGATCCACCCAACCCATTGCTGTGTTGGTCAGTCCATTTTCACCCCACAAGGAACACAGTCTGGAAACATGCATCCAAATCAGCCATCCCAGCCAATAGGCACATCAAATTTTTCAGCTTTCAATTTCCAAATATCAGGGGGTGCTCAAAAGTTGTGACGTGCCTTGGGGATTGTAAAGATATTTTGGTTACTTTAATATAAATTAGATGTGCTTGGTAAGTAACTACATAAATGTCATAACTTTTTAACATTTTGTTTGTTTCCATACGAAGTTCCATTGCAAAGGGGGATAAAGTCACCACTACAATCTTTCCCTCCTACCTCACAAATATGAATGGAGAGGAGAGAGATCAGGTGGCATCACTTCCTATTTTCACTTATCCGTTTATGAGCTCCTGCTGTGTAATATCCTGGAAAACTGTGTAACAGTGAATGTAGTATTGTTGTATTTCTTTCTATTTAAGCTACAGGTGTGGTGGGAAATAAAGATGGAAAACAGATCATTGTCCTACAAACAACCACCTCCCCCCCAACACACACACACACACACACACACACACACACACACACACACACTGATGTATCAAGCAGAAAGGCTATCAGGGCCACTTACTATCTTTGATTTTCCAGGAACTTTGAGTGCAGGGAGGGTCTTTTCATATTTGAGAATACATTCAAAAATAATATCTTCTCTACTGTCAAAAGTAATATACACTTAGAAGAATTCTTCCACTATGTGAAAGGCAAAGAATTTTTTTTTTAAAAAAGAAACAACCTCCAATATAATAAACAGTTCAGTCTGTAAATTTAGAAAAGTCTTGCAGAAGAAGGTGAAGACTGCAAATGTTTAAGTAGGTTTTTTAAAAACCATCAGCTACCCTAAATGGTTCCTTCATTATTATTTATTTATTTATTTATTTATTTATTTGATTTTTATACCGCCCTTCTCCCGAAGGACTCAGGGCGGTGTACAGGCAGAATAAAAACAAACAAGACAATATACAGTATAAAATACAAAATTAAAAAACTTATTATAATTAGCCTAAAAATTTAAAATGTATAGAAAAACTAAAACCCCATTTAAAATTCATAATAGAAAATTATAAAATCCATAAAATTTTAAGCCAGCCCCGCGCAAATGAAAAGATGTGTCTTCAGTTCGCGGCGAAAGGTCCGAAGGTCAGGTATTTGGCGTAAACCCGGGGGAAGTTCGTTCCAGAGTGTGGGAGCCCCCACAGAGAAGGATCTTCCCCTGGGGGCCGCCAGCCGACATTGCTTGGCGGACGGCACCCTGAGAAGTCCCTCTCTGTGAGAGCGTACGTGTTGGTGGGAGGCATGTGGTAACAGCAGGCATGTGGTAACAACAACATTATAGCAGTGAAAGGCTTCTTGGAGAAGGGAAATGACAAAACTGTAATGCACACTCTGCCATTTTTGAATTTACATTGTGATGTAACTTAAGAGGCTCAGCTGGATTGTTAAATCATGAAGCATATTTCAGCTTGTTGCAGATATCCCTAACCATAGATTGAATATTTCTAATGGAATTAAACGCTTGAGATGATGAGGTAGTAATAGAATTTGTCCCGAGAAGAGGCAGGCCCAGTTACAACTGACATTTTCATTAGCTTGGGCATAGGGCAAAGATTATATTTTTAACCCAAATGTTAAACTGTCTGCCTTTCTTTACTGAAAGAAACCCTCAAAAGCAAACACGGCAGGAGGCAAAATATCTCCAATCTCTCAAAACTCAAGAGAGAGGCATTTCCCTTTGCTGCACAGACACACTACACACCATATTAAACTGATTATCTAGAATCTTGAGAAAAGACAGTAAAATGGGGAGTGTTAGTAGATCAGTAACTATTGAATTTTGAGCCAAAAGTTTATTTTAATATTTTACACATTTATTAAGAAAATTTATATGCTGCCCAACCGTGGGTGGCTTACAGAAGTAAAAGTAAATTGTTTAAAAATTATTGCAGTTTTAATTATAAAGAACAATTGGCATTATAATATTGATCCTACTGTTATAAAATAGTGAGAGAGAAATCAATGTTTCTTTCAAATCAATCTTTTGTTGATAATGCCATTGTTCTACCTTTTTTTAATCTGTTTTTTTCCACACAAACAGCTATTTATTTATACCTTTGCTTTTTAAAAATTTTCTTCTTACATCTTCAATTTAAACTGCCTCGACCTTGAATTTATTATACAAAGATAGACACAATAAATATATTACAATATTTTAAATATACCTTTGTGTTATTTATGCGTTTAACTCTTAACAAAATATCTTTGGAGCTCTTTGCATGAAGTAATAACATTGGACCATGGAATTTAAGTGTCTCTGAACTTTAAATTTTCTTTCTTATAGTGTCACCTGCACTCTTCATTAAAAGAAATTTCCCAAAGTATTCAAATTTTAGTAGATTCTTTATATTAAGCCACGACTCCTTAAGGAAAGTTCAAGAAACATGGCAGAGAATAACTAAACCCCCACCCAAAAAAAGAGCTTCTCAATTCAGTATTGCAGTAATTTGGCAGAAAAATAGCTAAATTGTGGCGGCATCGATTTGCACCTTTTTGAAAACAGGGAAATGGTGAAAGGTGAAAATGGGATCACTTTACTTCTCAGGAACCTATCATTCTCATTTCTATCCCAGGCTTTTGGAATTGTGCAGCTAAAAATGGGGTGTTGTAGGCAATGGTGAAATCTGAACCGGTTTACTACTGGTTCACTGGCTGCACATGCATGCTGCGCACACACAGTGTGCACCACGCACCAAATGCGTGTGCGCCAAAAGGAGGCATGGGGTAAGTAGAACAGCGTGGGGGGGGTGTGATCAGCTGTAGCACGTGATATTTTTTTTCTGGCCAAATAGGTTGTAAAAAAAATGCTTTTAAAAGTTTAAAAAAAAGCTCTGACGATCGCGCGGCTCAGCTGTGATCATCAGAACCATTTTTAACCTTTTAAAAGCATTTTTTACAACCTATTTGTTCGAATAGGTTGTAAAAAAAATGCTTTTAAAAGGTAAAAAAAGGCTCTGACGATCACAACTGAGCCGCACGATCGTCAGAGCCTTTTTTTTTTACTTTTAAAAGCATTTTTTAAAAGAATCGGCAAGCCAGCAAGTGGGCAAGCGGGCAACCAGGCAGGCATGGGTGGGGGGAGGCAGAGTTTTTTGCTACTGGTTCTCCGAACCACCCACTTCCATTGCTGTAATGTATCTTTAAACGTTTTGGCGGGAAACAAGCACGTTGCTGATTGGTTGAAGCCGCCGGCTAAACTGTATATAAGGAGAGGTTTTTCCCCAGCCCGGTTGCTGGGTTCACCATATATTAAAGAGCTGTTGTCACTACCCTGGTCTCCAGCCTCGTTACTGCCCGAACTTAACACTGGCGACGAAGGTGGGATCTCGAGGCTAAGAGCACCAGGAACGAGCTGAACGCACGGAAGAACCGAACCCAGCAAACTCAGGGCGGAAACGCAGCGATGGCCAGCTACACTCCGCCCGCGCCGTTTGACCCATCCAGGGAGAAATGGGGAACGTACATGACCCGTTTCGAGAGTTTCCTCGAGGCAAACGAACTGCAAGGAGTTCCAGACAACCGCAAAAGGGCGTATTTCCTGAGCCACTGCGGTCCCGAGGTCATCGACATCGCGGAAGCCCTGGCAGAGCCAACGCCGGTACAATCGGTATCGTGGCAAACTCTGCAAAATCTATTGAAGAACCATTTCGCGCCAACACCGTCCAAATATGTACGGCGTTTTGAATTTGGAGAGCGCAGACAGCAAGAGGGCGAATCCATCAGCGATTACATGGCCGCCCTGAGGAAAGCCTCCAAGGATTGTGGGTACCGAGACTTGGATGAGGAGCTGTTAGAGCAACTCATCCGTGGGGTCAGAGACATTCGTTTGCGGAGGCGGCTGCTATCAAAAAGCAATCTAACGCTGGCAAACGCCTGGACGAACCCAGAGCTCTTGAGATGTCCACCCAAGCGGCAGAAACCCTACAAAAGCCGCTCACGCCAACGGCGAGCATGAAATCAACCCCGGTCCACAACGAAGAAATCCAGACCGAATCAGACGGCGAGGATGAGGAAGGAGTTTGCCACACCGGGAGAAGGGGCAAAGAAGACCGGGATGAATGCGGAAGTTGCGGAGGGCAACACCAGCGTCAACAATGCAAGTTCAAGGACGCTACATGTCGGCGGTGCGAGAAGAAGGGGCACCTGGCTCAAGTCTGTCGAGCACCCCAACCTTCCCGCCGAAAATTCAAACCAACCAATCAGAGCGTGGGATCGGCTAGGCGACCCATGATTGGTCAAAACAAAAAGGGCGCAAATTCAAATCGAACGACCGTGATAGTAGGTCGTGCAGCAACCCGCGTAGAGAAGAAAATCTTCACAAAACCGAAAATCGAAGGAGTGCCGTGCCGACTAGAAGTGGACACAGGGTCAGCGATCACAATCATGTCCTGGGACACTTTTATAAAGCTTTGCCGAAAATCGCCAAACGCAAACTGCAAACACAGCGGCTAAAGTTCAAGACTACCAAGGAATCGCATCCCTGTTCGAGGGACAACCTCCGTCCGCCGAGTACGGACCACACAAGAAGACCCTGCCCATCACGATAGTCGAGGGGACCCTGCCAAGCTTGTTGGGACTAGACTGGTTCCGTGCGTTGGGCATGGGAGTGACTGGCATCTACAGAAATGACTTTAACCTAAAGGACACACTCATGGACGAATTCAAGATGTTTTCAAGGACTGCCTGGGCAAGTACAAGGGACCCCTATTTCCTTCAATTTAGACCCCAGGTAGCCCCCATACGGTTAAAAGCAAGGAGGTCCTTTGCCCTGAAACCCAAGATTGACAGGAGATAGACAAGCTCATCAGTCAGGGGATACTGGTGCCAGTCGATCACGCAAAGTGGGAGACGCCAATCGTCACCCCAGTGAAACCAGATGGGTCAGTTAAAATCTGCGCTGACTACAAGGCAACGTTAAACAAAGCCTTGCAAAAGCGCTTACCGGTCCCGTGGTGCAACACTTGCTGCACTCGCTGGGGCAAGGGCACGTTTTGCCAAATTAGATTTGGCCCAAGCCTATCAACAACTGCCTGTAGACGCCAACACAGCGAAGCCCAGCCAATTGTGACTCACAGAGGTGCTTTCAAGTGTACCCGGTTACAGTTTGGGGTGAGTGTGGCACCTGGTCTATTTCAAAATTTAATGGAGCGACTTCTGCAAGGGCTCCCGGGGGTAGTCCCCTATTTTGATGATGTATTGGTATCAGCCGAAAATTTAGAAGAATTGGGGGAGCGTTTGAGAAAAGTTCTGGGCATTTTCCGTCAGCCGGTCTAAAGGTTAAAGTGAACAAATGCCAAATAGGGGTAGAATCCGTAGAGTTCTTGGGCTACAGAATAGACAAGGAAGGAATCCACCCACTGAGAGCAAGGTCAAGGCAATAAGAAAGGCTCCAGCGCCCAAAAACAAAACAGAGCTACAGGCATTCCTGGGTCTAGTGAACTTTTACGCGGTCTTTTAAAAATAAGGCAACCGTTGCCGAGCCGCTACATAAGTTACTGGGAAAGAATACTGTTTGGTCTTGGGGAAAGTCGGAAGCTAGGGCTTTCAAGCAGTAAAAACCTACTCGAGCGATAGCTTACTGATTCAGTATCATAGCACAATGCCATTGGTATTAGTTTGCGATGCTTCCCTTACGGGTGGGTGCTGTGCTCAGCCACAGGCTTCCAAATGGCACAGAAGCCCCAATAGCCTTCTACTCCAGAACGATGTCCTCGACAGAGAGGAACTATAGTCAGTTGGATAAGGAAGCTCTAGCTATAGTGTCAGGGGTAAAAAAGTTTCACGAATACGTTTTTGGTAGAGACTTTGAAATTGTTACAGACCACAGACCACTGTTAGGGTTACTGGCTGGCGACCGCCCAACGCCTGTGGCACTTTCACCCCGATTGACCCGATGGACTATCTTTTTAGCCGCCTACTCCTATAAACTGCGGCATCGGCCAGGAAAAGAGTTGGGGCATGCGGACGCATTAAGCAGATGCCCACTGCCAGGGGCGATCGAGGACCCCACTCCGGGGACGCCCATACTGTTAATTGACTCTCTGGACTCTGGCCCAGTCACGTCTAAGGAGGTGGCTCGGGCGTCATACCGGGACATTATTTTGAGAACTGTACTTGGTTGGGTACAAAGAGGGTGGCCCGCTGCGCCGGGCGAGCGTTTTAAAGAGTTTGTAAAGAAACGTGGGGAACTTTCGGCTCAAGGGGGTTGCCTGCTATGGGGGGATCGAGTGGTGATCCCAGAGAAATTGAGGAAAAGGGTGTTGGATCTCCTCCACGAGGGTCACCCAGGGATCGTAAGGATGAAGGGTCTAGCGAGAAGCTATGTGTGGTGGCCCTTAATGGACTCGGAAATTGCTGAAAGGGTAGGGAAATGCCAGGCCTGCCAGGAGTCCAGACCGCTACCCCCAACGGCCCCGGTTCGGGAATGGGAGAGACCCCAAGGGCCCTGGTCTAGAATCCACATTGATTTTGCCGCCCTTCCACGGCCAAACCTTCTGGTAGTAGTCGATGCCTACTCCAAATGGCTGGAAATCATTCTCATGAGATCCATGACAGCCGAGGCCGTGATCTCAGTCCCACGGCACCTATTTGTAACCCATGGGTTGCCCGACACGTTAGTATCCGATAACGCCCGCAATTCACGGCAACCCAGTTTGAGGAGTACTTGGCAGAAGAGGGCATCCGGCATGCCCTCTCGGCGCCTTTCCACCCTGCGACGAATGGCCTTGCAGAGCGTTCGTCCGGAGCGCAAAGGAGGCATTGTCCAGACTCAAGCCAGGCGACTGGCAAACAAAAATCGATGTTTTCCTGGCCGTCCAACACAGAACCCCCTGTGTCACAACCGGCAGAAGCCCAGCAGAATTATTAATGGGCCGAAAGCTCAGGTGCCCACTAGACCGTTTAAATCCAAACTATACACCGGAGGGTTACAAGGGGGGACTCGAAAAAACAAGAGGGATGGACATAGGCGACCGAGTGTGGGCACACAACTATGGTGAAGGCCCGACCTGGGTAGCAGGAAAAATCCTAAACATAACAGGTCCAAAATCATACTTGGTGGGAGGCGCCACATAGACCAAATAAGAAAACGCATAGCCGAACAATCCGAATTAGACGAAACAGGCCCTGACTATACAATGTTTGAATCCACAGCTGACTCAAACCCGGGAAAGTCGCAGGACTTATCTGAGTTCCCGGAGGTCCAGCGACGCCAACAGGTTCCATTAGAAAACAGCAGGGATGACTCTGCAAATAATCCAGGGCCGGATGGCCTAGAGGAAGAGCTGAGAGGAGCAAACAGCCCCTCCGGTCAGCTCGATCCACTCCCAGGGAATGAACTGCGCAGGTCCGAAAGAGTCAGGAGACGCCCAGACTATTGGCGTGATTACGTTGAAAAATAATATGTAAATATCATGTAAATACGGGTAAAGAGTTTTCTGGGAGGGAAGGAGTGTAATGTATCTTTAAACGTTTTGGCGGGAAACAAGCACGTTGCTGATTGGTTGAAGCCGCCGGCTAAACTGTATATAAGGAGAGGTTTTTCCCCAGCCCGGTTGCTGGGTTCACCATTTATTAAAGAGCTGTTGTCACTACCCTGGTCTCCAGCCTCGTTACTGCCCGAACTTAACAATTGCTACCAGATTGGCTGATCCAGTCCAAACCAGGAGCATTTCACCCCTGGTTGTGGGCTGCCATGATTTCTTTTCAGGTACAAGAAATCAAATAATGATATAGAACAGTACACAATAGTACACAGCATTGGCTTTTTAAAATATTTCATTTAAATTTTCCATATTAGTTTAATGTAGCTGTTTTTAAGGCATCAGTTAAATATTATAGAAAAAAGAGTGTTTTAAATTCTTGGTGTAACTATTTTCTTTACTGAATGATTTTGACTTAATTGAGAATAAGACTCATGTTACAGACATAAATGTCTTTGGCCACTGGGTGTCACTGTTCTTCCTTGCCAATCATTCTCTTACTCTATGTAGCAAAAGACCATCAAGCGCATGGAAGGATCCCAGGCCAAGAATAATTCAGAAGCTGGTTCATGTAGAACTGTCCTTTTGATTTATGTCTAAAGTTGTTAGCAGAATGATACATTAAGTGTTTTTCTCCAATATTTGGTGTCATTGGGTGATGCAACTACGACATCAGAGTAACATCTGAATTCCTCAGGACACAAAACAGTGAAGTCTGATATGATTTTTCCTAAATTTAGGGCAACTGCCTTACACCAACAATTCCTTCCAAACAATAATGCTTATACCTAGTGGTTTAGCTTCACTTTTATCTTCTAGCATCCCTGCCTCCCAATTTGGTTCATCCATTTCAGGTCTCACTTGAAGTCGCAATCCCTCTGATACTCCCTAGTATTGATTTCAATGGCTGATACAAAATGCTAAGGATGGCCTGTTTTACACATAATGCTAAGAGATACACCATGGTGAATACACTTTTGTTTTGTTTTGTTTTGTTTTGTTTGCATATTGCAAAAGACCAAAAATAAACCACATTATGGTTTAGTACAATAAATAAGCCAAATATATCTGACTGAGCTTGTGCTTAATTGTGTAGAAATGTAACATAGTTTTTTACCAGGGGTGGGCTGCTGGGGGTTCTCAGGGGTTTGGGAGAACCTCTAGATCTTAGCAGTTTGGAGGACCCCCAAATCCCACTCCTGGCTGGACCCGCCCACCCTGCCCCGCCCTTCCCAGGAGTCCCCATGAGGCCTGTTTTGATGTAGGTAAGTGCAGGGTGTGCGTGGAGACGGGGAGGGTGAAAAATGGGCCTACTGGAAGATTGGGAAGGCTGGAAACGGGCCTGTTTCCAGCCTCCAGAGGGCCTCCAGAGCCTGGGGAAACCATTTTCGCCCTCCCAGAGGCTCGAAGAAAGCCCAGGGAGGGCAAAAACGCCGCCTCCCACCGTGGTGCAGGAGGCCAACTAAGTCACAACCACCATGGCCACGCCCACCCAGCAACCGGGCAGAGAACCCCTTGCTAAAATTTTTGAAGCCCACCCCTGGTTTTTACACCACAATTTTATTAAACCTAAATCCTTTATCGTTTCCCTTAGGAATTTTTTTCTATTTGTGTTTTATAACTCTCGATTGCCATTCCAGTGCCATTGTGAGTTGCTCTGTAAGTGAGATGGTCTCTAAATTCTACATCTAAAATATGCTTTTAAAAATATGACATGCTACAGTACCAGGGCAATACATTTGCAGGCAATCTTTGTACCTCTGCATGGAATTTGTGACAGTATTTCATATTGTAAGCCTGTCGTGCTGAGGAATGGTTCCTGTAATGAGATGTGATGAGCCTCCCATTAATCACATGATGCTGTAATGAGGCTTGCAATGATGAACAATTTGATGAGTCTATTCCAACGCCATATCAGAAATGGCAACATATCACTGCTTTGTGACTGAAGGGACAATCTGTGCTCTCGTTCTGCTTCCTAGTCCCTCACTTCCCCTCCTAGCAGCATGCCTGAATGATTAGGAAAAGAATTTATTGTGCAGTGTTAGATATTTGGATGCCCATATAAGTTTGCCAACAGGGACTGCTGGATGTGTTTTAATATATTTGTTGATATTTTTAACGGGTTTGTGTCCTCCTTTTAAAATACCACTGCATTTTTAATGCAAAGCATAATAAGCATAGTAAAATATTCACAAATATATGCACA
The DNA here is from genome assembly GCF_028640845.1 of Ahaetulla prasina. Taxonomy (NCBI): domain Eukaryota; kingdom Metazoa; phylum Chordata; class Lepidosauria; order Squamata; family Colubridae; genus Ahaetulla; species Ahaetulla prasina. The sequence goes on along the minus strand of NC_080540.1, from coordinate 244,694,854 downwards.
GAAAGAGTACAAGATAGGCAGAATGCTAGTGATTTCTATGGAGAAGGAAAACAGGTCTCTCTCTATCTCTCTCTCTCCTTCTCCCTCTCTCCCCCTCCCTCCCTCTCTCCCTCTCCTGAGAAGTGGTATGAAGTGCTTTTTCATTGACCAGTTTGAAAGGAAAGCAAAGAAGCACCGATTGGCTGACAATTCTCTATGCCCTGCCTTAGCAGAGAAAGGAAGCACTGATTGGCTGATGCTTTTCTGCAAGGTTAAGACTTGCAAATATATAAACATGGATTCATGGCATCTTAATGCTTGAAGAGATCTACAGTTATTCACAATAATTCAGATCAATCAGTGCATTTTAAGCTAGTTTTAAATGGATCATGAAATAAACAAATAAATTAATAATCGGAAAGAATCTTTACATCTCATTCAGTATCCAATTCCCAACCAAGGAATGCAGAAATATCCTTCTTGTAGTGTAAAAAGACAATGTCTTTATTGAACTCTTGAACACACCGTAGCTTTCAAGATAAGAAAGTAACAATACTAAAAACATTTATTAGGTTTAATTGTTTTATGTTTTCGTATTTGTTCCTAAAGGGCTAAATTAATGGTAGAATGGCAGTCAATTTTTCTAAACTATTAAAACAGATGGTGGCACTTTTGTGAACGAAAAATTATGCCCTCATCACTGATGATATCACAGAGAATCTCATGTACATGTCAAGGACACTCCATCAGTCATGTTCCATGAAACAAACACAGGAATATGATCATGTCTTGCACCACAGATAAGTAAAAACTGTGCATTCATTATATGACAAGAATAATCCTACCAAGGTGTAGAGAATGGTTTTCCATAAATTATAAAAAAAGTTTGGTATAGTAGTGAAGACACCAGGCTAGAAACTGCGAGACTGTGAGTTCTAGTCCCACTTTAGGCATAAAAATTGGCAATGTAAATTTGGGCCAGTCACTTTCTATCAATCCAACTTACCTCACAAGTTGGTTGTGAATAAAATAGGAGGAGGAAGAGGTATTAGGTATATTTGCTACCTTATTTATAAAAAAAATATTATAGGCAGGGTAAAAATCTATCAATAAAAAGAAATAAACACACAGTCGTCTACCTAGCAATTAACAATATATCTAACAATTATCAAGTCATAAGGAATGACTCTTGCCCAAGCTTTCAGCATTCAGAAATTCAGATAATCTGATTAGGCACTTCACTGCCTTTTGTGCCGCGTGAGATGTTGCTCCCACAACTTCATAAATTAATCATTCTTTTTGGGCAGCTTGTGAGAGAAAAACTTGTTTGTGCTGGCTTTATTGTTTGGTGCTTCCCTGTAACTGAAAACTTTAAAAATGTATGTGGGTGACTGGCTCTGAAAAGAGACATTTGTCAAGCATGCAGAGTGTTAATGAATTATAACATTTCAAGCTGGAGCCACAGGGCCACTTGGCTTTGCCTCAGAAGCATTTTGGTGTCACTCAAATTGCTCATGTGACAGCATTCGACATGAAAGGAGACAATAGGCATTGTGGAATGCACATATTATAAAATGAAAGAGACACAGTGTGGGCAAACAAAGGCTGCTTCCTGGAACACTGTGTCACAAGATTCCCAGGGCTATAGCCTTCTTGTCTCGATCACATGGCAGGTGCACGGAACTCAGTGTACAGCTCTCTGTAGGGGATGTGCCACATCAGAGTAATTCCTTGGTTCAACCTGGACGGTTCTTGCCAGGCTGGGACTGATAGACATCAGAGCTCAACTGAAAGATTCTATTGTGAAGTTCTTCCCTTGTTTATAAATCTGTAGGAAGTGGGCACAATAGAATAGCTCATCCCAAGGCAAGATATGCAAAACAACACAATATTTAGACACCAGGATGTTTTCTCATGCCTAGTGAGCACCCTACAAAGGTAAAAGGACTGCCAGAAGAGATATAATTGGGAGGTAGAATCAGCACACATAGCATAGAACAGTGGTGGCTAACCTTTTTTGCCATTGCATGCCAAAAGCGGGGGGAGTGTAGGGGAGAATACGCGAGCAAGTGTCCACACCCATAATTCTATGCCCCCTGCGCATTTGCGTACCACCCTCCCTTCCCACCACTTTTGACATGTGATGGCCCGGTGGGCCCGGTAGGTCCATTTTTTGCTCTCTCCAGGCTCCAGAGCCTCTCTAGGAGCCTGGGGAGGGCAAAAACAGCCTTCCAAACCCCACACCCCCAGAAGGCCTCCGGAGACCTGAAACAGCCTGTTTCCCTATTTCTGGTGGGCCCAGAAGGCCCGAAAATCAGCTGGCCGACGTGTGCATGCACGCTGGAGCTGAGCTTACATGCCTTCCGATATGGGTCCGCATGCCACCTGTGGCACGTGTGCCATAGGTCCGCCATCATGGGCATAGAAGAAAGAAAGGAGCTGAATTTTTATGCACATATGTATGTAAGAAGGGAATGACGTTTTTTCTTTAGTTTGCCTGTATGAAGTTCAGCAAAAAGGCATCACACGTGTGTTAAAGGCAGACAGCCTGCATATGGAAAATTAAGCACACCCTATTTAAAAGACTACATAGCAAAATCATTCTTCTTTGTACCAATTAAAGGGATGATGGAGCTCTGTCGTCTTTTGCAATCAGCCCCGTCTCTCTCACTTTTGTAGGTATAATAAATACATGCACGTATTCTTCTCTGTTTATGGATGCAGAAAGTTTGAAGTCCTCTACTGCAGGACTCCCAACCAGGGGTGCGAGACGATATTCCAAGGGGTGTGAAAACTAGGCTTTAGAAGTTGCAAAATTATAGTGCATATGCATAATTATAAGCATATAATTATTTACTTTTGTAAGGGGTGCGAGAATATATCAGAAGCGTTCTAGGGGTGCAGGATATAGAAAAGGTTGGGAACCCCTGCTCTACTGGAATAAGTAGTTTGTCACTGGGGGTAAAATCTTTTAAAGTTCTATTAGTAACAATAATCATGATGAAAATTAAGTGGGGGGGGAAACAAGATGGTGGTGATAATGTTATGGCAGGATCCTATAAATTTGATGATAGATTTCTCATCTCACGTTTGTGCTTCTGAGTACTACATTTTTATATTAGAGCTATTTCTGGCCAAATATGAAGAAAAAAAGTAAATCAAGCCATTATTATTATTATTTTTTATTTACATTTATATCCCGCCCTTCTCCGAAGACTCAGGGCGGCTTACAGTGTATAAGGCAATAGTCTCATTCTATTTGTATATTTACAAAGTCAACTTATTGTCCCCCCCAACAATCTGGGTCCTCATTTTACCTACCTTATAAAGGATGGAAGGTGAGTCAACCTCGGGCCGGGCTTGAACCTGCAGTAATTGCAGGCTACTGTGTTCTAATAACAGGCTACTAACAGCCTGAGCTATTACGGCCCCTTTCCAAACATTGCAACATTATTACCCTTTAAATAAATTCCTTTTCATCCCCTTCACAGAAAAAAGGAGAGCATAATTTTTCCTTTCTTTCATGCCAGATCTCCAATGAATTGAGCACAGAAAGACAAGATATATTTAACCTTTCTTTTCAGCTACCGTATTTGGATCTATGACTGTGCTTTGCTACATAGCAGTGGTGGGTTTCAAAATTTTTTACTACTGGTTCTGTGGGTGTGGCTTGGTGGGCGTGGCATGGCATGGCTTGGTGGGCATGACTTAGTGGGCTTGGCAGGGGAAAGATACTGTAAAATCTCCATTCCCTCCCCAATCCAGGGGAAGGTTACTGCAAAATCCCCATTTCCTCCCAATCAGCTGGGACCTGGGAGGCAGAGAATAGATGGGGGTGGGGCCAGTCAGAATTTTTACTACCGGTTCTCCGGTACTACACAAAATTTCCGCTACCAGTTCTGGTCAGAACCAGTGATGGGATTCAGCTAGTTCGCACCACTTTGGGAGAACCGGTTGTTAACTTTCTGAGCAGTTTGGTGAACTGGTTGTTGGAAGAAATCATCAGGGCAGAGAACCGGTTGTTAAATTACTTGAATCCCACCACTGGTCAGAACCTGCTGAAACCCACCTTTGCTGCATAGTGTGAGCAATCAATGGTACAGTATTATTGTTTATATGTTGTTTTTACTTTTGATTGGAGCTGCCCAGAGTTGGTTATAAGATGACTATGTAAATGTTTTAAATAAATAAAATAAATAAAAACTATACATAATGTTGATAATTTTTATCTACCATATATGCAGCCTTTCTGTCCCTCAGCCAGTTATATTAAGTTATGGAACAGCAGAGATAGCAATGTGTATATCTTGAAACAATGGGAAAACTTTAGATTTTTTTAGCTGAAATAAAAATGTGTATCTAAAATAATTTCTGGCATTAGGTTGTTTTGGCTATTCCAACATAATATTGTTGTTCAGTTTATAAAAGGTCCTTAAGATACCCATTTCTAAGACTATTAAATCACCAGTTGTAATTTTAATCTTTTCTTACTTTTTATTCATTTTAAAACCTTTACACTTGATTTTATGTTTTACTGTAAACCACTCTGATATCTCAGAGTCTGCAAATGAATACATGGATGAATGAGTCTCTCTAATTGGCAGATTTTCCTGTGCATAACTCTTCTCGGCTGCACTGGGCCAATCTCAGCTGTAGACTACTGCAATCTTGCTCAGCTGAGATGTGACTGTTAAGCTGCTCACTGGTTTGGTGAGCTTTCATTTACGTAGCCCTTGAATTTTAACTGGCCATTCTGTTCATAGAATGAGATAAGGAACCATCCAGACATAAGTCTTGTATTTTAATGTTACTAAAATCTAAGACATTTCTCCTAATTAGATCACTTTCCACCATTTTTTGGTCTGTTTTGGGGGGTTGTTCTTAGTAGAAAAAAGGAAAAGAAGTAAAGTGGGCAGCTCAGAGAAAGAAACAAATAACAGCAAAGCAGAGTTGGAAGGGACCTTGGAGGTCTTCTAGTCCAACCCCTAGCTCAAGCGGGAGACCCTATTTAATTTCAAACAAATGGCAGCCCAGTCTCTTTTTAAAAGACTCTAGTGATGAAGCACACATAACTTCTGAAGGCAAGCCATTCCACTGGTTAATTGTTCTCACTGTCAGAAAATTTCTCCTTAGTTCTAGGTTGCTTCTATCTTTGATTAGTTTCCATCCATTGGTTCTTGCCCTGCCTTCAGGTGCTTTGGAAAATAGGTTGACCTCCTCTTCTTTGTGGTAGCCTCTCAAATATTGGAACACTACTATCATGTTGCCCGGAGTCCTCCTTTTCACTAGATTATATCTACCCAATTACTGCAACCATTCTTCATGTTTTAGCCTCCAGCTCCCTAATCATCTTTGTTGCTCCACTCTGCACTCTTTCCAGAGTCTCAACATCTTTTTTATGTGGTGACCAAAACTGGGTGCAGTACTCCAAGTATGTGGTCTTATAAAGTGGTACTAACACTTCATGTGATCTTGATTCTATTCTCTGTTAATGCAATCTAGGACTGCACTGGCTTTTTTGGTGGCTGCAGCACACTGCTTGATCATATGTAAGTGACTGTCCACTTAGGATTTCAAGATCCCTCTCCCAGTTGCTGCTATTGAGCTAAGTTTCAAAAGTGTCAGCTAGGTTAATCTGAAACCTGTTCAATATCCCACTTGTGCAGAGCTTGTCTTCCAGTTGATGTCAGGATAGTTAAAGTCCCTCATTAATAATGTGATAATACATTAGCAAAAATTTAATCTATTGCTTGATTGGCTGGTCTGTATATGGCAATGTCATTCTTTTTCCCCCCATATGCATTCTAGAAAACTTTTATCCTTAGTTTTATGCATTTGTGCATAAAGGTGTAGTGATCTCTTGCATCTAATGCAACTCCGCCTCCTATTTTGTTAGGTCTGTTTCTTTTGAACAGTTTGTATCGTTCTAGTTGTACATTCCGAATATTACAAGGTTTTAAATTGCTGACATTCTTCATGCATTGTCAAGCAAATGTTATAACCACTAGAGTCCTGAAATATTCATGTAACAGTATTTGCAGCAGAAACTATTGGGTCAAAACTGGGGAAATGAAAGAGGGAGTTTTTTAAAAAAAAAATATTTTAAATCTGTTTGTTGTACCTACACATATATATGCTTTTTGATACATTAAATACACACACACACACACACACATACTTTGTATACATTTTTCCATGTCATAACTGCAGCGAGGATAGTATTTGCGCAAAGATGGAAAGCAGAGAAAATCCCTACAGAGGGAGAAGTAATTAAGAAAATATTGGACTGAGCAGAAATGAATAGATTCACTTTGACAATTAAAGAAAGAAAGGAATCGGAATATTTTAAGATATGGGGGCAATTTTATCAGTGGTTAGAGAAGAGATATATATAGGATAATGTTGTAATAATATGATTGAAGAAGAAAGAAGAGAAAGAAGATCGATAAATGTATTAATAGAAAAGTAAGAAATGTGGGAGAAATGTTATAATAAATGAAATGATAATATTAAGATACGGTAAATAGTGGAGGAGTAGGAAGACACAAAAGACGTACTCAGAAGATACACTGAATGATTGATTATGTACTGTATGTTTGTCTATAAAATAAAACTAACTTATCAATAAAAAATACTTTGTATACATTTTTGTGTATATATACCTGTAGAAGGAAAACAATTGGCAATTCTCTCCTCATTCAAAAAGTTCTGCAGGTATGTTATCAGGGGAATTGTCTATCAGGGCACCAGTGTAATTAACAATGCAGCCTATCAGCTTTATGACTTAGACCAGGCAATGAACTTGACTAGAGCTAATTCTACTTTATTGTAAGGTCGCAGTAACAGAAACTTGCAAGTCTGAATATACTTCTCCCCACCCTCCTCTTTAGAGAAAGGGTTTTTTTTTTCCTGAGCCTCTTGCTCCACCGACATTCCTGCTTTGTGCTAAGCTGCCTTTTATCTCATCATTCCTTCCTTGCCTTGTCTTTCAAGGTCATTCCTCTACTTTTGACAGGTTCTTCTTAAAAGATTCCAATCCGGACAGATTTTTCTTAAACCGGCTTAGAGTTCAGTCACCATCAGCATGGGACAGGAGAATCTTAAGAATGCAGGGCGGATGTGCCTTGTGTCTGTCCATCTCTCTATTTCTGCAAGAAAAAGTGGCTGTGGTACATTTACATATTCTGGAAGATCAAGCCTACCATAGATACTTTCTCACATCTCTTTCGATGACTTCATTTTGTTGGCAGCAGTAAGGAAATGGTTCACTATTGCTTTCTTAATGGGATGTGTTTTGATTTATTAGTTTAGCCTACAGGCCTGATACTCCCTGAAGGTTTCTCATATGAGGACTAACCAGGTCTGACCATGCTTAGTTTCTGAGCATGGTGAACCAGTTGCTTCTACCTCTGATTGAAAGGTAGGGGGCTTTTTCTAAAAAATAAATCTGAGGAAAACAAATGGCTTTGAAATTAGGCTGCCAGGTTCAACTATTAATATGAAAAAGAACAGAAGCCATCACTTCATATGAAAAAGAACAGAAGTCATAGCCACCACTTTATCTTAAAAGAAAACCCAGGGCTTGCCTGGAGACTCAAAGAATTTTGGAACATGCTCTATTTGCAGTCTTATTCTCTGGACCTCTTTGAAAAACTGCTAACATAATTTATGCCAAACACATGATAGAACTCCTTTGAATAAAGAGCTAGTGCAACTGAGGCAAAAAAGCAGATTGGACTTTTTTTTAAGAAAATGGGAATATAGACATTTGATAGTACAGAGCAGAGGTGGGTTTCAGCAGGTTCTGACCAGTTCTGGAGAACCAGTAGTGGAAATTTTGAGTAGTTCGGAGAACCAGAAGTAAAAATTCTGACTGGCCCCTCCCCCATCTATTCTCTGGCTCCAATGTCCCAGCTTATCGGGAAGAAATGAGGATTTTTGCAGTAACCTTCCCCTGTAGTGGTGTGGGAATGGAGATTTTACAATATCCTTCCCCTGGAGTGGGCTGGGAATGGAGATTTTACAGTATCCTTCCCCTACCACACCCACCAAGCCACATCCACAGAACCGGTAGTAAAAAAATTTGAAACCCACCAGAGAAATAACGTGATTGTGGTTACCTTTTCCTTTTTAACATGGGATAGAAACGACCTAGTACCTAAATAAGAAGAATGTTATGTTCTTCATCTATAGGTAGAGTTGTAATTTTGCTGATATACACTTTTTCATACTGACTATTATTAAAATCACCATCATCATTATTTTTGGGGCAGTTGGAAACTTTTACCAAACAACACTGAATTTTACCTTGCACAATTTCAGTGACAGCTTCTGGTGTTATTTATATCTAAGCAGTATATTTATATGTAAGTATACTCTTTGTGTGACAACTAAATGAACAACGAAAAGCCTAGGGTTTTAGTAACAGGCATGAAAGTGAGCGTGGTCATGGCAAAAAAATCTATTCATATAAGCTACCTCTTTAGCATCTTGGCGTAATTCTAGGATCCTATGATCTGCATAGGAGTAGCCAAGAATGTTGGCAAATGCTATCAGAGTGGGGGGATGTTAACGATAATGAAGATAAGGCAGGAAGACAGCAACAACAGCTTTACTTAAAGCACTCAGAATAGGTTTTCAGAGAGACAGAAGAGTGGGAGGAGGTTACTATAGCTTATTGCCCTTCTGGCGCAATGTCAGTGTATCAAAATAGAACCAGATTTCTGGAACGTGGATTTTCTTCATCCAAACATGGCCCTTTGTTCAACTTGCTCTTTCATTTAATGCCTTGAAACAAAATCTACTATCATTTTAATGAGGTAGATTTTTTTTTTGTCTGACAAACATAAAACTGAAAAAAATGGTCAGGAGAGGGTGGGAGAATGCGCTTGGAAAGGTTAGATGTAGAGCTTCTTGCTATCGTATTAAAATAAAGCTTTTTGCTGTCATCTCTAAAAATTTATGTTTTCCCATTAAGGATGTGGCCCCTTCTTTCAATGAAGAATTGTATGGAGACTTTGTATATGATTTGGACAAACAGAGAGGGATTCATGAGTATCCTTACCATTAGGTAGAATGAGATGGTCACCTTTGGTAGATTTGAGTTATCATGAGAATTGTTAAGCCATTACTTTGTTATCATTTTCAGGGAGAATAATAATGGCTTATTATTAGGTGATTAAGCAACAGTTCATTTGCTTCAGGCAGCAAAATGTCTTTATTCATGGATATAGAATTTCCATTACCTTAAGGACAAAAACAAACTTCGTGTACAATATCGAGGCCACAATCCAAAAATATCTATGGCTAGGCTCATTTCGTCAGGCCTCTATTTGATTGGTTGATTATGTGCCAACAAGTTGTTATCAACTTGTAGGGACACGTACAAGTTGATTTTTTAGATTTTTTTTTCCCCATGATGATCTCTCCTTAACCTGTTCTATCAGGTCTTCTAATGCTGAACTGAACTGAGTCCAACCATTTTGCTGCTCATCTTCCTCTTCTCTTTCCTTCCACCTTTCCCAGCATTAGAGTCTTCTCCATAAAGCTAGGTTGTTGCATAATGTATCTGGTTTGAATAGGTATAGGTTCTATACCATATTTCCTACCTGATCACACTGTCAATGGTCTGATATAATTCCTTATTCATAAGATAAATTTTTGCCTCTTTATTTTCAGAAAAATTCTGATAGAAGCTCAGAAATTTTAAGGAGTGAAATGGATGTTTCAACCTTTTACAAGGCTTCATTTTGTCCCTTGAACACCCTATCAGAATTCAAATGCAACCTTAAAAAAGAAGAAGGAATCAAATGCAACACCATGTACCCCATTGTTGGACCCAAAGATTCTGGGGACCCTGGATGCACAGAGCAAATTGAAGGCCTTTCCGGACAGGTTAGGTAAATTATTTTTTTGTGTTAATGTTTAAAATTGGGCTAGGTAAAATATTTCTGAGCTATAAGCAGTATCACTGAGATAAAGAGTAGCGCATTGTCCAGATCAGCAGGTTTGGAAAACTAGTTTGAATACATTTTAAAGAAACTTCAAGGCTTGGGAACATTTCTAGAAAGTCATTTTTCTCCTTTGTAATCTTGATAAAATTTGCCCTTTACTTTTGACTTTCTTCCAAGAACAATGCAGACAATGTCTGGACCTTACGCATGAAAACAACAAAGATTTGCTATAGTGAGGTGCAACCGAAAGGTTCAGTTAAACCTAAGAGGATTGGTTCCTACATGAGTTCTACAAACAACAAAAAAAGTCTCGGCAATTTAAGAACTAATGGAGATGTCTTTCACTTCATGCTCTCCAGATGTTTCAGATTTAACATGCACCACAGGTATGATAAATGAGAACATAGCACATTTATATTCATTCAGCACAGCATGAGCAGAGAGGGGGTAGCGCTATGAGACATTCACAAATGATCACATGCCCCATGCAATCTGAAGATTATATTACATGGCGTTGGACCAGCATGGTATTCTGGCATGGGCAAGGTGAGGCAGTACTGGTTTGCATCATCCCTAGGAGAGCATAGCCAAGGGTGAGAGATCAAATTTGTAATTTAGCAACATCTTAAATGCCCTAATAGTTTTTAATGTTGTGTGATAGGGCTTTTAAAGAGCAAAATATAAGAGGAAAGAGAGTTCTGCCTATTACTATGAGTTCCTTGACAAAAAGTGGGGACCACTGTAACTAAAAATATATAACTATTAATTCAATATTTTGTTTCTTCTTGCTTGACTTCCTGCTATAACTTTTTAAAAAATTAAGAGATGGAAAGCTGCTATTAACAGCTTATATTTTCCAAGATTTGACAATTGTCATAGCGAATCCTAGGCTAATTAAATGAGAATATATTAATGAATAACATCACAGGCAATTTAATAGCATTCTAAGTCCTATGCACAAGACAAATAAAGACTGGACTGGGAAAATGAAACAGATAAATGTTTTTTGCATAAATCACCCAGTACAACCATGGATTAAGAACTTTTTACTATCATTTTTGAAAAAGTATGTTTTACCATTAAGGATATTATAATATCTTCTTTCTAAACAGTGAGTTAAAAATGTTCAAGAATCTGGCTTAATGGAATGTGAAACCTACATTGACCAAACTCACTCAGAAATAAATTCAGATTGTTGTATTTTTGTTAAACAAATACCACAAGTATGTGGCTCCAGAAAAACAGTTGTTGTCAAAGCTTCCATGAAGCAGAATCCACTCTAATACAAATAACTAAATGTTGGAAAGAGAAGAACAAATCTACATTTTCAAAAGTCCAGTGTTTACAGACAAATTAATTTGCATCTATACAATTAACTCTTCAAGTTGACTGAGCTGCCAGCATCATCAATAAACAAAATCTCTGTGTGGCTCTTAATCAGTCCTAATAACAGATGTTCACTTGCCTGACAGCCATTTTATTCTATCTCAGATACCGTAGTTCATGGGCCCTACATTTTTATTTCTCTGGTTTAAGAAACCAAATGGGTATCAACCCCCTAAGTCCTTACTTTAACACATCATTTTGATGTTTCAAGATCATAGTCCTTGAGTTCTTTCAAGTGTCAGATAGAAATAATGTTGCTTCACACAAAATTTCACAGAGTGCATCTGCAAGATATACATGAACCTTAATAGAGAGCTGGAGGTGTGATAGCCCAAGCAGACTGCCATAATATGCCTTTTATGTTGTTTTAACTCAGTTGGGAGCTTTCCAGAGTTGATTATAAGATCAGTGGCTATATAAATATTTTAAACAAGTAAAATTAATGACATTTATATGACTTCATATCTGATATTGCTGAAAAAAATTCAGGGGCATCTCAAAGATAGCATCTGCCACTGTGCAACCAAAGCTCTACCCATTTTTTACATGAGTCACAATTGATTCTATAGTTACAGCTGCCATCTTAACTATTTTGACCCTTCCCAAGGATGCCTTTGGGGTAAGTGAAAATGATGAACAGAGAGCAGTTTGGCCAGATGTCCTGAAGTGCATGTGGAAATTTTAAACAATTTAAGTTTAAAAGATTTTAATAAAAATATTTTTAATATGTCATATTTACTCAAAAGGAAGATTTCTCCATATAGCTGAAGGAGAAGGGCAGGCCCAAATTCACCCAGATGCTTTTGTGCCTAAGGACAGATTAGGACTTCTAGCCTGTGGCAATTTAACTACAACACTAAACTGTCTCTCATTCTCTAAGAGGTTGTCTGTTACTTTGGTTATTTTTTATTGTTATCTAGTGTTTTAAATCATCTCTTAATGCTCCCACAAAAAAAGTGATCTCCATGCTCCAAATCATAAGCTTTTTTTTAAAAAAAAATGCAATCCTATCAGTTATTTTTTTTATAAACTTGCTGTAAGGCTATTGTTACAAATATCTTTACATAATATTTATATTGCCCAATTTTTAAGAGGCTGTGTTTGTGCATCAATCTACAATTTGGTTTGCTTAACTGCTGTTTCTTATTGATACCATACATATAACACCGTTAACTGGATTCCCATGTAATGTTAGGCCACTCACTCACAAGCCAAAATAACCATAACACCTGCTTGTAAAGCACAGGTTGAAACTCACAAGAGACTGACTTCACACAGCATGCTGATTGAGAAACAAATAAGACTTGTATTTGAGTGCAGTCTTCTATGAATGTATCATTACCATCACATCTACTTGCAATCTTGGCTGCTCTGAAGAGAAGGATCAGTTGCTTGAATCTGAAAAGAGAGCAGGGAATTTCAAAGCATGGAACTAGCGGAGCCTGGAAGTTCCTCCGTAGCCAAGGCCATCCCATGACAGCTGGAAAATTGCTCATAAAATTGAGCCTGCTACCTCTTCTTGAGGCAGCTCTTCATCCTGCCAAGTGGTTTTCACTAACCGGAAATCATGCCTAAAATTTAGACAGATTTCTAAGCCAAAGCTGTTCTTTCAGAACCTGTTTGAAATGGTTTTGTTTTCTCTGAAGTAGTTGGTTTTTTTTTGGTTTTTTTGCTGGGGCTTAGATTTTTAGGGACAGCTTTTCAAATATAACTCCTTAATATTTCTTCCTCCAGGAGTAACACATTATCCTAGATTTTTGTGCGATAATGGCCTTCGATTGTATCTGTATTGGAGGCTCGATTAAGTAACCTGATTACAGGTGATTATTTGCTGTTCGGGGGTTAATAAAATATTTATTTTCGTGACCTGCAGTTTGGAATAAAAACCTGTAGGCAACACCCTACCAGAAAATATTTGTTTATTTACCCCCCAAGAGTGTATAAGATAGCTCCCTACCATAAGAAGCTTAAAATAACATTTTTTAAAAAAACTTCTATTACACTTTGCAGGATACGTTTATTTTAAGCTTGAGGTATTCTAAGCAAATGTATTTTTTCCAAGCAATTTGTCACCATAAATAACAGAGGTGCAAAAAAATATACAGTAGCTTAAGTCTGGTGTGTGAATTTGCTTACTGTTCGCAGCACTTATGAAACAGGACACCACTCTATTTCTCCACTCACTGTTGCAAAATTGAGGATGCTTTTCACACTTTAATGATTAGGTTTCACAACTGAAAAACTTAACTTACATGTATATTATTTGTCGAAATAGAAACAGCCACGCAGACAAACATTTTTCTCCTGCAACTGCTGCAGTGGTGGGTTTCAAAATTTTTACTATCGGTTCTGTGGGGGCAGCTTGGTGGGCGTGGCTTGGTGGGCATGGCAGGGGAAGGATACTATAAAATCTCGATTCTCACCCCAATCCAGGGGAAGGTTATTGCAAAATCCCCATTTCCTCCCAATCAGCTGGGACTTGGAAGGCAGAGAATAGATGGGGGAGGAGCCAGTCAGAATTTTTACTACCGGTTCTCCGAACTATTCAAAATTTCTGCTATTGGTTCTCCAGAACTGGTCAGAACCTGCTGAAACCCACCTCTGAACTGCTGGATGATCAATGCTGTTAGATCGTGGGAGGCAATGAAGAGGCAGACAGTAACTTCAGGTCTTTATTTAAGTAAGTGACGTCTGCAAAGGCTTAACCAGCAGTGTTCCCTTTTAAAGGAAGCTGTCCCACCGATTCAGCCACGACAACGCTTTACTTTTCCCTCCATTTTAATCCACCAATCAACGGAAGCCCCATTTGAATCCACCAATCAGCAGCGGGCATGCAAATGTCCAGCTAAAGCAAGACCTGAGTGAAGCCTACATCCCTGGATTCACTCGCTATTTACATATGTAACAAATGCTACCTTAAAAAGTAAGTAGCAGTGCTCTGATTTACTCACAAATATTCTCTTCCTTTTTATTTAAAGAATTTGAGGTCTGCTTTCCCCCATATGGTCTTCCTGTAGATTTCTGGACTGCCATAAGTTGATGCTGGCTGGAATTTCCGAGAAAAGCAGTTTTGAGACATAGGAGGCTGCCTACTTATTTTTGGAAAACTATTGTTGAGTTCTAAAATGACTCCAGAAATATATTAGTTCAGGATGTGTAAATATAAGATTCCACTTCAATTTAGGTTTTCAAAATTTCAGTCAAGAGTTGATTTGTAAATTTAGTTTGAATAGCTGAATCCCCTTTGAATTATAGCATTAAACTGTCCTAGAAAGCACCAGAATCTCATTAAATCTCTGAACTGCTTCTGAATCTCTATGAAAGCATATGATGGGGCACAATTTATTCAGTGTCCTGAATCAATTCAAAGAATTAATTCATGGAGGTCATTGAACTGAATCTCCTTCAAACTGAATTATCTGTTCAAAGTTTTGAGTGCCCCTATTCAATATTCTGAAATTCTATACCAGCCTCATCTGTTATATGCTGAGTATAAGAACATTATTTTTCATGCAAGAACATTCAGTTGCATGTATTCCAAATTGTACCATAATCTGCAGAAAAAGAAGACAATTCCAAGGGTAAAACGTGCTTAGCATTGGAGTAGATAATAATGAGAAATTCACATCACACTTTAAGTAAATACTAGATGGCATGTTGTGTCCCACTCCTCCGCTGACGGCCGGGTCAGGGAAATCCGAATCAGGCTTGCCTCTGCAGCTCTGCCCAAAGTCCTAGCAAAGTCCTCAGAGCAGGCAGGAGACCAGTAAGTGACTTCAGCAAGATAAGTTCGACTTTGCCTGACTCAGAGACTGCCAGAAAACAGATCCTTTATATAGGCCATGGGGTGTGGCTCCATGACTCAGCACTCATTAAGGCCTGCCCCTCCCTTCCTTCTGTTGCCTCCGCCTATCCAATCTTCTGATGCGAGGGTCATTCCAATCAGCTGTTGTTGGAAGTAAACTTTCCTCAGGCTCACATGCTATGGAGGAGGGGGAGGGGTCTAGCTGCTCCGTTTGCCTGGGCATGGAGCCAGGGCTGGGGCCGGGGGATGCTCCCTCCTCTGCAGCCTGCTTGGGCATGGAGCCAGGGCTGGGACCGGGAGGTGCCCCCTCCTCTGCAGCTTGTCTGGGCATGGAGCCAGAACTGGGGCCGGGAGGCATACATTCCTCCGTGTTCGGGAGCAGATAAGCAGACCCCGGCTGCGGTGAGAGCGGACAAGACACAACATGGCACCACTCAAATCATCTAGTTAAGATCCTTACAAAACACATTAAAATGTGATTGCAACACAGTAGATTTTTTTTTATAACAATATGGTCTTCCCAGACACTACCATCACTCTCATAATTTATTGCAAATGCCTTTGCTAAAATGGAGCACTTTATCTATTAACATTCCTAGGTTGAGCCAAAGATGGCCCTAATGCTTGGTTTTTGAAGATATCCAGTATGTGCTTAAAGCATTGTTAGAGATCCCACACGCCCACTTCATGGTCTGTTTCTATTGCTCCCCCTGGGAGGAGGTTTCGAAGTATTTCTAGCACGACTATCAAATTCTGTAACAGCTTTGTTCTCTATGTCATCCGTCTGGTAAACTCACAAGATTTGTTTCTTTTGTCATGTACATATATCTGAACTAGACTGTGTTGTATGGCCAAAGTATTTCAGTTTCATCTTCAGGATCTGGCCTTCTAAAGAGCAGTCAGGGTTGATCTCCTCTAGGACTGACTTGTTTGTTCGCCTTGCAGTCCAAGGGACTCACAGGAGTCTTCTCCAGAAACCATAGTTCAAAGGCCTTAATTCTTTGGCGCTCAGCCTTTCTTATGGTCATTTAGAGCACAGTAACGCATTACCTATTTGCTGTAAACTATTTATTTACATATTCAATTTCAATAGCTGCCAATGACAATCTCAGTCAATGACTTTTTCATTGTGAGCAAGTTTTTGTTACTTGCTTTTAAGTGTTGGCATGAAATGTGAACATTCAGACCTTAGTATGTGCAGGAAAGGTTTCAATGATGAATGGATATTGAGTTCCTTATTTCTTCTTTTTATCAAGTGCATAGAGTCTCTTTTCATGTAACAATTTCCAGAGGGGAAACCTGTTATTTATCAGAGCAGAAATAGCCACTGTGAAGTAAGTGAAAGAGTGTCTTGTGGGCTGAAGTAACCTCCCCAAAGTGATTTGGGGAGAGTGCCATATTTTTTCACAGATATGTGCCCAGGTATTTTTGGACAAAGAACTTGTGGTTTCTTCTTTTTCCTGTAACCATAATGAATCTGTTGGCAGAATTTCAAAGGCAGGACAACAGAGAGAAACTGATTCTTTTGGGAAAAAAACTAAAACAAAAGATTAGAGTTTGTCATTGTTAAGGATAAGGTCCTTTGGGGTAAAAAACAACAACAGTTTCCTCAGGAAATCCATTTTCAAGGCATTTCAATCCTGTTCTGAATAATGAAGGTAACTTCCATCATCTTAATGGAATTTCTTTGCCTATTAATCAATAGTTCTCTGCCCACCTTTTGTTGGATTTAAACTAAAGCCAATCTTCAATCAAACCCAGGGCATTTATTCCCCCCTTTCTTGTTTAAATTTTTGTTTCTATTATTAACTCTGTGAGATAGTTCAGACAAGAAATGCAACCAGAAGACCTAGCTGTAACTGTATTGTAAGATTACATTTACAGAATCTTGCAAGATTGAAAATATTTCTTCTCATCTTTCTTTTTACTCTGTGGAAAACTAGGGAGAGTCCCCTCTGAAATGTTTCCCACACCATCTTCCTTCTGACCCAGGGGTGTCAAATTCGATTTCATTGAGGCCGCATCAGGGTTGTGTTTGACCTTGAGGGACCAGGGTGGGCATGGCAGCTCAACATCACTCCTGTCAGGGGTGCCTGTGATGGCCCAAGCACTCTGCCAGCGAAAACAGGCTCCTGAGCTCCATTTTCAGTTGCCACGGCCTCCTGCAATGCTCTGCCAGTGAAAATGGAGCTTGGGAGAACTGCACACGGCCCTCCTGTCTTCACTGGCAGAGGGTTGCAGGATGCCGTGGTAGCTGAAAACAGAGCTCCGGAGCCCATTTTTTTCTGGCAGAAGCACCGAAGGCCAGTTCTTTGCTGTTTCCAGGGTGGCCCCACAGACCAGATCTAAGTATCCCTGGGCCGGATGTGGCCCTGGGGCCTTGAATTTGACACCCTTGTTCTTACTGCTTGGTGGGCTATGATACTTTTTGCACACTGGTTTTCCAGACTGTGGTTCTCCCTCCTGTCTTCCAAGGTGGTTACCATTATTTCACCTGGATTGGTAAGCTTCTTTCTCATTCTTACAGTTCAATTGTTATTGTTTTTGTCAGATACCCATTTCTGTGGCATACCTTTTGGAACATTTTGTAGGATTATAACTTCTCAATTTTGTATGACTTTAGGATTGGACTCATTGCCTATGAAAACTCTATCCTCTATCCTCTAACTCAAACCTATATTTGGGCTTTTGGATCTCTGGATTGTGACCCAATTATGCTTTGCTTTCCATGCTTGGATCCTTACTTTTGGGACCTTTGTAGGCATGTTCCCTAGGAAATGGGACTTTGTTGTCTTGTGTTGTCTTGAACATGCAGCCTGTTTGCTTCTAATTGTACAGACCTGAAGTAAGGTCTTGCAGTTAAATTCTTTTATGTGTATAAGTGAACAGGATAACTGATGTGTCTCTTCAATCCCCTTTGATATATCCATACCATCCAATGGGAAGGGTTCACAATTGCAATGGGATGGAGACCACATCACTCATGTGGCTGGGGTTACTTTTGTTTTTTAATCTTGGCACTATATCCCTATTTTAGAGATTATTCCATTACAGCTTTCATCAGTTCCCATCATTCAATGATGGAAGACTGTTTCAGGGGAATCAAAAAAGGAGTTTCAAGGAGATGGCAGGAGGTCCACAGGTGGTTTTGGGCACAAGTTACCCATTCCTAACCTTAGATTACAGCAATCTGAAACATACATTGTGGGGGTTGACTTTCCATTAAGAGCAATGCAAAAGAGCAATAGAACCCTCCCTACTCGGTATCACTGAGATCCTGAGTGATCCTTACATTTGGTTTTGCCTCCCCCTCTCTCCCCATATTTATGGAAAGAACGTTCCCTATCTAAAGCTAATTTTAAACTGTTAACCAAGATTTACTATGGGTTTTCGTGCTTCTTGTGAATTCTTCTGCATCTTGTAAATGCCAAGTTGGCCACTGTTCCTCATTAGTCCATCAAGTTGTGGCAGCCATTCCAAGCAAACTTTATAATAAATTGAATGACAATCTGCTAGATAAATTAAGTTCTTTGTTTGAACTTGCTGTAATATTTGCATTCAATGTATTTATCTAGAAATGACTGAGCTTTTTTCTGGCATCAGATTGGATCCTATTGGCATTAATTTCCTTAAAATTACATTACTGTTTACAAAGCATTACTTTATACCTTTCATTTCATTCTGATATTTGTTTATCTCTTGCCATTGAGCCTATTTTTATGTGTGAACCTCCAATTGAAACTAGTGTTTTGCTGATTCTTCCCAAGCACTGTTTATTTTGTAAGGACAAAGGGGCATTGAACAAGAGCTAGCACAAGAGTGAATAATGTTGAACTATAGCTCATGAAACTCCTGGTCTCAGACTTACAACACAAAAATCAGACATTTTTCTTTGATTCTACCTTTCCCAATTCTTGGATTGGTAATATGCCCCCTCATGAAATCGTTTGAAGAACTTGAAAACTTATCATTTTGTTCATTTTGGTTGAGCTCAATAAAGGTATTATATAGGTACAGTTTGGGATTTTCTGCAGAAAAATCAGCTACCATTTTTTAAAACATCTTTTTAACATCTTTTGTTGATCTCACAATCAAGTGAGATTTCACAATTGATTTTGCCTGTTAAAAATATGGAGAATTCCTAGGTACTTTTAAAGTTTGGTTTGTAATGTTTAGCACTATTAAATAGAGTTAATATACTATCTATCATATATCTGCTTTGAAGAGCACACTTATTATAAAATGTAATAGCAGAACAATATTGTTGATAGTGCCTTGCTGAGTTTCCTTTCTTTATTTTGACAACATAGAAATATTTTGGATTTCAGTTCCTACAATCCAGGATCAAAAATATTTCATGTCTCTGACCAATCTACTTGTACATTTCATTAAAGGTGAATGATTTATGTAATTTCATGCCTTGGATATTTGATTTAATGTACTGACATTTATAATTTGACAGGATTTATAAATTTTGCAAGTTTAATCAAACATGTGCATGAAATTAAGGCTGCTCAGGATAACAGGTTGAATGACTTTAGATCATTCTCTCAGCCCAATCCACCTCAGAGGGTTGTTGTTGTTGTGGGGAAAATAGGAGGAGAAGATGTGTTGGATATGTTTGCCACCTTGCGGTGTTTGTTTGATTCATATTTCTGGATAATTCCATTGATTTCCCCATATTCCCCATATTTATTTATATCCTGCTTTTATTATTTTTTTTATAAAGCTGTCAAGGCAGCAAATATATCTCTTTCTTCACAAATAGGAAGATTTTGCTAAATCTTAGCTGAAATGCAGCAGGTTTATAGAATCTGCTACAGATATCAGGAATTTTTGGGACGTCAGTTTTCAAGAGGCAGTTGAGATCCCAGGTACCTTTTCATACTCATTTGAAAGAAAGATAGTGCCTATAATTCTATAAAGTAAAAATGAGGAACCTGTGGTCTTTTATCATTTTAACTTTAATCTCAGTTAATTAGTCTAATGCTGGGGGATAGTGGAGCCCTCCAATCAGAGGTGGGTTTTAGAAAGTTCTGATCAGTTCTGGAGAACCAGTAGCAGAAATTTTGAGTAGTACGAAGAACCGGTAGTAAAAATTCTGACTGGCCCCACTCCCATCTATTCTCTGGCTCCCAAGTCCCAGCTGATCAGGAGGAAATGGGGATTTTACAGTATCCTTCCCCTGGAGTGGGGTGGAAATGGAGATTTTGCAGAATCTTTCCCCTGGAGTAGGGTGGGAATGGAGATTTTACAGTATCCTTCCCCTGCCACACCCACAGAACTGGTAGTAAAAAAAATTTGAAACCCACCACTGCCTCCAATGTTGAATTGAGCAACATTTGGAGGACTTCAGATTCCCTACTCCTATGCTGTATACATTTAAGAATCAACAGGACATATTTCTTAAAATAAGACATTCTAAGTGGACTTTTAAAGCCACAAAGCCCATATTAATGGATATGTTGCATAATTGGAAGGGAAGATAGCTAAAATCAACAATTTGCTTAGCACACTAAGAAATAGTGCCACTCCAAACAATCCCCAGCCTTGCTTTGAAAAAGGATAGTCAATATTTCTGTCTTTAAACAGGCACTGCTGACAAAAGTCACACATTGACATGGCTTAGGACCGGGATATCTACGGGACCGCCTTCTGCCGCCGTTTGCCTCCCATCGTCCCGTGCGCTCTCACAGGGAGGGACTCCTCAGGGTCCCATCGGCCAAGCAATGCCGGCTGGCGACCCACAGGGGAAGGGCCTTTTCTGTGGGGGCTCCTACCCTCTGGAACGAACTCCCCCCGGGACTCCGTCAACTTCCCGACCTTCGGACCTTTCGCCGTGAGCTGAAGACATATTTATTTCGTCAAGCAGGACTGGCATAGGATTTTAGAATTTTAATTCTTGTTATTGGGGTTTTAATTCAATTGGTTTTATTGTTTTATATGTATTTTAATATAGGGCCGTATTTGATAGGTTTTTTAATTATTGTTTTATTATATTTATTATTATGGTTTTATATGGCTGTTAACCGCCCTGAGTCCTTCGGGAGAAGGGCGGTATAAAAATCTAATAAAATAAAATAAATAAATAAATAAATAAAATAAACATTAGTTGACTCTGGATAACACAGTCAGAATCTTTGCCTTGCTCATAAATCTGTTTTGAAAAATATCAAGCCACTCATGCAGCTTGTATTTATCTAATCAAATACCCTTCAAGCCTATGATCCTGCTGAGATTTAACAGGGAGAGTATAATAATCTCTGTGTACCCAATCTCAGATGAAAACTACCAAAGGCAGTTGGCCTTTTTCCAGGTAAGGCTGTTTCAGACTGCAGCATTAGGCATGTGAGAGCAATCTGAAAAGCTTTTGGTAAATTTTTGGATATACTATTCAGCTCTTCTATTCTTCAGGCTGTCACTATGCTCAGAGCACCAGGACAAGCTAATTTGCAGCGATAGTTCACCTGAGAGTATAGTATTGAGGTATTGATGTAGTTATATTTGATTATGTGCCATAAAGTACCTGCCAACACCCATCCATCATGCTGTAGGTCCATGATAGTGAACCTATGGCATGCATGTCACAGGTTGCACACGTAGCCATATCAGTGGGCATGCGAGCTCAGCTCCAGCGTGCATGCACTTGCCAGCCAGTTGATTTTCAGGCCTTCTGGGCCCACCGGAAGTTGGCAAACAGGTCGTTTCTGGCATCCGGAGGACATCCAGGGTGGTGAGGAAGGCCATTTTCTCCCTCCCCAGACTCCTTGAGAGGCTCTGGAGCCAAGTGAGATAGAAAAATGGGCTTTCCGGTCCCACCGGAAGTTGGCAAGCAGGCTGTTTTTGGCCTCCGGAGGATCCCCGGTGGGGAAGGCCATTTTCACCCTCCCCAGACTCCTAGAAAGGCCAGGTGAGCCAGGTGAGAGAGAAAAATGGGCCTACCAGGACATCACGTGCCAGGAGCAGGGGAACCGGGGAACTCACGCGTGCATGCATGGGGGCGGGATGCATAGAATTATGGGTGTGGGCACACACATGCGCGATCCCCCCCTTCTGGCACACAATGGCAAAAAGTTTAGCCATCACTGCTGTAGGTCATCTTTTTTTCCTCTTTCCTCCCATTCGTCTCAGCATTGCCACAATAATGTGTTCTAAATATGATAATTTGAACCCGATCATAAATCAGGGTTAAGTGTCTGCAAACACCAAATCACCACAACTATATGTCATATTCATCAGAGCAGCCATTTCACTCCAACAGAAATATTTTGAGAAAAGTGCATCCTTTAGTAATGGGTTTTTTTGTGTGAAAATGTTTATCATTATGGCTATTTGCTTAAATTAATTGTTCTAGCATTGCTCGACAAGAGTAAAAAAATATTTTAATTAAAAATGAAGCATGTGTATTTTTAATCAACTTTTTTACTTATACATGAAGGGATTTTAAAAGCTCGATTTTAGCCAAGACAACACAAGACATTTTAAATATTTTGTGGTTGCAAAATCCAATTCTTATTTGAGTTTATTTTATCCACAGTCTTCTAAATAAAGGTAAACATCCCTGCATTTTCAGCTGTCACGCTTGTTTGTCTATTTTGAATAAATTACCCCAAGGAAAGAAAATGTCCTTCGTGTAAAGATGGGTCTGTTGTTACAAGTTGGCTTATTACTTCAGTGATCTCCAAACCCAACATTTAAGTGATTTCCACCAGTTTCTTTAAAGCAGAGGTGTCCAAACTTGGCAACTTTAAGACTTGTGGACTTCAACTCCCAGAATTCCTCAGCCAGCAAAGCAGAGCTGGCTGAGGAATTCTGGGAGTTGAAGTCCACAAGTCTTAAAGTTGCCAAGTTTGGACACCCCTGCTTTAAAGCATAATCAAAAAGTAATTTCTTGAATGAACTCCCCTTTGCTTTGAACTTTATCCTACAGGACTTGGAATTGTGTAGTTCTGTATAATTTAAGATTCATCACAGATACTATTTTTATTCCTGCAAGTTCCAAAGCATGTTTTCTGGATCATTTTTGGAGTGTGCACAGCCTTAATAACGATAATTTTCTGGTCATGTTTTGGCATGAACAGGGACAAAATATGCACACACACACAAAAAAAACAAGTTGGTTTCTTGCAGGCAAAAGTAAACGAAGCTTGCTAAATATGTGTCTTGCCAAGAAATAAGACACAACACTAATGTTCTTAATGAAGTGTAAAGGAACAGCACAATCTAACAGAACAGTCTGAAATAGCACATAATTCTTTCCTTCGCCTCCCAAAGAATAATAAATGCTTTTGGAAGAAGGCTGAAAATTCCAGGAAAGCAGGAAAGCAAACAGACAAGTTGGTATCGTATATTTATTTTTTTATTACCGTGTTTCCCTGAAAATAAGACCCTGTCTTTTTTTTTTTTTTTTTTTTTTGAACCATGAAATAAGCGCTTGGCCTTATTGCCATGCACTCAAAAGCCCGATTGGGTTTATTATCAGGGCATGTCTTATTTTTGGGGAAATATTTCTTTCTTAAATAATGAATGCTTTTAAAGAAAAAAATTACTGTTTTAACATCTAGAAAAAAGTGTTTTCTCCCAATAGGGTTAAAAAGAATTGAAATATTATAAGGAATCCTTTTAATATAAATTATTTTTATTTATTTATTTTATTTAATCAAATTTTTATACCGCCCTATCTCCCGAAGGACTCAGGGCGGTTCACAGCCCGATAAAAATACAAATATAATACAAGATAAAACACTAATTAAAAAACTTATTTAAATAGGCCAATATTTAAAATTACAATTAAAATAATAAAACCTCATTAAAATTAAATTTAAGATTAAAATTCTAATCCAGTCCTGCACAAATAAATAGATGTGTTTTAAGCTCGCGGTGGAAGGTTCGAAGGTCAGGAAGTTGACGAAGTCCTGGGGGGAGTTCATTCCAGAGGGTGGGAGCCCCCACAAATTATGACAGTTCATAGAGATTAATGAATAAACAGAAGCATGACAATTGCAGAGAACACACAGGTTAGAGTGCAGATCATTGCTGATATTCAGCCAGTTCTATCCGGTTCGGATAGATGTCCAGGCCCAGATGTCACCATGTCCCATTATTCATGCTCTGATGGACAATGAGACCATCAAAACAGTACAGGAATTCATCTTTCTAGGTTCTAAAATTGACCAAAGTGGTGACTACAGCCCTGAGATCAGAAAGTGTATAGCATTTGGAAGAACTGCAATGTCTAGCATAAATATCATCTGGAACATACATATTTTTATTCTAAATGTTTTCCTTTTCCAGCTCTCTTTTCCAGTACTTTTTAAAAATAGGTCAGGAAGATACAGAGATTTTACTCCAGACACGTAAGAGGCAGATTCTAGACAGTAACACTGGTCTTTGTTTGTTTGATATGTCAGTCAGTCAGCCAAGCAGCCAGCCTGTCACCAGCCAGGCCAACAGTCCAGGGCATTTGTTTTATTTATTGCTTAGTAAGGCATGGTGCCGGTTGTTGATACCGGTGGCTGACTGAGTCAGCAACTGCCACAAATTACAGAATAGCTGTGAGAGGGAACAAAGAAAAGTTCAGGATTTTGGCAACAGAAAAGCTGTTTCTCTTTTTTTACAATTTGGAAGGTGAAGCTAAACAGATGCAAAATTGTTCCCTTTCTCTGCCTTTTCTTTTCAGGAGAATATTCATATGGGACAGGCAAAATGCACTCAAAGCTCCTAAGGAAAGTGGTTAGATATTCTGGTTACTTTATGTGGAACTTCCTCATATTTTATTTTTTATTTTATAAAATATTTTATTTTATTTTGTTTCCTCCTTTATGCATAACCATCTCATATATTTGTAATCGTGTTTATAGATTTCATGTATTTCTATAGAAATAGAGGAATTACTAGAAAGTAAAGAACTGAGCGTCTTGCTGGATTAGTATATTTAATATGACCAAATGATGTGGATTTATTTATTTACTAGCTGGATGCCCATGCTATGAAACTATGTGCTTGGGCTTGATAAATGGACACTTACAGCCTGAAACTTAATATAGAATGTGTAACTCCGTAGCATGTGAGTGTGTTAATATAATGCAACTGGCAGTTGGAACAGAGGGGGAGGGGGAGTAGAATGTCCCAGTCCGCAGCATCCATCGGTATTCATCTAGCTAGCATCCTGTCAGTGTGTGGGAGAGTTGAGGGGTGTTTGGAAACTCAAACAGTATTTGCTGTGTGAGCAAGAAGGGGACAGGAAGGATGCTGGGCATGGCTTGGCTCAACTGTTCTGTAGTAAAGCTGCTTGCTACTGTGAAAGTAAAGCTGAAAGTGAAACTCCTTTCCTCTGCTTATGTTTTGCATTTTGAACAGATTTATTTTCAGGTGGGGAGGAGGAGTAGAACTCTTAGCATCAGAGTGTGGAACAGATTTATTTTCAGGTGGGGAGGGGGAGTAGAACTCCTTAGCATCAGAGGGCTGTTTGGAAAGTGAAACAGTATTTGCTGTGTGAGCCAGAAGGAGACAGGAAGGAGCCTGGCCATGGCTTAGCTCAAGTGTTCTGTATTAAAGCTGCTTCCTGCTGTGAAAGTAAAACTGAAAGTGAAACTCCTCTCCTCTGCTTGTGTTTTGCATTTGGAACATATTTCTTTTCAGGTGAGGAGGGGGAGTAGAACTCCTTAGCATTAGAGCATGTTAATAATAATATAGGAAATGCTAATGCTCTGATGGTCATTTCGAAAAATCCTTTCTTAGTGAGCACCTAGAACCCAAGAGGAACATACGTGGCAAATTTCAAGTCTGCTTCGCTTTTATATATATAGATTTACTTACTTACTTACTTACTTACTTACTTATTGTCTGAAGTTTTGCAAAATGAAGAGATCAAAATTTTCTGAAATTTCAAAATTCAAACTGAAAAGTAATTGGAACCTATGAGATCAGACTACTCCTAAAGGTATAGAAAAAAAGGAAGTCTGTTCATTTATGTGGCAATACCTGGAATTAGTCAGTTTAATGAAAAAACAAGAGAAAATAACAAAATATTGAGATTTACAAATTATGAGGGAGGGGAAACAGTACTAATACCTATTGAAATTTTAATCTTGGTATATTGTCATATTTTAAATTTAATGCACTAAACTCCCCTAATTTTGAAAAAAAAAATCCTATTTGGAACAGCTTACATTATATAGCATTACCATCAAAACTCTTAGGTCCTTGATTGCAACCTGAATCATTATAGTCAACACCCAGTCAATTAGATTGTGATATTCATTTGGGCAGTTATAATATGCATTTATACTCCCTTTTAATGTATTACATACATATCAGTTATCAGTTACATATACTGTAAAAATGATTCAGGTCTTCCAGTTTACTCCAAAAATACCATTCTTGTCTCTGTTTATTCTTTCCTAGCCCTCTCAGTGCATTTCAGCCGACATTATGATTTCCATCCTTTTTCTATTCAGCAATTTCTATTCATTCCATTATAGAATCATATCCCAATGGCCAGCTGAGAATATTAATGTAGCATTTGCCATCTGTGTTCATCCATAACTCACTCATGCAATGGAAAATATATGCAGAAAGTCATTCTGATGATCTACCCTTACTTTATATTAAAATTCCTCTTAGTCCCATTGTAATTGCATGACAATGTGCTCTGAATCTTGTCTGTTCCCCCTAGTAATTTTACGGCTAACACTGAAAGGGGTAATGACAAGGGTTTAAGTAAGCAGGTGGAGTTTCTTACTCAAAGGAATCCTTACAGGATGGTAAGCATAGGAAGCCAACCTAAATCCAAGGCAAGCATTGGGAGCCAGCATGAATCCAAGAAAGTTATCTATGCTTTCCCAGCACATAACACAACTGATATAACTAAATGATACAACTAAAAAGTGCTTTCTTTAAGGAAAGCAGCAATTAGGCAATATCTAAAGTACAAAAAACTCAATGTTCTTATTCAAAGGCTTTTCACACAGAAATCATTGTGTCCACCCCCCTTTGATTCCCAAACAATGTGAAAAGGAAGGAAGGAAGGAAAAGAAAGAAAGAAAAATTCTTCATTTTTGTACAATCCATTCAGACTTATGCTAAGGTCCTGTTTATACTTATGTAAGTAAGGCTCTTACTTTCCAGTAGGCAGATCTATAGTTTCATAGTTTAGTATTAGATCTGGGCTGCAATCCAGATAATCAGTAGACAGTAGCAAAGAAAGGCAGAAAAAGTATATCAATGCTATTTAATGATTGTCTGGACTTTATGGTTCAGATCTGATAGCATTATTGCAGTTAGTGGAATTTCTTCTTCCTGCTATCAGAGAAGTGAATGCATTAAATTAAATGGGAATTCAATTGCATTGGTAGTTTGATGAAAACAATCCATTCTCTCACACAGAAATTTAGCAGAAAGCAAACTTTTCTTCTAAAGAATTTATGAGACATACAAAATGATGTAAAATCATTTGAAAACAGGAGGGGGTCAAGGCCTGAGACCTTTAGTTGGTGAATGACAAGCATTTATCTAGAAAGGTTTATGAAATTAGTAAACTCATCATAAAACAGGGCTTACAATGTATTTTTTTTTACCCTGGAATATAGAGTTTTCTCAGTGAAGTTGACTATCACTTAAAGATTTATGTAGTTTATTTATACCTCATCACATAAGGCCGTTTCTTTCTGTCTCTCTTTTCTGATTTTCTCCATTCCCACATAGTGAGGCAGTAAAGTAGTGAGAGGATTCTACACGAGAGAGACTAACCATTTGGCTCTGGGGAAAGGTAGGAGCATCTCTTAAAGATATAAGTGCCCTAAGTCCAGATCCAGAGCACACATGTCTGATGCTTCATAGTCAAGGAGGACCTCCCAAAAAATTCCAAAAATCTTTAATTTCTGTGCCAGTGGGGCAGGGGTGAAATGGTCCCGGTTCAGACTGGATCGCCTGATCCGGTAGTGGTGGCAGTGCATGGCTCAGAGAACCGGTAGGAAAAATCCCTGCCCCCCCCCATGCCCAGCTGAGCCGCGCGATCATTTTTTTAAATTTATTTACATTTATATCCCGCCCTTTTCTGAAGACTCAGGGCGGCTTACAGGCAATAGTCTCATTCTATTTGTATATTTACAAAGTCAACTTATTGCCCCCCCAACAATCTGGGTCCTCATTTTACCTACCTTATAAAGGATGGAAGGCTGAGTCAACCTTGGGCCGGGCTTGAACCTGCAGTAATTGCAGGCTATTGTGTTCTAATAACAGGCTCCTAACAGCCTGAGCTATCCACGGCTATCATCAGAGGGTTTTCTTTTTACTTTTAAAAACATTTTTTCTTCGGCTGAAAAAATGCTTCTAAAGGTAAAAAAAAAGCTTCTGATGATCATGCGGCTCAGCTGGGATCATTAGAGCCTTTTAAAAGCATTTTTTCTACAACCTCTTTGGCTGAAGAGGTTGTAAAAAATGCTTTTAAAAAGTTCTGACGATCTCGGCTGAGTTGCCTGATCTTCAGAGGTTTTTTGTCTTTTTAAAGGCAAAAAAAATGCTTTTAAAAGAAAACAAAAGCCTCTGACAATCAGGCAACTCAGCTGGGATCATCAGAACCTTTTAAAAGCATTTTTTTACAACCTCTTCGGCTGAAGAGGTTGTAGAAAAAATACTTTTAAAAGTAAAAAAAAAAAGGTGGCCACACCCACCCAGTCACTTTACCACTCCCCACCACACCACGCCCACATAACCGGTAGTAACAAATTTTACATTTTACCACTGCAGTGGGATGTGAAAGGG
Source organism: Ahaetulla prasina (assembly GCF_028640845.1). Lineage (NCBI taxonomy): Eukaryota > Metazoa > Chordata > Lepidosauria > Squamata > Colubridae > Ahaetulla > Ahaetulla prasina. Next base: position 244,665,967 of record NC_080540.1, on the reverse strand, counting down.
ATGGCAGCATTTCAACTTTTTCTGAAATAACTGAATGATTATGAATACGATGCTGCCAAACATATTTTTGATCTTCACGAGAATGCTACGCAGTGGATTTGACTGAGCATCAGTTATCTCATATAATGTCACCATATGGTGAATGAGGATTTAAATTGGGTCCCTCTGATTAAAGTGTCTGCAACTAACAAATAAACAACAAAAGCCCACATTGCTAACTTTTACTATTTTCTGGGTATTGCAATATAAAATAGGCCTGGTAACTCTGATGGTATGTTTTAAAAAAACAGTAAATAATCAAGTAAATATTAATATTTATCTAAAGTTATTAATATTTATTTAAAGCTATCTACTGGGGTCTTTGAGCTAAAGTAAACAGTGACCTTGCTTCTTACACACATTGGAGGTCTGTTCTGCTTTCCTTTCCCTTAACAGAAATTTGGAGAGAAATTAGTATCAAAAATAGGAAAAGAAATTGGGAAACCAAGTGCTTATCGAGAAGTTAAATGCTGAAAGAGAAATGGCTGCAGCAGAGAGTGACTAGTGACTAGAGAAGTGTGAATATGTTTACAACTCCCAATGCTGAAACACAGCTGGCCACATCCAGCAGGTCATCTAAAGTGTCTCTAAAGTGTTAGATGAGAATTGTTGGCAATTTTATACACCCTGAACCGAGGATGGGACAGAGTTGACTCAAAGCAGAAAGACTACTTTTATGCCAGAACATTTAAAGCTTTCCTCGGCAGCTCCAGGACTTTCACTTTGAAGTTGACAACTAACTGAAACATTTTCATAGTGAGTACAAGATGTGCTTCATCAACCATTTGGTTAGCATTGTGGTCAGGTGTTTCCTGGGGCTGGGTTCAACCTGGCACATTTTGAACATTTTACACTAGCACACCCTTGATCTTAAATCCCAGAGCATTGTCTCTAAGGGCAATTCTGTTTGGGTAGTAGAGTCCAGTTTTAAAACCAGTTCTCCCATTGTCTCTATGAGCTGAACCTTCACTTGGGGATCTGATTCAATCTGAATAGTAACTGACCTGTGGGACTGGAAAGAGTTCTTTCATAGTGCAGTTCTGCTATTATCCACATGTCTGTTTGGTTATAGTACAATTGATGTGGTCAAGGAGATATCCCTCTTCTAAAATACTATACTGTTAAACCTCTGTCCAAGAGGAGCCTGATCACCAGCTGATGTCAGCTGATCATTTTGAAAATACCAACTCAAAATAGGTGATGAATGAAGGCGAATATATGTGTCCCAGGATAATGTTGCAAGATCCAATCTAGATTGGTCATCGGGATCAGAAGTCTTCCGAGCTTTTGGACTCATGCTGGAGCCCATCCTAAAGGAACTTCTCTCTAACTGAGTGTGTGATTTGGGCTATTCTGGATTTATATGATATCTGTTTCATGTGGCTTTTTAGATGTTGATTGGGGTGTTGATGACTGATTATTAAGTCATTGGCTGTTGTTTTCTTTTTCAAAATATTTGTGCCAAATTATAGTGAATTTTGAAAGATGGCTAAACCCTCTGGTCTAGTCATCTACTAAAACTTGCCTTCTTCCTCAATCCCAGCCCTAGGGCACATTAAGAAGAATTATTGATAGTTCTTGACAATTAGTGATGTTTGATGGGAAGGAAGAGCAACAGAACTGGAGAAAATCGACAATCCTGGTACTCAACACACACATTCTTTTGGCAGAATTGAGTTTGCCAGTGGGCTTATCAGATATAATATCAGTAGAGTTTTCTGTCAGTTCAATGATTCATGGGTAGCTATATTGGAAAAAGCTATAGTGATGACTTTGGCTGTTTTATTCATATATTAGGAATTGAAGTGAAGCTATTGTCAGGAACCAAATAAAAAGTTGAGCATTGATAGGGCACAATACATGGTATCAGCCCTTTGAGATAAGCCAAGTGGGGACTAATGGAACTCTCTTATTGCCGGATATATTAGCAGAATCTTGAAAGTAATGTTTCTCTCACCACAATTTCTTATACCAAAAGAGCATCAAGGTGGGCAATCTTGAGTTTCTTTCTCACTCCCTCATATCTTTCAGGGCTAAGCTGGTGTTTCCACAACAGCTGTTGAGTACATTCTTCAAAGTCATACCACTCTAGACATCGTATATTTCAAATAATCTTTCTTGATTCTCTTCAGCTCCCACAATTACTACATTAATCACATTATTGGCACTGAAGATGGTGTTATAGAATAGAATAGAATAGAATAGAATTTTATTGGCCAAGTGTGATTGGACACACAAGGAATTTGTCTTGGTGCATATGCTCTCAGTGTACATAAAAGAAAAGATACGTTCGTCAAGGTACAACATTTACAACACAATTGATGATCAATATATCAATATAAATCATAAATTATGACTATGTATCTCACTGGCATGGAAACAAAAATCTCCATAGCAAGCCCAGTTATATAATCCCAGACTTCTTGGGTCTAGTTAGCTGAAATTAAAATACAGAAACACAGTAGAATTGATTTTTTTAAATCCATTTGTGTTGGGAAATTCTTGCTCAGTATCAAGTTTATTCTATTTTAAAGATGGTCATTACATTTTATAGTTTCTTTGATGGTGTGCTTGTCAGGCAAAAGGAAATAAGTTGGATATAATAAAAAGAGATTAAGCTACTATGGAAAAGATTGTCCTCTAGTCGATTTGTTTGTTTTGGCTACAATTGCACAGAATATTTCAACAGCTAAGACAAAGGTTAAGCACAAGTAGCAGTAATTGATAATGGTAAGCCACTTCTAACCAGGGGAATAAAAGTATTTTATTGTCTGCTTGCTACAGCTGATCACGGGGAAGTTGAGTGTTTTATGATAACATCTATTACATTATTTTGTAAAAGGTAATGAATCAGTTCTGGGTAGCAGCTTTAAAGGTTTAGAAATCCTGTATAATTGATGTTTAAAGCAGCTAGGGAGCCTAAACAGAGAATATATCACCATTGAAACATTTTTTTTACAATATATCCTCTAAGTTGCAGTTATGCATATGTGAGGCAGCTTAAATTTATCACAGGGAAGATTTTTTCATTGGGAAAATGATCCTAGTTCTTTTAATCAAGACAAAGAGGAGATGTGATTTGCCTTAATGTAACATTGCATGCTGTCTTCTAGGCACCCCATCATCTTCTACCGAATATCCTCTGGGCTCCTTCCTTCATTTGCAAAAGTTGGACAAAGATTCTAAGGAAAGCTCCAAAATGCAGCATGATGGAAGCTTTTTTAAGTGTATAGCATCTTCAGTATCTAGAAAGTGGAAGGGATTTCCAGAGAATTCTAAAATGAGTGTTGCTCTATAGTCTCCTTCAAGCATCCTATAGCAGTGATGGCTAATCTTTTTCTCATCATGTGCCGAAAGCATGCACATTTTTGGCACATGCAATGCAGCCCTGCATGTGTGCACACCCCCTGTTCCCCCTGCCCCCCCATGCATGTGCACGTGACCTCCCACACTCTCCTACCCCCAAACATGCACACATGACACCCTCTGCCCCCCGTTTTGGGCCTAGTAAACCTCCCTGAAGCCTCCTGGGCCCAAAAATGGGCTGCAGGGGGGCGTGCCACACTCCCCCATGCTCCCCCATGCCCCATGCATGCATGCATGACCCCCATGCATGTTTACGCATCTCCCATATGTGCCCCACCCTCCCGCACATCCCAAAAATCAGCTGACCAGTGGGAGGCACATGTGCATGCGTGGTGGAGCTGACCTGGGTGACGGTTTGCGTGCCTGTAGAAAGGGCTCCACATGTCAGTTGTGGCACGCGTACTATAGGTTCACCATGATGGTCCTACAGCATTGGCAAAATCCAAAATGGAGACCTTTTTTCACCCTTAGAATTGCCAAAGGAATATGAGCAGAGTGTGGGGGAGCAGAGCACAGAGAAGCAAAGCACTGTAAAAGGTTGATTGCTTCTCTATTCTTAGATGTCAGCGGACTGTGTTGTTTCCTGAAGAAGCTTTTGAGGGGTGATTCATGCAAACTTTGCACCCTCCTTCAGGTATTATTAATATTATTGTTATTTCAGGCCTAATGAAACCACAGTTGATGCTATTTTGAATAAAATAAAGAGAAAAGAAGAAGAATTTAAACAATGTCCAGAGAAGGTAAGTATTTCTCAACAAATTAAACTTTTATAACAAGTCACCTTTAAAAGTAAGAGAAATGCAAATGAAGTTGAATTTTGTGGAAAAAATAATGAGTTTGCAAATCAACCAAAGAAGTGGCTAGCATATGCATTTCAGAAAGAAAAAGAAAAGAATATTGAAATTATAACTTCAAATTTATGTTGGAAATATGAACAAGAAGAAAGGACATTTTATCATGCTTGGGGCTCATGGAAAAAACCTAGAAGATCTTTGTCTCAAACACACACAATAATTCAGGTGATTTTTAAGATTAATCTAAAATTGAGACTAATTAATATAATTATTTTCTTTTAGGACAGAAGGACAAACATTTTAAAAATCATAAAGCTTTGTTTTTGTGCATGATAACTGCAGCAAAATTAATATTGTATGCACACAGATGGAAAAATTTGGCCTTGCTCACAATGGAGACTGATTGGTGAAGATGATGGAACTTGCTGAGACGGCTAAATTTACTTCTTTGATCAGAGGAAAGACAATAGCTGCATACATGGCTGACTGGAAATTCCTTATGGACTTTTTGCATAAAACAGAAAAATTGACCTTAGGATTTATGGTTTCGATGATTCAACAGGATAGGTTATAGAAAAAAAGAGAGTTGTGTTACAACCATAGAATAAAAGGTAAAGTTGTAATTGTACATAAGACTGAAACTACTTCTTTGTAGTTGTTTTCTTCTCTATTTTTCTTCTAGGATTGCTGCGTTGGGTCTGTTGCATTCAGCCAACTCTTCTATGCTGCAGGGCAGTATTATAGCAGATATGAACAATGAGTTTCAGTTCAGAAGGGGACATTCATTCTCTATCATATCCCGGGAGGGAGATGAGAGAAATAATGAGATGCAATTTCATGTGATGAGATTGGTGACTCTACTTAGCCTGCTTGTGAAAGGCAGTTGGACATTCAAAGGAGACCAAAAGCCTGAATTATTTCGGTCCTGCCAGATAATTTATGTGATGATAGCCCACTTCATTATAAATTATAAATCATCATCTAATCATCATCATCATCATCCTAGTGTTTTTCCTGTGGCTGTGGGGTCCACTTTTCAGATGTCCAACTGCCATCTTGTGCAATCAAATGCATCATCCGGGTCCAGCTGGCCATTTTTCATGTCCGTGTTTATTGTAGCTTGCCATCTTTGCTTTGGCTTCCACATGGGCGCTCTCTATCTATATTGAAGTGGAAGACGATGTAGACAATGAGGTGGGTGCCGCTCACAGAACATGTATCACTGTAGGCATTTATCCCACATTTTCTCTGATATTGACATGGTGCCCATTTGCTTATGAAGTGTGTCATAGCTGACATGGTCAAGGAGGGAAAGCCCTAACAATCAACGAAGTGTGTGCATCTCCGTGGCAGGTAATATGGCCGGCACGTAGCACCATATAAAGCTTCTGGGTCCACCATTATATAATAATATAATAATTATATATAATATATGTCATTATAAAACATAACTGATGTAATAAAAAGCATTATTAAAAATTGATTTGACTTCCTTCAAGTCAAGCTTGACTTCTGGTGACATGATTTTCTGTCACTAGAATGGATAAAGTTTGCCTTTGTCGTGATTTTTTTTTAACTTTATTGTCCAACCTACCCACTTCTGACCCTGCCTAACTTAGGTAGAACCTAAGGATAGGACTTACTAATTCCAAGATCAGTTGCATTAATTGATGCAACTGAAAAAAAGCTGCCTGAACTGAGCAAGGCAGACGGTTCTCCAAAATTCCTGAATTGTAATCTGTAATAACAAAGTGATAGCAATAAAACAGGTTTGTCTACTGAGAATAGAAACTATTACAATTGATGCCAGATGTTTTATGCTGGTAAAAGGATCAAGTAGCAGTAATAAGTAAGAGTCTTGACAGAAAGCAATACTACCAAGAAAACATTGGACTGTGTGAGTCATTGACTTTATCTGAAATATGACAGTTTCATAGGATTATATGGCCTTAAGAGCCACTTCTTACTCTGGTTGAATATGTGTTTCCCAGGCCTGAATAAAGAAAAGTAGGTAATATTTGTCTCTGAAGCTACATATTTTTTAAAAGCCTTTTTTATTATCTCAGCAAAGTTTAGAGAGAAGGTATGTTCACCTGGGAGTCTGAAGAGTAAATCTCACTGATAAAGGTATTATTTTTAATTGTTAAAAATATAATTTTTATAATATTTCACTCCAGCAAAACTACAAGCTCATCATCATTAAAAGATAATGAAACTGTAAATATAGTTACATGCTACCATGTCTTCCATGGGGGGGGGGGGATGAAAATTCAAGGAGTCTGTTTTTCATTACTGCAGTGTATAAATTAAGTTAATAAATAAATGCATGAAAATCGCCAGTTCCCCTTTGTCTTGCTCACTGCAACTATTCTCCAAAATTAAGTTCTTCTGACCTCAATAGGGTATCTTCTCCTGGGATAGAGGGATCATAACCTCTACTACTGCAATGCTCTCTACATGGGGCTCCCCTTGAAGAGCACCCGGAGACTTCAGCTAGTTCAGAATGCGGCTGTGTGGGTTATTGAGGGAGCGGCTCGGAGCTCCCACATAACACCTATCCTGCGCAGACTGCACTGGCTACCTGTTGTTTTCCAGGTACGCTTCAAGGTATTGGTTACCACCTTTAAAGCGCTCCATGGCTTAGGACCGGGCTATCTACGGGACCGTCTACTGCTGGCCTCTATCTCCCATCGTCCGGTACGTTCCCACAGAGAGGGACTCCTCAGGGTGCCGTCAGCCAAACAGGGGGAGGGCCTTCTCTGTGGGGGCTCCGACCCTGTGGAACGAACTTCCCCTCGGACTTCGACAATTACCTGACCTTAGGACCTTTTGCCGCGAACTTAAAACTTATTTATTTCGTATGGCTGGACTAGCCTGATTTTTATCTTTATTGGATGGGTTTTTAAAATTTTGTGATTTTATGGGTTTTTTAACATTTGGGCATTTAAATTAGTTTTTTACGGGATGTTTTTTAATTATTGTGTGTATTTGTATTTTATCTGCCTGTTCACCGCCCTGAGTCCTTCGGGAGAAGGGCGGTATACAAATTAAATTATTATTATTATTATTATTATTATTATTATTATTATTATTATTATTATTATTATTATTATTATTATTATTATTATTATTATTATCCAAAATGAGAGGGGAATTTAACAATTGGAAATAAAAAGAGTGATGTCCTTGGATAAATGGATATTAAAACAATATGCAGAATATTTGGGTCATTATAATGGCAAAGTTTAGGCTCACGTATATATTTGCTCCAGAAATGGCTTTGGCAATCACTCTTCCCATTAGAAAAGGCCATTTTAAACTGGCATTCTGACTTCAATGATTGTTGATTGGAGTTAAACCCAAAGATCTAATTTTGCCAATTCCACTTTCTTTTAGGGAGATATTATATGCCTTCAATTCTTAATGACATTGGGTGAAATGAAAAGTGAACTTCTTTCAACAGTTGACCCTTTAAGGGAAAATGATGTGGAAGTAGGCATCATCTTTTGGTAAGAAATGTCTTACCATGCAGCTGTGGTGTCTCTATTCTGTGCATGGTAAAATGTGTTTTTGCATTTCAAAATAAAGGTTATTGATAGCATTCTTTCCTCTTCTAATCAAAAGGAAGATATAGATTTGGGGGATAGGGGGGCATATCTAAAGACCCCTCACATCTTGGACATAAACTGTTTCAACTCCTACCCTCAAAACGATGCTATAGAGCACTGCACACCAGAACAACTAGACACAAGGATAGTTTTTTCCTGAATGCCATCAGTCTGCTAAACAAATAATTCCCTCAACACTGTCAAACTATTCACTAAGTCTGCATTACTATTAATCTTCTCATTGTTCCTATCACCCATCTTCTCCACTTATGACTGTATGATTGTAACTTTGTTGCTGGTATCCTTAAATTTTATATTGACTGTTTCCCTATGACTATTATTAAGTGTTGTACCTTATGACTCATAATGAATGTATCTTTTCTTTTATGTACGCCAAGACCGTATAAACCAAGACAAATTCCTTGTGTTGGCCAATAAAGAATACTATTCTATTCTATTCTATTCTATTCTATTCTATTCTATTCTATTCTATTCTAATAAGTAGCGTTTAGTATTTTGCCCTACTTTTAGTACATTATTTCATGGAATTTATTGCAGACAAAAAATCAGTGAAAATCTAGAACTCGACAACATTTAGAAGGCGGCGTATGAGACAATTTATGGTGTAATTGGGGTTAAGTCTGTGCAACTTAATATGAGTCTTCATATCTTAAATGACTTATAACTTATATAACTTATAAGAGTCTTCATATACAATGACCTAAGTGCCAAATCCCACTGCAACTACATCACAAAAAAGGCATTAAGAGTTGTAAACCTAATCTGAAGTAGCTTCTTCTCCAGAAACACTATACTACTAACCAGACCTTACAAAACATTTGCTAGACCAATTCTTGAATACAGCTCGCCTGTCTGGAACCCATACCACATTTCAGACATCAACATAATTGAACGTGTCCAGAAATATTTTACAAGAAGAGTTCTCCACTCCTCTGAATACAACAAAATACCTTATGCCACCAGACTTGAAATCCTGGGTTTAGAAAACTTAGAACTCTGACACCTCCGACAGGACCTGTGTTTAACTCACAGAATCACCTATTGCAATGTCCTTCCTGTTGAAGACTACTTCAGCTTCAATCACAACAATACAAGAGCAAACAATAGATTTAAACTTAATGTTAACCGCTCCAGTCTTGATTGCAGAAAATATGACTTCAGTAACAGAGTTGTTAATGCTTGGAATACACTACCTGACTCTGTGGTCTCTTCTCAGAGTCCCCAAAGCTTCAACCAAAAACTGTCTACTATTGACCTCACCCCTTTCCTAAGAGGGGTGTGCATAAGGGGTGTGCATAAGAGCACAAACGTGCCTATCATTCCTATCCTACTGTTGCTTCATGCTTATGCTTATGTATGCTGTTATGACAAATAAATAAATAAAAATAAAAAATAAATAAAATAAAATAACTTCCTAACAGTAAGGACAATTAAGCAGTGGAACAACTTGCTGTCAGAAGTTGTAGGTGCTTCATCACTGAAGCTTTTTAAGAAGACCCTTCCAGCTCTATTCTGATTGATTGATCTCAACTAACTATAGCTCAAGACATGATCTAATGGGGGAAAAAAATTGTTTGCAGAGATGTCAGCTGACATAAAATCCCCCTCTGGGTCGCTCGATTTGAGTGGATTGTTTCCATTCATATATGGCACTTATCACTTACTGTAACCATTGTAATTGCTTGGTCATGCATCAAAGAAAAGTACAATAAGAATATTATGCTATGCTTCATAACTCAGACATACCAAGATGAAAGTCAGATTATCTGAAAGTGCTACAATGTTGCAACTCAAGAATTGCAAACCACAAGATCTTTTTAAAAAAAATTATGGTAAAAATTAGCTGAGTTAAATGGACATCAATTGATTTTGGGATATAGTGGTACAGTTTTAGTTTAGTCTCATCAAAGTGCTGCAATGCAATTCTGTTAAATAGCAATCCTTCTTTTATTAAAGTTTGTAGTTTATTCACAATGAGAAGAAGAACTCTTGGGTATTGTATTATTTCTTACAAGATTCTTAAGAAAGATTCCAGATTTAAGTTGTAACTAAGAACTTTTTACTGCATAACTTTTAGAGACATAGCACCTCATTGTTTGTTTGTTTTTTATTTTATTTTGGTGCCTCTCCCCCAACTCCTAAATCTTTCCTTTCGTTTCTGTTTCAGTGTAGTACTATCCTGAGTATCTTGGGAATATCATGAACGTCATTTATGAGGATCTTTTTTATTTTATACTGTCCAGTCTTAAGGAGCTCAAAATGAGAACCACAATTACTAATACTACTTTAATGTGAGAAACATTTGATAAATACTTATTATCTTGTTGCCTAGTATGCCATACTTTGCTTTAATTCTACTGATACTCATTTCATTATTGCATGTGCATCAGGGGTGAAATCCAGCAGGTTCTGACAGGTTCTGGAAAACCAGTAGCAGACGTTTTGAGCAATTCAGAGAACCGGTAGCCGAAATTTTGAGTAGTTTGGAGAACTGGCAAATACCACCTCTGACTGGCCCGAGAGTGGGGTGGGAATGGAGATTTTCCAGTAACTTTCTCCTGGAGTGGGGTGGGAATGGAGATTTTGCAGTATCCTTCCCTGCCATGTCTACCCACAGAACTGGTGGTAAAAAAATTTGGATTTCATCACTGATATGCGTGTTTCAAGGACTTCAAGCCTAGTGGTAGACTATGAGCAATCACTATTTTGGGAAAAGAAAAAAATTGGGTCTGTTTATTCCAGCAATAATTGCTGTAGAACAACAATTTTTAATACTAAAATGTAAATAAGCATCTTTATGAAAGGACAGAAAGTTGTATTTTTAGAAACGTTAGATGGAAATGTAAGGGGAAAAAAGTCTCTGCAGGACAAAAATTATATCAAACAGCAACAATAGAAGCTTCCTAATAGTACAATATCCATTTCAACTTAGCATGTGGGCTTTTCTGAAATTCGCAGTTGACACTAATTTTCCACAATGGAGTTCTCTACTAAATTAATTCAGAACAATAGGATTTCCCATTCTCCACCTAAGGATTTCCTGATTGTCTGGTAATTCTATTGTAGCCATAAATGCAGGAATAGGGATGGCTGCGTTTAGGAGTTAAATGCGGTATGCAGCTTTTAACCATCTTGACTCCAGTGTTTACCGTGTGTGTAAATAGACTTAGATGAAGGGCAGTAAACTTTGTCTTGTTCAGGTGTGGTCCAAAGGAAATGGAGCTTAGTGCTATTTTTTTCCACTATGTGTTATTAAATCTTCACAGCTATGAGTTCCTTTCTTCTCTTTCTCACACCCTCTATACATTTTCTTCTTTGAAAAGACATTTTTCCAGAGCTGCCAATATTTTAACTCCAGCATGCTAGGGTGAAGTTCAACCAGGAAGGCTTCCAGGAATACACATTTTTACATAACAAGGTGAAGTAGTAACAAGAAGGGAACTTAGAATTTCAGTGATGGTAGTATTGAATATGTTTGAATAATATGGTGATGGGCATGAAAATAACATATTGAAATATTGAATAATTAAATAAGATTATAGCAAAAATATGTGTATTATTGTCAGAACTCTATAAGCTTGTCAAACATAGTAAATATGATGAATATTATTTTATTTGTATTAAAATGTGGATAGAAAGGGAATATTTTTAAATATAACAGTGGTATAATTTAAAAATTAGAGTGGGGATGGATATTAGAAAGAGGGAGGTTAGTGGAAAATACATTTTAAAAAAAATAGTTTTTATTTAGCATTTACATTGTTAAAATCACTGTTACATTTTTGCAGCTTTCCGATACTGGCATATGTGATAACATCCATTTAATCTTTTAAGCAAACTATATACATATACATTTTATATATTGCTAGCTAACTTCTATATTCATTACATTATAAAAAGGTAAAGGTTCCCCTCGCACATATTCCCCTCGCATATATTTTATTTCTAGTAAAAGGAGTGACATTTAGAATATGGTGATTGGCATAAAAATAACATATTGAAATATTGAATAATTAAATAATCAACAAAGTATGTGTACTATTATCAAAGTATATAAGATTGTCAACTGTAGATAATATGAAGAATATTATTTTATTTGTACTAAAATGTAAGACACTCCAGTGCCACACTGTTCATATATTGATATGTTTGTAAAAAAATAAAAATAAAAATCTGGGGTGGAGGGAACCAGGAAGGCTTCTCTTGCTAAATGGAGGAAAGAAAAAAATCCACGTGGTTAACATTTTAAGTGTTGAATATATCTGGTCCCTCTGAGATTAGCTGCTCTCATGTGGAAGAAAGTAGCCAATGTCTACTATCAATGGGTTATAATTGATAGTAGAAAGTAAAAGCAACAGGATGGTTTAATCATTTCTAATTGAAAATTAATCAAGAGCTTCCATTCTCCCATTGGAATGCATTCTGTTTTATTTTCTGCACTACTTTACACATACAGGTAGTTCTTGCTTAATAATAATAATTCGGTTTGGAATTCCTATCACTAAGTGATGTGCTCATAAAGCATGATGCCACATGAGTGCACCAATTGGTGACAACAGTTCTGCACATCTGGTTCCCGTAGTTAAGCAACTATGATGCCATCATTAAACATAACATCACATTTGTGACCTTTTCTGATTTTACCATTGACTTTACTTGTTGGAAGTGAGCAGTGAAGTTCTTAAATGGTGATCATGTGACTGCAGGATGTTGGGACATTATAACTGTGAACCAGGCATCAAACACCCAAATCACAATCATGTGATTGTGGGGATACTGCAACCATTGGGAGTACAAGGACTAGTGATAACTACCACTTCTTTAAAGGTAAAGGTTCCCCTCGCACATATGTCATAGTCATTCCTGACTCTAGGGTGTGGTGCTCATCTCCGTTCCAAAGCTGAAGAGCCAGCGCTGTCCGAAGACGTCTCCATGGTCATGTGGCTGGCATGACTAAATGCCAAGGTGCACGGAACGCTGTTACTTTCCCACCAAAGATGGTCCCTATTTTTCTACTTGCATTTTTTACGTGCTTTCGAACTGCTAGGTTGGCAGAAGCTGGGACAAGTAACAGGAGCTCACCCTGTTCCGCGGTACTCGGGATTCGAACCACTGAACTGCTGACCTTTTGATCGACAAGCTCAGCATCTTAGCCACTGAGCTACCGCATCCCACTTGTTTAGCCCTGTTTTAAATCTGAACAACTGCTAAACAAGTGGCTATTAACCATGGATTACCTCCATAGGAGACGAGTTAAGCTGCAGAAGGCCTGCTTATAAGGGGGCAACAGAACCAAATATTTGCTTTTTATTCCTTTGTCAGGTGTACATGGCCATGTAATAAATTAATGGTTGGGTTTTTTTAATATGCAACCTTTGGAGGGGCAATTGTGAAGAACCATTATGGAACGGAGCAACTTCCCCACTCAGATAAACTATGTTTCTATGAAGAGACATTGCATTTGGGATGCAAACTAAGGCAGACAAAGAGATTAAATATTTTAGGTTGTCAAAAGGACAGAAAACATCCTTGTTCAATTGGTTGCATTGTTGAACAAGGAAATAGGTGGGAAAGACCTTAAGGAGCTTATCAGATCGTGTTAAACTAGAATGGATCAATCTTTCTAAAGCTTTTTCTTTTCATTTCTAAACATCATGTGAACTCTGTAACTTCAGAAATTCAATGAAATTAGATTACATATTACAGAACTACTGGAATAGCTTTATCACTTTGTAGATACAATAACTCTTCTTCCTTTGGGAAGGAAACTATTCTGCAGATATATAGGAACCCCTTTGGTCTTTTACACAAAGAAAGTCTTTCAGAAATGAGAAAGGACATATTTTGTCTGGTTTTAGCCAGTCACAGGCTATATATATATATACATTCTGGATCCCAAAGAGATCTACTGATCAGTTAAGCCCCTAGGGGTCAGTATAGCTATATATGAGAGAGCATGGTCATCTAGTCTTAGGCTGTGGGGCGAATTCTACAATGCAACTAGATATCAAAGCTTTTCTTTCAACAATTAGCCTTGAAGTTTGAGAGACTTCTTGGATGAACAAAGCTCTCATTAAATCATGACCCTGAAGCAAAGCAGCTCAGAGGTTGCTGCGGTTTAGATGAGGCCTTCTGGGCTAATGAGGCCCATTGCTCTTAGAGAGAGTTATGCCCAAGGGCAAACTGGAAAGAACAATCCTCCAAGAACAATCTTGTCTGGCAGGTCTGTTGACATGAAGGCAAAATAGACAAACGGGTGCCAATAGCCAGAAAACCAGTCAGGATTATCTGAATCAACAAAGAAAAGAGTCTCTGATGCCAAGTCATAACAGTGCCTATCACTGTAAGAAGAAAACAGAAGATAATCTCTGTCTGGACTGGGTCCCTTTCCTTTTCTTTCTTGTGTAAATCAGTGGCTTTTCTCTGTATTTTGACTTCTAGTTGCCCCCAAGTGCAATCGCTGATACTCAGATGTTAGACCATCAGAGGTACTAATTCCTTTATGAGCAAAGAAAGGAAAGTCCCCATCCTCCAGAAATGCCTGGAGGGTAATAGTGGGTCTCTCTTAATTTGTATTCCTAATTAAGGAAAGAGAAGGTCCTGGATATCATTGCTTGCAGCAGCTGTTAAAACAAGTGCAGGTCAGGGATTCTGGTATCACTGGACACCGTCCTTTGTTATGAAAGCAACCATATTAGATTCAACCCAGTCACTAATACTGCTTTATGTGAATGACATGAACTATATTGTCCCAAATATGGTAAATCATGTTTTTTAACCATTATTTGTCAAATTAACTCAATTGTCTGGGTTCATGAAGTACACTGAACCATAAAGTAGTCATCATACTACACAAGCCAACCTCATTTTGAAATAGTGTATTGTATAAACTCAGCCGTATTAGGCCACTGTCTGAATTGTAAGGGAAACTGCAGGTGGGACCTCTTAGGGCAGAATCTCTCTAGGAAAAGTGTTTGCATGCTGAAGAATTAATATTAGGTAGAAGCATCATATTTTGTTTAATTACAAAGAAAATTGAAAAATTGGAATTTGATCTCCTGATATTAGAATTCTCTGTGGACAAAAAAAGTTTTTAAGTAAATGAATTACAAAGCTATGATCTCAGGAAGAACTATGGACCCTTCTACCTAAGGATTCTGAGCTAGTTTGAAATGCCTTCCAAAACTTTGCATTTCCATGACAACACTGTTGAAGAGTTGATTTGTCTTGAGGATAATTGAAACTACTGCCAAACAAGATTTTTGTCACTGGAGAGAGAGGATGCTTGAAGTTTACATTAGAGGGAATTCTTTCCTTATCCCCTCCCCCCCCTCCTGCATTTTGAGCTTCAGGTCCTGGAAGTGGAATTCTAGCTTGATGGCTTTTCAGTTTTTCCTTTAGTAGCTCAATCCAAGCAAGTATGTATAAAATATGCTCAGAATAACTGGCTACAAAATCCAATCCATTGGGTTTCTTTTCCTTCCTCCGTCGCTCCCTCCCACTCACCCTTCTCCAAACTTTGTCAGTGTAGGACCTTTAGAAGTTCAAGGAAGAACAATAATTTTCACCTCTTTTTCAGCATTACAAGTTAAGAGAAAAATTGCCTTCAGATTGTTTCTGAGAATATGAGAGATGAAAATGGTAGCAGGATGACAGTACCCACAAAAGAAATATAATGTGCTTGTAACAGCAAGCAGTATGAATAGCTTGTGGATCAAAAACAGTTTTCAATGGGTAGAGTGAAAAACAGGGTCTATATAATTTTCAGGTAGCAAACAAAATAGTTTAATCATCAAGTGTTCCTTTACTTTTTTCCTCTGCCAGGGGAGTCCTTCCCTGTCAAGGAGAAACTAGAGTCGGTCTTCAAGTCCTAGTACCTCTGGAATGAAGTGATGTTTTGTGCTTCAGTTTCCCTTTACGTATCTGAATAGTATTATGTATAAGGAATGTTTGACTTACTTCTAGTCCATCCTTATCAGAAAGTAAATGTTCCATTTAAAAATGAACATCAGTTTTGCATCTCTCTTCTCTTACTTTAGAGCAGGGGTGTCAAACTCACATCGTCACAAGAAGTATCACAACTTTTTTCCTCTTTGCTAAATCAGGTGTGGGCGTGGCCGGCGCATGATGCATGTGGCCCGTGGGCCATGAATTTGACAGCCCTGCTTTAGAGTTACCTGAAGGAGACAGGAAAAGAGGAAGCAGCTAATGCTTTGAGTCCCCAGGAATGTTATATACTCACTTATAGGACCTCAAATAGCATATTTCATAGACAGAAGATCAAGGTTGCCTATGGGCAGTGGTGAAATCCATTTTTTTTACTACCAGTTCTGTGGGCGTGGCTTGGTCGGCATGTTGTGGCTTGGTGGGCATGGCTTGGTCAGCATGGCAGGGGAAGTATATTGCAAAATCTCCATTCCCACCTCACTCTGGGACCAGCCAGAGGTGGTATTTGCCAGTTCTCCAAACTACTCAAAATTTCCACTACCGGTTCTCCAAACTATTCAAAATTTTTGCTACTGGTTCTCCAGAACTACCGGATTTCACCCCTGCCTAAGGGTGGTAAAAAGTCAAGGGTCTCTCATGACTTTAATGATATTCCACCTTATTTAGTCTTTTTTATTAGGTCAGTTTACTGAAGTAACTTTCTATTTTCATCCCAAAAAATTACATTCTTACAACTATTATCAGAAAAGAATTATATTATAAACCTGTAGCATTGCACTACAATTCCTAATTAACATCATAACTCCAACTCAGCTAAATTATTGGATCCATACATCGAGATCAGGGATTGGGCAGATGATAATAATGATCTCTTATCATTTCTGTGTTACTTCTTTCCTGGATTTAGGAGCTTCCAAACTGCTAAATGACTCTGGAAAGCTTACAATATAATCACAAATTTTAGAACATCATTGTGCAATTCTTATCATATATACGGAAGCACTGAGCCACAATTTCATATATATGAAAGTACTCTGATGAAATGTATTTATTCTTTGCATAACACTGAGTCAATCTTGTGTAGTGGTTAACTTGGTAGTGGTCTACAAAGTGGGAGATTGTGAATTCTAGTCTCACTTAGGCACCGGAAATGTCTGGTTGATTTTGAGACAGTCGTTCGCTTCAGCTCAACCACCTCAAACAGAAGAGGAATGTATCTGCCTTGACTTGTTAAAATAAATCTAATATAAGATATAAATCTAATAAAAATAAAGCACATCACCGGTAATTTTCACAGCAGGCTAGTACAATTTGGTCAAGCTCAAGAAGAAATCACATTACTGTTCCATGATGAGCTGGTTTCATTTATTTATTTATTTATTTATTTATTTATTTATTTATTTATTTATTTATTTTGTCAAATACATATTAAATATTAAATAATATACATATTAAATACATATAAAATAATATATATAAGCATGAATTGAATACATAAAATGAATAGAATTAAAAGGGAACATTAGGACAGGGATGGTAGTCATGCTGGTGCTCTTATGCACGCTCCTTACAGACTTCTTAGGAATGGTCAACAGTAGACAGTCTTAGATTAAAGTTTTGGGGATTTTGGGATGAGACCATGCAGTCTGGTAGTGCATTCCAGGTATTAACAACTCTGTTACTGAAGTCATATTTTCTGCAATTGAGATTGGAGTGGTTTACTTTAAGTTTGTATCTTGTGTTCTCGTGTATTGTTGTGGTTGAAGCTGAAGTAGTCATTGACAGAAAGGACATTGTAGCAGATGATTTTATGAGCTATGCTCAGTCATACCGAAGGCGGCATAGTATGTTTACAAATAATATGTTTACAAATAATATGTTTACAAATTTCATGCTTTTCTTGGGGGTGATTCAAATACAGTCATATATCATATTAAAACTGGGGCACATTTCTTTCATCTCTTTAGAATAAAAGCATGAAATTTGCAAACATCTTTCATGAACTATCTGTGCTTTTTGAATTGCAGCAAAGAATTGATAGAATGTCCAGATGATAAACAGGCACCAGACAACTCAATCTCCGTTCAACTCTGTACTTGTCCTGAGATGTGCTAATCTTGAACTAGAATGTCTACTAAGAAAAAAGGTTCCTTTTCATCTGTTATTTATACTCCATTGCCCCCTTAGTGCAATTTTTAAAGGAAAGAGAAGCCACACTTAAATGGTCATATGGGCTGCACTTGGAAGTCTTTGTACAAACAATCATTGCAGCCTAAAATATGTATAGAAATCAGTAGATCTTTTTGTTAGGGAGATTCTACCCCTCCAACCCCACCTCCACCCATCGAATAAAAGAAATTTATATTCATGCTCAGAATTGTTTTACAGCGTTGGATTATCATCTGCGGCATAAATGTTTCCATTTTTAAAAAGTCTCTTGATTACATAAGTTAAAGAATGCACACAAGTTCCAAAAGCTGCCATATTTAAACTTCTCTTCGTAAAGCCCAATGGAATTAGATCCAATAGCAACACCGGTTAATGTTCCTTATTTCAATACTGTTTATGGAAGCTTGTGATCCCAGATCCCACAGTTTAGTTTTCAAATATTATTCCAAATGTTTAGCTACAAGGGTACATAATATTTACTGAAAGTCACTCATATTTTGTGCTGGAAATGGGTAAAAAGCAAACCAAGGAGCCTTCTTTTCATTTTTTAATCACAAACATATCTTAAACCTAAAGCAGTCCTCAACTAGCACTCTCCAGATTTTTTTATGACTGCAATTTTCATAAACCTCCACCTTTGGTTATACTGGGAACTCTGGGAGTTATTGTCAATATGTTTGAAAGATTTAGGATCAAGAAAGGCTGTTTTAAGATTAAATGAAGAAATATATTATGTTCTTTTTCAGTGTCCCATTTCAAGTTGACTGAAGAAAAGGGGTTTATTTCCCTTACACCCATCAGGTTTTGCAAATTTTTATTATTGAACAACTGCGTTACAAAATATTAATCAACAACTCAGTTAGATGAATATTGCACATATTATCATGTAAAATGCATTCAAATCAGAGGTGGGTTTCAGCAAGTTCTAACCAGTTCTGGAGAACCGGTAGCAGAAATTTTGAGTAGTTCGGAGAACCAGTATATTCTCTGCCTCCCAAGTCCCAGCTGATTGGGAGGAAATGGGGATTTTGCTGTAACAGCTACGTCCAGGCTACACTCTGGTCCGCACCTGACACAGAAGCCACTGAGCCCTGATTGGCTGAAGCAAAAGTAACCTTCCCCTGGATTGGGGAGGGAATGAAGATTTTGCAGTATCCTTCCCCGGCACACCCACCAAACCATGTCACGCCCACCAAGCCACAGAACTGGTAGTAAAAATTTTTGAAACCCACCATTGATTCAAATATATCTTTGTGAATACAGTGGGCATAACCTTTTTAGTGGGCAAAGAAGGAACAAGTGCCAAAAAAGGGTCAAAACAAATGAATGGAATTTTATACAACTTAAACTTAAAATCAGAAGAAAGGATTATACCAAATATGTAACTTAATTTCAAGGCAATCGTATGTATTCCTACCCAAACAGTTTTTATACTCATTTGAACGAATAAAAAGTGGAGAGCTGTTGGGGAATGAAATTCAAAATAGGGGAAAAATTTCTCCGCAACTGAAAATATTTTTGTCATCTTCCTCCTCCTTTTCTCATCTTAGAGTTGGTTTTGCAAAGACCTGTCAGGTGCTCTGTCAGGTTTTCCTTTCCCAGCTTCTGAGTGCCTTGGTTAAGGACATAAAGATTAATAAAGTGTATTTTGTATTCTAAATCTTTAAGCTGGGATTTTTCCTCCTTTGTTGATCTTGGCCCCTGACCTTCAGTTGGGGTTGGATGTGTTTGTGTCTATGTAGGAAGATAATAATCAGAGATGGGCTGCACATAGTTTAACATCTGGTTCGCTGAAAATGTGAGTGCGTGCGCACGCTCACTTCTTCACTTGCATGCAAAGCTTTTTCAATGGGAGGGGGCTTCTTGTACTGCTAGGTCAGCCACCGTTAGTAGAATGGGACAGGCATGCAAATCAGCTGGGCAGGGCAGGTGAGCCAGAAAGTGACATATCTAGGACCGGATAGTGCCAGGGTGGGTGAGGGGGGCCAGCCAGTGCTCGTAACTACTAGTTCAGGTGAACCCGTCTGAACTAGCAGCAGCCAACCATTGACAATAAGAATTCTCCATAGATTCCAAAAGAATTGTTGTCATTAATTCATTGATTATTTATAAAAGGCACAAATTAATACATGATCTGGATTATTCTCCACTACCATTCCAGTGTCAACCAAAGTACCAGTACGACATTTCTGAATTGGTAGTGAGCGGCATACATGCAGTTGCCATAATCACTGGTCCCGCTTCTATCTCAGTAGGCCAGTGAATGATACTCCTTACTTTTTCAAATTGGGACAAATTAAAGCCAATAATTGATAGATTCACTTAGTTTCTTTTCATGGCTCCCTGAACTTCATCTGTTAATGGGAAAGACAATTATCATTCATTCTTCATAGTCTGTGGAGAAACAGGGATGAGTAAATATGAGTTGATATTTAAAATTTTTGTCTGACTAACAAGTCACACATGCAGTGCTGCTTTGTGCCTGCTATATAGGTCTAGTGCTTCCCGGCCCCCACAAAAAAAAAGCCCAGCTGAAAGTCACAAATATTAAGGAAAGTTGTAGAGAAAACTATTAATACAGGAGAATCCCATCCTCAGTTAGCACTGCAGGGGTGTAACAAATTTGGCAGCAGAGGGGGGTGACTGGGGGGTGACTGGCAATACCCAGAAATTGCCTCTGGAGTTGATGAAACCAAAACTTATAGAGTGTGTCTCCAGAAAAACTTGTGTTAGGAAAAAAAAGAAAATAAAACTCTAAAACAGGAAGAGCTAAAACAACTTTAAAGTACTTGAGATATAGGCTAGGGTTGAGGTACAACATGCCATAAAAAATCATTACCAGGGCATATCTGTGCCCTAATTGGGGGTGTAAGTTGTAGACCTTCCACAAAAAAACAGGAAAATAGGACTATAAACTATACCTTTATTATACTGCAGGAAACAGTAGGCAAAATGGATGATTTGTTTTATCTGCAGGACGGAATAATTGTGCAGAACTTATATCTGATTGGCTTTCAAACATCTTGTGCCTTGTTAAACTGTTGCCTTTTTTGAAGAAGCAATTTGAATTTATCTTATCGCTTACTTCATGGTATCCATTGATGATGGAATGCTTGTTTACATACTCTTCATCCCTGCTCTTTTATTCAGATAAATCCCAATTAACCTAGAATTTCTCAACTCCAGATTAAGACCTGACATTTGCAATAACACCATCACTGTGGGAATTAATTTAGTTTTGTACTATTTCTGAAGTTCAAAGTCTTTCCCAGTAATCAGTTCCTTTGATCTTCATCACCTGGCATCCAGATTGTGTCCAAATATTTTAGCCAAGTCTATACAGTTTTCTTGACAATCCTATAATAGTTTGCTGTTGTCTTCTTGGATTTTGGATTCTTTTCCTAGGTGGGCTAGCTTTTCTCATGTCTGAGGAGCTCAACTTATCCTCACTGCCCGTTATGTATTATCCCCTTCCCCTTTCATTCATGCTGGCATGGTGACCTTATCAAAAATTCATGCCAACATCAATCTCAGGTTCATGGAAACTATTGAGGTCTTACATCATGTCAGTGTAGCCATTCTCTGGGAGGGGATCTGTTACTGAATTTAGATCATGATTTACTTTTGCCCCCAAATGGACAGGATCACAGTTCAGAGTGAGTAATAATTCAGTGGTACCTGTTAGTATTTATCTCTGACTTCATAACTATGTAAATGGTCTCTGCACTCTCCTGGAAAAAGATATTTTAAAGGAATTAAAGTTTTGTGATATGAATCATCAGTCTGATGTCAACACCATCAGATAGTATTATTGTGTTAAACCCTGAAAAGAATCCTGAAAACTGCACAAACCAGCTAGGGAAAGCCTCACAGTATGAACTAAGAGAAAAAATTGGTGGTGTTGCTGAACATAATGTATCCTTAATAAAATGTGTTGCAGCTGCCCATGACTTAGAATTCAAATGGACTCACAAAAGTGCCAGTGAGATTCCTTAAAATAATCTTTATGCTAGTGTGTCTCCTATGACTCTTTGAAATCACTGCCAGCTGACCTCGAATCTTGTATCCAATTGGATTCAACAGCTAGTGTTGCATCTCAGCTTCTAAATTATTCTGTGAACATGTCAGCCAAAATGTTAAAATAGATCCTTGTATAAAATACATCTATTTAACTTTCCAATGGTGCTACATAGTAGATTGCCTGGCTTAATCTTTAAGGCATTATTTGTTCAAGGCAGGTTACTTACAATATTTCAAGCCAAGCATAATATATTTGTTCTGGATGAAAATAAATTATCTTTTTAGGAACATGGTGAGCTTGCTTTGTGCTCTTGTGGAAGCAGCTCTTATTTCAAATGGCATTGTTTTTTTCTTATAAAATAATGGTTCAAAGAAATAAAGGGAAATTAATAATATCCATTATATGAGTAAAAAGGGCTGAAAATATCTGTACCAAATATTCCTATATTTCTTTCAAATGTCCTTTACTATGGTAATTTTATTAGAGCTTAAAAGTATAAAGAGTAATACAATTTAAAACAAATGTAAAAGAAAGAGAGAAGTGCAGAAAGATAGGAGGGGGGGAAGTATATATAAACTATGATTTCCCATAGCAAACAGTTATAAACTTCAGTAACTTAACATCTTCTCTAGTATTTCAATTAAAAAAAATCTTTCCATATCTCATTCCCAATCAGTAATTAAGTTGCAAAAAAACCCCATCATTCAGCAGAAATGTACTACCAGAAATAGTCCTCGACTTACAACAGTTTTTTAGTTTATGACAGTTGTTCCACACTTACCATTGCAGCATCCCCTTGGTCACATGATCAACATTTGGATGGTTGGCAACTGGTTCGTATTTATGGTGGTGGCAGTTTCCTGAGGTCATGTGATCACTTCTGGCAAACTTTTGACAAGCAAAGTCAAGGGGGAAGCCAGATTCACCTATCAACTGTGTTAGTAACTTAACAAATGCAATTATCCACTTAACAACTATGGCAAGAAAGGTCGTAAAGTGGGACAAAACTCACTTAAATGTCTTCTTTAGTAATATAAAATTTTGGGCGCAATTGTGGTCATAAGTCAAGGTTTATTAAGTCAAAGTTTATTCCGACTATTCAAATATCTATTCTATTCAAATAGATAATCAAATATTCAAACTTCGAAGTCCTTTCTTATCATATGTTTATTTTCCAGTCACTCAAATTTTTCCACATATAATTTCTTATAGTACATTTCAATACCTTAAATACTGCCTTGGTATACTTCCTATACCAACCATTATGGTTCCAAAATATCATCTTAATACCATTTCTAGTTGAGTTCAGTGAAAAGCCAGCATTTGTTCATCAATGCAGTTAACTAATCTCTTATTTATCTTTAATGAGTAAGGTATATCTTTTATTTTTAATATTCATGTAAAAATAAATCAATATGTATCTTGAGTAATGAGTTTTTAATCCCATTTAAGTGTGATGCACTCTTCCCTTAGGACAGTGAAGGCGAACCTTTTCGACCCCCAGTGCCCAAACCAGAACTTGCGCATGCGCGCATGTGCACACGCACACCAGAGCACCGGAAACCCGAAGACCAGGCATGCATGCGCCGTCCAGCTGGTCTTCGGGTTTCCAGCGCTCCGGCACACACAAAGACCAGCACCAGAAACCAGAAGAGTAGCTGACAATGGCGCCCATACCCATAGAGAGGGCTCTATGTGCCATCTCTGGCACACGTGCCATAGGTTCGCTATCATGGCCTTAGGATGAACTCTCCTTTTTTCAAAAATTAAAATACAGCAGTAGAGGAATGCCTAATTGCTCATAGCAAGGATAAATGAAATGGAAGATTAAGTCTAAAGCAAGGGAGGAGAACATATAAAGAAAATACCCCTCCTGTCTCTGCTGTGAGGAATTTGGCAACTCAGGAAAGAAAAAAGGATACCCAAGTGTAGACATTCCACATGTGCCCCAAAAACTACTGTTGGTTTATTTAATTTATCTAAATTATAATCTAAAATAATAAAACCATAGATTTTTATTTGCTCTACAATCAACTTTTCTCAAAGTAAATAGGTGGCTGGAAAGCAAATGAAGCATTCAGTTGAAAAGCAAACATTTTAAGAGTAAAACCAGCAAAACAGGAAATTGTCTGACAATTTCAAGTTTAGCTGTCAGTTTTTCTGTATATAAAATAGCAGGAAGAAAGGGTGTTGCAGCTATATAAACTCTTCCTCAGAATCCGTTTGGAGAAAAGTGAACATAAACCATGGCCAGGGTATAATAGAATATTTTGTTATTTTCACATTTCACATTAAATTTTATAAAGATCTGTGATCCTTTTAAAAAACGCACGTTTTACAGATTTTATTTTTATATTACTCTATAGTTCTCTGGTATTGTGAGTGTGCTGTGCACATTGTCTATTTATATAGTAAGTCACAAAATTCATTTTCATAGCTTATGTTTATTCTAATTGCATTTTGTCCTTTCTAAGTCATTGGGAGTGACATATTGGCATCACAGTGACCTCTGAACTCAGCAACACTGAGAAATTATGATTTGTTCAAGGCGTATCTTCATAAGAAAACAGTTATATGAACCTCAGTCTCCCAAGTCCAAGTGCAATATTCACAGCTACTATTAGGATGGTTGGCCAGAGGCATAACACTAAACGGTGTGCTAATTAAAATAGACTTTAATCTGATAAATATAGCTATGTATACCTGGCAACAATTGTTAATTGCATTTCCTAGAGGCTAAACAAAAATGAGGACACAAGCACTAAGTAATTAAAGATGACATACTGGTTATTTATTTCTTATCAAATATTTACGAGTTGCTTTCTAATAAAAATATCCCAAGTGATATAAAATAATCAAAGGAAGATTTCTGAAAAGACTTGGAAAATGAGAGCAATTTTATTTGGTACCTACATATGATGAACAAAAAAATGATTCTATAAAATCAATTCAAAGTTCATGTGTTAACACTAATGGTAGTTTCTATCTCCCTCACTTCAGAAGACTGTATTTGGAGTAAGTAAACCTAAAAAAAAAATTACTTATACAGGTAGTCCTCAATTTATGACCACAATTGAGCCCAAAATTTATGTTAAGTGAGATGTTTGTTAAGTGAGTTTTGTCTGATTTTATGACCTTTTTTCCTCAGTTGTTAAGTGAATCATTGTAGTTGATAAGTTAGTAATATGGTTGTTAAGTGAATTTGGCTTCCCCATTGACTTTGCTAGTCAGAAGGTTGCAAAAGGAGATCACATAATATTGGGACACAGCAATGGCCATAAATATGAACCAGTTGCCAAGCAGCTGAATTTTGATCATGTGATCAGGGAATGTTGGTGTGTCAAATTTTTCAGCTTTCAATTTCCAAAGATTAGGGGTGCTCAAAAGTTGTGCTATGCCTTGGGGATAGTAAAGATATTTAATATAATTTAGATGTAATTACATAAATATCATTTTTTAATGTTTTGTTTGTTTCATTTGCTGCAAAGCTCGTGCAAGTGAAAAATGGTCATAAGTCATCTTTTTCAGTGCTGTTATAACTTTGAATGGTGACTAAATGAACTGTTATAAGTTGAGGATTCCCTGTACTAATAGAAACTATACATTCAGTTCTTTACAGCATAGTTCTATCCATTCTATAGGAAATGTGTTTAATTTCTAGAGAAATGCTTTAAGTTAAGCATGTACAGTTTTGTAGTCTTCTTAAATTAAAAAAGAAAGAAAGGACTGCGTACAAAGGCAATAATTTTGGTCATCAAATTTAGACACTACAACTGGTGGAGCATCAGGGTGTATAATTGGCTATATCTTCCAAAGATTTTACACTTATATTGAATGTAAGACTAAAGCCATATTAGAACACTCTTGTGTCTATGTAATTCCAAAAACACTACACTACTAACCAGAGCATATAAAACATTTGCTAGACCAATTCTAGAATACAGCTCACCTGTTTGGAACCCTCACCATATCTCTGACATCAATACAATTGAACGTGTCCAGAAATATTTTACAAGAAGAGTTCTCCATTCCTCTGTAAACAACAAAATACCTTATCCCACTAGACTTGAAATCCTGGGCTTGGAAAACTTGGAACTCCATCACCTTCGACAAGACCTAAGTTTAACTCATAGAATCATCTATTGTAATGTCCTTCCTGTCAAAGACTACTTCAGCTTTAATTGCAATAATACAAGAGCAACCAATAGATTTAAACTTAATGTCAACCGCTTTAATCTAGATTGCAGAAAATATGACTTCTGTAACAGAATCATCAGTGCTTGGAACACATTACCTGACTCTGTGGTCTCTTCTCATAATCCCAAAAGCTTTAACCAAAAACTTTCTACTATTGACCTCACCCCATTTCTAAGAGGACCATAAGGGGCGTGCATAAGCGCACAAACGTGCCTACTGTTCCTGTCCTATTGTTTTTCTTTTCTTCTTCCTATATATACATATATATATGCTTATACCTTTATATACTATATAACCTATCTGTATGATAGTTACATATATTGTTGTGACAAAATAAATAAATAAATAAAAATAAATTTGATGAAATGTAAGATGATGAAAATTCAAGGGTATACATGTTGGCCCATTCCTCTAACCAGAGTCTTGATGCAATCAAGGTTCCTATTCATAAACACCACCCACTAGTCCTCAAGTTACAATCATTTGTTCAGCAACTGTTCAAAGATACAATGGCACTGAATGAGGAAACTTATAAGCAGTCCTTGAAATTCTAGTTGTTGAAGCACTCCTGGAGTCATGTGAACAAAATTTGGGCGCTTATCAACCAGCTCACATGACCAGTCACAGAGCCATGGTGGCGCAGTGGTTAGAATGCAGTATTGCAGGCTATTTCTGCTGACTGCCAGCAGTTCGATCCTGACTGGCTCAAGGTTGACCCATCCTTCCATCCTTCCGAGGTCGGTAAAATGAGGACCCAGATTGTTGGCGGCAATATGCTGATTCTTCTTGTGGTCCATCAGCAGCCTACGGAGCTGGCAACAGAGTCAGACAGCAATGAGGCTGAGGTGAGGTCAGGGCCATCGGGAAATGAGGTGCGGACTCCAGAGCCTCCAGAGCCTGATAATAGTGAGGCAGAGGAGCCTGTTCCTAATGCACGCATGAGAAGAGCTGCCAGAAGGCAAGAGCAGCTCAAGCAAAAAGGACAACTCGGGAGTAGGGCCAAGAGATGATTGGCCCCTCCCATAAGGCTTAAAACAGACCAGCACCGGTGTTTGAGCTTTGCCGGAAAACAATGTTGGTAGTTTCATCTTCTGCTCTGTCTTCTGCTTCGTCTACGTCTTGCCTTTATTTTTGTGACTTGTGAATGTTTGCCAGGAAAGGCCTTTGGCAGTTTACCTAATTAGATCAAGGTTCGTGATAGGACTGAGGAATTTGTGTTGGGAGGAATTTGTTTTAATTTGAGTTGAACGACACTGGGAATGAACTAATTCTCAGCTGTTTGAATAAAATTTGTTTTTTCATGGACTGAGTTTTTTTAATTTATTTATTCTTATTACACAGTATATGTTATGTATCTTTAAATATTTAGGCGGGAAACAAGCACGTTGCTGATTGGTTGAAGCCGCCGGTTAAACAGTATATAAAGGGTTGTTTTTCCCCAGCCTGGTTGCTGGGTTCACCATATATTAAAGAGCTGTTGTCACTACCCTGGTCTCCAGCCTCGATTACTTCGAACTTAACACTGGCGAGAAGGTGGGATCTCGAGGCTAAGGAGCACCAGAACCGAGCTGAAGCACGGAAGAACCGAACCCAGCAAACACAGGGCAGAAAACGGAGATGGCCAGTTACACTCCGCCGCACCGTTTGACCCGGCTAAAGAGAAATGGGGAACGTATATGACCCGTTTCGAAAGCTTTCTAGAAGCCAACGAACTGCAAGGAGTTCCAGACAACCGCAAAAGGGCATACTTTTTGAGCCACTGCGGTCCCGAGGTCATCGACATCGCGGAAGCCCTGGCAGAGCCAACGCCGTTACAATCGGTATCGTGGCAAACTCTGCAAACCCTGCTTAAAAACCATTTCGCGCCAACGCCGTCAAATACGCGGCGTTTGAATTTGGAGAGCGCCGCAGCTAGAGGGCGAATCCATCGGCGATTACATGGCCGCCCTGCGGAAAGCCTCCAAAGACTGTGGGTACCGAGACCTAGACGAGGTGCTGCTGGAGCAACTCATCAGGGGTCCGAGACATGCGCTTATGGAGGCGGCTGCTATCGAAAAGCAATCTGACGCTGGCAAACGCCTGGACGAAGCCCGAGCGCATGAAATGTCCACCCAAGCGGCGGAGACACTGCAAAAGCCTCTCACACCAAAGGCGAGCACAAAGTCAACCCCGGTGCACCAAGAAGAGATCCAGACCGAATCCGACGGTGAGGATGAGGAAGGGGTCTGCCGAACCGAGAAACGCGGAAAGGAGGACCGGGACGAATGCGGAAGTTGCGGGGGTCAACACCAGCGCCAACGCTGCAAGTTCAAGGACGCAACATGTCGGTGCGAGAAGAAGGGCACCTAGCTCAAGTCTGTCGAGCTCCCCAACCTTCCCGCCGAAATTCAAATCGCCAATCAGACCGCGGGACCGGCAAGCCGCCCCGCGATTGGCTCAGACAAAAAAGGCGCGGATTCAAACCAAACGACGGTGGTCATAGGCCGCGCCTCAACCCGGGTGGAGAAGAAGATCTTCACCAAACCTAAAATAGAAGGAGTACGGTGCCGACTCAAGTAGACACCGGTCAGCGATCACCATCATGTCCTGGGACACTTTGGCGGTGCCGTCAGTCGCAAGCGCCACCTGCAAACACAACGGCCACGAGTCCACGACTACCAAGGGAATCGCATCCCTGTTCGAGGGACCACCTCCGTCCGAGTCGAGTATGGACCACAAGAAGACCCTGCCCATCACGATCGTCGAAGGGACCCTGCCTAGTTTGTTGGGACTAGACTGGTTTCGCACTGGGCATGGGAGTGACTGGCATCTACAGAAGTGACTGTAACCTGAAAGACATACTCATGAACGAGTTCAAGATGTCTTCAAGGACTGCCTGGATTGCCGTTGCTAAGTGATGCAGTCACAGTGACTTTGCACTTTATAACCACATTGCTTAGCAACCACAATCCTGGTCCCAATTGCTATTGTAACTCACAGGGGGCCTTCAAGTGCACCCGATTACAATTTGGGGTGAGTGTGGCACCGGGCTGTTCCAAAATTTGATGGAACGACTTCTGCAAGGGCTCCCAGGGTAGTTCCCTACTGATGATGTATTGATATCAGGAAAACGAGAGGAATTGGGGAGCGTTTGAGAAAGGTTCTGGGCATTTTCCGTCAGCCGGACTAAAGGTTAAAGTGAACAAATGCCAGATAGGGGTAGAATCCGAATTCTTGGGCTACCGAATAGACAAGAAAGGAATTCACCCCACTGAGAGCAAGGTCAAGGCAATCAGAAAGGCTCCAGCGCCCAAAAACAAAACAGAGCTACAGGCATTCCTGGGCTAGTGAATTTTACGGTTTTTAAAAACAAAGCGACTGCTGGAACCGCTGCATAAGCTTCTAGGAAAAATACTGTTTGGTCTTGGGGAAAGTCGGAAAGTAGGGCTTTCAAGCAGTAAAAACCTGCCTCGAGCGATAGCCTGCTCATCCAGTACCATAGCTCATTGCCACTAGTGCTGGTTTGCCTCCTTACGGGTGGGAGCTGTACTCAGCCACAGACTGCCAAACGGCACAGAAGCCCCTATAGCCTTCTACTCCAGAACGATGTCCTCCCAGAGAGGAACTATAGCCAGTTAGATAAAGAAGCGCTAGCAATTGTGTCAGGGTAAAAAATTTCACGAATATGTTTTTGGGCGAGACTTGAAATTGTGACTGACCACAGACCGCTGTTAGGAATACTGGCTGGCGAACGCCTGTGGCACTTTCGCCACGATTGACCCGATGGACTATTTTCTTAGCCGCTTATTCACAAGCTGCAGCATCGACCAGGAAAAGAAGTGGGGCATGCGGACGCTAAGCAGATGCCCACTACCAGGGCGATCAAGACCCCACCCGGGACGCCCATCCTGCTTATTGACTCTTTGGACTCTGGTGATTGAAAATTCTTAAGGTTTCAATGAAACTTCCCAGTTCTGTGCTACAAAACCAAATGCCTGAAACCGTACAACCGTATCCCTTGCAAGGGCGTGCTGAGGATTTTGGACAATATCTGCATGATAAAATCGCTCAGATCCGGGACGGTCTGGACACGGATTGGGTAGATTCGGGCGGGATGACGGAGGTAGATCTTGAGGACATTATCTGGGAAGAGTTCGACGATGTGGCTCTCGAGGACATGGACAGGATATTGGGGAGGCTTAATGCGACCACATGTTTACTGGACCTGTGTCCCTCCTGGCTGGTACTGGCCACCCAGGAGGTTACACAAGGCTGGCTCCAGGAAATTGTCAATGCGTCTTTGATAGAGGGTGTCTTCCCCACTGCCTTAAAAGAGGCGGTGGTGAGGCCCCTCCTCAAGAAGCCCTCCCTGGATCCAGCTGCTTTAGAGAATTATCGTCCTGTCTCCAACCTTCATTTTGTGGCGAAGGTTGTTGAGAATGTGGTGGCACAACAGCTTCCCCAGCACCTGGATGAAACTGTCTATCTTGACCCATCCCATTCCGGCTTTCAGCCTGGGTACAGCACGGAGATAGCATTGGTCACGTTGGTAGATGATCTCTGGAGGGCCTGGGATAGGGGTTGTTCCTCTGCCCTGGTCCTATTAGATCTCTCAGCAGCTTTTGATACCATCAACCATGGTATCTTGCTGCGACGGCTGGAGAGGTTGGGAGTGGGGGGGCACTGTCTTTCGGTGGTTCTCCTCCCACCTTTCTGACCGGTCAGACGGTGTTGGCAGGGGGGCAGAGCTCAGCCGCGAGGTGCCTCATGTGTGGGGTGCCACAGGGATCGGTTCTCTTGCCTCTCCTGTTCAACATCTACATGAAGCCGCTAGGTGAGATCATCCGTGGTTTTGGGGTGCGATGTCACCTGTACGCTGATGATACACAGCTGTACATTTCCACCCCTAACCACCCCAATGAAGCCGTTGAAGTGATGTCCCGGTGTCTGGAGGCCGTGCGGGTCTGGATGGGGAAAAACAGGCTTCGACTCAACCCTTCCAAGACTGAGTGGCTGTGGATGCCGGCATCCCGATACAGCCAGCTGACTCCATCGCTGACTGTAGGGGGCGAGTCACTGGCCCCCATGGAAATGGTTCACAATCTAGGCATCCTCCTGGATGTACGGCTGTCTTTAGAAGAGCATATGATGGCCGTCGCCAGGGGAGCTTTTTATCAGGTTCGCCTGATACACCAGTTGCGTCCCTTCCTAGACCGAGATTCCTTATGCACAGTCACTGATGCCCTCGTCACTTCCCACCTGGATTACTGCAATGCTCTCTACATGGGGCTCCCCTTGAAGAGCACCCGGAGGCTCCAACTGGTCCAGAATGCGGTGCGCAGGTAATAGAGGGAGCAACACGAGGTTCCCATGTAACACCTCTCCTGCGCAGGCTGCACTGGTTGCCGGTGGTCTTCCGGGTGCAATTCAAGGTGCTGGTTACCACCTTTAAAGCGTTCCATGGCATAGGACCGGGTTATCTACGGGACCGCCTGCTGCTACCAATTGCCTCCCATCGACCAGTGCACTCACATAGGGAGGGTCTTCTCAGGGTGCCGTCGGTCAGACAATGTCGACTGGCGACCCCCAGGGGGAGGGCCTTCTCTGTGGGGGCTCCTGCCCTCTGGAACGAGCTGCCGCCAGGGATACGTCAACTCCCTGACCTCCAGACCTTCCGACGCGAGCTAAAGACATTTTTGTTTCGTCGCGCAAGGCTGGCCTAATAGTTTTAATGGGGGATTTTTAAATAGAGTTTTAGTTTTTAGCCAAATTGAATTAGTTTTTTAAAAAATGTTTTGGATTTTTGTATTTGTGTTTTACTTGGCTGTAAACCGCCCTGAGTCCTTTGGGAGAAGGGCGGTATATAAATCAAAATAAGAAATAAATAAATAAATAAAATATTACACATGCAAAAATAAATTTTGTAAAAATGTTGTGAAATAAACAGTAGCGCTTTGTTTCAGAGATGAGGGTGCCTTATTGTTGCCTTCCAAAGATTATGCCTGTCGTTAAATCAAAAGTAAGATAAGAAACCATTACTTTCCTTTGGCCAAACCCTGAAATGCTTTCTAATCTTTTAGTAGTTTTAATTCATTTTGAAACATATGCGTGGCATGTGCCTATGTCCTTTCTTGAATTAGTCACTTTCTCCAAAGCTTGGAAAAGTAAAGAATGAAAAGCTTATAACTCCATGGCATGTTTTCCCAGAAACTAAAAATAAGAAAGCCAGGGAATAAAATAAGTTTTGGGGACTGGGTGAAAGGTCAAACCTCTTAATGAGATTAAATTAACATGTGTGGATCTTAATGGGAGGCAAAGGAAGATTGCTTTGGTCTTAAGAAACTGCTGGAATCATGAGTGGATGGTTGCTTTAATTCACCAGCAACTGGGGCAGAAGCAATCCAAGCTGGTCTGCCATAGCCTTATAGAAGGCAGAATAGCAGTCAGTGGAAATGTTTATAGACAAAGAAGAATTCTCGTGTGGCATGTTGGTATGGGGAATAAGGGATATTTTGCTGCATTAAAAAAGGACATAAACAAGAAGGATCACCACTGTTCTTCATTAGTAACAAAAACATTTTTCAATAATCTGTTGATAAAACTGTTCTCTTTGATACTTTTGGTATCTATTTTCTTTGTTTGTCTCCTTCTCTTTTCCACAAAAAGGATAGAAATATTCATTTGGCCAAGGAATAGTTAATAGCCGAGTGTTACTCTGCCTGCATATGAATTAGATAATTGCATTGGAATAAGAGCACAACGACAATTATGACTCTCCCAATACAATTCAGTAAAATAGTTTCTGAGCTGGATTTTATAGCATGATTACTGTAGAGTTGAAATTACTGTAGAGTATGAAATTTGTTTGGTATGCATTTTTCCCCTGGAAAGTAGAATGGAAAGTACTAGAGATTGTAAATGAATTGGAGTGTGGGGCAATGTAACTGATAAATTAAACTATCCAGGTTGATTTAGTCTTGAATTCTTCTGGAAAAAAGACTCAGAAATCACTGGTTGTGCTAATATATGTATAGTTATTATCAGAATAATCCCAGTTATTCACCTATAAGAACAGTTTTCAGATGTTTGAATTAAAACAACAGATGAGAAGAAAGATAGCTGTACATTTTAAAAACTAACTGGGTTTATTTTTTGAGCGGGATGTGTGATATTTCATGTAGAATGGGATTAATTTGTTGTGGGGTACATGCATTCTCAGAACATACTTCACCATATGAAAAGCAAATATTCCAATTATCTGTAAGAGGCCTCTGTTACATATCAAGCAGGATTATCTATCTGGCTTCTTATTTCTGATTATGCAGCGAAGCAGCTGACAATCTGAAGTGACAAAGAAGATAATGATTGGAACTTGGAAAAGTGTTGGCAGGCCTTGTCTCTAACAAGCTCTAGATAGGCAGCTCTCTAAATTTGCTTTAAAAAACACACACCCTACAGTCAAGAATTCAGTCACTTGGATAGCTACAACCTTTGATCTCACCTCCCTTCCCCCAACTTCTTTGAAAAGCACATTTATGATAAGGGTAACAAAGGAAAAGTTTTGAAATTAATCTAGGCATCTGTTTCTGTTCCTTCAGGGACTAAGTTAGAGAGGTGTTTGATAGCTGACATAAATCATCATAAAGATTGGTTGTGTTGACGCAGTACACAAAGAGACTGCATTATTTTCCACTTTAAATATCGTAAAACAATAGTTGCGGGAAAGGTAACCTAGGTACATTTTTTTTAAGATTCAGAATTACAGCACAAATTATCACCAGATTACTAACCTGCTTCCTGTCACTGTAGTCCTACTATCTAAATGATTACTAACAAGCAATTTAAGATAATGCTAACCCTTGGATTCTTACTTAAGTAACGTACCTATTAAGGGTTGATTGTTGTGCAACCATTTGAATAAGCCTGGTTAATTCTTTCAGGATGGAAAATGTCCTTATTCTGTCCAAAACCTGAGGCAAAATGGCAGCTTTCAATCTCTTGCTTTTTTTCCTTAAAAAAAAACAACAGCAGGTCTTCATGCAGCCACTTTGAGTAACCAAAACAGAACACCGCTGGGGATGCCGAACGGTGCTGATGGGGGTGCCCCCTCCTCCCTTTTTTTCGAGCTGGCTGGGCCATGGAATTATGATCACGAGGGCTTGGCCATCGACATCGCCGCTGCTGTCGTGAGAGATGGATGTGGGTGGCGACGCATTGGAGCGCTGATGTTGGTGTCTGACAGGGATGTGGTTTTGGCTGTTTATGTCCCCCTCCCGGATTGTTTGTGATCTTTCTGCCACATCGCGCCTTAATGATGATGAGGGATGACGAGGCTAAATGAAGATCTGTGCCTCGGAGACCCCCACGTAGAGCTCAGGCGAAGCCCATGGAGCCCACGACACTGGAGGACTTTCTTTCTCCCCCTGTTCCTGCTCCCTTCTGTAGACCACCCTGGACTACCCTGGATTGTCCAGGAGATGCTGGTGTAGTAACTGGTCTAGGCGGTTTTGGACCATCTACCGCCTAAGACTGACTTTATTGACTGTTCTCACCCGGAGAGCCGGCAGTGACATCTTGACCAGCCAGGATGGGGCCACTAACCGGGTTTCTATCATGCGGACATTTTCAGCGGCTGACCTTCTTGCCCTGCGAGATTCCCCTCTCTCAAAGGTTTGGCCCTCTACATTATCGAGGGCCCACCTTGAGGACGGGTTTTGGAACCCCGAGAGGTGGCATGCCAAAACTAGGAGGCTTAGGGGATTTTTAACTAATTGTTTTAACCGATTTTTTAAGGGGAGTTTTAATGGGAATTTTAAGGGGAGGGTGGGAATTGACGGGTTGGGGTTGGGGGGGGAGGATGGGTGGTGGGGGGAAACCCGTCGGGGAGGAAGCCAAGTCCAATGTGCGTTCGCGGCATTAAGTTAACAGGTCCGAAGGTGGCAGGGGAGGGTTTCGTTCCAGTTTATCAGGGTTGTGTTATCGACATGGTATGCGGGAGAGGCAGATATGGCGGAAGGGGGGCCATATCAGGTTTTGGGGATACGCCCTCGCTATTTAAGAGCGATCGCATGCTCCGGCCCCCTAGATTTTTCCCGTTCCCCGAGTGGCCAGAGTACTCGGGACTTGGGCCTCCGGCTGATGTTATGTAATGCAAGGTCCATGGTTAACAAAGCCCCCCTGATTTCAGATCTAATTCAGGAGGGGACCACGGACGTTATGGGCATTACGGAGATCTGGTTGGACACGGAAGGGGGGATCCCCCTAGTGGAGATGTGCCCACCAGGTTTCTGAGCATTTCATCAGCCGAGGGCCCAAGGTAGGGGTGGGGGGGTGGTCATTATTAAGGAAAGCCTGGAACCGAGGGAGACCACTGTGCCTCAGATAGCTGGTTGTGAATCCCTCTATGTGAAGTGGGGTTGTAGGACTCAGGTGGGCTTGTTGATCACGTACCTGGCTCCTTGCTGCATGACAACAGCCCTGC
This sequence comes from Ahaetulla prasina, assembly GCF_028640845.1. Taxonomy (NCBI): domain Eukaryota; kingdom Metazoa; phylum Chordata; class Lepidosauria; order Squamata; family Colubridae; genus Ahaetulla; species Ahaetulla prasina. The sequence continues at coordinate 244,630,345 of NC_080540.1, read as the reverse complement.
CCGAGCTGTTGGAGTTGCTGGCTGGGTTGGCAGTTGAAACCCCTAGACTGTTGGTCATGGGGGATTTCAATTTGCCATCAACTGGCGTGGCATCCTCGACGGCCCGGGAGTTCATGGCTTCCATGATGGCCATGGACCTGACTCAATTAGTGGACGGCCCTACCCATATCTGGGGGAGGCACCCTAGATCTGATTTTTATCTCTGGCCAGTGGGCGAATGATCTGATTTTAAATGATCTAGTTGTCGAGCCCTTGTCGTGGCCAAATCATTCTCTTCTTTGTCTGGACTTTCAGACCACTACTCACCACTGCAGGGAGATGGAACCAATGCGTTGGTTCCGTCCCAGGTGCCTGATGGACCCAGAGAGGTTCCTGATGGAGCTTGGGCCATTTCCCGAGAATCTGGCCCGTGGCACAGCTGAAGAACTAGTTGCGGCTTGGGAACAGGCCACGGCTGGAGCTTTGGACCGTGTCGTGCCTTTGCGGCCTCTGACCCGGCATAGGTTTCAACCAGCTATGGATGGGGAGAAACAGGCTCAAGCTTAATCCCTCCAAGACGGAGTTGTTGTGGATGCCGGCACCCTGGTACAGTCAGCTGCAGCCGCGGCTGACTGTTTGGGGCGAGTCATTGGCCCTGATGGAAAGGGTTCGCAACTTGGGCGTTTCAAGGTATTGGTGACCACCTTTAAAGCGCTCCATGGCTTAGGACCGGGATACTTACGGGACCATCTATTGCCATCTTCTATCTCCCAGCGACCGGTGCGTTCTCACAGAGAGGGACTCCTTAGGGTGCCGTCAGCACTTGCATTTTTAAATTTTTTAGCTGATTTTATGGGTTTAAATTTTTATTAATTTTGTAGGGTTGATTGTATTTTAATGGGGCCAAATTGAATAAGTTTTTTAATGTTTGTTTTTAGTATTGTATGCGTTGTTGTTGTATTTTATTTTGGCTGTAAACTGCCCTGAGTCCTTCGGGAGAAGGGCGGTATACAAATTAAAATATTATTATTATTACTGCTGGGGTCGGTACTTTATCTCTGCCATGATGCCTTGTGGTCCTCAAAGGCCCATGATTAAATAAGAACCCACAGTGTGGTCTCTTCTCACCCCTTTCCCCAACTAAAAAAAATGTTTTACGCTCTTGATTTATATAAACAAGTGGTATGCAGTATGAATTGACTGGGGCATTATAACAAGGGCTGCCTTCACCTTTTTAAAAACTAGTTTGAGTTTTTAAAGGTTTGAGTACAGCCTGAAAGGCTGCATCAGCTCTTCAGTGGTTGGTCTATTAAAATATGTTATTGCATAATTCTGTGTTTATCTTAAATGTGGTGGGAATGTTTCCTTGTGTAAGAAGAGTTGCACTCTAAGTAAATGAAAAAGAGTAAGGCACATTTGTGTTGAATCTATCTTGCGGTCACAGTCAGCTTTATTTAGACAGGAAAAATAAACAAATAAGGTCTTAAGACGTGTTTTGTTCACAGCAGACGAAGATTGTTTAGATGCAGAGGTACTATCCAGTTCTAAACCTTTATGAATAGAGCAAATGAGCTAGCCAAGAATAGTCAAATCAATTTAATTACTGACTTCTCATGTGCATAGCAGGTTCAGGGATAAACCAGTAACTGCTGTGTATGTTAGTTCATTCTCTGTTGGGGGCTAACTCATTGTGAGATTTCAGCAAAGTGAGATCATGCATGGTATTATATTTGCTGCTGCACAGACTATAAAATCAAGGAGGCAAGGGCAAACTATTTTTGAAAAATAGCAATAGCACTTAGACTTATATACCACTTCATAGTGCTTTATAGCCCAGTCTAAGTGGTTTACAGAGGCAACATATTTCCTGCAACCATCTGGGTCCTCATTTTACTGATCTTGGAAGGATGGAAGGCTGAATCAACCTTGAGGCAGTCAGGATCAAACTGCTGACAGTCGGCAGAATTAGTCTGCAATACTGCATTTTAACCACTGTGCCAAGAAAATTTCAGGAATTAGTCTAAGCAGTTGCTTGAAGGCCAAAAGGATCATAAATATTGAACTTTGTATACCCTAGGTTGTGGCTTATGATTTATCTGTAGCACTTCAGATTCAAAGGCAAAAAGTTATTTGGTTTACTTTGCAGGGAATACTGAAAAACTTAACTGAATTTGAAAATCAGTTCAAAACATTTATTGGGCCTGATTTATAAGCTATTGGTGAAGTATGACTTAGAATCTGAACAAGTCAAAGTTTGATTAAATCGATGCAGAATTTGAATATAGGTAGTCTGTTGTGACCCAGGTTCCTGGACCCGGACTCCTGGACTCGGATGATTCAGAAAGTGAGGGAGAAGACCTGGCCAGCCCTGCTTCTCTTGAGCCCTTTCCCTCCCTGGCACCCACTCAAAGGGATGGGGAGGGGCCGGCACAGCCTGATTCCATGGAGCCTCCTTCTGATTTGGCAACGCCCCAAGAACAGTTTTGGAGCGATGCAAGGTCACGTGCGTGAGTTGGGACAAAGCCAAGTCATAATTGTCATGCAGTGACATCTGCAGAGACTATAAATAGGAGGCGGGACTTCCTGGTTTTTGTCTTGGACAAAGTAATGAGTTGGCGAGCTAATGAATTGCTAACTATTTCAATGGAGGAAGAATATATTCGTGAGTAATTCTGGCCTTATCTATAATTTCCTCGTTATCTCCAGAAACTTGGCAGGCCCGTGGGTAGACGTGGCCAGGACATGTATCTATGTAAATAAAAGGAAAAGGAAGGCCTCTGACTGACTCTTTGCTGGGAGTATTGGGGAGGGAAACAGAACATTTTGTCCGAGACCTGACTAAAACATCTTCCACCAAAGATGGATCAGCAGCAGGTACAGCAGCAGTTAGAGCAGCTACAAGCGGCTAATCAACAGCTCCAGCAGCAAGTGGCTCACTTGGCAGGCCAACTTGCTGCCAGGAATGTGCCTGCATTCCCACTCCTCCTCCTCGTCGCAAGTGCCCGATAACCGTGCCGGATAAGTTTTCTGGGCAGCCTGAGATGTTCCCGACCTTCTTGGGACAGTGCCAGCTCTACATGGCTATGAGGCCAGAGGATTTCCCAGACGACCGGGCTAAGGTGGCCTTCGTGATTAACCTTCTTTCCGGCTCGGCTGCTCGATGGGCCACGCCCTCTTGCTCCAGGACAGCCCCTGCTGGCGGACCAACAGCGTTTTGGCAGCACCTCGCACCATGTATGAGGACCCGTTCGAATGCTGGCGGCAACCAGGCGCCTTAAGGAACTCCGTCAAGGAAACGCCCCTGCAGGAGTACATCGCGAATTTCGTCTTTTGTGCCAGGACTCTGACTGGAATGATGCAGCGCTGGTGGGCGCGTTCAGGAGGGACTCTCAGAGGAATTGCAAGGCGAGCTGGCCCGGCGTGGGCGCGCGGACCCTCGACAACTTGGTGCCTTTGTCTCCGCCTCGATGCCCGTCTGCAGCGGCGACCGTCCCGTCGCACCCCGGGACCCTCCGTCGACATCTGCACCCACTTCCTGCACCACCAGCACCCAGGGTCGCCCCACGTTTTGTAACCGCTGCGGAAGAGCCCATGGAGTTGGGAGCGGCCAGACCTCGCCTAACAGCCCAGGAGGCGGAACCGGGCGCCAAGGGGATTGTGCCTGTACTGTGGGGAGCCCGGCCGCCGCGCTTCTTGCCCCAGAAAGCGGTGGGGCACGCCGCCGGTCCCGAATCACAGCGTGACCAATCGAAGCAGCAGGCCCGACCTCGGGAAACCCTAGGTCGGGCACGTACTAAGCCCCACTGGGCGTTGCGGAAGTAGACTCTGGGCCCCTCGGCATCTGATTCTGGACACACGGATATGGTTGGGGAACCAGTCGGACGGGCTCCAGGCGCATGCGCTGGTGGACTCAGGGCCACAACAAACTTTATGGACCAGGCCTTTGTGACCCAGTTTGCGGTCCCGTGGTTCCGGTGGACCCTCCGATGCGGTAGAGACAATTGATGGGCGAGAACTGGTGTCCGGCCCCATTAAATTCGCCACCCAGCCTTTGCGCCTGGCTATTGGGGACCATGAGGAGGCGATCCAGTTTTATGTCACGGCGGACCTTCATTTTCCCTTGGTCCTTGGGTTGGCCTGGCGGACCCACGATCCTCAGGTGGCCTGGTCGCGGAACGCCATCTCTTTCCCGAGTCTGCAGTGCGTCGATCACATCTGCCACACCTGTGCCGGCCAGAACGTCCCCACCGCTGCCATCACCTTGCCTCCTGAGCTGACGGACTTCGCCGGTGTGTTCAGCGAGAAGGGGGGGGACCGACTACCCCGCATCGGCCCCTCCGATTGCCCCGTGGACCTCCTCCCCAACGCACCACTGCCTGTGGGATGCCTGTATTCCATGTCGGAGCCCGAGTGCATGTCGGTGCCCTCAGGGACTTCCTGGACAAAAACCTGGCCCGAGGGTTCATCCGGCCTTCAAAGTCCCCTCTCGGCCCGGTCCTCTTTGTGAAGAAGAAGACAGGGACTTGCGCCTATGCTGTGATTACCGCCCGGCTCGCGCCATTACGGTGCGGAATCGCTACCCCCTGCCGCTCATCCCGGAGCTACTGGAAAGGTTGCGGGAGGCCACGATCTTCACCAAGCTCGATCTCCGGGGGGCCTACAACCTGGTGCGGATACGAGAAGGAGACGAATGGAAGGCGGCATTCGGCACCCGATACGGACACTACGAATACACTGTCATGCCATTTGGGTTGACCAATGCTCCGCCGTTTTCAGCACTTCATGAGCAGCGTGTTCGAGACATGTTGGATCGGTTCGTGGTTATCTACCTGGCGACATCCTGATTTACTCCCGGTCCAGGGAAAGCCACCTTCGACACGTCAGTCTGGTTCTGCAACGCTTGCGGGAGCAACAACTCAATGCGAAGCTGGAGAAATGCGTCTTCTTCCGGACTTCCATAGAATTCCTCGGGCATATCATCTCGCCCGAGGGCATAGCCATGGACCCATGTAAAGTAGAAGCTTTGTGTAGCTGGGAAGCCCCTCGTCGGGTGAAGGATGTTCAGCGCCTGCTGGGCCGCCAACTACTACCGGACCTTCATCCCGGGCTTGCCACACTGACGGCTCCACTTACCCAGCTCCTCAGGAAGAAGGTTGCATTCGGTGGGGTCCCCGCAAGAAGCATTCACAGCCCTCAAGAAAGCCTTCGTCACGGAACCCGTCCTGAGGCATCCCGACCCGCTCCGGCCTTTTGTGGTGGAAACGACGCGTCCAATGTGGCTCTGGGAGCGGTGCTGCTACAGGCTCCGGCGAATGGTGGCACACTTTTCCTGCGCTTACTACTCCGGAAACTCAATCCTTCCGAGCGCAACTACACTATCTGGGAAAAAGAGTTGCTGGCTATCAAGGCTGCATTCGAGGCTTGGCGACACCATCTGGAGGGCCCGACATCAGGTGGAGGTCCGAACGGACCATCGGAATCTCGAGCACCTCACCACAGCTCGGAAGTTGAACCAGCGGCAGATCCGGTGGTCGTTGTTTTGCCGGTTCAACTTCCGTGACCTACATTCCCAGCGGTCACAACCGGAGGCGGATGCCCTGTCCCAAGCCAGAGTACCTCTGCGCCAGGACCCCCTTCCTCCACGGACAGTGCTGCGGCAGAAGCCTTGGCCGCAGCACGGAGCCAGTGGACTTGCGGGCCCAGGTGCGAGGCGCAGCGCCAGGACGCCTGGTCGCAGCAAAGGAGGCGGAGGTGGGCCCCGCGTCTCCTTGGACCTTGGAGGAGGACTTACTCAAGTTTCGGGGCGATTATATGTGCCCACAGGACCACTCCGAGCCCTCGTCATGACCCAGTGCCACGACAACCCTGCAGCAGGACATTTTGGGTTCTTCAAGACCCTCCACCTGGTGACACGGACCTTTTGGTGGCCCCGAGTGCGGCATGATATACATGCCTATGTGACATCCTGCGTACCGTGCCGGCAAGCCAAGGCCGTCACGGGGCCCCTCCCGGCTCCTCCAGCCGTTGCCGACCCCCGACAGACCCTGGGGGACGATCTCTATGGACTTCCTGACAGACCTGCCGCCGTCCTCTGGGTTCACTACGGTGCTGGTGGTGGTGGACATGCTCACCAAGATGGCACACTTCATCCCATGCCGCGGACTGCCCACAGCCGCAAAACCGGCCCGTCTCTTTCTGCAGCACATCTTCCGCCTCCATGGTCTACCGGACAGGGTGGTTTCGGACCGCGGAGTTCAGTTCACAGCCCGCTTCTGGAAGAGCCTGATGGCCGCGTTGGAGGTGCAGGTGTGTCTGTCGTCATCGCACCATCCGGAGACCGACGGGGGTACAGAGAAGGTCATCGGTATACTGGAACAGTATCTCCGTTGCTTCATCAACCAGCAACAGGACAACTGGGCCGACTACCTGTCCCTGGCGGAGTTTGCTTTTAACAACTCTCAGCACACCTCTACTCAGATGACCCCGTTCTTTGCCAATGTGGGGTACCATCCGCGGCTCTTCCCTCTGGCACCACCGGACTCTCCTGTTCCCGAAACGCAGACCTTCCTGACGGAATTGCATGCGGTCCAACAGTTGGTACGTCAGCAGCTGAATCGGGCAAAGGAGGATTACAAACGGTCCGCCGACCGCTCCCGACGGGCAACGCCCCCGCTGGCAGTTGGAGACCGGGTGTGGCTCTCCACCAAACACCTCCCGTCCGACCGCCCGGTAAAGAAGTTGGACCACCGATTCATCGGCCCGTTCCCTGTCGAGGCAGTCATCAACCCGGTAGCCTACCGACTGACCCTGCCACGATCCATGCGGATCCACCCTGTTTTTCACGGTCCCTTCTGGTTCCTGAGGCCACACGAGTCCCCTTGGTGCCCAACAGCACCCGTCACTGTCGCCGAGGACGGATCGGAGGAATCTGAAGTCCACAGCGTCTGAGACTCCGCTGGCTGAAGGGTCGTTTCCAATATTTGATCGCGTGGAAGGGATACGGGACTGATTTCTCCTGGGTAGATGCCTCCGGCGTTCATGCCCTGACCTGGTGCAGGCCTTCCATGAGCAGAACCCAGCCCGACCGCATCCCGATCGTCAGCCCGGGGAAGGGCCCTGCGGTGAGGATAGTGTTGTGACCCAGGTTCCTGGACCCGGACTCCTGGACTCGGATGATTCAGAAAGTGAGGAGAAGACCTGGCCAGCCCTGCTTCTCTTGAGCCCTTTCCTCCCTGGCACCCACTCAAAGGGAGGAGGAGGGCCGGCACAGCCTGATTCCATGGAGCCTTCTTCTGATTTGGCAACGCCCAAGAACAGTTTTGGAGGATGCAAGGTCACGAGGCGTAATCGCCGCATGCGCAGCAGCGGAAGAGTTGGGACAAAGCCAAGTCATAATTGTCATGCAGTGACATCTGCAGAGACTATAAATAGGAGGCGGGACTTCCTGGTTTTTGTCTTGGACAAAGTAATGAGTTGGCGAGCTAATGAATTGGCGAGCTAACTATTTCAATGGAGGGAAGAATATATTCGTGAGTAATTCTGGCCTTATCTATAATTTCCTCGTTATCTCCAGAAACTTGGCAGGCCCGTGGGTAGGCGTGGCCAGGACATGTATCTATGTAAATAAAAGGAAAAAAGGAAGGCCTCTGACGGACTCTTTGCTGGGAGTATTGGGGAAGGAAACAGAACATAGTCCTTGACTTATATCAGTTCATTTAGTGACTGTTCAAAGTTACAATGCCACTGAAAAAAGTGACTTATGACTGTTTTTCACATTTACAACCAATGCAGCATCCCCATGGTCACATGATCAAAATTCAGCGGCTTGGCAACTGATTCATATTTATGTCCTGGTGTCACGTAATCTCTTTTGTGACGTTTTGACAAGCAATGGGGAAGCTGGATTCATTTAACAACCATGCTACTAGCTGAACAAAGGTCATAAAATGAGGCAAAATTCACTTAAATGTCTCACTTTACAACATAAATTTTGGGGTCCGTTGTGGTCATAAGCTGAGGACTATCTGTACAGTGTTAGAGATGCAACAATGAACATTTCAATAAAAGAATAATATTAAATTTACTGTGAATATAATTGTAGAAAAAATGGTATAAGAAGTTTTACTGTTGGTATGTCACTTCAATCTTGAATCGCCCTGAGTCCTTCGGGAGAAGGCGGTATAATCGCGCTCTTCCCTCTGGCACCACCGGACTCTCCTGTTCCCGGAACGCAGACCTTCCTGACGAAATTGCATGCGGTCCAACAGTTGGTACGTCAGCCGCTGAATCGGGCAAAGGAGGATTACAAACGGTCCGCCGACCGCTCCCGACGGGCAACACCCGCTGGCAGTTGGAGACCGGTGTGGCTCTCCACCAAACACCTCCCGTCCGACCGCCCGGTAAAGAAGTTGGACCACCGATTCATCGGCCCGTTCCCTGTCGAGGCAGTCATCAACCCGGTAGCCTACCGACTGACCCTGCCACGATCCATGCGGATCCACCCGTTTTCACGGTCCCTTCTGGTTCCTGAGGCCACACCGAGTCCCTTCGGTGCCCAACAGCACCCGTCACTGTCGCCGAGGGCGGATCGGAGAATCTGAAGTCCACAGCGTCGAGACTCCCGCTGGCTGAAGGGTCGTTTCCAATATTTGATCGCGTGGAAGGGATACGGGACTGATTTCTCCTGGGTAGATGCCTCCGGCGTTCATGCCCCTGACCTGGTGCAGGCCTTCCATGAGCAGAACCCAGCCCGACCGCATCCCGATCGTCAGCCCGGGGAAGGGCCCTGCGGTGAGGATAGTGTTGTGACCCAGGTTCCTGGACCCGGACTCCTGGACTCGGATGATTCAGAAAGTGAGGAGAAGACCTGGCCAGCCCTGCTTCTCTTGAGCCCTTTCCTCCCTGGCACCCACTCAAAGGGATGGGAGGGCCGGCACAGCCTGATTCCATGGAGCCTCCTTCTGATTTGGCAACGCCCCAAGAACAGTTTTGGAGCGATGCAAGGTCACGTAGACGTAATCGCCGTGCGCAGCAGCGGAAGAGTTGGGACAAAGCCAAGTCATAATTGTCATGCAGTGACATCTGCAGAGACTATAAATAGGAGGCGGGACTTCCTGGTTTTTTGTCTTGGACAAAGTAATGAGTTGGCGCGAGCTAATGAATTGGCGCGAGCTAACTATTTCAATGGAGGAAAGAATATATTCGTGAGTAATTCTGGCCTTATCTATAATTTCCTCGTTATCTCCAGAAACTTGGCAGGCCCGTGGGTAGACGTGGCCAGGACATGTATCTATGTAAATAAAAGGAAAAAAAAGGAAGGCCTCTGACGGACTCTTTGCTGGGAGTATTGGGGGAAGGGAAACAGAACATAGTCCTTGACTTATATCAGTTCATTTAGTGACTGTTCAAAGTTACAATGCCACTGAAAAAAGTGACTTATGACTGTTTTTCACATTTACAACCAATGCAGCATCCCCATGGTCACATGATCAAAATTCAGCGGCTTGGCAACTGATTCATATTTATGTCCTGGTGTCACGTAATCTCTTTTGTGACGTTTTGACAAGCAATGGGGAAGCTGGATTCATTTAACAACCATACTACTAGCTGAACAAAGGTCATAAAATGAGGCAAAATTCACTTAAATGTCTCACTTTACAACATAAATTTTGGGGTCCGTTGTGGTCATAAGCTGAGGACTATCTGTACAGTGATAGAGATGCAACAACGAACATTTCAATAAAAGAATAATATTAAATTTACTGTGAATATAATTGTAGAAAAAATGGTATAAGAAGTTTTACTGTTGGTATGTCACTTCAATCTTGAATCGCCCTGAGTCCTTCGGGAGAAGGGCGGTATAAAAATCGAATAAATAATAATAATCCTAAAATGGATAAGTCTTTCTCTAAAAATTGCTGGAAATGTAACAATTGAAAGATCTTTTTTTTTCATATTTTGTGGCAATGTTGTAAGGTCAACAGTTCTGGAAAATAGTTCATACTAAAATGAAATACATTTTAAAAGTTGAATAATGAATTCCATTTCAATCTATGATATTCTTATTTTAGCAAGTCATATATTCCCTCTAAGACCTGATACGAAACTAACTTTGCATATGCTAACTTCTGCAGGATATATACTTCTTACTAAAAAAGTAACATAGAATTTATTATAAAGTAGAAACCAATCATGAACTGTAGCTTAATACATGAATTTATACCTCGTTGAGATTTTGAGCTTTTTATATATACACACGGCAGGGATTTTTAGTCATATTCAGAGATATTTTACATTTAATCCTTTGTAATTTACTAATATTATACTAGAAAACTAGTCTTGATATAATTTAGATCCCTTGTTTCTCATGCATGTATTATTATTTTATTCTTCCTTTTTTATATTATCTCTTTGTGTTCCATACAACAACAAAATAAAAGTAATGTTAGAAGTTTAGTATGGTACTTTGAAATCATTTGCCACTAATAATGAACCTGAGCAATGTCCAGTATTTTTACCATATGCATATATTTGAAATGATAATATTCCAATGCCTAGCTTGGTGGAACTCAAGGAATTTTGATTATTAAATGTAGTCACAAAATGACACAGCCATCCACCCCAGCAATAAATCAGCTGTCTTGAGACTATTCTATAGAACCTGAACTAAAATGTACAAAAAAAAAATATTATTGTGTTGTGGAAGGTAGGTATGATTTGCACAGGAAGAAATTGTGCAGATCCATAAGTGCTACTTCACCCCAAAGTGCAGTGCTTTGCATCTAAAAAAAACCTTTTTTTTAAGGTTGATTGATAGCTGTTGCTAGCATATTTGTTTTGTAACTGAATGTGCTGCATTATTTATATTAGTGCTTTCAGTTCATTTGAATTTGCATTATCTTTGAACAGTCTCAAGGAACAGCTTAATTTCTCCTGGTGACAAGAAAATATATAATGACTATTTCATGGTCATAGTTCAACCAATGAATATGCATGTTATTTTTCTTTGTGGAATAAAGGGGTTCAGGCTGCTGTGGGCTTCTTCATTTTAAGAACCAGTAGGGTCTCAAGAAAAATAAAAATATTTTGGAGAAATATCACTAAGTCCTCCCATGAACAACTTTTCCCTTTGCTGTTCTTATTCTATCAAAAATAGCAGGTGCACAATAAACAAAGAGCTCACCTGAAATAACCTTCCTAGTTTATACTTAGAAATAGAAATCTGTATTCCCAAATGAAAGGTAGTGCATCATTTGTTGTTAGCCCTGAAATTACTCTGTTCTAGGAGCCCACAGTATCTAATTTCTGAATCTCAACTGCAGAATTTATGAGATTTTGATACATTCCTGTAACTGTGTTGTTGCTAAATATCAAGGGACTATTTTGACTTCTTTAAAAAAAATAAAAATAGTACTATCATATTTCTATGAACCGAAGCCCCATTGACTTCATTCTTCAAAGAATTGCTAACATGGTGTAAGCTGCCCTGAGTCTTCGGAGAAGGGCGGGATATAAATGCAAATTTAAAAAAAAAGAATACTCTGGAGTGCGAATAAAATAAGAACAGATTTTCCTAATAGACTGGGTATTCCTTGCATCTTCATGCTGTGCATTCATGTTAGTGTAGATACCAATACAGGCCTGGGAGGTCACCAGATGCATTATTTTCTCTTTCTCTTTCACTTTCTCTTTCCCATTATTTATGACTCTCTATCTTCTAATGGAAGAATTTGGGAGGCAATAACCGCACACAAGCCAGCACAGGAATTGCATGGGATGTACTTATATTTAGCTCTCCAAGCCAGCTGATTTATCTGCAGAGATGTTTTTTTTTAATTGAAAAAGTTTTTACAAAAAATTTCACCCTCCTTTTTCCTCCCTCCCCTCCCACTCCATCCCCTTTCCCCTCCCTCCTCCCCCCCCACTTCCCAGAACAAACACAAGGTATAGTTCAAAAGAAAAAACAATCATTCGCTAAATTTTCCCTAACACAAATTATAATCCTCCCCTTCTTCTCAAATCCTAACTTCCCCCATACAAATCAAAGATAAATACATCCTAATCATTCAAAAGCAATCTGATATCTCTTAATCTGATATCTATTTTGCGTATATGCAATCCATTTTTTCCATTCAGTAATATTTTTCTTCTGTAGTGTCTTCCAAAAAGGCTGAGATTTTAGCCATCTCAGCCAAATTAGCAACTTTCAATATCCATTCTTCTATTGTAGGTAACTCTTTTTTCTTCCAGTATTGTCGTATCAGTGGTCTTGCCGCTGTTATTAAATTTAAAATCAACTTAGTCTGCAGAGATGTTTTTAATGGCATATTTCATATTGGAAGGTAATACCCTATATTCCTTTGATTTTGTAGCTGATGTGACTAAGTTCTAAAATAGCACTGAGAGATAAAGTCTATAGATAGAATTGATACTGGGGTCTGTCATAAGGTTGGTTTTTGTGTATATGTCATTTTAAGAAAAAGGATGATTCCCAAAGCTTATTACTTAATAAAATAGGCATTGGTACATATTTCAGGAACCTTAATGATAAAAGCTAATTGAAATAACAGGTGGCTGCTTTTTTTCTGCTGTCTAACATACTTCCATTCATTCATAATTTAAAGGAATGTATATAGGTAGTCCTTGAATTACGGACTACCGTAATTCAATAATTGAGCCCAAAATTTATATTGCTAAGTGAGACATTTGTTAAGTGAAGTTTGCCCCACCTTTCTTGCCACAGTTGTTAAGTGAATTAAGTTAAGTTAGTGTTAAGTTAGTTGTTAAGTGAATCTGGTTTTCCCCATTGACTTGGCTTGCCAGAAGGTCGCAAAAGGTGGTCACATGACCTCGGGACACTGCAACCATCATCAATATGAGTCAGTTGCCAAATGTCTGAATTTTGATCGTGTCAAAATGGGGACGTTGCAATGGTTGTAACTGTGAAAAAAATTTTTTTTTTATTTGCATTTATATCCCGCCCTTCTCCGAAGACTCAGGGCAGCTTACACTATGTCAAGCAATAGTCTTCATCCATTTGTATATTATATACAAAGTCAGCTTATTGCCCCCAACAATCTGGGTCCTCATTTTACCTACCTTATAAAGGATGGAAGGCTGAGTCAACCTTGGGCCTGGTGGGACTTGAACCTGCAGTAATTGCAAGCTGCTGCTGTTAATAACAGACTGTCTTAGCAGTCTGAGCCACTCAAGGACCTGCACACAAACCAGCACAGGAATTGGTCATAAAAATGGTCATAAGTAATTTTTTTCTGTGATGTTGTAACTTTGAACAGTCACTAAATAAACTGTTGTAAGTTGTATTACCTTGGCTAAGTTCTCCATGACGGAAGCAGCTAATCAGTGCCAAATCACAGTACTGTACTGTAAGCCAATTGCCAATAGTAAATGCAGGATGAGAAATGTAATTTAATGAAAGGGCTATGCACTTGTCCTTATCTTATGTAAACTGCAATATAAACAGGTATCAGTAGTACCAAACAGATAAAAAGAAAATAAAAGAGAAGTCAGCCCTGAATTTAAAGAGGTGAAAGGAATACCTAGTAGCCCAAGTAACTCCCATGTTAAAGACAATTGGGAATAAGGAATTGTGCTTTTTCAAGAGTGATCCAAAGATTGGGAGAGCAGATAATAACAGATACAAAAATCTGACCTTTTTAGTGTTAATTATCAAGGCTACCAGTAAATCTCTTTCCAGCCTCCTTGCTGTTTAGTCACCAGCAGGACAATCCATAAAATTAAGAGAGTAAATACTGTATGAACAAATACATCTCCAAGAACACCTGACAACCAGAGGTCATTTTCATAGTACTGCTTTGCAAGGACTAAGCTGAACATGTTGTTCTAAGGCACTTTTCATTTTGACATTGCAAAGCATCCTGGGTTCATGCTGAGTTGTTTTGACCATCCCCAGCATGGGCCACCAGAGGATCAACAAAATGTCACCATGGGTGTAATAGCATCTGGTGAGAATTAGAATGGATCCTTACGTGCTAAAAGACAGCAAGAGTAATATTGTAGGTTTCTGAGGTCAACGTAGATATCGGGTAGGAAATCTAAGAGAGATGTTAATATATGCTTTGGCTTGCCACCTTCTGTAAAAAAAAAAACTAGCAGAGCCGTTTAGAATTCTGTAAATTCTACACATTTAGAAGTTACCAATTTATATAGATGTGATATAGCTGAAGCTACAGAAATCCACTTGCTGATTTCCTGCTTGTTATGCTAGTGAGATGAATGGGTGGATGGATGGGTGGATGGATGGATAATAGAGGAAGGGAGGAAGAAACAGAGGGGTGGAGGGATGATAATGGATAGATATAGAAGATAGATAGATAGATAGATAGATAGATAGATAGATAGATAGATAGATAGATAGATAGATAGATAGATGATAGAGAGATAAAGAGATAGATAAGATGATAGATAGATAGATAGATAGATAGATAGATAGATAGATAGATAGATGATAAATAGATGATAGATAGACGATAAATAGATGATAGATAAGATTAGATAGATAGATAGATAGATAGATGCATACTTGCATACATACATACATACATGCATACATGCATATCTACATACATACCAGTAGGTAGATAGATAGATAATAGATGCAGACCACATTATATTCTTGTATACTTTCATAGGGCTAGTTAAATTAAATTAAATTAAATTAAATTAATTAATTAAATTAAATTAAATTAAATATAGTTACTTTCATGCTTATTGTTACTGTTGTGACAAAATAAATAAATAAATAAAATAAATAAATTGAAAAAATAAAAATAACTAAAAGCATATACTTTTAAAATATTTTCTCTCAGAAAAACAGGGCACTTTCACATTTCAGTTTGCCAAAGTTCTTGTTAAAAAGTTCAAGCTGCTCCTCTGGAACTTGTCCTGTATTTTCTGTCCTTCCTTTTGCTCACTCTTGATGAGTGAAAATGTTTAGATTTTAAAAGGATCTTCTGTTTCTCAAGAGGGAATCTGCTCCTTCTGTTTATCCTCTACCTGCAGTCCTAGTTCTCGGGTTTTTGGCAAAGACACTCAGTAAACCCACAGTGACGTTAGAAGCAAAGAATTAGAGTTTCGGTGGTGTAATTAAGTGGAAGGGACAGATGAATCCTTAAACAAATATCATGTTTTGATACAAATGTCTTCAGTAAAAACTGAAAAGAAAAAAATGTAAAAAATACAGAAGCAGAATTGTTACAGAACAGAAGGGCTTTTTCAGACTTTTCTAAGCTGTATCAGCTGCAAGGAAAGAATGTCATTGTGTGTTCTTTATTGTCTATTATTCTCCCAGGACACAGTTTGACTGAACCACCTCCTGAACACAGAAACACACTTTGTGCATTGACAGAGTAAAGAGAATAAAAATAAGCCTCCTAAAGGTATAAATCAAGGATCATCAGTAAAAGTAGAGTTGGTATTTATATTAAAAAACAGTGAAGATTTATTTGCTTCAGGCACCTGAAAATCTATCCGATAGAAAGCTTTATACCCGTATTCTGGTCACAAAAATCTGAACCACCACTAGAGGACAGCAGCAAAGAGAGTTTTCTGTATCTATTTTGTTGCAATCTAATGAAAATTCAGTTTTGTGTGTCCCAGATTCTTAATGCAGAGAATGGTAATAAAAAGATTCTGTATTCTTAGCAAATCCCTCCTCCCTGACTTCACACACACAATCCCCCCCCCCAACAAAAATCAGCACTTCTTTGTCATTCTCATGGCACTGAAGGAGGGGCTCTTTTATAGGGCATCCTCCAACCTTTATGGAAAATCTAAAATCTGTCCAGAATGCAGAAACCCTGACCCAGATCTAAGCCTCTCTCCTTTGCTGAAGGGGACCTCAAGTTAAAATTTCCACTTGTAAGAACATTACATTAAAGTCTTGATAGAATCTAGTAATTTACAGTATATTTATAAGGATAATTCCTTGTAATATATGAGTGACTGCAGGTAAGCTAACTTTTATAGCTTGCTTATTTGTTTCATTTCCTTCATTTTTATCCTCTCCTTTCTCAAAGGAGTGAAAAGGATGGCAGAAGATGGTCTTATTAATTTATTTATTTGTCAACAAGTATAAGGAAACAAGTAACAGTATAGACATAGGCATAGACACATGAAAAAAGATTGGCACAAAAAAAAGGATATAAATAGGCAAAACATAGCTATAAACACATAGAATGATTACATATAAATGGGGACAGTAGGACAGGGACAGTAGGCACGCTGGTGCGCTTATGCATGCCCCTTTAGGGACCTCTTAAGAAACATGAAAGGTCCACGGTAGACAGTTTTAAGGTGAAAGGTTTGGGGATTAGAGAGACTAACAACAGGATCAGGTAGAGTGTTCCAGACATTTACCACTCATATTTCCTACAATCAAGATTAGAGCAATTTACATTGAGTTTGAATCTATTGATAGCCCTTGTGTTATTACAGTTAAAATTAAAGTACTCATTTACAGGTAGAACGTTTTGGTAAATAATCTTATTAACTAAGCATAGGTCAGAATGTAGACAGCACAGTTTGAGGCTGCCCAGACCTAAAATAATTTTGCAGTTTATCCCACGATTAACAGGGTAGAAGTCAGTAGCTGTGTCAAACTCATTTCCTACACTACTCTGATTATTACACAGATATATACCAAGACATGGAAATAGTCACATACTGCTTCTTCTAAAACTGTACTGGGAAAAAATCCAGTATCCAGCTGCAGCACTAAAAGAATTATCCTGGTCTATATAATTTGTTCTAGTCTGAGGGAACTTTTTTTGGCCTAAAACTGATATAGAGCCATTTCACTATACCTTCAAGTTTGTACCTTCAAATAAAATAAGGTTAAAATTATGTGAAAGGTAAGCATAACATTAATTTCTTGTTTGAAATTGATCCTTTCAGTTCTCCTCTGTATTCAGTTATCATCAATTGGCTAAAGAGATGGTGCCGCCAGTGGTCAAATGAACATGTTGTCAAGAAGGTACCTCAGCAGAACCTTCTGGAAAGAGCAGTGATGCGGTTTTTAAGAAACTCTGTATGATATACGTTATCTGACCCAAATATTGCATTACGTATGCAAAGTAGATTTTCACATGACCCCATGAATATGGCTATGTAATGTTCTGCCAAACTCTAACCCCCTGGGAACATATTCTTGTGGTTTCCTTAATTATGTCTTCCTTCGGAGCATAACCTTGTGGCTAAATTAGGCCATACAGAATTAAGCAAAGACTAAATCCTAATGAAAGAATGCTTAATTATTTCCATTAAATAAGAAAAGTCACTTTTCTGAGGCCTGAACGAGAAACAAATGTTGACTTATAAGCACTGTTCCCTCTAAGCTGCGCGCGTGCGCAAATGCGCACTGCTGACACGGTCTCCGCGCACAGAAAATCTGTGCTGCGCAGCTAATCAACGCCTGTCAAATTACGTTGATTAGCTGCGCGCTGATTCAACTAACTAAAAGTTTTAGCTAGCGAATCTGTGCTGCGCAGCTAATCAACGTAATTTGACAGGCGTTGATTAGCTGCCCAGCACAGATTCGGCTAGCTAAAACTTTTAGCTAGCCGATTCTAGCTAAAACTTTTAGCTAGCCGAATCTGTGCTGCGCAGCTAATCAACGCCTGTCAAATTCGTTGATTAGCTGCCCAGCACAGATTCGCTAGCTAAAACTTTTAGCTAGCCGATTCTAGCTAAAAGTTTTAGCTAGCGAATCTGTGCTGCGCGGCTAATCAACGCCTGTCAAATTACGTTGATTAGCTGCCCAGCACAGATTCGCTAGCTAAAACTTTTAGCTAGCCGATTCTAGCTAAAAGTTTTAGCTAGCGAATCTGTTTGATTCTTTTAATAAATCATGTGACTTGAATGGATGGATTTAATAAATGAATAATAAATAATAATAATAATAATAAATAAATAAAATAAAATAATAATAATAATAAATAAATAAAATAAATGAATGGATTTAATAAATCATGTGACTTGAATGGATGCGATGCTGGCATGACCCGCACGTCTGATGTTGCTCACAGTGGTCCAAGGGACTGCTCAGGGAGTTAGTGTGCTTGCTCAGACTCGTGAAAAATTAGAGGGAACATTGCTTATAAGCTTATAAGAATATATAAGCCTTATATTTGCACAGGTGTATAATTACATAGCAATTTTTAAAGAGTTTGTAAAGAAACGTGGGGAACTTTCGGCTCAAGGGGGGTGCCTGCTATGGGGGGATCGAGTGGTGATCCCAGAGAAATTGAGGAAAAGGGTATTGGATCTCCTCCACGAGGGGCACCCAGGGATCGTAAGGATGAAGGGTCTAGCGAGAAGCTATGTGTGGTGGCCCTTAATGGACTCGGAAATTGCTGAAAGGGTAGGGAAATGCCAGGCCTGCCAAGAGTCCAGACCGCTACCCCCAACAGCCCCGGTTCAGGAATGGGAGAGACCCCAAGGGCCCTGGTCGAGAATCCACATTGATTTTGCCGGCCCCTTCCACGGCCAAACCTTCCTGGTAGTAGTGGATGCCTACTCCAAATGGCTGGAAATCATTCTCATGAGATCCATGACAGCCGAGGCCGTGATCTCAGTCCTCGGCACCTATTTGTAACCCATGGGTTGCCCGACACACTAGTTTCCGATAACGCCCGCAATTCACGGCAACCCAGTTTGAGAGTACTTGGCAGAAGAGGGCATCCGACATGCCCTCTCGGCGCCTTTCCACCCTGCGACGAATGGCCTTGCAGAGCGTTTCGTCCGAGCGCAAAGAGGCATTGTCAGAATCAAGCCAGGCGACTGGCAAACAAAAATCGATGTTTTCTGGCGTCCAACATAGAACCCCTGTGTCACAACCGGCAGAAGCCCAGCAGAATTATTAATGGGCGAAGCTCAGGTGCCCCTAGACCGTTTAAATCCAAACTATACACGGAGGGTTACAAGGGGACTTGAAAAACAAGAGGATGGAAATAGGCGACCAAGTGTGGGCACACAACTATGGTGAAGGCCCAATCTGGGTAGCAGGACAAATCCTAAACATAACAGGTCCAAAATCATACTTGGTGGAGTTAAAGGCGGCCGGTATGGGCGCCACATAGACCAGATCTGACGCATAACCGAACAATCCGAATTAGACGAAACAGGCCCTGACTATACAATGTTTGAATCCACAGCTGACTCAAACCCGGGAAAATCGCAGGACTTATCTGAGTTCCCGGAGGTCCAGCGATGCCAACAGGTTCCATTAGAAAACAGCAGGGATGACTCTGCAAATAATCCAGGGCCGGATGGCCTAGAGGAGGAGCTGAGAGGAGCAAACAGCCCCTCTGGTCAGCTCAACCCACTCCCAGGGAATGAACTGCGCAGGTCCGAAAGATTCAGGAGACGCCCAGCCTATTTGCGTGATTACGTTGAAAAATAATATGTAAATATCATGTAAATAGGGGTAAAGTGTTTTCTGGGACGGAAGGAGTGTAATGTATCTTTAAATATTTTGGCGGGAAACAAGCACGTTGCTGATTGGTTGAAGCCGCCGGTTAGACTGTATATAAGGAGAGGTTTTTCCCCAGCCCGGTTGCTGGGTTCACCATATATTAAAGAGCTGTTGTCACTACCCTGGTCTCCAGCCTCGTTACTTCCCGAACTTAACAAATATGATTTACACTTGTATTTACAGATTTGTGTAAGGATGCCTAATTTCATTCATATTAATCACATCACATTTCAGAGATATGTCTACTTTCATGGGAAGAGGATGGAAGTTTCTAGTGCAAATTAGACTTCATCACATACTTCATTTCTATGTCAAAAGAATGCACAAATTCGTTCTGATCATAGAACAGCGTGACCACTAAGCCAGGATCCAAATGTATTAGTGCACTGTTATTTCTCTCACAGTTAGCAGGAATGACATGGTTAAGCCTATTGTTTACCTGTATGCATTTTATTTCCTTGTTCTGACAGAGACAGAGAGAGAAGATACACAGCATTACACAACTGGAAGACCTAGACTTGGTCTACAGAGAGAAACAAGCTGTTAAGTCAAAATACTATAGTAAAGTTGAAGTAGAAATTAAGATTCAGCATTAGTTTTTAAAGGATAGTTTCACAATATCATTGGTGAAAGTTTTGTCTGAATACATTTCAGTAAGATTATTATGATTATTTGTACTTGCAAGTCTTTTATACCTGATGTTTTGTTATTATTGATGATCTTTAAAATAAGAACATCAGGCATATTTTTTGTGTGTATGATTATGGCAGTAGATTGTGGAGAGTTTTTGTTTATTTGTTTGTTTTAAACTAATGCTTTGTTTTTCAGTTTGGCACAAGAGAGTATGGAATGGCACGGTTAAGAGATTCAGTAAGACATTTTAATCAATTTAGCAATTTGATTCAGAGTTCTGTGTACAAGTGAACTGAATGCTTCCCAAGCTGACTGAAAATTTAAAAAAATATTCCAAAAATGGTAACAAAATACTAATATGTATATTTTTCCAATTGATTTCAATAGCTAAATATAAAGAGTTTGATTTTCTGAATTACTAAACAGGCCAGATAGAATCTATTTAATTTTATAAAAACATTTTAGAAATTCACATCCATTTAAGGCTGATTTGTATATCCCTAAAATCAAAGTCGCACTCCTGATGATAAAGAAAAAAGAAGATGGAAGGATTAATATACGGTACTTCTGAGCGGTTTTTATTTTTTATTTTCTGACTTTCCAGCAAGTTCTTCCCAATCCTCCACTAAATCTTAAGAGCAGACATGATAAAGGATTTAATCCCATAAAGCTTTCTGAGATCACAAAGTGTGGTAGCCAGGGAGGTTGCAGAGAGCTGGATAGATGTTCAATTGAAAAAACAACAACAACCATTTCTTCAGCAACCTCAGAATGGTAACACAATCTCAGAAAAAAATCAGAATTTTTTTTGAAGAGTGGAAAAAGTTGCTTTTTATGGACCAATCAAATAGGACTATCTAGTACATCTTTCTATTCAGCCAAGGAGGCTAAGTTGATGTATGTCTTTGTATGGAGTTCAAACAAACAATTAAAAACCAAAGCCTTTGGAATCAAGTGTTTTATGCTCCAAATACAGGATCTGAATCTTCAGATTGTTAGTCTCCATTCCACTATACAGCTGGCCAACTGAACCCTCAGATTATACATAGTCTGATGCAGGGGTGAAATGCTCCCGGATCGGACGGGATCGCGCGATCCGGTAGCGATGGCGGCTGCTGGTTCGGAGGACCGGTAGCAAAAATCCCTGGCCCCAACCCCCCCTGCCTCTGCTGAGCCGCACCTTCTGCAGAGGTTTTGGTTTTTTTTTACTTTTAAAAGTCGGTTTTGCTTCAGCCAAAACCTGCCTTTGAAAGTAAAAAAAAGCCTTTGAGGATCCCACCCCTCAGCTGACATCGGCAGCCTTTAAACTTAAAAATTAAAATTAAAGGCTACTCTGGGGATCTCACCTGAGTTCCTCATCAGCAGAACCTTAAAAAACATGTTTTCTGTAGAAAACATGTAGAAAAACTCCTTTTAAAAGAGTCTATGCCACTTACCTGATTACTGATGGACTTCATGGCTCTGCTCACAGCCCGAAAGCCCCAGTTTCGTTTTTAGCACAAGACAGAACTAATCTAAATTTAGCTAATCTATTTCACCACTGAGTGATTAATGCTGTCTGGCTGAGGAACTCTGGGAATTGAAGTCCACAATAAAATAAAATAAAATAAAATAAAATAAAATAAAATAAAATAAAATAAAATAAAATAAAATAAAATAAAATAAAATAAAATAAATAATAAAATATTTGTGCAGCTTTCTGAGATTTGGTGTGTTTCTGTAGTGTTTCATTCTAACTACACAAACACAAAATCTCAGAAAGCTGTATGTGGTATTTTGTGTGTGTGTGTCAGGTGTGTGTGTGTAAAGTGTGAAAGTTGGTTTTTGAGCTTTTTGTGGCTGTGTGAAGTGTGAAGTACAGCTGCTTTTACATTGTGTGTGAGTCAGTTGTGTTGTGTTGTGTGTGTGTAAAGTGTGAAAGTTGGTTTTTGAGCTTTTTGTGGCTGTGTGAAGTGTGAAGTGCAGCTGCTTTTACATTGTGTGTGAGTCAGTTGTGTTGTGTTGTGTTGTGTGTGTGTAAAGTGTGAAAGTTGGTTTTTAGTACCTCTTATTGGTTTTTTATACTTTGTTTATTATTTTTATTATTTATTGTTATTGGCCACGCCCACCCAGTCATCTGACCACCAAGCCACGCCCACCAATTAAGCCACGCCCACAGAACCGGTAGGGAAAATTTTTAGATTTCACCCCTGGTCTGATGTTCACCATACTTGGTTGCTTAAGGCAAGTACCGGGGGTGGGTTATACTTACCTTTACTACCGGTTCGCAACAGGAGCACGCGTGCGCTTCTGCGCATGCGCAGATCATCTGTGATGACATCATGGCAGGTCGTCAGAGCCTCCCACCAGTTTTACTACTGGTTCTATAGAACCGGACCAAACTGGGGGCAACCCACCACTGACAAGTACTCTACTTGCTTAATTTTCCTGTTTATGTAGAAATACCTCTTTCTATAGAAGGGTTATAGGAAGAAATAAAAATGATTGTCCCATCAGACTATTCAGAGGCGTGCTTGATTTTGTCAAGATTTATTATTCGGAGACCCACTAAATAGACTGAATTTCAATTCAGTGTACTCGAGACACAGCTCCTGGAAAATAGAGGAGAAGGGTCCTCTTTTTCTCCTAGCACAACTATGTTTTGAAGAAAAAATACTAAATTGTGTTAAGTCTCACCAACCATATTTTGCAGAATGGTTTCCTTTTAAAATAATGACTTCTTAACATACGTCTTTTAATGTTTTCTTTTATTATGCTGTAATCATTATCCTATAATTTATTATTGCCTTAAGCATTTTTTAATGCTGGAAATAAGAAAACAATTTTAATAACTAATGCATGAATAAAAATTATTTTTGGCAACCTTCATATCATTTTTCTGTTGGCAGCTCTTCTATTCATACCCCAGAGTCATTATTCTACAATGTTTTCTAAATTGCAGGATCTCTTTGCCAGTGCTCTTTGCCCTCATAAACCTAAGTCAAGGCTATAACAATAAGTTGCCAAATTTTGAAGAAATGGGAGGGTTGGAATCAGTGGAGTCGTGATTGCCTGTGGCAGTCTTCAAAGACCACGAGTTCACATATCAGTTATTATCTTTTCATTTTCTGAAAAGTGTTATTGCCTTTAAAAAAAGTATTGATCAATAAAAAAAAACCTGTATTGATTTTTTCCTCACTCTTCTAAAAAAATTGAAAGGCTTGTTTGGAAAAACAACCATGGTTTTTAGGCAATCATCTTTAGCAGAAAACAACAAAATATCATTTTCTATATGGATTTTTTCCCCCCAGGAAGGAAGTTCGGTCAAAGGCATAGTCTCCCTGTTCTACAATATTGTTTCTATATGGCAGCTGAACCTGTTGATTTTCAGCTCAGTGGCAGTTAAACAAGAACTTCTTCTGCATTATTAAAACCCTGTTTGGAATTCTGTACCTATTTTTATATACTGCACTTAAACAGGGACAGAGGAAAACTACTAGTTGATAAGAAATATGGAAATTATGAGGATAGTTTAGAGGAACTGGACATGTTTAGCTAATAAAAGAGAAAGTATAATGGCAGTATACAAAGATAGTAAAGACAGCTCTCTCAGCTTGTCAAAATCGAGGGTAGGAGTCGACAGGTTGAAATTAAAATCGAATGCATAGCATGCATAAAAAGGCAGGATTTTTACTGGACAACTATGGCTACCAAGTGATATTCTTTCACTTCTCCCATGGACACCTTTGCTCCAGAATCATCTTTCTTTTAAAGAATTAAGGAACCAGAAGACTCTGATTTGTAGTCCCACCTCAGCTATGAAAGCCAACTGGGTAACTTTGGGCCAGTCACTTTTCTCTCAGCCCAATTCACCTCACAAGGTTGTTTTTGTGGGGAAAATAGGAGAAGCAAGGAGTATTATATATGCTCGCTGCCTTGAGTTATTTATACAAATAATAAAGGCAGGGTAAAAAAAAAACCTAATGGGTGGATATAATGTGAGAATGGGTCCAAAAACAAGGACTAAACAAGATTAATGGGCAATGATTTGTGGGAAGGAACATAAAGGGAGTTGCAGGTCACATTCTCATAGATAGGTTATCTGCTGGATACCATCCAGTTTTGATTTTAATAGATCTTTATGGTGGCAGTCTCGGTTTAAAATGTTCTGTAATTTTTTTAATGCCATTATAAGAGTAGGATATTTTCACTTTCTTTTAAAGTAAGACAAGGATAAGACAAGCTATTGAAACTGGAAGGCCTAGCTAAACAGTGAACATCTGCAGGTTACCAGAAGTGTTGATTTGTATTATGCATACTAAAAGACCAATGTGTCCCACTTGGACCAATACCCTCTATATTTCACTATTTTGTTATTTATAGTTAGTTATTAAAGTCAAAAATCACACTCTCTGAGAGCTCTCAGAGAAAATGGGCGGGTGAGTGGGTAGGGGAGAAATTCAACAAAAGAAAAGCAATGCTTCTTGATGAAATCTAAGGCTAGGCCCCCTGTCTCTGGAGAACTTCTTGACTCAGGATGTTTACAGTTGACAAAACTCTCACACTCTTTCTTCCTGTGACTCTTACTTCCTACTGAACAACCAAAAAAAAATAGAAACACAACTATTCTTCTCTCTTTCTCTCCATCCCCCTTAAATTGACAGTTGTTTCTGTCTGCTTTTTGTGTATAGATAGTTCTAGACTTACAACAGTTCATTTGAAGTTACTGTAGAAAGTGACTTATGACCATTTTTCATACCGTTGCAACAACCCCATGGTCACATGGTCAAAATTCAGATGCTTGGCAACTGACTCATATTTATGATAGCTGCAGTGTCCCAGGGTTATGTGATCACCTTTAGTGACCTTCTGACAAGCAAGGTCAATGGGGAAGCAGATTCACTTAACAACCATGGTACTAACTTAACTGTGGCAAGAAAGGTTGTAAAATGGGACAAAAATCACTTAACATATTTCCTGCTTAGCAACATGGATTTAGTCGTGATTGTAACTTAAGGACTGCCTGTATGAAGAAAATAGATACAGCCGAGTCCAGGGATTTTTCTCTTATTTCCTATTGTTAGCTTTATTTTTGGCAGACTCTTAGGGATCTAGCAACAATGGAAGTGATTAGCTTTCCTTATAGAATGGAGAGATTTACACACACTAGGAGGAACATATATTTGCTCCTCCCAAAAATGATCTTATTCCACTGTACGTTTTGGACTAGGTTTCCTAATAAGGATTGAAACTGCAAAAGCTGGATTTTTGTAAGTTTATAATGCAATCCCATTTTTGTAAGTTTATAATACAATGTACATCTCGGTGTGAGTATGCATAGAATTGTTTACATTGTGAATTAAATCTAGCAAATTTATCTGTTTTAGGAGTACATGCTCAGAACTCCTGCAGAAAGAGACAAGTTGTTTTCATTATCATGCGTTTACTGACTTTTTCCAATCATATTGTAATTATAAATCTGTTTACCTTCTTGTATCTGAAAAGACATGGCCACGCTTTAATTTATAAGACTGAATATTTCGGTATGAACCAAAAGGCAATAGATCTGAATATTAAAGGTATTGTAGTTCTTTTAAATCACTTCATTTAGAAATCATATACGTCTGCATACAAATAATAATTCCTATAGACAATGAATTACTGGGAAATTGCAGACTTTTCAGACCCTACCAAGTGAATGTGGAATATGACATCATTGTGTAGAATTCCAAAATATGAAGAATGATGCTTTTCCTTCTTTAAAAATCTGGTTCTGATTTTTTTAGGGGCGAAATGAACTTGATTGCGAATCACTATACCTATGTTTTCATATTTGCTCGCAGGCCAGATCACAAATATAACAAATTCTATAGAAGTTAATATTTTCAGCAGTTCAGGTCAGATATAATTATAAACAGCTTCTTATGTATGTAGTGCAAGGAGTACAGGAAACTTAAATGGCCAGTACTTATTAGTTCTTATTGTCTGTAATACCTTTCATGTAATATTCCAAATAGAAATGTTGCATCTTACAGCATTTTTCTTCCTATTATTAGGAGAAGTGGGCACACAAAGATCTTGGTGACAAATGAAAAAGCTTCTACGTGTATAACTTCTACGTGTATTTTATTTATGTAAATAAAATAATTAGAATAATATGATATATATATATATACTGTATGTGTATGTGTATGTATGTATGTGTATATATATATATATATATATATATATATCTATATTTGTTTTCTGAGGCTTTCACGGTGTTTGTATATAGGTCTTTGGTTGTTGGGTTTTCTCCGTGTAAAATTGGAAGTGTCTTGGCGGCGTTTCGAAGTCTCATTCGTCATCTTCAGGCTTCAACCGTGCTTCTGGGAGCAATGTGTGATCGCAGCTGTTTCTTCCTATTATTAGGAGAAGTGGGCACACAAAGATCTTGGTGACAAATGAAAAGCTTCTACGTGTATAACTTCTACGTGTATAACTTCTACGTGTATTTTATTTATGTAAATAAAATAATTAGAATAATATTATATATATATATATATACTGTATATATATATATATATACATATATATATGATATATTAGAAATATATATATAAAAGATACATTAGGATAAGAGAGAGAAAATGTATAAGTAATGATCACCGACGTGAAACTGTTGAAAAGAAGAAAGTGTTAATATTTCTTTTTTCTTTTTTTCTTTTTTTAAAAAAATATGTTTAATAAAAATTATTTTTTTTAAAAAGCTTCTACTTAAATTAATCACAGCAGCAGCAGCAACAACAAAATGGCTGAAACTTAACTCATTTGTTCTGTTTTCCCGGTTACATAAAATTTAAACCCCCTTTTAGAATTGTTTTTAACTTAATTTGCATCACAGTTCTGCTCTTCCCTTTTTTTGGCATATGTATAAACATTAAAGGAAGTTATGCTGAATAACTGTATGACATCTTACAATAATTGTAGCTAAGTGGTCATATTTAAAATAATTCCAAAGAAGAAATGCTTGCATATCAGAAATTCATATTGAAAATTAAACCTGGAATGATACAGGACAATAATAATATGCATTAAGAGTCTCATCCAAATTATAAGTTTTACATAGCATAAATTCTTGCTGGCATTTCTTATGAATGCTATAACATGCCGTGGAAGCGTTTTTTCAAAGGCACTTTGTAATCTGTGAGAATACAAGATCTGATCTGATCATGATATAAATAGATGTCTTGTCTCTTGTCTATCTGCACATTAAAAATGTATTTGTGAAGACAGCACACAGAAGAAGCAAAGGCTCAAGAGAATACTTTAAAACGGTGAGTCAGAATGTTTGCTTTTAAATGCAATTGGGAGTCTGCTGTTCGACCCATGCACTGGCTCATCAATATGGTTTCCTAGGCACCTTAAGTAGCATGTGGTAACAGTCTTCACGGTATGAATAGCAGAAAATGCTTAACGCCCAAAAATGTTGCTGATTTTGTGCCATGGAACTGAATCATTTTTACAAAGAGCCCATCAGGGAGTCTGAACCTCTTAAAGCTAATCTGACTTTAAGAAGGTAATAGTGTTTCTTGGTCAAAAGCTTAATGTTACCCAAGTCTCTCATGTGTTTATTAAAAAAATAAATTTGATGCTGAAATAAGGAAAGGAAATTTAAGTAAAATTCATCCTGTAATAACGATGACTTTAGCAGTCCTTGCTATTTCTCTTAATAGGCAGACTGTGATGAAAGATTAAACAGGAAATGTTTGCAAAATTTCCTCAAAATACACAGCAATCTTACCAAAGAAGTTGTGTAAGGTATTCTGTCACGGAGGCACCAGTGCACCTGCTCAATAGACAACTGTAGAGATGTATTCAGCAGATAAAAGATATCAGGGGTACTTGAAATTGTACATTTTTATTGTCCACCAGAAATTTGTATGAAGGTGCTGAAAAATTATACCCCCTTTTAAAATATATATTTTCTAGTCTTATTTGAGGAAAGATGGATTAAATTATGGGATGAAAAAAAATGTGCTGCAAACAGCTGGATTAAAAGTACTAGATTATCTTGCATATTTAAAATATCAATTTATTTCTTTGTGTTCTCCATTTACACAGACGTGTGCACACACAAATAAAAAGTTTTCATATTGACATGCAAATCTTAATAATATTCTAGATTTTTGAACAACTGTGGCGAATGATCAGGTGCAAAGAAAGTGGTAACTTGACTCTGAATAGTTATGAAGAAAAAGAGAAAAATTTAGAACTTAACCTGCTGAAATTCCCTGTCCTGAAGGAGTATAAAATTTTTGCATTTATGGTTAGGCCTAGATTCTGAATCATTTGCAAATCTAGGTCTAGCCAACAGAATTGGAGATATTTTGTTCCTTGCTAAAGGTGTGTTGGGTGGAAAAGAAGATCGTATCTAATGTTTAATGTTCCATAACAACCTCCACTTAGCAATATATTTTTCAGTTTATTAGAATAGAATAGAATAGAATAGAATAGAATAGAATAGAATAGAATAGAATAGAATAGAATAGAATAGAATTTTATTGGCCAAGTGTGATTGGACACACAAGGAATTTGTCTTGGTGCATATGCTCTCAGTGTACATAAAAGAAAAAATACGTTCATCAAGGTACAACATTTACAACACAATTGATGGTCAATATATCAATATAAATCATAAGGATTGCCAGCAACAAGTTATAGTCATACAGTCATAAATGGAAAGAGATTGGTGATGGGAACTATGAGACGATTAATAGTAGTGCAGATTCAGTAAATAGTTTGACAGTGTTGAGGGAATTATTTGTTTAGCAGAGTGAGGGCGTTCGGGGGAAAAAACTGTTTTTGTGTCTAGTTGTTCTGGTGTGCAGTGCTCTATAGCGTGGTTTTGAGGTAGGAGTTGAAACAGTTTATGTCCAGGATGTGAGGGATCTGTAAATATTTTCACGGCCCTCTTCTTGATTCGTGCAGTATACAGGTCCTCAATGGAAGGCAGGTTGGTAGCAATTATTTTTTCTGCAGTTCTAATTATCCTCTGAAGTCTGTGTCTTTCTTGTTGGGTTGCAGAACCGAACCAGACAGTTATAGAGGTGCAAATGACAGACTCAATAATTCCTCTGTAGAACTGAATCAGCAGCTCCTTGGGCAGTTTGAGCTTACTGAGTTGGCGCAGAAAGAACATTCTTTGTTGTCCCTTTTTGATGATGTTTTTTATGTTAGCTGTCCATTTTAGATCTTGCGATATGATAGAACCTAGAAATTTAAATCCTGCTGGTTGTAATCATGTTGTACCTGAAAAATCAGTGGGTGTGAGATGACTTCCTGGGTTGTTGTTTCCTGGAGTGTAATTAATCCACAGATTTTCCTAGAATTATTGGGTTGGTTTGTTTTTTACTTTCAGATAACTAAAATATCAACATTGTGTCCCCAAAGCAATTTTGCATGCACCATCTTCAAATGGGAACATGGGAAAAACAAATGGGGTTCTTGAAAGATCACCTTTGAATTCATTTAATGAAATGTATGTATGTTTGTTGTATGGGCTTAACAAATGGAATCATTTTGCAACATCTTCATTGGCATCTGGGGAGATCATTCTACAAGACCCTCTTCCTATCCAGGAGTTGCTTTGGATGGCACTTGCATTTTGAGAACAAAAAAGGGGAAGGGATTCTCTTGATAATTACAGAAATAAGTATTCAATTGAAAATTAAAAATTATTCCAGAAAAGAGTTTTCTGACTTGAAATTTATTATGCCAAACTACTGTTTTAAGTCACTTTTAAGGATTGTTTTCTAGTTTTCTATTGGCCTCCATTTTACTTCTCAAGCAAATTTAAATTAAATCAATAGCTAAATGTCTCTTGCAGTCTTTTTGAACAATTTCCTGAAGGTAAAAAAAATATATGAAACTAAAGCTATAACAGACTGCTATAAAGAAACCTGCACAACTATGCCAAATCAAATTCAAATTGATCAGACTCCTTTTTCTTTTTATTTGCTTATTTTGGAGGAATGCTGACTGGTGGAGACCTACTGAGGTGTCACACCAGTAGGAAACCGAGACTGAGGTTTAGCTTGATCAGAGAATCAGAGGTTCAAGTTTCACTACAGCAAGAGGGGGCAGAGGAGCTGGAAAATGCTTTAAGGCTCCATGAAATGGAGAAGATGCAGCTGGTGGGAGCTCTTCCGGCTTATTCTTACTCTTCTGGAATAATAAATATGCTTAAAATAACAGAATTTATTTATTTATTTATTTATTTATTTATTTTTCGTATTTATATACCGCCCTATCTCCGTAGGGACTCAGGGCGGTTTACAGGCAGATAAAAATACATATAAATACAAAATAAAACATCCAATTAAAAATAACAGAGGATTTAAAAATTCAGATAAGAGTTGGAGTTTTGTGAGGCTGGGGGGGAGTAAGTCATTGCTTTGAGTCATTGTCCTAAAGGAAAAAAAAACCCTCATAGAGCAGGGGTGTCAAATTGGCAGCCCGCAGGCTGGATGTGTCACGCCCACCCTAGCTCCGCAAAGGGAAAAATCGTTATGAAACGTCACGTAACGGCAATGTGATGCCACAAGTTTGACACCTGTCCCATAGAGATTAAGCATCTATTCAGCCAATCTTTGGAGACATGATCTTGTGACCCAGGTCCAAGTAGGTAGTAATAAACTTAGTCCATGGAAAAATAAACTTTATTCAAACAGCTGGGAATTACTTCATTCCCAGCGTCGTTCAACTCAAAGTAAAACAAATGCCTCCCAAACACAAATTCTTCAATTATCTCACAAACCTCAGTCCAATTAGGCAAACTGCCAAAGGACCTTCCTGGCAAACGTCCAGAAGCCACAAAAACAAAGATGTATATGAAGCAGAGGACGAAGCAGAAGACGCAGCTACAACGTTGTTTTCCAGCAAAGCTGAAACACCTGTGCTGGTCTATTTTAAGCCTTATGGGAGGGTCCAATCATCTCTTGGCCCTACTCCCGAGTCGTCCTCTCTGCTTGAGCTCCTCTTGCCTTCTGGCAGCTCTTCTCATGTGTGCATTAGGAACAGGCTCATCCTGTTCTTCTGCCTCACTACTATCAGGCTCTGGAGGCCGCACCTCACTTCCTGATGGCCCTGGCCTCACTTCAGCCTCATCGCTGTCCGACTCCGTTGCCAGCTCCATTGGCTGCTGAAGGACCACCACAGATCTATCATCCATTTAGCAATAGGTTCATAGATAGTGAGCAACCAAAGACTTAAAAAGTTCCTCTAAAACTGATCCAGGAAGGACCAAGATTGCCTTCAGGGTCTGGCATCCCCATTGTTTCCAGAGGCTGGTAACGACTTTAGTGGTTGCTTTGCCCTGGATTGCTAGCATTTATTTTCTCTGCTGGTCAGCAGCTGCTAGCTCCTTGTGGTTTATCCAGCAATGGCTATTGAAGTCAATGAACTATTTTCGACCCTAGAAGCTCATGCTCCAGTCAGCTTTCTCAATAGGCATCCATTTGGTTTTGCTCATGCTCCCTTTATTTTCCCACTCGCTCCCTTTATTTTCCCACTCGCAAAGTGTCCGTCTTTATTTTTAAAAAACATATTTAAGTTCCAGTGTAGGAACTTCATTTGTTTCTGTGAAGCTAAACTGTTGGTTCTTCCTTGTTATAAAGTTTCTGTTGACCTACAGAGGGAAAATAAGAAAATAATAACAACTTTTTCCTTGTTACTTTAATTATTTTAACATAAGAAGAATGATGGTACCGTGGGGGGGGGACTGGGGGAGAGAAAGGGCTTGCTTTAGTGTCGAAGAGACAGTGTGAACGTATATGTCTATGTGAAGGCATCCATGTGTGCAAACATCTGGAAAAGCAATAGAAAAGAAGGGAGGAAAAAAGAGAAGGGCACAATCTCTGAAAAGAAAAGACACGCACTGACAGAGTAGTCCACTAGGACCCAGCCAGCAAAGCTTCTCTTCCGTGCTGGGATAGGAAAGGCAAGAAGCAAAGGAGCAACCAATCAGGTTTTAAGGTAGCTCTAGCATGAGCTCAGCTCTCTGATCAACTCCCTGCAATCCGGACTGAATTTCTGGAGTTGCCATAAGAAGACAGAAGCAGGAGACAAGCAGCTTGGCCTGGAGTACAGAACTGTCCTATGTTTAGCATTAGACAGAGTCAACAGGGAAATTAATAACCTTGGATGAGAAAACACAGAACAGAACCAAGCTGACAGACAGGCACATTATATAAAGTGCTATGAATACAAAAGGGAGGGGGGAGGAGAGGAAAATATTACATTCCCTGTTACTAGGCAGCTGTCTTTTGAAGGCACAAATGTCAGGCCCTGAGGGAATATTAACAGGAAGTTCTCGTAGCTAGTATAAAAGTTTACTGAGCTATTGCTAATCAATTAAGTGACCATGTGACATTCCTTTTGAATTTCTATCTAATTTTCTTCACTAATTACACAATTATATTCACAATTATATTATTTATATTCAGTAAATATTTGCCCACTAAATACAATCATGATCACCCTTTGTGACAATATTAAGGGCAAAGGAGAAAAAATTACTTTTGCAATACAATTTTGTCCCCAGCTAAAAATATTCTGTTCCCGTGATGGCAAACCTATGGCACATGTGCAAGAGGTGGTGCGCAGAGCCCTCTCTGTGGACACATGCACCGATGCCAGCTTCTCTTCTCGTTTCCAGTGCATGCATGTACGTCATCCAGCTGGTCTTTGCACACACCGGAACGCTAGAAACCCAAAGACCAGCTGGCTGGTGTGCATGCACATCGGCCAGCTGATCTTTGGGTTTCTGGCACTCCGGCACATGCATCGCCCACAAGTGTACATGTTTCGGTTTGAGCACTCTGTGCCAAAAAGGTTCACCATCACTGTTCTGTTCTGTTCCTTCAATGAACTAATTAAAGAAAAGTTAGGAATGAATCGAAATTGCTGACCACAAAGGGATCTTTAAAAAGCAGGCTTTGAATAGTTAATGCAAATGCGGGTGGACGTTTGCAGCAATTTTGTAACCTTTATCCACTGAACTGATTTTTCATACAAAAGCACATTACTACACAAAGTTAGCAGCTACAGTATTCAATTTCATTTATATGAGAATAATATGTATTCCTCATTGATAAGCAAACCTTCTGAACATTTTTGTAAAAATATTATGGCAATGACCTTAAAAATGTACACCCACATTTGTAAAAAAAAAATAACGCTTAACTTTTGATCAACTTCTTTTTGACATTTAGTTTCATATATAACTTAATGTAATTACCTCATTATATTCTGGCAAAAATATTGGTTTATAACTTCTGAATCATGAATCCAAGCTATTTCTTAAGATTTAAAACATTTTAAGCACATAGTTCAGATTACCTAGGGATGTCCATATCTCTGGGGGTATATTCTTGAAAACAGAGCCAGTGTGGACTATTTTTCATCTTACCATTGAGGGGAAAGAGTTATTTACCTATATACCTACATACAGATACCCCCCCCCCAATCCTTTATGCAACAAACAATAAACAAATACTGAGAGCTGTTCTCAGGGAGCTGGGGGATGGTGGGAAAGAACATTAATTTTCAAAATATAAATAAAACTCCCTGGAAGTAGCAGTTCTAAGACTATAGCAATAAAGCTGCATACAGAAGTACTTCTGCAGCTTGGTGGCCTGCCAACATGGCATCAAATAGAACAGAAACCCTGTAGCTTTGAGCTTGATGGAGTAGCACAAAAGCCCTTCTCTTTCAGGTGGAATGAAGATGGGAAGAAATATTAGCTGTAAACAGTTAATATACAACTATTCGGGCATTGGAAGCTCCATGAACCTGTGAGATGGGCAAAGAAATGAGTGATGACTGATTCTCTAATGTTCAGAAATGGAAATGAAATGCTGAACGTGGTCCTAAATAGCAAAGGAGTTTAATGTACATGTGTGTTTGTGTGTGTGTGTGTGTGTGTGGATTCCCTGGATGGATTTTAGATGAATAATATGAAAGCAAATTTTAAAAGCCAAGGACAACTTCTGCCTTTTCTACTTATATTGCCCATGGTGATTTAAAATCTTTATAGGCTGAGCCAATTAACTTTTGACTCAGTGGCTGTTCCAGAGGAAACACTGCAAGAAGAGTTTTGTGGTTTTTCCCCGGGAGTGTCTTGGAAAACAGTTTTCTGCTCATATGAATTCCCAACTTGTCCTGCCTCCCACTTTTCCTAGGGAGGAAACTGTGAGAATAGGAGGGAGGGGAGCACTAGTTGGAGCATCAGTTATTCCACTCCCCAAAATCCATTTATGGGCATTTCTATCATCTCTATTCTTCCAAAGACTGGAGAAGTAGCAATGAGACTACATCAGC
Source organism: Ahaetulla prasina (assembly GCF_028640845.1). Lineage (NCBI taxonomy): Eukaryota > Metazoa > Chordata > Lepidosauria > Squamata > Colubridae > Ahaetulla > Ahaetulla prasina. The sequence continues at coordinate 244,595,880 of NC_080540.1, read as the reverse complement.
ATGTGTTAATGCTATTAGCTACGCACAAATGTGCATAGGTTTATGCCACTTGCCTTTCAGGATTGTATGGAGCAGGGGTGTCAAACTCAATTTCATTGAGGGCCACATCAGGGTTGTGTTTGACTTTGGGGGGGGCCAGGGTGGATGTGGCTAGGATGGGCGTGTTCAGCTCAACGTCACTTGTGTCGGGGGCACCTGTGGAGGCCCAAGTGCTCTGCCAGTGAAAACAGTCTCCCGAGCTCTGTTTTTGGCTGCAACAACCTCCTGCAACACTTTGTCAGCAAAAATGGAGGTTGGGAGTGCCACTTGCGGCCTTTCTGAGCTCTGTTTTCACTGGCAGAGGCACCACAGGCTGCTCCTTTGCTGTTTCCAGGGCAGCTCCTTGGGCCAGATCTAAGCACCCCATGGACCGGATCTGGTCCCTGGGCCTTGAGTTTGACACCCCTGGTATGGAGTAAAATTACCTTACAGAAGAAGCTTAATCACATATATTCAGAATTCACTTTCAGTGAAAGTTACTTCTGAATGTCCACGGGATTCCACTTGCAGTTTTTGTCTATATGAAATGCTGTTTCCCTCTACATATTAAAATAACTGGTCAACAATATGGACAAGTCCACATTATTTGTAGCAAAGTTTAGTATTTCATTTTTAAGAGAGAGTAGACATCCTTGTGCAATTGATTCAGATGCAGACTTATAATATGGCTCAGTTACAGGCATGAGGCAATGGAAAAATCAATCAAATCATTATTCATTATTACATATTTTGTATCTTACAGCTGCAGTTCTCTTCCACTTTTTCCTCTTTTATGAAACAAGTGCAATTTCCCAAGAAATCAAATGCTTTAGCATAATTCAGCACATTAATTTATTCTTTAGTATTTATAATGGGTTCCAGTCCAAAGGACCTTGATCAGCTAACAAGACATGAAACAACCAAGAATATAAAATTATTATTAAAACTTTTAAAATACGGCTTTTGAAATTACACATAGAATTTTGGGAGAAGAGGAATATTCAAATGAAAAATCGCAAAGATGCTTTAAATTCAGGTTCTCATTGTCCAACCGGTGATTAACTTAGCTGAGACTGGCAAAAGTTTAGAACCAATTGGAAAGCACAGGCTTCCACCAATTTGACCTATGCCATTGGCATTAGCCAATTGAATATAAAATTAGCAGTCCAACAATAGAAAAAATAAGGCTCATGTGGGATAGTTCTTCATCAGTGTTTACATACTATACAAGTTTATGTACAGAACCAAACCATAACAATGGACATTATGTAGAAATCTTGCTTAATTTCAATGTAATGATAGATCACCATGGTACAGAGATATTAAAACACTTAAGATGTAAGCATAGTAAACCTTTTTAAAAAGTACCTGCCTTCTCTATATCAACAAACTTTGAATCAGGTTCTTTTAGGTTCCAGTTATTTTACTTTTATGCTGTATAAATTTTACTGCAGAGATTAAGCACCTGTACATATACTGGACATTGCCCTTTTATATTTTCTTATGTAATATTTATAATAATAATAATAATTTATGTGTCCTAAATGCTCTCTGTAGACTTATGTTAGTTAATTATATATACATTGCTCCAAACGATGAGAGGACAAAGCAGTTTCTAGGCAGTTCTTTATCATCTCCAATTTGATTCCCCAGATCCCCTGAAGAAATTTTTGATTACAAGACACATTCTTAAAATTACGTCTCCACAGCACACAAGCTGTTCATAAACCAACAAATTTTCTTTCCAGATGACCAATGGCAGTGTATAAAAATCAGTAGTGAACCACTGATCAGTTTTGGGTAGATCTTTCCTCAGCTCTTTATTCAACCAGGATGCGCACTGGTGATTTGGGCCAGCAACTCTCAACCTAATCTTCCTCCCAGAATTGTTGTTATGGAGATAAAATGAGGAAAGGCCATGCTGTATGCCATTCTGATCTCTCAGAGGAAAAGAGATCTTATACGTAATTCTCTTTAAGTGATGTTGTAGTATTCAAATGATGAAAATGTCTCTGTGAATAGATTCTAATTAATTCATCAGTGTATATTCCTATTCCCATATCCCAAGCAAACAAGATAGTTTGTTTTGCTATTTTCAATTCTGTGAATTCGCTGGCTTGTGTTTTTAAAACATAAGTGTTGCTGGCTGGGGAATTCTGGGAGTTGAGGTCCACACAACTTGAAGTTGTCAAATTGAGAAACACTGACATACGGTATCATTCTAACCCCCTCCTAAAATGCAACATTTATCTACTCTTTCAGGCAATTCCACTGTCTGCAGAACCTAATAATTGGGGAATGGAATTGGGAACAGAATCATCTACAAGGACATGACCTTGTAGATGACCCTCACTCTGTCAAGGACCTTGGAGTACTCATATCAAATGATCTAAGTGCCAAAGCCCACTGTAACAACATGGCCAAAAAGACATTAAGGGATTAGGTTTAAACTTAATCTTACGTAGCTTCTTCTCCAGTAAGATTACATTGCTAACTAGACCATACAAAACATTTGCTAGGCCAATTCTCAAATACAGCTCATCTGTCTAGAACCCACACTGCATATCGGACATTAATACAATTGAGCGTGTCCAGAAATATTTCACAAGAAGAGTCCTCCTTATGCCACCAGACTTGAAATTCTGGGTTTAGAAAATTTAGAACTACACCGCCTTCGGTATGACCTAAGCATAGCTCATAAAATCATCTGCTACAATGTCCTACCTGTCAATGACTACTTCAGCTTCAACCACAACAATACATGAGCACACAATAGATACAAACTTAAAGTGAACCGCTCCAAACTCGACTGAAGAAAATATGACTTCAGTAACAGAGTTGTTAATGCCTGGAATGCACTACCAGACTCTGTGGTCTCATTCCAAAACCTCAAAAACTTTAACCTTAGACTGTCTACTGTAGACCTCACCCCATTCCTAAGAGGTCTGTAAGGGGTGTGCATAAGGGCACCAATGTGCCTACCGTCTCTGTCCTAATGTTCCCTTTAATTGTATTCACTTTATGTATTCAACTCATGCTTATACTTATGTACTCGACAACATAAATAAATAAAATAAAAATATCTCAAATGACAGGAAGACGGCTAAAGAGGCTTCTCAAAAGATCTTAAATCTCAAGGGGAATATCTGAAGAAGACAGACATTTAGTTAGTTTAGCTAACGAAGGCCCAAGATCACCCTCTATGTCATAAATAGCTCTTGGAATTGTACCAAGGCAATTAACTGGCAATCAGTTCACTTCCTAAAAGATAACAATGGGGAGTACCTTTTGTCAAAGCCTGGCCATTTCTTTTTAGACAATTTTGAAAATATTGTGTCAATAAAGGAGACATAATCTAAAAGACAGAACAGTAGAGAGTAGTGATTAGACTGTGTGATGTTTCAGATTGAAAGGGAAAATGTGCTTCATAACATGTTTCTAAAAAATGGGATTTAAATAGCTTGACAAAGGCAGAGCAAGCCACTGGACCTTCCAAAACAGCTTCCCCCCCCCCTTTCCTTTAAATTAAAATAATTCACAAGCCAAGTAGCAATGGCTAGGGAGTGGTTCCCACAGATAAATAATTGCAACCTCAGTTGAAAAGATTCTAGGAAACCAAATTAGAATGATAAAACAGAGTAGGGAAAAAGTTAAGCATCATTTATTGTCATGGTGTAGCAGGAAAACCAAATGGTTCTTAACTTTAAATTACTCTTTTGCTTTGGACAGCCTTTCCCCATCAAATACTTCTTCTAGATGCTGAAATACCATTTATTATCCATAATTATGGGCCACCTTCATGTGGATGGAGATCTATGAAAGCTAAATTTCAACATATTTGAGACTACAAAGTTGGACAAGTTTGGCTTAGAACTAGTCAGTCAAACCTTCATAACACTAGGAAAATATTTCTACTCCTCAGGCATTTTTAGATGGATAGCTACCATTTAGGTTAAATGGAGTACTATATTTATTTAATTTTTGGAAAAAGGCAATCTAAAAGAAACAGAGCATGAAAAATATATATTTATTTAAAGGGAAATATATATATATATATATTTGTTTTCTGAGGTTTTTGCGGGTGTTTGTATGTAGGTCTTTGGTTATTTGGGTTTTCTCCCACGTAAAATTGGAAGTGTCTTGGCGACGTTTCGACGAAGTCTCATTCGTCATCTTCAGGCTTCAGCTTCGTGCTTCTGGGAGCAATATGTGATCGCAGCTGCTAGTGGGAGTTTGAATTGATTGGGTGGGAGCTTGGCTGTGCTCTGATTGGCTGGGGGTTTTTTGTGCTCTGATTGGCTGGGGGTGAGCACAACCAAGCCCCCACCCAAACAGGACACACCCCAGCCAATCAGAGCACAAAAAAAACCCCATCCAATCAGAGCATAGCCAAGCTCCCACCCAATCAGTTCAAACTCCCACTAGCAGTTAAAAGGAAGAAACAGCTGCGATCACACACACACATTGCTCCCAGAAGCACGAAGCTGAAGCCTGAAGATGACGAATGAGACTTCGTCGAAACGTCGCCAAGACACTTCCAATTCTACGTGGGAGAAAACCCAAATAACCAAAGACATATATATATATACAAACAAGTAGAAGGAGCACCCATGGGATCACCCCTCTCACCTGTCATTGCCAATCTCTACATGGAACACTTTGAAACCCAAGCTCTAGAAAAATCTGATCACAAACCCAAACTTTGGCTCAGATATGTAGGCGACACCTTCATAATCTGGCCACACGGGAAAGAAAAACTTGACAACTTCCTCACACACCTCAATAGCCTACACCCCAAAATACAGTTCACCATGGAAACAGAAGTTAACAACCAACTTCCCTTCCTGGATGTCTTAGTCTACAGGAAACCCAATGGCTCCCTAGGACACACCATCTACCAGAAGAAAACACACACAAACCGCTATCTGCACGCACTCTCACACCACCACCCAGCACAGATCAACTCCGTAGCCAAGACACTCATCTCTAGAACAAAATCCTTAGCTGACGAACAACACCTAAAAACCGAACTAGACACTCTCACTAATGTACTAACATCCAATGGATTCCAAAGAAATAAGATTACCAAGCTAATCCAAAAAGAACCCCCCACTAAAATCCAAGACAGAGAACAAGAAAACAGCACAGCCCTCCTCCCATATATAAAAGGCACCACAGACAGAATCAGCAAGATCCTCCACAAACACAACATCAAGACAGCATTCTGCACAAACCGAAAAATATCCACCATCCTAAGAAACCCCAAAGACAAAATTGAGTTAGAAAATCAAGGAGTATATGAAATCCCATGTACCGCCTGCCCCACCACATACATCGGACAAACCAACAGAAGAATAAGTGCACAAGAAGAACACAAGAACTCAGTCAAAAAAGAGGAACCAACTTCTTCCCTGGTCCAACACTTTAAAGTCACAGGACATGATATTGACTTTAAAAAGACCAGAACTATCGCCAAAACTGAACACTTTAACAACAGAATAATCAGAGAAGCCATTGAGATAGAAAAACGCCCACACAGCATGAACAAACGAGATGATACCTCCCGCCTACCAGCCATTTGGAAACATGACAAACGTGTCCCTAACACGAGGAATGACACCAGACCCACACTCACGAGGTCCACACAGGATGTCACCACTGCACATCCACCCAGAAAGCAGACCCAAACCCACACTGATCAAGAAGCACGACCAAGGACCAGAAGCCAGACCGCAGCTGCAACATTAGCCATTTCAAACCCCTCCAATCCATACATGCAGCAGACTGACACCCACTATGAAGATGTAGCACCACCACAAAGCCAAACAACAGCTATGAAGCTCACCAGCTCAAATCCCCCTGCAACACAGACTAAATTGAGCACAACCAAGCCCCCACCCAAACAGGATACACCCCAGCCAATCAGAGCACAAAAAAACCCCATCCAATCAGAGCATAGCCAAGCTCCCACCCAATCAGTTCAAACTCCCACTAGCAGTTAAAAAGAAGAAACAGCTGCGATCACACACACACATTGCTCCCAGAAGCACGAAGCTGAAGCCTGAAGATGACGAATGAGACTTCGTTGAAACGTCGCCAAGACACTTCCAATTCTACGTGGGAGAAAACCCAAATAACCAAAGACATATATATATATACAAACAAGTAGAAGGAGCACCCATGGGATCACCCCTCTCACCTGTCATTGCCAATCTCTACATGGAACACTTTGAAACCCAAGCTCTAGAAAAATCTGATCACAAACCCAAACTCTGGCTCAGATATGTAGACGACACCTTCATAATCTGGCCACACGGGAAAGAAAAACTTGACAACTTCCTCACACACCTCAATAGCCTACACCCCAAAATACAGTTCACCATGGAAACAGAAGTTAACAACCAACTTCCCTTCCTGGATGTCTTAGTCTACAGGAAACCCAATGGCTCCCTAGGACACACCATCTACCAGAAGAAAACACACACAAACCGCTATCTGCACGCACTCTCACACCACCACCCAGCACAGATCAACTCCGTAGCCAAGACACTCATCTCCAGAACAAAATGCTTAGCTGACGAACAACACCTAAAAACCGAACTAGACACTCTCACTAACGTACTAACATCCAATGGATTCCAAAGAAATAAGATTACCAAGCTAATCCAAAAAGAACCCCCCACTAAAATCCAAGACAGAGAACAAGAAAACAGCACAGCCCTCCTCCCATATATAAAAGGCACCACAGACAGAATCAGCAAGATCCTCCACAAACACAACATCAAGACAGCATTCTGCACAAACAGAAAAATATCCACCATCCTAAGAAACCCCAAAGACAAAATTGAGTTAGAAAATCAAGGAGTATATGAAATCCCATGCACCGCCTGCCCCACCACATACATCGGACAAACCAACAGAAGAATAAGTGCACAAGAACAACACAAGAACTCAGTCAAAAAAGAGGAACCAACTTCTTCCCTGGTCCAACACTTTAAAGTCACAGGACATGATATTGACTTTAAAAAGACCAGAACTATCGCCAAAACTGAACACTTTAACAACAGAATAATCAGAGAAGCCATTGAGATAGAAAAACGCCCACACAGCATGAACAAACGAGATGATACCTCCCGCCTACCAGCCATTTGGAAACATGACAAACGTGTCCCTAACACGAGGAATGACACCAGACCCACACTCACGAGGTCCACACAGGATGTCACCACCACATCCACCCAGAAAGCAGACCCAAACCCACACTGATCATGAAGCACGACCAAGGACCAGAAGCCAGACCGCAGCTGCAACATTAGCCATTTCAAACCCCTCCAATCCATACATGCAGCAGACTGACACCCACTATGAAGATGTAGCACCACCACAAAGCCAAACAACAGCTATGCAGCTCACCAGCTCAAATCCCCCTGCAACACAGACTAAATTGAGCACAACCAAGCCCCCACTCAAACAGGACACACCCCCAGCCAATCAGAGCACACAAAAACCCCATCCAATCAGAGCACAGCCAAGCTCCCACCCAATCAGTTCAAACCCCCACTAGCAGTTAAAAGGAAGAAACAGCTGCGATCACACATTGCTCCCAGAAGCACGAAGCTGAAGCCTGAAGATGACGAATGAGACTTCGTCGAAAGCGTTGCCAAGACACTTCCATTTTTACAGGGGAGAAAACCCGAACAACCAAAGACCTATATATATACATATATATATATGCAGGTTTTGGTGTGTTCGGGTCTTTTCCCGTGTAAGATTGGAAGTATTTAGGCAACTTTTGATGACATCTCACTCATCATCTTCAGGCTTTGGCTTTGTTCTTATGTGAGCAAAGTGTGGATTTTAACTGCTGCTTCTCTATAAATACTGGTGTGGGGGGGTGTTTTTTGAATTGCAGGCCTAGCTGTTGCAAGCTGTTGCAAGCTGTTCAAAAAACACCCCCCACACCAGTATTTATAGAGAAGCAGCAGTTAAAATCCACACTTTGCTCACATAATAACAAAGCCAAAGCCTGAAGATGATGAGTGAGATCTCATCGAAACATTGCCTAAATACTTCCAATCTTACATAGTAAAAGACCCGAACATACCAAAACCTGCATACATATACCCGTGAAAACCTACAAAAACAAATATATATATCTATATCTATATATATATAAAACACATTATTTTTGATGGAATGTTTCGTGATACCCTTCTAACAGGCCAATCTGCTGCATCTCTTTCTGCGATCAAAAGTGCATTTCTCATGAGGTGCAAATACATCTCTTAACTTCAGTCCCATCAGACATGAATGATATTACTAGAGAAATATGGCTAGCATCCCACAGTTCTGTCACTTGAAAAGCTCAACTCATAACCGACACAGCGCTGGATTACCACTTCAAATGCAATCAAGTGGCCACAGCTGTCCAAGAATGAAAGCGGTGGGATAATAGTAACAAAGCAGTAGTCTCCATGTGTCCTCCACTCGATGGATTTGGTTCATCATTTGGAAATGGCATATGAAAAGGCAATCATGTGAGTTAATGCTAAGAAGGAGATAAACCCACCCATGTGCGGCTGCCAACTGAGGTCATTGTGCATAAGGATACTTTGTCTTGGTCCACAATTATTTTGTTGTTTTTCTCTTGTGTAAAAAAAAAAAGTCCACTTGTACATTTATAGGATTTCCTGACCATCTTCCACCCGAGTACTAGGACTGGTCTTGTTTAACTTTGCTGAAATCAGCTAAGGTCACCCAAATGCTACCACATTAGTTTGCAAGTTGTGTTTAAACGGTCCTTCTTAGGTTATCCAGAGGGGAGACAATGATAATCCTGTTGCTTCTAAATAGAAAAAAATACAGAGATGCGGGCTAGATCAGGGGTCTCCAACCTTGGCAACTTTAAGACCTGTGGACTTCAATTCTCAGAATTTTGGGAGTTGAAGTCCTCCAGGCTTAAAGTTGCCAAGGTTGGAGACCCCTGGGCTAGATGATAGGAACAAAAATCCAGATCATATTCTTTCATTCCTCCAGCACTGATTTAATCCTATAGTTATGACTGTTTAGGTCTCTGCGGTCAGCCTTTTATTTATAGATGTAAGCTATGGTCAGGAGACCTACACTTAAGCGCTACTCACATGCTTTTCCCAAAATGCCAACACTTACTGTTTTAGTTCACGTATATAAACTATTCTATATGTAATGGTTGTTAATTCTAACTTTACTCTCAGATAAGCAAAGGCTCTGATTCCAATTCAGCATTTTATCAGTAATTTACTTTTTCAGAAACATCTCATTGCCTTGGAAATATATGTTGCAGGTGACTCATACAACATGGGCAGACTTGTTAATAAGTGGTTTCTCGGATACAAAAAGGCTAATCATAGGTGAACTCTAAGCCCAAACATAGAAGAGTTATCTCAGCCCTTTCTAACATATATTCATTTGATGTTTAATTACAGTAATGGAACTGGAATGAAATCTGTGAAATGTTTGACTTGAATTCAAGATTTGAAGCCAGACTTTCCTTTTCTTTTCTTTTTTCCTACAAAGACTTGGACTTTTATTTTTCATGCAGGGTTAGATATATATAAAGAAAAGAAAAGAAAGTACTCCTAACCCTGCTGGTCATTTGAAATTATAGAGCCATAGTGGCGCAGTGGTTAGAATTCAATATTGCAGACTAATTCTGCTGACTGCCGACTGCCAGCATTTTGGCAGTTCAATTCTCACTGGCTCAAGGTTGACACAGATGTCCTTCTGAAGTTGGTGAAATGAGGACACAGATTATTGAGGGCAATATGCTGACTCTAAAATGCTTAGAGAGGGCTGTAAAGCACTGTGAAGTGGTATATAAGTCTAAGTGCTTTTGCTATTATAGTTATCCCTCTTTAGAACACTCACTTATGAATGTTAATATATACTTCAAAATTAGGGCAGGGAAAGTACAGTTCATGGGAACATAGTTTGCAAATCCTTTTTGCAGTCTCCAGCAACACCCGACACACATTTTTATCATGAAGTTTAGCAGTACACTATGGAATAACAGTGATTGCCCATGTATTTTTAATGTGAAATTAAAAAAAACAAAACAGGTTAAAACTCCGATAGACTTAATGGGCCAAAAAAAATGCTAGAATGCCTGTCCAACAAAAATATAAAAATGCAAGGACAGGCTGAACATTTTGTTTTTGCCTTTTAGAATCTTCTGCCTTATGACATCACCACCCCACCCACTGCACTCCTGATAAAAAGTAAATTAATGAAAATATTATTCAATCTTATATAAATAAATCACTTTTGCGGGGAAAAAATAAGAAATGAAATCATAAGAGGGTATTTCGTTATCTACTTTCTTATTGTTTGCAAAGAAGAAAGCAATAGAACAGTGGTGGGCAATTTTTCCCCTGTTCAGACAAGCATATGCTTATTTCACATGTGGGCATGGTCAAATCCACAAGTATGATCAAAGCCGCACAAAGGTAAGCAAAGGTAAGTTACGTTTTTTTGTTGTTGTTACGGTAGGACAGGAAACCAAGTACTGTCAAACTGTTTTGAATCACCATTCTATTAGCTCAGCAATCATGTATTTGAGGAAGTTGTGGAACAGATGAAAAGCAATATGTTGAATCCCTTCCTTTACAATAGTGAAAAAGGGACTTGGCATCTAGTCATATTTTTTTTTGTCCCTCTTTCCCTCTCCCTCCCTATTTTTTGAAGTTTCTTTCCATCAGCTATGTAGATACGAGACAGAACAGGATGGTGTAAATGATATTTTTAAAAATGTGGAGGAGGAATGGTTCAGAATATGCTCAGGTGAAATAGTTATCACTTGGAAGTGAGTTTGGAGATCTGGTCTCGATATTATGGAGGTCTAAACATGACCTACAATATAGATGTTTCCCAAATGTGCTACATGAAAATAATCTCTTCAACGAGATACAGATTCTGATACTCTGATTTTTGAATGAGATGAAATTTCCTTTTTATTGGTGTCTTCAAATATTTTTCAAGTACGAACTTAGATTTTTTTAAAAATAAAAAAATAAAAACCAACGTATTTGATCTTTTGTTGGACTCCAATGCATTAGTTACCAGGTTTTCCTTTATTGTTTGCACTGATTCAGATTTTTTTCAATCTGAGATAGTACTGAGATCCATAGTGAATTCACATTTTAAGAACACATTAGTAATGTGTCCACATGTAGTCTTCGGAAATGTGTTAATGCTGAACACATTTAAGTCATGCTTCATCTTAGCAAAAGAAGATTCAAGGAAGCTGGACTTGGTAGATACAAGAGCCTGGAAATGTTAAAGAACCCAAGAAGGCTGATGGTTCATAATGTGTGATGTATTTTCCATCCACAATGACTAATCAAAAGAATCCAAGAAGCCCACAAGTAGCCCACCCTGTTACTCCCAGTTAGTATTGCTTAATTATATATTTCCTAAAAAGTCACCATGGTAGCCTCCCTAAACCTGGCACAATTTGAATGTGGTATTTATGCTGACTAGAAAATCTGGGGAGTGACAGTCCTCACACATCTGGAGAGTGTCCTTCGCAGAAGACTTATATAATACCTATATTTCCTATACACTTTCCAATGGGTATACATCACAAGCAAGCAAGCAAGCAACATGCCTCAGTAACAACAATTTTATTTATCTTTCTTCAGTAGGTTTACCCAGAGTACTTCTACTGATTGATGTGATCAGTCATCAATATTTTTCCCTGAGTAATTCTTTTATGATTATGATTTCTGTTATTGTATTTACTTATTTCATGATTTAATTACTCTTACTAGAACTAAAGTAAAAATACTGTATATGATTATGCATATGCATATGGTTTTAGAAGCGATTTTCGTCCATTCCAGAGACCATTTTATTGTAAAATTATTAATTTGTATATAGATTTCATTAATTTATAGTCTTTATATATTTAGCACATATGCGCACGTACACATATTAACATAAATGATATATTTGTCACTGATCATCAAGCAAAATTATCTACAATTCAACATAACTGCATGTATTCATTCTTTCCTGTTAAGGAACAATGATTATTTTAATCATATTATGTGAAATCAAACATTTTTCTGAAAGTTTGGTCAAAGGTTATAGTTTCTTTCTAATCTTTCCCAAACATGTATCTCCATAACAATCATTTCCAAAGTTTACCACACATACAACCAAAATTGTTCTGTTATGACTGCAAGGTGAACAAACAAGTCAGTTCTAGAGGAGATCAACCCTGACTGCTCTTTAGAAGGCCAGATCCTGAAGATGAAACTGAAATACTTGCCCACCTAACAAGAAGGAAGGACTCACTGGAGAAGAGCCTAATGCTGGGAAAGATTGGGGGCAAAAGAAGAAGGGGACGACAGAGAACGAGGTGGCTGGATGGAGTCACTGAAGCAATAGGCATGAGTTTAAATGGACTCCAGAGGATGGTAGAGGACAGGAAGGCCTGGAGGAACGTTGTCCATGGGGTCACGATGGGTCGGACACGACTTCGCAACTAACAACAACAATGCTGAAACTAGAGCAAAGAGAAACCATCTACATAGCAGATGCCTGGAAATTGAGGTGGGATCCAAGAGGAATGTAAACTGAAAATTCATTTGAGTGGAATGCAAGAAATGTTGAAATACAATATTTTTTCACCAGATGTAGAAAATTCAAAACAGTGGATTAATAACACATGTGGTTATAACATGCCACTCTTTTTCTCTGAATGTATGTGATTTGTACTTCAATACATTCTGAAGACTATGTGCAGCAGTGTAACATTCACAGAACTGGGAGTATGGAAGCATTGTTGTAAAAGAATGTTACATTTATTCACATTTCACTTTACAGGCATAAATGGGGTCGTTACTTTTTCATCACCATTGAAACTTCAGTTACCAAATGAGAAGTATTTGTACACACTATACTCTAAAATAAGAGAAAACTCTGATTGAAATGAAATGAAATATTGTAAGGGCATCCCATTTTCTTTGTCCAATGACTGAACCGTACCTGCTAGTGAAACTTATTTCTCTTTACTGTTCCTACAATTCCCAAATCTCCTCCTTAACACTGCTAAACTTCCGGAAAAGAGAGCAAGTGAAAATTCACTAAGATAATGTTAGATGGAGCTCAAATCTTCTAAAATATTATTCCAAAGTGGAAATAATTCCTAAACGTGATTGAATTCTCGCTGATTATTCCTTGGGCATGCAAATTATTCTAGACTGATATGAATGGAAAATTCAGTTCAAATAAGGAACTTCCTTTGTTTTGAAGTTGAAACTTGTTTCAAATTTGCAATATGAATCACAGATATACGTCTGCACATGCAGGGTCAACTGAATCTTCAAACTGACTTGAAAACTGATTCAGTTTGATGCATTTAATTCATCTGATGGTTCAGCTGAAGATTCAGCCCAAAATGAGAGTCCAGACCTACCCAAAATGTTATAGAAAATGGAATGCTGGAATTTCTGTTTATAATGAATAAAACACCGCATGAATTGAGCAATGTTTCAAACAAAAACTCAACCACAGTCTTCAAAATCAGTCAGGAGAATGTCCTTTGCTTTTCAATGATTCCTTCTCTCGCATCTTCAGGAATGTTTTCTCAAGAAAGAAAAATACTTTATTTTCCCAAAGAAGATTTTTCTTCTGCTACTCTCCTCCTGCCCTGTACTATAAGAATAAAAGTCAGCACACAGCAGCTTCTCTTCAAGTGCAGCTGAAATGCCAAAATTTCCTTTATTTTTGTGGCCCCTCTGTAAAAAAGGTCACATGAAAAACCTGGAAAGTGTAGTCCATTTCTGCATTATAAAGTGAAGTGTTCTAGTCACTTTTACTTGGGACTCATTCTTAAATAGATTTTTGTCAAATTTTGTAAAATTCTAAAACCATTAGGCTTAGATCAGTTGTATGGCACATACCTACTGACTTTAAAACACAATGTTACATATATAATTTGGAAGAATGTTGCCTTCAGAAAAATCTTATAAGCAAAAATTATTTTACACTCTTACATGAGTCATACACTCTGTTTAGAGTACACACCCAATTGGCCAGGCTCTTAAGGAGGCATTCAGCCTATCCCTTTCCTTTCTCTCTTTGTCTTAAAGATAGGATTTCCCATGTAGCTCTCACAAAGAATGACATTTAGTACTCTATTATTCTAAGCTTTCCTATAGGACAACCATTTCCAACAAGAAATGGTTATTTTGAAGTTTGGCTTCATGTCATTAAGTTCAACTGAGTTTTCCTTAGCGACATTTGTTCACGGGGCAACAAGCCCTTCGTATTTGTACTAACAAATGGCTACCCATTAAGGAAAGGATTGCCAGCAGAAATCTTCAATCTACAAGACGACTGGAATGGCCGCTCCTCTGTTTCTATATTATTTGTTTGATTATTAATCAACTTTTTTCAGCTGAAAATGGCATTGAAAATCCTGAAAGAGGAAAATGGGTTTTAATAGGCATAAAGGTCTATGGAGATTCTCAATATTTTTGAGATATTCTCAATATTTTTTTAATTATGTTTTTCTGGACGTGTTCCCATTCAACCAAGCTTTTATTTTTATAGTTTTTGAAATAACATATTTTATTTTGTCTGACTTGTATTATATGTATTGCTAGGCTTTTTGGTTTTTAAGCAGTACAATTCATAAGAGGAAAAATAATTTGTTTGCTGGTCATCTCAACGAACCCATGGTCCTTTCCCACATCACTCTTATGATATCACTCTTTTACACACAAACAAAGGTATTGCATCACCAGAGTTGTAGAAACAGTATTATTTCTTTATGCCTAAAGTAACTATAATATCCAATCAGAAGAGAGCAAGGCTGTGGCTTGCCATGACTTAACACTACATATCTTGTTCAGAAGCACTAGATCTAACACAACATCATTTCTGTCATAATATTATTCACAAAGCCTGGCCTTTGATGTTGTTTTGTTTTGAACTGATCACTGTTTTCCAATTTCTGTTCTATTAGGGTGCAAAATCATCATGTGAATTCTTCCGCCTTGATATCACTTAGAAAGAGAGATGGAAAAATTATGATACTGCCCTGCCATTTGTCTTTGAACATTCCTGACAGTCTGTTATAGATGGATGTTGCTAATTTGGAACAGGCTGAAAGATACAGGATTAGCATGCTGGCGCAACTGCTAATTCGGTAGCTGAATGAGGCCTGCCTATTTCATTGTAAAGTAGCATTATTGCAGAAATATGTAGATTTTTAATTTATGTAATTAGAAATCATCTATGAACCAAGCAAGTTCAGTATTATTGTGTAAGTCTTACGCCATGAAACATTTAAAGTAATTTTCAAAGCACACAGACATAATTAGCTTTCTTCAGCTCCTTGTGAAATGAATTTGAAAATATTTATGTTCTTTGCTTAAATAGAAATTCTAACTGAGTAATAATAATAATAATAATAACAACAATATTTTAATTTTTATACTGCCCTTCTCCCGAAGGACTCAGGGCAGTTAACAGCCAGATAAAATAACAATCAAATACAATACAATAAAACCAGAATTAAAAAACTAATTCAATTTAGCCAATAATTTAAATATAAAATACATAACGTAAAACCCCATTAAAAATCCTATTAAAAACTGCACAACTGATATGATTTGGAATATATTAAAATGTATTTTAAATATGGCCTTCAAATTCAAGCTTTGTTCAAAGATGAACAACTGACAGGGCCATAAGCTTTCTGTTTTTTGAAATGACAAATGGGGAATGTTGACAGCACACATAGCAGGATGCCCGAAGGTAAGACCATTGAAAAAATAATAGGATATGTTCAGTTCTAGATTTGATGACTCACACCAGAATGTTTGGAATTCAGTGCATGAAATGTCTACCAATATGCCTAAACAGGAACATGTCTTCACAGGACCTTCAGAGTTTCATTAATAGTAATCTGACTATTAGAAATAAAACTGCAAAAAAAGTACAGTATCACATAGAAGAGCTTCATTCGAAGGCAATCACACCTTAGAATAGATAGCAAAAGCAAATCCACAGTTGACACTGTGTTTAATTAGTTCAAATAACCTTCACTTAAGAAAACTAAACAAGAAAACAATTATCCCCAATAACCAATTTTCCAATCCGTGTTCCTTTTTCTTCTGCTTTCTTTTATTGCTTCTGCAATTGGCAGGACATAAATTCTACGGTGGAAGCTTGAAGTAAGCAACAGAAAAACAACATTCATATTATATGATCAAATATAACATTAATGAAAACAAACAAATCATAATCACCATGAATTCTGAGTCAGCTATTTATGCACAAAACTTGGGAACAAAACCTCCATTTTTCTTTTTCCCCTCTTTTTTTCCCCCCCAGAAAAGCTACTTTAAAAAGGTGAAAACAAGTATTGGAAAGTGAACAATTGATCAAAGATGTATGTATCTGTATGCATGCACAAACAAAAGGATATTCAAAGGAAGCCAATGAATTGATCCTTAGAATTTCCCTTTTCCAAAGCCCATTTCGCAACAGAATGAAAAAAGCTTGAGTACATGCATCTGTGATTCAATAGTCAATAAAAGCTTAATCTTTTCACCATCTAATTTTGCACATAGATAAGAGCCGTAAGGAACTTTTATATAAAAACATTTAACATTTTTTACAGGAGCATAAACATAATTTAGCTCCTCATAAAGATAAATGTAAAGGTTCCCCTCGGTCATAGGTGCTAGTCGTTCCTGACTCTAGGGGGCAGTGCTCATCTCCATTTCAAAGCTGAAGAGCCAGCTCTGTCCAAAGACGTCTCCATGGTCATGTGGCCGGCATGACTAAACGCCAAAAGCGTATGGAACGCTTCTCATAATGCATCCTTTTAAGAAAAGTTTTGTCCAGACAACTTGAGGAATTTAATAGTTACCACCACCAGTAACTATCTCTCTCTCTCTCTCTCTCTATCTATCTATATTCTGAGGTTTTCGCAGATGTTGATATGTAGGTCTTTGGTTATTCGGGTTTTCTCCCACGTAAAAAAGAAAGGAAGAAACAGCTACGATCACACATTGCTCCTAGAAGCACGAAGCTGAAGCCTGAAGATGACGAATGAGACTTCGTCGAAACGTCGCCAAGACACTTCCAATTTTACGCGGGAGAAAACCCGAATAACCAAAGACCTACATATATATATATATATACAGTGGTGGGATTCAGCCAGTTCGCACCACTTCGGGAGAACCGGTTGTTAACTTTCTGAGCAGTTTGGTGAACTGGTTGTTGGAAGAAATCATTAGGGCAGAGAACCGGCTGTTAAATTATTTGAATCCCACCACTGTATGTATGTATGTATATACATATATACATATAGGTCTTTGGTTGTTCCCAGAAGCACGAAGCTGAAGCCTGAAGATGACGAATGAGACTTCGTCGAAACGTCGCCAAGACACTTCCAATTTTACACGGGAGAAAACCCGAACAACCAAAGACCTATATACAAACACCCGTGAAAACCTCAGAAAACATATATACATATACATATACATATACATATACATATACATATACATACATACATACATACATACATACATACATACATACATACATATATATATATATATATATATATATATATATATATATATATATATATATATAGTATTATGAATAATGCAGGAGTTGGATGCAGGACACTTCTAATAGATCTAAAAGATATGCCCTGAATCCCAGCTTCTGACATAAGAGTACTTAGGCTCATGAAGTCTCATGGAAGCACATTCAGACTTCTCAAAATTGAAAAGTCTTAAAGAATATATATTTAATAAGAGAGCTCATTAATCCCGACAGAGGGGTCCATAGATCTCTTACAATATGTGAATATTGTGAGAGACATCAAATGATTTCAACCAAAGCCAGCTCCTGTTTAATATCCTGTTATTTGGAGAATAATATATCTTTTATTATAATTTATGTAAAGTGGGGCATATTTATGTACAATGTGTGTAGATTTTAGAGTGGTGTAAAGCTTTTGAAGAATATTTCAAACCGGGTGACCTAAAATGTTATGCATTTTTTAATATTACTAAGTATGGGATCTCTAGATAAGGACACATCTGCCAAACAGCATGGAAAATCACTTGATATGCGTTCTCAAATGAAACTATGACCTCACTTAAACCTCAGAAAGGAAACCACTCTTTTCGCCTCCTTATTCCCTCCCACCTGCTTTCCTTGATTTTCTCTTCTCTTTTATCCCCAGAAAGATAAAGCAAATAGAGAGCGAAGAAAACTCAACCATGTTGTACAGCTATAATAATAAGTGCATTAATTGTTACGGAACTATTTTTAACCTGTATATTTCTGCAAAGAACGAGCAGTTGAATATTAAATGACATCTGGGCATGAGTCAAGGGCTGAAGGGCTCGGGAGTTTCTGCACGTTGCTTATTTTACATTAGCAACATTGATCCGTTATTTGTTTGAGGCTATATGACAAATCACATTCTTTGGAAGAATGTTAGCACAGGAAATTAGGCATGAGTCAGAAAATCTCAGGCAACCTTTTTCTTGACATGAAAGGTATTGTCCCAGATTATTACTATTATTATCATCCTTATTATTACTATTTTACAATTCTAGACAGACAAAGAAACAGGAAATATGTTAGTGGGAGGTGCAAGAATTCTTTCTTCATAGTGTACTTTTTTTTTCTGGTATTCTCTAGTTTCCGGTATTAATTACAAAGAAAGTCCTTGAAATGGAGTCACCTAGGAGGAGTTTAGTGACTCTATTTTCCTTTAGTGGACTAAAGTTTCCATAGCAGATACAGACAATTCCAGTGGTGAGTTTAAGGTATTTTAAATATCCTTTGAGAAAATGTAAGTTAAGAATTCTGCAACAAGGAGGGTGAGGTTAATAAGAATGTGAAGTTTGGCTGAACAGGTATTCCTTGGAACACTTTTTTTTTTCTTAGAAAAAAGATAAAATTGTTCTTTCCTTTCAGTTTTTTTTTTTTTAAAAAGAGGACCACTCTGAATATTATCTCTGAATACTTTTCAACTTTTCTTTTCTTTTTTTACATTATGGACACTTTTTCATCGCATCCAGTGGAACAATATTAGGATTGGATCATTGTAAGAAATGTGGTAGAAAAAAAGAAGAAGTGAATTTCAGCCATTAGAAACCTTTGGAGAATTTCTCTTTTTCCTCCAGAAATTTTAGTAAATGATCTTTCTACTCTCATTGCTCAAATGAGATGAGGAATGTTCCTAGGTCATTTATACACAAGGAAAGCTTGTATCTAAAAAGAAAATTAAGGGCAATGATATGACGATAAGTTTTAAAAGCAAATCTAAAAGAACAAAACACCTCTACTGCCTTTGTTTTTGAATTAGTTGAGAATTTAAAATTCAGAACAAAAGACTATTCCAAAGGATAATTTGGATAATAAAAAATGTGTGTGTCTGTGAAAAAAAAGAGAGAGAGGAGGTGTGTCATAAAGGGTCAATTCAAACCCCACATTTCTTGTTTTTCAAGTTTTTTTGTTTAAAACTTGAAAGGTGCAGAGACACTTATTTGAACTTAAGCCCTTCCTTGACACAGCATGCACTTTGAAATATTAATCATTCTTCTGAAATGCAAGACAGCAAGACAGATCCAGACAAAGGTATTTCGATTACCAGAATATGGATTTTGACACCTACTGTTTATGAGAATCGGAGAAAAGCAATAAACAGCTTTTCATACCCGGAGCCCTTTTTACTCTTTTGCTCTGCTCAGTCCCATTCTCTACTATTTTGCTGTGCATACATGTCAGCAACCAAAGGACCAGAACAAAGGGTACTCCTGAACAGAGAGGACAATGGAGCCTCGATACTAAAATAACACTGCTGTGAGAGTGCCTAAATAAGGCAGTTGGTGTCATGGACAACTTTGTACTTTAATCTTTGGTGCTAAAGTTTTATTGGACACCATTCTGAAGAGACAAAAAGCAATAGCAAAACAGTCCGTACATAAGTAAATGCCTCCTACTTAGATATGCATTACTAATGAGTTGGGGTTTTTTTCCATTACAGCCATCTCCCACCCACCCACCCCCACACACCCCTTTCAATGATGTCACAGGCTTTGTGGAAAACGCAAACAGAATTAGCTCTGACACTAATGGATTTTCCTGCAGTTTCTATTGATTCTTTAGTTTGTATGCTTTTATCTCATCCGAGGAAACTATTAAGGATTTTTCCCCATGTTGCTGCATGGCTAGAGTCCATGATCCCAGTCCTGATTTAGGCATGTCTTTGACAGATTGCGGCCAGAAGAGCACTTTGCAACTCCTATTGTGGAAAATAATATTGAGTTTATTGAGTATTTTTACCAGTTTAGGAGTTTTTAAGCTAATTTAGGAATTGGCTTGCTTTGATTATTGATGTTGGCTATGTTGTTGATTATATATTTATGATAGTTATAATTGCTTTTTCTTAATGAGCTCAACATAAATCATAAAGTTGTGTGTGTGTGTGTGTGTGTGTGTGTGTGTGAGCGTGTGTGTGAGGGGAGGGTTGTGGGGGTGTTTGTGTGAATGTTGATTGCTGGTGACTGTCTGGACATATCCCTGCAACTTTCTTAGCAAGATTTCAGAAATGGTTTGCCATTGCTCTTTCCTAGGGCTGAGAGAGAGTGGCTAGCCTTAAGATCACCCAGCTGGCTTCAAGCCTAAGGTGGGACCAGAACTCACAGTCTCCCAGTTTCTAACCTGGTTCCTTCTCAAACAGGATCTCAAGCATACAGGTAGTCCTCAAATTACAACAGTTTATTTAGTGACCGTTCAAAATTACAACACTGAAAAAAATGACTAAGACCATTTTTCACACTTATGACCTGTAGGAATTTAGCACCACCCCCCTCCTAGAAGAATGAAATATTTTAGAAAATATTTAAAAAGGCAGAATATATTTCCCTGGATGAGAAATGGAGAAACATGTTTTAAAGACAAAGCAGCTTCCTGACTCCCCCCACCCTTGTCAATGGGCCATCATCATCTGCAACATAATAGGACCCGTCTAGCAACAGAAACTCACCACATGACACCTAAGAAGATTACATCAGCCAGCAAGGCTAGCTAAGACCCCCACCCCCTGGCAGTTTGACAGCCAATCAGGATACTCTTCCTGTGCCCCAGAAAGTTCAAAGCTCAGAAAAAGCATAAAGCTAGGGAGTGCACAGGATCTCATGCCCTTTTCTGTTCAGGAACTCAAGCCATGTGATCCTGACCACCATTAAACCATCTTTCCAAGCAGCCTCCATGTTTCCAGTGTCTTTGTCCCCACTTGGAATTGAACCCAGATGGATATTTCTTCCAACAGACCATTGCAGCATCCCCATGGTCACATGACCAAAATTCAAACACTTGGCAACTGACTCATATTTATGACGATTGCAGTGTATTGAGGTCATGTTTTCACCTTTTGCAACCTGCTGAAAAGCAAAGTCAAGAGGGAAGCCAGATCACTTAACAACTGTGTTACCAAATTAACAACTGCAGTGATTCACTTAACAACTGTGGCAAGAAAGGTCATAAAATGGGGCAAAATTCACTTAACAAAAGTCTCAGCAATAGAAATTTGCTCAATTGTGGTCAATACGTTGCGGACTACCTGTAGTATACCTTCAGTTACATTCCTTGTTGTTGGATCATTTGGCGTGAGAGTTCATCAAAGACACAAAGACACAAAGTCAGACAGTGAATTTGCAGGCTGACTGTGAACTTGTCTCCCCAGATCCTGTTGGCTCTAAAAATCAATCTGGTCTTGATAAAATAACAGTAACATATAGCACTGCAAAAACATGAGGCAGATGAGAACAAGTTAAAAGTTCAAGTAAAATTCAGAACAAGTTATGCTATCATATCATACTGATAGATAGATTACACGCTTTCATAAAAACTATTCTGGAAACATTGGCCATATCAAACAATGAGCAGCACCAAATGAATGAAGACATTTTAATGGCCATTTTCCCATCTAAACAAGCCACGATGCCAGAACGATGATGCTGATGGGTGAGGGGAGAAAGAATTTTTTATTTATTGCACCAGCAAATATTTTCAAAGTGGTTTGCGGATCAATGAAGTGAACACGATGCAAAAATGCAAACTAATGCAATTAGAAACCACTCACAACAAAAAGCCACATTAAAAAAGATAGCTCAAATTAAAAACCAAATAAAAGTATAATAGTGGCAATGTGTTCAGAAACAGACAGTTTTGCCTATATGCGCTACTATTCAGCTACAACCTCAAGTGCTTAAAAGGCCTGGATACATGCCAGGCTAGACTTTCCTGTTGATGAAGCATTCAATCTATCTTTATGTACTAAAAATGAATATGCTTTTTACAGGAAGAAGCCTTTTTTTACCCTTGATCTATCAGTGTCTCCTTGATCTATCATCAGCTTTTTAAACAGTTCATCTATGATTTTTTAAAAAATACTTTGTTCCTTTAGATTTGATAACATTGTCTTCCCTCAGTTTTATTCTTGTCTAGAGAAGGCTCACTAACTACAATCAAGATAGGACTGAGAAAGAAAAGAAAGAATTTGGATATGTTGCGAAGTCACTATTAATCTCCCTAAAGAATATCAACTTCATGGAATTTTGTTCTATTTAAAGAAAGAAGCCATATTGCAGGCCATGGAATTAATTACCTCACAGCAATATCTATGTGTGCCTTTGTATGTCAGTTCAGGCACTTCTTGACTTCCAACAGTTCACATAATGACAGTTTGAATTAACAACAGCCTCTGAAAAA
Source organism: Ahaetulla prasina (assembly GCF_028640845.1). Lineage (NCBI taxonomy): Eukaryota > Metazoa > Chordata > Lepidosauria > Squamata > Colubridae > Ahaetulla > Ahaetulla prasina. The sequence goes on along the minus strand of NC_080540.1, from coordinate 244,573,056 downwards.
GTCAGTCATAACCTAATTCTAACAGGCCCTTTCCCCCTCCCATGGTCATGTGATCACAATTTCGTCACTTTGCAACTGACTTGCATTGCTAGCCAGTTGCAGCATCTCACAGTCATGTAATTGCAATTTGTGATGTTTTTTGCTGGTTTCCAGAAAAAGCCCCATTAGTTACGTTGGATTTCAATTTATGATCGCTTGCCTCAATTTATGACCATTGTAAAAATGGTTGTAAAATCAGTTCTGGTCCTGTGATAACTCAACCATTTATTCAAAAATTCTGATCCCAATTGTGGTTGCAAATCAAGGACTACCTGAATAGTCAAGATGGCAGTTGCAGTATTGTGATTAAAATTCTGCCCTTTTATACATGTGTGTAACACCAACTCTGATACAAAAAGGCTGGAGATAGGGATTGGAATGATCTGATTACCATCTTGACTGTTTTGATGTCCCTTTGCAGGCAGTGCTGTAAGTTAACATTATTGAGAAATATTTGGACAGAACTGCCATTTAAATGTTCCTTTTTCCCAGTTCTAGAAAGAAAGCAATGGCAAACCACTTCTGAAAAACCTTGCCAAAAAAAAAGAAAAAATCCGGAGTATGCAGGCTGTCTCCAAGATTCAGATATGATTGAATGGAAAAAGAAAAAAGGCCATATAAATGCATATTTCAGAGATTAAATCTGATTGTATTACTTATTGTAATATGGATATCAGGCGGATAAATATTTCTCCGTTTTTGCTCCTGTGGTTATTATGACATGGAAATAAGTAAAATACCTCTTAGTTGGCAGTGAAATGAACTTTGGGGAGTGTTATTTTGCTGCAATTTTTAAGGAGAGAAATAAAATTCACCAATAATCTGGATAGGGTTGTTAAAACAAACTCTGTGTGTCCCATTTTTGGCCTCTGCGCATCCCATTTTCAGCCTCTGCACATCCTGTTTTTGATGTCTGCGCACCACTTTTTCTGCCTCAGCACGTCCCATTTTTGGCCGATTCCAGGCAGCAGGAATCACCACCGGCGCCTATCGCCACTGAAAATGGGATGCACAGAGGCCGAAAATGGGGCACGCGGAGGTGGCCATAGGCGGTGGTGCCAGCCTGGAACATCTGATTGTCTGGGAGGCCAATCCAACCGCCAATTAGCTGCTCATGCTAAATCAAGCTCTGCTGAAGCTGACCAGGCTGCTTGCTGTTTGATGCAAGGAGGCAAATTACTGGGAGGCAGAAGCTGAAGGGTGGGGACTGGTAGATAGGCGGGACTTTGTCAACATTTGCTCTATAGGACGCACAGACATTTCAACCCACTTTTGGGGGGGAAGTGCATCTTATAGTCCGCAAAATATGGTAATTCATGAAAAAAAATGAAGGAGGCCCATTTGGCCAAAAACATGTCCAATAGTTTCCATAGAACTTTATCCGGGTTCTAATAAAACACTATTAATAGTGTCTAATAAAACACTATTAAACCAATACATGGGAATTTATTTGAATTAATAAATAAATTAGTTTGGTAACTTATAGTTAAATTCACTCTAATAGTAAATTTTGTTACAGTTAGACATGGGCCCAACAACTTCTTTGTGAAAACAGGGAGAGAGCACAGCCCCACCTAAACCATTACAAAAATCTATCACAATGCAATCCAAGACATTATGGACACCATGATTTATTGGTGGCAATCTCCTTTATGCTTTGTTAGGCCATCATCTCATCCTGTGAACATAGCAACTATGCAGGGAAAAGACATTGTTCTTTTGAAATTAAGATGTTCTCTACTTAAAAACAAGATACTTTCTTCCTTTTGATCCCCTATAAAACAACTGATAAGAAATGAGCTTGTTTCACTAGTTTGCCTTTATAACGTAGAGCAAGTTATCTCCCTAGTTTAAAAGATGTTTACATATAGCTAAAGAATAACAAAATGTGTTCCTGCCTCTGAAGTTTCTTGAGCTGCATTAATTAATTCATGAAATGTTTGAAGAAAATGTGTCCTGTTAATTTACTTCTTGGATGAGAATCAATGGCCTTACTATTCTGCCATATCAGCTTTCCAAATATCAGCACTGTGCTTTTATTACCCAGCACACAATGGACTGTATGTTGTGGAATGAAACAGTCTGGCAGCAATTTTCTTAAATTAAATATACACGTTACTTGGGGAAAGAGGCTTTTATCTCTTCAATGACAAATAAAATGCAATATATAGCTGATGTCTGAGTTTTAACTAACATACAACTCAAGATCCTTAATTGCAACCCTAGAAGTACTGTAGATCATTTTTCCCAGCTTGGCACTTTCCAGAGATGTTGGTTGCCTGGTCACAGAATTAGTAAGAATGAAGAATCGTTCAGTCTATAAATAAAAAGACAGGATGTAATTGTTATTCCAACATTTTTTCCTTCAATCTCATTTCAAGTTATCTAGTTAAAAGGGCTACTTCCCAATAAACAAACCACTAATTTTGCATGAAAAACTAAGCATGACTATCAACTATGCAAATGCTAAACTGAACTTGTCCAAATTTGGATGACCAACTATAATAAAAACAGAATTCATAAGTTTTTCTTCTAGCTGGTAACAATCAAGGAGAAAAAATTGGGCAGCATGGGACTTGATGAGTCACATTATGGAAAATATTTTGGTATCTTTACATCACATTCTGCCTAATGAAAGAGCTAGCCCTGATATAATTAGTACAAATACAATAATATTAGTGTGAAAAACTAATGAGATAAGAAAGCTTGCACACCTCCTGAAGTGTCTAAACATAGCAGCAAAAATGTCTTATTAGATCTCACTTCCCAAAAGAAAGAAAGAGATCTTGGAGAAGGCGTTTGCATATTAATCAAAATGAAAAACAAATGAGAAATGTTTTCACAGCAAGAACTGAATTCAATCTGTGAGTGAACCATCGAGAGCAAAGTCTGACAAATGGGTGGAGTGATGGAGAAAAGTGAAAAATTAAAGTAATTAAATACACTTTGTGATTACTCTTCATTTATATCTGATAGTTTTCCTTTTGTCCTATTAAGAATTACAAGGAAGTGAAGTAGTAGAACTGCTCAGGTCCTTTAACAATTTGATAGCCAATTTCTGTATGCACATTTTCTACCTTTGTAATGGATTTTTTAATACACAATAGCCCAAGCCTTATCATAGGTAGTTCTCAACTTAGGACCGGTCATTTAACAACCATTTAAAGTTCTGACAGATCTCAAAAAAGCTACTTATGACCCATACTCAAAATTAAGATTGCCGTTTCCACCCACCCTTGCAGTCATGTGATTGCATTTCAGGCACTTGGCAACTGGATCACATTTACAACCAGTTGCTGCATTCATTGCTTCCTTTGATACTAAACATTTTTATTTTATTTATTTTTCCTCTTATGGTAACACTGCAGTTCCATTACTATAATTAAATCAATAGTTGTTCTTTTATTTTTATATTCCTTTGTGAATCCATGAAAACTTCAAGGAAGAAATGTTAATCCATTTTTTTAAATTTTAAAAATTAAAACAAATGTTAATACATTTTAAGATGTACAAAAGTGTAGCTTAAGAAAGGGGAGGGAAGAGAAATGTGCACCAATGTGGGCAAAGAACAGGAGCATGTTTCACATAGACAGGTCAGAAAGGGAAGGAGTCTCCCACTGGAAGCTATAACAGTCAGTCAGTCAGTCAGTCTGTCTGTCTGTCTATCTTATAGTGACCAGACGTCCCGCTTTTGGCAGGACAGTCCCGCTTTTTAATAATTTGTCCCGCGTCCCGCGGCAATTCCAAAAAGTCCCAATGTTTTTTGTTTCACTCCCATTCTGAAAATGGGAGGCGGCAACGCAAGAGGAGGAGGCGGAGAAGGGGGAGTGGCGGAGAAGGGGGCGCGAGAGGGAGGAGAGACACCGCTTGACTTCACCTGAGAGGAAGAGAAGAGCGGAGAGGAGACCCGAGGAGAGCCGAGCCTGCCTAGAAGAGCGGAGAAGCAGCAGCCGCTCCTCTTCCTTCAGGCAGGTGATAAGACTCAGCGCGCATGCGCAGCCCCCCCCCGTCAATGGTGTCCCGCTTTGCCATTGCTGAAATCTGGTCACTTTAGTCTATCTGTCTGTCTGTCTATCTATCTATCTATCTGCCTACCTACCTACCTACTCTTTAATTAATTTAAAGCAATAACTATATAAAAACAGTCATTATTAAAATCTAAAAAAAAAACACCACAAGCCATTAGAGAGAGTGAATGGTACTGTAACTACAGTAATGGAGTTTAAATTTAACAATTTCACCGGGAACCAAGGCCTAGCAACACAGCCAGATCTGGAGGAACCTCCAGAATATTAACAGGGATAGGGCTAACTTCATTTCAGGTGGGAGAATGTTCCATTAGGTGGGTGTCACAGGAGAGATGGCCCACCATTTGGGGCCTACAAGTGTAGTTTCTAACAGACAAGACCAACAGCATGCATTCTCTGACAGAACTGATGGGATAGATGGATATAATTAGGGAGAAGTGGTCACTCAGATAACCCATCCCAGGACATGAAAGGCTTTAAAGGTTAAAACTAGCAACTTGAATAGGACCCAGAAGTAAACCACATGCCTCCCACCGACCGGTACGCTCCCATAGAGAGGGTCTCCTCAGGGTGCCGTCAGCCAAACAGTGTCGGCTGGTGACCCCCAGGGGGAGAGCCTTCATGGTGGGGGCACCTACCCTCTGGAATGAGCTTCCCCCAGGATTTCGACAACTTCCTGACCTCCGCTGAAGACGTATTTATTCTTACGAGCAGGACTGGCTTAAAATGGGTTTTTTAATTGGATTTTAAATGGGGTTTTATATTATATTATGTATTTTATATATAATTTATAGGCCATATTGAATAAGTTTTTTAAAATAGTGATTTTATTGTAGTGTATTGTACTGTTTTTTATCTGGCTGTTCATCACCCTGAGTCCTTCGGGAGAAGGGCGGTATAAAAATTAAATTATTATTATTATTATTATTATTATTATTATTATTATTATTATTATTATTATTATTATTATTATTATTATTATTATTATTAAACTGGTAATCAGTGCAGTTCACAGAGAAGAATGTACATATACTCTTATACAAGCACACATAACTGCCCACAACCCTGCATTCTGCACCAGCTGAATCTTTCAGATAATTTTCAAGGCCAGCCCCATGCACAATGCATTACAGTAGTGTAATTGGGCAGTGGCTAGGGCATGAGTGAATCCCTGTGTGAGTCCCTGAATGTAGCGAGGAATGAGTAAAACTAGCACACAACACTAGCACACAACACAAAGCTGTGCAAAGGCCCTTCTAGGCATACTTGCCACCTGCTCTTTGAGCAGGAGTCATGAGTCCAGGATGACCTCCAGATTATGCACTCGATCCATTTGGAGTAGTGCAACCCCATCCAATATTAAAGATGATATAGTCCTAAAACTGGCAAGCCCCAAAATCCAAAGCCTTTCAGTCTTGCCAGGGTTCAATTAAGCCTGTTGTTCCCCATCCAGACAAGATGGACACTGCTTAATTTGCCAGGGGCAGAGCTATATAATGGGGTCTTCTCAATGTATGGCCTCATATAGATGATGAATAGAAGACAAGAGAGCATTAAACCCTGTGGCATCCCATCTCAAATGGGCTGACACAGGATCTCACCCAGTGGTGGGTTCTAACCGGTTACCACTGGTTCGCTTTGCGCAAGTGCACTGAATTGCCGAACAGCTGAGGCATTGCAATCTGCTCTGCCGCGCCTTTCAGCTGGGCTAAAAATTAAGGAACAAAGGTAGGTATAGTGCAGGGGTGGGTGAGAGGGCCCAGATGACAGTCGGAGCGAACTGGTTCGTTGTCACATCAACATCTCTGCTATTGGTTTTCCCAAACCGGGGAGAACCAGTAGCAATCCACCACTGATCTCACCTCCCTAGTCACCACCCACTGGACTTAATCCTGGAGAAAGGAAGTCAACCAGCACAAGACTGTGTCGCCCAGCCTCCAGTCCTCTGACCCAATCCCAATATTGAAAGCCTCAGAGAAGTCAAGTAGAGTAGGAATCAACTCCCAATTCCACTTGTCAGAGTTGATCCAAAAGTGTGACTAGTGTTGTTTCCATCCCATATCAAGGTCTGAATCCCAGCTGAAAGGGATATAGATAATTTGTTTCTTCTTACCTTCTGACTTTTCTATTTAAGGCATTTCTATGATGTGCTCATGCTGGCTTTACTCGAAATTGCCTTAACTGATCCCTATCCAAACTGAGACTCACTGGTAGCAATTTATAAAGTATTTAGTTCAGACTGTAGGCTGCTACATTTTCCCATTTACTTGTTGCTATCATTTCCTTTCTATGGGTAGGGCTTCATGAATATGGATACTTGTGCATGTGCAGGGGTGAAATTTAAAAATTTTCCCTACAGGTTCTGTGGGCATGGCTTAATTGGTGGGCATGGCTTGGTGGTCAGATGACTAGGTGGGCATGGCCAATAACAATAAATAATAAAAATAATAAACAAAGTATACAAAACAATAAGAGATACCAAAAACCAACTTTCACACTTTACACACACACACACGACAACACAACTGACTCACACACAATGTAAAAGCAGCCGCACTTCAACCAAAATGGCCCCTGCAACAAGCAGGAACCTCACACAGCCACAAAAAGCTCAAAAACCAACTTTTACACTTTACACACACATAACACAACTGACTCTCACACACACACACACAAATGCCACATACAGCTTTGTGAGATTTTGTGTGTTTGTGTAGTTAGAGTGAAACACTGCAGAAACACACCAAATCTCAGAAAGCTGCACAAGTATTTTATTTTATTATTTTATTTTATTTATATTTTTTAGATCAGGGGTCTCCAACCTTAGTAACTTTAAGGTTTGTGGACTTCAATTCCCAGAGTTCCTCAGCCAGCAAAGCAGGCAGATTCAGTTGCTCACTGAGGAGATGGATTGCAAGCAGGCAGATTCAGTTGCTAGCTGATGCAACTGATGTAAAGCATGGCTTTGCCAGCCGAAAGGAGCAGTAATTAGGAAAGTGGGGAGAGGGGATTGGGTGGCATGGGCGGGAGCTGTTGTAAGAGGTTGTTAAAAATGATTTTAAAAGCCTGTGATGATCAGACAACTCGTCTGGGATCACCAGAGGAAAAAAAGATTTTAAAAGCTCCTCTGATGATCCCAGCTGAAGTTGCTTCATCGCCAGAACCTCTTAAAAGGATTGTTTTAAGAGCTTGTAGAAAACATGTTTTTTAAGGTTCTGGTGATGAGGAACTCAGCTGGGATCACCAGAGGACCCTTTTAAAACCTTTTTTTAAAAAAACCTCTTCTGCCGAAGAGGTTGTTTAAAAAAAAGAGTTTAAAGAGTTCTGATGATCCCAGCTGAGCCGCGGGATCATCAAAAGCTTTTTTTTTTTTACTTTTAAAGGCATGTTTTCGGCTAAAGAAAAACTGCTTTTAAAAGTAAAAAAAAAACAAAAACACCTGATGATGGCGCGGCTCAGCAGGGGCAAGGGGCAGGGCCACGGATTTTTGCTACCAGTTCTCCGAACCACCCGCCACCATCACTACGAGATCGGGTGATTCAGTCCGAACCGGGAGCATTTTACCCCTGTGCATGTGGGTATATGCATATATGCCTACTTTGAGGTGAATATATATTCAAGTGGGGAGAGTTGGATAAAAATAATGGGATCAGCATCCACCCACTAATTAAATAGCAATCATTCAGATGCCTCCTATTTAGCAATAGCTCTCATTTTATTCTTGGAGCCCTGAGCCTTGATTCTGCAAAGACATATAGTCAAACAAAACATACCTCCATATTTTTTTTTATAACTTTTGCTTACATTAATTGCCTTTGTGAAGCAGCATGAGAAAAGAACATTCTGGTGAAATTTTTATTATACCAATTATTTTCTTGTTGAAACTTAAGATTACAAAAATGTAGCTCTCTCTATGCCTGACATTTTCCTTTTATGGAGAACTGAGGGGAAATCTGTTATTTTTAATTATCTGTATCCAGAAAACCTACACATACCCTTCTGTATCTATTAACAAAATAGTGGAAGTAGCCCAATGCACATCAGATAACTTCGGAAGAATCTTGATGTACTTCCAATAAAGCCCAGATTTCTCCAGGGCAGCATGTTTTTTTTTTCCTTTTTGCATGTACAATCCTGATACTTTCATTATGATAAAAAGTAAACAAAGCATTGTATGATTTTAGGCAAAACGTATGCTGATTTTTTTCTTTCTTCCTCAATGCAGATTATTAAAAAGCACTTACAGAAGACATGCTTTGCATGAAACCGTCACTTAGTTCAATTCTCTATTTAAATATGCAAAATAACTCTTATTTCTGAAACTAAGAAATGCCACTTGCAACTGGTATGGATTGTCCTGAGTTTGTGGACAAATAATTTTATGCTGTATAAGAGAGCTTCCTATTTTTGTCAAATGCAATAATTAAATATTACATAATTTTCTTTTCTAGAGCAATGGACTATCCTACCTGAGACCTATAGAATAGAATAGAATAGAATAGAATAGAATAGAATAGAATAGAATAGAATTTTATTGGCCAACTGTGATTGGACACACAAGGAATTTGTCTTGGTGCATATGTTTTCAGTGTACATAAAAGAAAAGATACCTTCATCAAGGTACAACACTTACAACACTTAATGATAGTCATACAAATTTAACACTTAATGATACAACACTTAATGATTCACTGTCTAAAAAGGTCAGGATAGACTGGTATACCTAAAGGAAGAAAGTTGGAAAAGTACAAGTTTGAGGGTTAACTTTTGCAATGCTGCTTGAAAACCTGGGTCACTGTTTGCAGCTTTTGTGGTATTAATTGCTTGTACACTCCCCAGAGTCATTGTTGTGAGATAGGCAGCCATACAGAGAGAGAGAGAGAGAGAGAGAGAGAGAGAGAGAGAGAGAGAGAGAGATGAAAAATGGTTTTGACTAAGCATGAACCTGGGAACAAGCCAGCAATATAGATTGTACTACCTTCTTCTAGAATGTCCTTTTTAAAATTGGAAAGCCCTAACTTTCCAATTAGGGAATTGGAAAGTTTTCTAATAGGAAACTTATTAGGAGCCATTTTTATGTAGTGGGTAAAGTGTCAGGCTAGATATAGGGGACTGGGCTTCTAGTCTCATCTTGAGCATAAAGCCAACTGGGTGACCATGAGATAGTCCAGTGATGGCTAACCTTTTTGCTGTCATGTGCCAAAAGCAGCGGAAGCACGGGGGTCACACACATGTGTGCCCACACCCATAATTCAATGTGCTCCCCCCCACGCTTTTGGCACACAATGGCACAGTGGACCAGGTAGGGCCATTTTTCGCCCTCTGGAGGCCGGAAACGACCCATTTCTCAACTTCTGATGGGTCTGGAAGGCCCGCTTTTCACTTTCCCCAGGCTCTAGAGGCTTTCTAGGAGCAGGGGAGGGCAAAAACGGCCTTCCTCAACAAGGGTGGGTTCCAAAACTTTTTACTACTAGTTCTGTGGGCTTGGCTTATTTGGTGGACGTGGCTTGGTGGTCATGTGACTGAGTGGGTGTGGCCAACATGAAGTTATTCAGGGCAAGGTGGGGTGGCATCTTGCTGTGAATGCCACGCCCATTCAGTCACATGACCAATGCTGCAGAGACAGAGCAATTTCTCCTGGGGGACAGCCAGAGCTTTGCCGCCTCCTCTTTTCCTCAGAGGAGCTGCCTCCAAGTCCTTGCGAAGGGACACACATACACACACAACACAACACAACAGATTTACACACAATGTAAAAGCAGCTGCACTTCACCCAAAATGGCCCCTACCACAAGCAGGAACCTCACACAGCCACAAAAAGTTCAAAAACCAACTTTCACACTTTACACACACACAATACAGCACAACTGACTCTCTCTCTCTCTCTCACACACACACACACAAAATGCCACATACAGCTTTGTGAGATTCTGTGTGTTTGTGTAGCTAGAGTGAAACACTACAGAAACACACCAAATCTCAGAAAGTTGCACAAATATTTTATTATTTTATTTTATTTATATTTTTTAGATCAGGGGTCTCCGACCTTAGTAACTTTAAGGTTTGTGGACTTCAACTCCCAGAGTTTCTCAGCCAGCAAAGTCACGGAGGAAATGGATTGCAGGCAGGCAGGCAGATTCAGTTGCTAGCTGATGCAACTGATTGCAGAAGCCGAAGAAAAGCAAGCCCAAAAGGAGCAGTAATTATGCAGTAGTTATGTAAGTGGGGAGGGGGGATTGGGTGGGCCAGAGGAAAAAAAGATTGTAAAAGGCTCCTCTGACGATCCCAGCTGAAGTTGCCTAATAGCAGCCCAGAACCTCTTAACTCAGCTGGGATCCCCAGAGGAGCCTTTTAAAACCTTTTGTTTTAACAACCTCTTCTGCCAAAGAGGTTGTTAAAAAAAAAAACTTTTAAAGGGTTCTGATGATCCCTGCTGAGCCACGTGATCATCAGAGGGGTTTTTTTTTTACTTTTAAAAGCCTTTTTTTGGCTGAAGAAAAGATGCTTTTAAAAGTAAAAAAAACAAACAACCTCTGATGATCAGGGAACTGGTTCGGGGGCGTGGCCAGCCAGCCATTACTACCGGTTCTCCAAATTTTTACTATCAGCTTTCCAGAACCGGAGTGAACCGGGAGCAACCCACCGCTGTTCCCCACCCCCCAGGAAGCCCTCTGGAGGCAGGAAACAGCCCGTTTCCCGACTTCCGGTGGGCCTGGAAGGCCCGAAAATCAGCTGGCCAGCGCGGACATGCACACTGGAGCTGAGCTAAGGCAACACTCACGTGCCCACAGATATGGCTCTGCGTGTCACCTGTGGCACAAATGCCATAGGTTCACCATCACGGAGCTAATCACCTTCTCTTAGCCCTAGAAAGGAGGCAGTGGCAAACTACTTTTTTTAAAAAAAGACCCTTGCTAAGAATAGTGCAGGAACCTGTCCAGATAGTGTCCAAGAACTGGAAACAATTGAAGGGAAGAAAACAAAACACTTTTCCTAATGATCTAAAAAGAAATTGGACACAGTTTTCCAACTTACCAACTTCAAACCTAGATCCAACTTGGTCTTACATGGCAAGGAAGCATGATATTAGGAACTACATTCTTGAAGTGATTATAGCAACAGATGTTTAAGTGTGGGAAGTATTCCTTTTCATTAACAAGTTGGCCAGCAAGTTTCTTAAATCTCATGATCTCTTTTTTAATTACTGTATATTTTTCTAGTATTGCAAAATAGCTTCCTGTATTACCTTAGAAACCTCCAAGCCTCAAATTCAAATGCAATTTTTTAAAAGCAATCAATATATTTATTTTTTTAAGGAAGGGAAATGAAGGCTTAATTTCCCTTAACGTCCCTATCTGAACTTGTAATCTTTGGGACTTGTAATCTTTGTGTGCACTGTACTGTGAGGCACTCATTCTATTATACTTCGCAATCAAACCTGTATTTTCTGACAATTTTTCCAAATAGCCTCCATGCTAGTTGAAAATTCTTTGAGTTGCAATCCCTGTATACAACGAAGGCTGCCATATTTTAATGGGTAAAGGATTGAAATGCATTTTCCACAGGTTTTTAGTTTATCTTAAAATAAATACAGTACAGTGAAGTTCATTGGGTGATATACTAATGTCTCAACAATGGAAAAACAAAGGGTAACAGTCATTTGGAGACAAAGTGATTAAAGAAGAATATTCTTACTATATGTTTAAATTGTATTTAACAAGCTTTGAATTTTTTTTTATTTATGAATACATGGAGTGGAAGGTAAGGATGAAGGTCTATTAACAGTCAGTAGGGAGTTAGAAAACAATAAAAGGAATATTTCAGGAATTTTGAAACAAATAAATTTTCAGAATTCAGAAGTAAAGGTGTGGATGAGACAAAAATGGGATTTTTATTTCATTCATTCATTAAAGCAACCTTTAGATATATGTATTCATGCTCCATCCTTAACTTGCTGGCAAATTTTACTGAGGAAAAATAATATCTATATGTTGCCAGAATATAGGAAATTTATATTACTAGACTTTAACTCAGGATAAAAGTTCCTTTGTAATGATAAACATGTGGTGAACTCCAGACATGACTTAAACTGCTAATCTTCTTAAATTTAAACTGCTAAGCTAAGGGAGCATGTCACTTACCTTCAGATAGTGCTTTATTAAAGTAAAAGTCTAATTCATTATTTATATAGATATTGATAATTAGAAATTATAAAATTGTAAATGTTTTAATATCTGGAAGACATCATTCAAGATTCATAATTAGGTATTACGAGACAAAATAGGAGGAGGATATGTTGGATATGCTCAATGCCTTATGTTATTTGTTAAAATAAAGTTGGGGGTATACTGTAAATAAATAAATAAGTCATAAATATAAAAGGTGTAGTATTGCAAATATGAATTCTTTCAAACTGTACAACTGGGCAGAATAACTGGAATGAGCATTTAGAATTTGATTGTAATAGTTAAAAATGTCCAGAAGGATTTATGTTCCATGTAAAGTCTCCAGGGAGAATATTAGACTATCCTATGATACAACACTTTATAAGCTACCCAATCAGTGAATGAAATTATTGGGAAAATACTAATACTGGATCAGGAAGGAATAGAAAACAATAAATCCATTGTTGTATTTAGAGTATTTTGTTTTCATTCATTCTTATCTATCCCATCTTAAACATCTAAATAAAATGTCACCCTTTATATTCTTACTATTTGGTTAAATATTTTACACATTCTTTTTCTGCGTTTTTGAAGTATATATTATGTGTTAGAGTCTAGGGTGACTTATTTATTTATTTATTATCTACAGCATATACTTTATGATTGTAGACCTAGGGGCCATTATTACAATTCTTTTCTTGAGGCATTCTTTCTCTTTAAAAAATCTGGGTCAAGGCCCAAGCTATTAAAATTAAACACTATTTACATTACACAGTTTAACATTAGCTAGAAAATAGGACTTCTTTAAAAAGCTACTGGTGTAGCTTGAATCAGAGTAGTTCAAAATTAAAAAACATCTTAAGCTGAAAGAAAGTTAGTGAAAACAAATGCATGCTGTTTCTTATTAGCTTTATGTGTACTGGCAAATATTATCTAGGGCAGGAAGAGAATAAAATACACACAAACTTGTCAGATTGATGGCCCGAGGACTGGCACTTGGAAGGTACTGTATAGCTTCCTTATCTGATATATACATTCAGTAAGGGTCAACACAACCTTGACTGTGAACTACACATTGTTTTCTTTTGTGTAGAACTTCTCAAGAAGAGAAGCAACCCTATCTTGCCAAGCCTAAGAACAGAGAAATTTTAGTCAAGGAAGAACCACAATAACTTCCTCCAAATTAACTTTCCAAAACATCATAGTACATCAGTCATCTAATAATTCAAATCTGTACTTTGTTGGATCTCATTTTCATGGGGAAACAATAAGGGTTTCTTTGACCTGCTGTTCCAGTGGATCAAATGCTGCAAATGCAAAGAAGAATTTTAAAGTTTAACTTTAGAACGTAATATGTAACTTGTGACAAAAGATTAGATTAGAAGTAATGAAATATTATTATCCTCAGCTGATAGATACACATAGAGACATATCACTCTTCTTCCTTCTTTAGGAATTCAGAGACTATGTGGACAGGACAAAGCATATTAGGGAAACAGACATGATGTCTGGAAACATACATACCACCCCCTATCCTGACCTTCAATCGGATTCTAGGAAAGTTTGAAAGGGTCAGAAATGGATAATCAGTAGAAATCTAAATGTGGGATGACAGAATGAAATGTATTTGATATTTCTCTAAATCATCCTTCTGCCCAATAGTTGCTGAAAGGCAAAACATTCAGATAAAAGAAAATTTATACAAATATATAACAATATGAAATACAGGAGCGAGTGTATTTATCACAATAAAATCAGAAAGGAACATTAAAATAAACCAAATTACTTTGGGTACAAGTACAATAATAAACAGGAGTTTAAATTCCATTATTTGGGTCATATTATAGAAAAGCCTTTATACTATGCCTACCAACCTAATGTCTATGGATGCTATGGCATATAATCTAGTAACAAATATGGGCAGAAAGACACAATCTTTCTCATTACCAGTCCCAAACTTTTAGATTTATAAGTAAGAACTGGATATTGCACTGGCCCTGGAAGCCAGTGGGAAGCAATTTAGTTGTCAACATTGACCAGTGCTATATGATTCACAAAACACATTTCAGACAAGAGGATGGTTGCCATATTTATACTAGATAATTTTATCAACATTTCCCAAGAGATGTCTCAGGCAGGGTGTGTTATTGTAATATGAAAAAGTAATTACAGAACAACAACATCAATTTACAGTATTAACGTGCATGCCACCCAACGCCCAGCGAGACTGAATGGCTCATAACAATCAAAGAGATTACAAAAAAACCAATAATAAGTAAAAGATGACAAGTGTGACAGACCACATGGAATGAAGTGAAGGGTCTCACTCTCCCCTGCCAAAGGCCTTGATGAAGAGCTACAGCTCTTCTCAACAACAGTGCAGGGTGGGGGAGCATCCATATCCCAGGAGATACAGTTTATATAATATATAAAATAGACTATAGCATTTAGCAATAGCACTTAGACTTATATACTGCTTCATAGTGCTTTTACAGCCCTCTCTAAGCGGTTTTTAAAGAGTCAGCATATTGGCCCCAACAGTCTGGGTCCTCATTTTACTGACCTCGGAAGGATGGAAGGCTGAGTCAACCTTGAGCCGGTGAGATTTGAACTGCCGAACTGCAGCTAGCAGTCAGCTGAAGTAGCCTGCAGTACTGCACTCTAACCATTGCACCACCTCAGCTCTCATATATCAAAGAAAAGCTGGTGTAGTAGACAAAGACACTACTAACCATAGTAGTTGGCCTTAAAAAGTATAACAGATACAATCAACCTTGCTCTTCAAGGTGGGAAAATGTCCTTTATGAGTAACAGAATAACTTGAGTTGGAAGAGACCTTAGAAATCTTCTAATCCAAGCAGGAGACCCTATACCATTTTAGACAAATGGTTGTCCACTGTCTTTTTACAACCCTCCAATGAGTTGTATTCCTAACTGGGGTTGGATTGTTCTCGTGCCCAAAAAAGTTTGAGACTCTGATCCTCATTTATTCTATCTAGGCAATGGTTCAAGGCTAATGCAGCCTTATGGATAATGATGATACAAGTTACAAGAGGATGAGCAATCCTTGTGCTACAAATTTGATCTACCAAAGATCAAAAGACTAAGTAATAGGCCTTTTAGTATTCCCCTTTTGAGAATGTTTGACCAAATATGATTAGAAACACGATAAGATGGCATCTTTAATTCCCATCTCAGCTATGCTTTTGAGAAATATACCATGGTTGATGATATGAACTGATGTTAAGTGGCAGTTCTGTCAAGAATGGGTGGAAATAGTATTTCTAAAAGAAATAGCTGATTTGGGGAAAGATTTTTTTGCACGTATTGAATGAGGTTACATGCCTACTAAACAAGTTTGAGATTAATTTAGATAATCAGAGCTGTGGCAACTAATGTCTTTCCTGACACTGCACCAGGTGTGGCATCCTTGAAAAAGCTGACCTGCCCAATCCTGCTTATGCATATTGAACTTTATAATGTAGTCTGTGTAAGACTGTCCTCAAAAATGGGAAGACGGCTGACAGATCTGCATCAGTTACAACAGATTTCCCTTTTATGGCTCAAAGATAGCAATAAAATATGAAAGACAAGGCTATTGCAAGATTGTGAGAAAGTCCAGCATCCTAAATGATAGATTTCAGGAATAATTGGGAATGGTTTTACAGCAGAGATCTTCAAACTTGGCAGCTTTAAGACTTGTGAACAATGCTGGCTGGAGAATTCTGGGAGTTGAAGTCCACAAGTCTTAAAGCTGCCAAGTTTGGGGACCCCTGGTCTATAGGATGAATAATTTCAAAAAGAGAGATTCCAGACCAGGTAACAAGTAAGAAGGAAGCTGAACAATGAACATATTTTTTTACAGAATGAAAATGCCTCCAAAATAAATTTATATTGGGGTGAGCAATTGTGGCAAATTTGCAACTTGTGGACTTCAATTCCCAGCATAGCTGGCTCAGGAATTCTGGGAATTGAAGCCCCCAGGTTGCCATAGTTTCTCACCTCTGCTTTATTTTGATCATTCACTGATGCAATTGCATGTACTTATGCACCAACCAAATGATGACAAGTTCTGCCAGATCTCTCTTTTAACTGTTGACTATGCTCATAGATTTCATGTTGAAGAGCCCTCAGTTTCTAATATTTGAAGGGAAACCTCCACGAGATCATCTTCTGTTATATAGTCCACATAGGTTTATAAACTTCCTGAACCTAAGATTTATCCTCTGTACTCTCTTGCAATGAGAAATCCTCTAAGGAGGCATGACACTTAATTTATATTATCCT
The DNA here is from genome assembly GCF_028640845.1 of Ahaetulla prasina. Taxonomy (NCBI): domain Eukaryota; kingdom Metazoa; phylum Chordata; class Lepidosauria; order Squamata; family Colubridae; genus Ahaetulla; species Ahaetulla prasina. The sequence goes on along the minus strand of NC_080540.1, from coordinate 244,556,537 downwards.
TTTTTCCCTCCCCTCTTCACTCTTTTAAAAAGCATTTTATATAGTTTTTTAAAAGAATATATTTGCATTATAATTATTTTAGTACTTTGTTCTTTTTCCCTTTCTTTTTCTGTTATTATTTTAAAAGCCATAAAAATAAATAAATAAAAATGAGGCATAGCTCTCTATTAATTATGGTATAAAATTCTATGCTGAATCTCCTTTTTAAACCAGCTGAGCCGAGTTATCTGAAGGACTTTCTTTTCACAATGAGGTATCACATGTGGTGTCAACTTATCTTCTATGCTGTACAGAATTGGGCAAGGCTTTTCAGCAATAGTGCCTAGGCTGTGGAACTTTTTTTCTATCTATATAGAGGTATTTTGGCAGAAGCTCAAAGCATTCTCTTCAGAAAAGCTTTCAGTGAATGGCAGTTCTGATCTAAGCTCATTTTTTTAAAAAAATTACTCTGCTGTTGATTTCTGATATATTTTTTTTCATTCCTATTCATGCTTTATCTTTTCATTCAATTATGTATTATTCATGTTAGCACAAATCTTTTAAAAGTTCCTAGGACATTCTTCTTGAAAAATAATTGGAAAGATATATTCTAGTCACTTTTCCAAGCACTGGGGGAGATTGTGACACAGCAATTGAAACAAAACTCTAAGTAGACATGGTAGTTAAAACAAGAACAAAGAGCAGTCAGCCGTTGTACAATGTCTTAAAAGGAACAAAATAACCATTCCTGCCAAATATATTTTTTAAAAATTATGAAAAATAGTATGAAAATGTCACCCCTCCTCCTAAACCTCGTTGGAGGAGGGGAGACCTGATGGGTCAATTTTTCATTGTCTGTCTCTCCATGGGAAAGGCTTATGGAAAAGCCTGACAAAATTATCAGTCTGGTCATAATTTAAATTTGGATTCCATAGAATGAATTCAGCCCTCTGATATTTATTTCAGGCTGCCTCCCACCCTCCAGAAAATTTCAGTTCATCTGTCTCTGCAGGTTTTCAGAAATACTATTCTAATACATTCATGCTGCAAACATTTCTGTTTGTAATTTCTCAGAAACATGCATATGTTTTAATAATTAATCAGCTTCAAATACTGAAAACTCACTTAAAGTACACTATGAACTTCACTTTTTTCTTTTGCAAATACTGAAGAGGAAATGAGCATAGCGCAGCCCTGTATATAATATAGCTACTACCCAAACTACATAAATGCTGCTGCTTTCCTTTAGAAACAGACACTTTTCTACCCCTCCCCACAAAATATTCTCCTAAAAGTCTTGACAAGGATAAGTCCTCTCATAAAACAGTTTTCTTCAGTAACTCAAATTTCCTTCATGCAGCTTTGTTACAGTAAACAATGTCCCAAATTTTCAAGAAGACCAATATTCTGGTCTTCAACTTCCTGGCAAGTTGAACCACAACTCAAACTGGGTTTAGAAGAAAAATGAATTACTGGGGAACGGCCAAAAAGCATGACAAGGTCTTGACGCAGAAAAGCAAACAGGCAAATTGGCTTTCACAGCAGCATTAACCTGCAGAGAACTAACACTAGCTGGCTTCTGGAAAGAGACCTCTTCAGACATTCCCGTCATGTCCTTTTCTCAGGAGGATAAAAAAAAAATTGGGGAAAAAATCAACTCAGTTTTGCTTGTTCTTACTACAAATACAAATATGTTTGCTTAAAAGTTCATGTTGTATTTCCTTAATCTATCAAATTGGTATTTAGACCCCATATTCCTTTAACCACTCAGAGCTGAGAGATACAGATATTACATTATGTCATGTCCTCCTGTATAGATTTTTTCACACACACACACACACCCTTTGGGGAGGGGAGAATTTCTCTCTTCTTATACAGTGAATATCTTGTATGATGTTTTTAGTTACACTAGCCATCAACAGGCTCAATGTGGTCCATTATGTGCTATTTGGGACTCCCTAGATGTTGGTAGCCAGGCATTATTCTACAGAATAGAGATATTATTTTAAAAACATACTAATTTTTGGAGTAGTTCAAGGAGTAGTTCAAGGTTTTGGTTTTGGTTTTGTATACAAATTAATGTTGTATGGGTAGTTATTAAAAATTCTGTTTATTATTTTTGGATGGATAAATTGTTATGATAACTAATTATAATTCTTTCTTAGTACTCCACTTTATTTTCCTAGGTTTGTTGAAGGATTGCACTAATCCTTTGCTACCGTGAAGGACATGCAAATCGGGTAAATAATGGAGACTGTTCCCTGTTATCTGTATTTCAGTTTCCAGAATATAAACAGCCTGATAAACAGCCTGATAAACAGCTCTTTATTTTTCTATACTTTCTCAGTGCTTTATTTTTTTATTGTGGTTTTCTGCTTAGTGTACTTCCTTACTGTGAAATGTTTTGGCAATGAGATTGTGATTGTGTCTTTTATTTCTCTGAAGCCTCTCTAAATGCTTATATATTCACAAACACCACAAATAATGTTTTGGCAATGAGTTTGTGATTGTGTGTTTTATTTCTCTGAAGCCTCTCTAAATGCTTATACATTCACAAACACCATTCAGTCATTTCACAGCTAAGGCGGGTGCAAGACTCTATACTTCTTCCACAATAATGCTATCTAAAGTTTAAGCTTTTTTGGAAAAAGGAAGAAGTTGCTTTTCTATTTCATTGGAGAAAAATGGTTCCCAAAATATCACACTCCAAAAATTCAACCATTTTAGCATAGCTTGAAGCATGAATGAGTTTTAGCCATAAAACCCAGCATCAATGAATACAAACTGAAATAATAAATAAGAAAAATGGTATAAAGCTGAATGGTGGTTTCTCCAGCAAATACGTTGAAAAAAACAGAAGCCAATATGGCTTGAATTAAGTGCCCATCCTGCTCCATTTCTCAAAGTTTCTGCTTCATGTCATTTTGATGGTGAGGCAGACTGGAGATTAATCCCAGCTAATCAGACATTAGAGAGATGGACTCTATGATTATGACACAGGAAAGATATATAAATTTGTGTGGTGGTGGTTTGTAGTTTGGGTATGAGAGACCAGCATGAATGAATGGTTTTCAATAGGAAGCCTGCTTTATTAGATTGGTTGGTAATACAGAGGTCTCTATGCAACTTCCTTTAGGGTGCAAAGAAAGGGGAGGGACTGATCAATAGTGGCAAGAAGAGTGCACCAGTAGTTAACACTCCTGTAGCATTGGCATATGGAAGATATGGCATGGACTATCAGGTTGGCTGTTTTACAGAGGAAAGGAAATTTCCAGTTTAGAAGCAATCCCAACTTCCAGTTTGAGGGCTTCATTCTGGGGGCTAAGGGTTGGATTGCTAGAGATCTTGACTTCATACTGCTGATGGTTAATCTCTTATCTGTAACAAGATCACCTTCATTCACAACTTGGTGGTGCGTGAGGCAGCAAACCTGGCATGCATTATTGAACACCAGGCAGAAGGGATGCTGCTTTGTCTGAAATGTGTTCACCTGAATGTCAGATCCTTTATCAGGCCCAATGCCAAAATAAGGGAGGGGATAGCATCCTGATCAAGGATTCTTCTCATTAGCTACTAGGGTGGAGTGCTTACACATTATGTTAAGTTTATGTTAAGTTTACAGATCTTATTGATAGACCAGTCCCTCTTACTGCCCAACAAGTTCCCTCTCCAGACTTTTGCAATTGATCTCCAGGCATTCGGAGATTTTATCTTCCATATTCTGGGATGGACATGTATAAAGCCCTAAAATTCATGATTACTACAGCAATCATAGGCTGGACTAAAATAATCTCAGGCTTGTCACATGCAGGGACTTGTGTATTAGACCTTGGTTTCTCTTGGAGCAGCTATTGCATGATCTGCAGAAGGAGAGCAATTCCATTGTCCCATTGCCATGGTCAGACCACAAACACAGAGAATTTCCACATTCGACCACAAACAGATTCTATTGTGATTGAGATTCATCCATGTAGGGTAATGAGAGTTGTCTGTCCCAGGTGCTAGTTTACTGGTACTTAGTTTCTACAGCAGGGGTGTCAAACTCGATTTCATTGAGGGCCGCATCAGGGTTGTTTGATCTTGGGGGCCAGGTGGGTATGGCCAGGTTGATGTCACTCATGTCGGGGGCAGTTGATGTTCCAAGCACTCTGCCAGTGAAAATGGAGCTCAGGGGGGTGCATGTGGCCCCTCTGAGCTCTATTTTCACCAGCAGAGGGTGGCAAGAGGGCATCACAGCCAAAAACAGCCAAAAACAAAGTCTGGGAGGGCCTGATGCGGCCATCCATTTTCACTGGCAGAGGCACCGCGAGCCAATCCTTTGCTGTTTCTAGGGTGGCCCCACGGGCCAGCTCTAAGAACCCTGTGAACTGGATCTGGGCCCCAGGCCCTGAGTTTGACAGACCTATTCTAGAAGTACCTAGGGAGTTCCTCAACTGTCTGGGGAGCAGTGGGTATAATTCCTAATAAACAACTGGCAAATTGGGCACTGGACTGAACTGTCCTTAAGCAATTTCTTATTTGAAGACATTTCAGGTTGGTGCCATGCTTTACTGAGGCCCTTGGGAATTGAAATGCCAGAAGTAACATCTCGACTGCTGGGTGGGGAAAGACTAAAAGCAAATCTGATCAAGCATGACTATGTGTTCAACCCCCATAATGGCAGGGAAGGGAAAAATGCTTACTTCTCCTCTGTTATTCAGTTGACGGACTCTTGCCCAGCATCTTTATGGGATGAAATATGAATAAGTTAAGAGACCAAGACAGCTGTAACTCGATGGAGTTGCTAAGATTCCGAAAAAGGAGAATTTTAAAGAACAAAAAGTAGTTTATGACTGTGATGGAAACAGGTATGGTTTGGAAGGTAGAAAACGTGGAGTGATACAGTGCAAGGCTTAGGAGTAAGCTAATTTTAAGTTAGTATTCTTTCTTTACTATTTCTTAATTCTTTTCTGTGCCTCTGCATAATTTGATGAGTATCCATGCATGAAAGTATGCCAAGAATTATTTGCATTCTTAGCAGAATTTAGTTTAGCCACAAGACAACTAGAGAACAATTAAGGTGCCAGTTTCTTTTACAAATGTGGTAGACATTCTAAACATGTTTTAGATGCATGCCACATAATACTGAGAAATGACTAACCACAGAAGACTTGAAATGCCTGATTAAACTTTATCAACTTTTCACAATCTGATTTACTTTGCAGAAATGGGTGACTGACTGACCACATCAGCCATATGCATAAATTGAATTTAATAAAACAGTTTGTTATGTTAATGTAGCTAGAAGTACGTCTTATTATATTAAATAATTGAGATTCTTTAGTAAATAGTTTGTTTTTATAATTCCAAGCTTATCTTTGATCAATCAAAATTTACTGTTTAAAAGGTATACCCTTTCCTAATGGCATAAAATTCAACTAGGATTAAGTTAAGAAGACTGTGAGCCCTATTTATTTTACATGTTAATCTTCCTGAAAGACACTCCTCTAGCAATGAGGCATTTTATTTATTATCATTTTAGGCACAAAGTTCCATTGTTAAAATGTTCCATTGAAGCTGAGGCTAAAAAGCAAGGAGGTATCATGTGGTTCAGACCTGGGGTCTCTGCTTCTTTTTTTCGGCAAGAAATTCTTACAGGAATGAATTCAGCACTCCTAAAGTGTTAAAAATCTTTTAACATTCTTCCAAAATTATTACTATTTTGCATTTCAAAATAAACTATCTTACTCTGAAAGCATGATTCAGTTGCTTGAAAATAACCCCTCTGATGTACAAGTTCTTATCTGAAATAAATATATTTAATTTTGCAGTCTAAAATGAAGTGTCTAAATAGTGAAGATTTAATCCATAGAAAAGTAGTGGACATAACTGATAACTGTTATATTCAGCTTCATTCATTAACTGGTAAAACCTGTTATGGAAGCAAGGGAGTCTATTCAAAGACAGAGTCAATCATAATGAAAGCATTGTGGTTGCACATTTTCTCTTTTATTACATTTTTTCTTTTATTGCACATAAGTCTCTTAATCATCTTGCAAAGGCTTATGACATGATCTGGCTTTATGAATCAGCGAGTCCAGCTTAGATTTTTTAAAACTTATGTCTTCCATTTTATGGTTTCCCATCAAATCCTGCATAATCTTAGGAATCAGCCAGTTTCTACCATGGACGTCCACAGTAAATAGAATTTTCATCACTACATGTGCTTTGTGATGTCACAACAGAAGCTCTGCCCCCTGTGTACTTGTGGACAATGTCATGTTGTAACAACAAAAGGGGCAGAATTTGCATTGCAAAGTTGTGCACATTTTATCATTTGGTTTCATTCCATTCAGCCCCAGGACACACCTGTAGTCCCGGACTTTAAGAACATAAAACCACATAAGATTTGATCATATAATCCAACAAATGGTGCTCCATTCAATTCCGAGTTGCCTTAGTGAGATAGTATTCTGAACCCAATAATATCATAGCATCGTCATGATTAGCAGCCCTACTGCTAGATTCTCATATTAATGAACTTAATTTCCTTTTAAAATTGGTTAAAGTGGTGGCTGTTGTTACAGTATTAACTTTGCTGGATGTTGCCAATGAACTAAATGCCATTACAGACCAGAGGGAGAAGATACTTCTGCAAAAATTTGCACTACTGAACAACTACCCATTTTTTCTCTCTGTTAATATAAAGTGTCTTCTGAAGCCTCATATAGCTTTATAAAAATACTGGTTGTTTTGTTTTGCTACCAGCAGTGCCATACAGAAAAATCTGTATTGGGAACAATTGTTTTTAGTTTTTTTTTAAATTATCATTCAGATTTTTGAAAACTACTACAGTACAATATGAATAATCATTCTGTGTGTGCTGCTGTACCATCACAGACTATACTAAAAATTCCTCATCTTTGTGTTGTGCCTCGCCTGCCCCACTCTTTGCAGCCGGGCCCCTCTCATCTCCTGTTATCTCAGCCAGGGACTGATAGTGCAGATGAACGGCCTGGCATGCCTCCAGCCCCCAGTCCTGGCACCATGCCCGGACAGACCGAGCAAATAAACCCCTCCCCCACAGGATGTGAGCATGAGGAGCATGAAGCCAGTCATGAGCTGGAATTGCCAACAGCTGGAGGGTAGACAGATCCATGCTTCCGGAGAAGTGATGTCAGCAAAAGGAAGGGAGGGGCAGGCCTGGATAAGTGCTGAGTCATGGAGCCACACCCCATGGCCTATATAAAGGATCTGCTTTCTGGCATTCTTTGAGTCAAGCAAAGTCTAATCTGGATTGCTGAAGTCACACCTTGGACTCCTGCCTGCCCTGAGATCTCTGACAGAACTTTGACAAAGCTGCAGAGGCTTTGTGGCCACGCTTGATACAGACTTCCCCGACCCGGCCGTCAGAGGAGGAGTGGGACACAACACTTTGCTCTCTGGGATGTGATATGTCATTTGAAGACAGCGTCACAAGGCATAGAATAATATTGTCTGCATTTTTTAATTTGAACATCTTTGATAGCAGGGCTGAAGAATATTTTTGTCTCAGGAATTGTTAGTGTCTCATCAGCTAAAAAAGACAGTACTGGCCTAAAGAGCTTCTATTTTAAATTTTGATGGTGAGGATACAGAATGGGAAAAATTATTTTGCTTCATGCTTTAATATGAACATGTCTAGTTGATACTCAGTGTAGCTATATCTGAAACAAAATAAATTATCATCAGGTTATTTTTTTCAAATATTTGTATTTCAAATATTTGCAATACTTTGAAAATGCTTGAATAGACAAATGATTTGATATAATAAAATTCAGTTTTCCAGTTTTAAAAATACTCTGTTGTTCTGACAAAATTGTCATGTGATTTTGCTCATTAGAGCATAAAACCTAAAGAAATCAAAGTTGTTGACCCAAAGCCAATGTATACACAACTTAAACTTAGTTATTAAGTTCATTAAGCAAAACTTTGTTTTAACCATGCTGAAGAAGCCATAATATAGGATCTGACTTCATACCTAATATAAACTGCAAATTACATTTTGTTTTAGTGCAACGTGAGAACTCAACCTGTGTATCTTGTTTCCAAGGAAACATTTAAGTTTATTCTCTCTAGATTTCCTACTAAAGATCTAGTTTCTATTCAGTTATGTTCGGTCCAAATTCAACAAAAGAATCTGCTAATTGAAGCTGCATTTAACATCTGGTTTCACGCCCATGTGAAAGCTCTAAGGAGGCAACAACACATCATGCCCACAAAAGGTTATCCAAGACCAACAAACTCTCATCTCTTTCTCTCGTGTTATGGAATTGGCAGCACAGTTACAGCTAATGAATCATGCATGCATTAAATCTTCTCCTCTGAAACAAAACCTAAATAGAAAAATGCCCAGAGTAGCACAAAGCATACCTACTGCTTTATATTTAAGGTTTTTCATACAGTTTCTTATGTAAAATGTCAGGAATTTGTTTCTCTTCTGTGAAAAAGCAGACGTGTCAATCTCAGCTATACTCACCAGTTCGTAAAACTTGCTCTGCTCGTTTCTCTGAACAATGAAACTGTAACTCAGTTTTCTACTTAGCAGTGACCTTAATATGAAAATTTGGGAAATCAAAATTCATTTTTATTTTACTTCACTTTACCAATTTTCTGTTCTCCTCTTCTGTTTGGGCTCTCCAAGCAGTTCACACTACCTCCATTCACACATGTGAGAGTATACTTAAATTAAGGCTTAGCCTTAATTTCATTATACCCATAGCACACTATGCCGCAATGGTGAAATG